>NW_028253023.1:0-734729 GCF_964263255.1 Lissotriton vulgaris
TCGCCCTCACTCTATCTATCTATCGCCCTCACTCTATCTATCTATCGCCCTCACTCTATCTATCTATCGCCCTCACTCTATCTATCTATCGCCCTCACTCTATCTATCTATCTATCTATCGCCCTCACTCTATCTATCTATCGCCCTCACTCTATCGCCCTCACTCTATCTATCTATCGCCCTCACTCTATCTATCGCCCTCACTCTATCTATCTATCGCCCTCACTCTATCTATCTATCGCCCTCACTCTATCTATCTATCGCCCTCACTCTATCTATCGCCCTCACTCTATCTATCTATCGCCCTCACTCTATCTATCTATCTATCGCCCTCACTCTATCTATCTATCGCCCTCACTCTATCTATCTATCGCCCTCACTCTATCTATCTATCGCCCTCACTCTATCTATCGCCCTCACTCTATCTATCTATCGCCCTCACTCTATCTATCTATCTATCGCCCTCACTCTATCTATCTATCGCCCTCACTCTATCTATCTATCGCCCTCACTCTATCTATCTATCGCCCTCACTCTATCTATCTATCGCCCTCACTCTATCTATCGCCCTCACTCTATCTATCTATCGCCCTCACTCTATCTATCTATCTATCGCCCTCACTCTATCTATCTATCGCCCTCACTCTATCTATCTATCGCCCTCACTCTATCTATCGCCCTCACTCTATCTATCTATCGCCCTCACTCTATCTATCTATCGCCCTCACTCTATCTATCTATCGCCCTCACTCTATCTATCGCCCTCACTCTATCTATCTATCGCCCTCACTCTATCTATCTATCGCCCTCACTCTATCTATCTATCGCCCTCACTCTATCTATCTATCGCCCTCACTCTATCTATCTATCGCCCTCACTCTATCTATCTATCGCCCTCACTCTATCTATCTATCGCCCTCACTCTATCTATCTATCGCCCTCACTCTATCTATCTATCGCCCTCACTCTATCTATCGCCCTCACTCTATCTATCTATCGCCCTCACTCTATCTATCTATCTATCGCCCTCACTCTATCTATCTATCGCCCTCACTCTATCTATCTATCGCCCTCACTCTATCTATCTATCGCCCTCACTCTATCTATCGCCCTCACTCTATCTATCTATCGCCCTCACTCTATCTATCTATCTATCGCCCTCACTCTATCTATCTATCGCCCTCACTCTATCTATCGCCCTCACTCTATCTATCTATCGCCCTCACTCTATCTATCTATCGCCCTCACTCTATCTATCTATCGCCCTCACTCTATCTATCTATCGCCCTCACTCTATCTATCTATCGCCCTCACTCTATCTATCTATCGCCCTCACTCTATCTATCTATCGCCCTCACTCTATCTATCTATCGCCCTCACTCTATCTATCCATCTATCTATCTATCTATCTATCTATCTATCTATCTATCTATCTATCTATCTATCTATCTATCGATCTATCGCCCACACTCTATCTATCTATCGCCCTCACTCTATCGCCCTCACTCTATCTATCGCCCTCACTCTATCTATCGCCCTCACTCTATCGCCCTCACTCTATCTATCTATCGCCCTCACTCTATCTATCTATCGCCCTCACTCTATCTATCTATCGCCCTCACTCTGTCGCCCTCACTCTATCTATCTATCGCCCTCACTCTATCGCCCTCACTCTATCTATCTATCGCCCTCACTCTATCTATCTATCTATCGCCCTCACTCTATCGCCCTCACTCTATCTATCTATCGCCCTCACTCTATCTATCGCCCTCACTCTATCTATCTATCGCCCTCACTCTATCTATCTATCGCCCTCACTCTATCTATCTATCGCCCTCACTCTATCTTTTGCCCTCACTCTATCTATCTATCGCCCTCACTCTATCTATCTATCTATCTATCGCCCTCACTCTATCTATCTGTCTATCTATCGCCGTCACTCTATCTATCGCCCTCACTCTATCGCCCTCACTCTATCTATCTATCTATCTATCGATCTATCGCCCTCACTCTATCTATCTATCGCCCTCACTCTATCTATCTATCGCCCTCACTCTATCTATCGCCCTCACTCTATCTATCTATCGCCCTCACTCTATCTATCTATCTATCGCCCTCACTCTATCGCCCTCACTCTATCTATCTATCGCCCTCACTCTATCTATCGCCCTCACTCTATCTATCTATCGCCCTCACTCTATCTATCTATCGCCCTCACTCTATCTATCGCCCTCACTCTATCTATCTATCGCCCTCACTCTATCTATCTATCTATCGCCCTGACTCTATCTATCTATCGCCCTGACTCTATCTATCTATCGCCCTCACTCTATCTATCTATCGCCCTCACTCTATCTATCTATCGCCCTCACTCTATCTATCGCCCTCACTCTATCTATCTATCGCCCTCACTCTATCTATCTATCGCCCTCACTCTATCGCCCTCACTCTATCTATCTATCGCCCTCACTCTATCTATCGCCCTCACTCTATCTATCGCCCTCACTCTATCTATCTATCGCCCTCACTCTATCTATCGCCCTCACTCTATCTATCTATCGCCCTCACTCTATCTATCTATCTATCGCCCTCACTCTATCGCCCTCACTCTATCTATCTATCGCCCTCACTCTATCTATTGCCCTCACTCTATCTATCTATCGCCCTCACTCTATCTATCTATCGCCCTCACTCTATCTATCTATCGCCCTCACTCTATCTATCGCCCTCACTCTATCTATCTATCTATCTATCGCCCTCACTCTATCGCCCTCACTCTATCTATCTATCGCCCTCACTCTATCTATCTATCGCCCTCACTCTATCTATCTGTCTATCGCCCTCCTATCTATCTATTGTCCTCACTCTATCTATCTATCTATCGCCCTCACTCTATCTATCTATCGCCCTCACTCTATCTATCTCCCTCACTCTATCTATCTATCGCCCTCACTCTATCTATCGCCCTCACTCTATCTATCTATCGCCCTCACTCTATCTATCTATCTATCTATCGCCCTCACTCTATCGCCCTCACTCTATCTATCTATCGCCCTCACTCTATCTATCTATCGCCCTCACTCTATCTATCTATCTATCTATCTATCTATCGCCCTCACTCTATCGCCCTCACTCTATCTATCTATCGCCCTCACTCTATCGCCCTCACTCTATCTATCGCCCTCACTCTATCTATCTATCGCCCTCACTCTATCTATCTATCAATCGCCCTCACTCTATCTATCTATCTATCTATCTATCTATCTATCTATCTATCGCCCACACTCTATCTATCTATCGCCCTCACTCTATCGCCCTCACTCTATCTATCTATCGCCCTCACTCTATCTATCTATCGCCCTCACTCTATCTATCTATCTATCGCCCTCACTCTATCGCCCTCACTCTATCTATCTATCGCCCTCACTCTATCTATCTATCGCCCTCACTCTATCTATCGCCCTCACTCTATCTATCTATCTATCGCCCTCACTCTATCTATCAATCGCCCTCACTCTATCTATCCATCTATCTATCTATCTATCTATCTATCTATCTATCTATCTATCTATCTATCGATCTATCGCCCACACTCTATCTATCTATCGCCCTCACTCTATCGCCCTCACTCTATCTATCGCCCTCACTCTATCTATCGCCCTCACTCTATCGCCCTCACTCTATCTATCTATCGCCCTCACTCTATCTATCTATCGCCCTCACTCTGTCGCCCTCACTCTATCTATCTATCGCCCTCACTCTATCGCCCTCACTCTATCTATCTATCGCCCTCACTCTATCTATCTATCGCCCTCACTCTATCTATCTATCGCCCTCACTCTATCTATCTATCGCCCTCACTCTATCTATCTATCGCCCTCACTCTATCTATCGCCCTCACTCTATCTATCTATCGCCCTCACTCTATCTATCTATCGCCCTCACTCTATCTATCGCCCTCACTCTATCTATCTATCGCCCTCACTCTATCGCCCTCACTCTATCTATCTATCGCCCTCACTCTATCTATCTATCGCCCTCACTCTATCTATCTATCGCCCTCACTCTATCTATCTATCGCCCTCACTCTATCTATCTATCGCCCACACTCTATCTATCTATCGCCCTCACTCTATCTATCTATCGCCCTCACTCTATCTATCTATCGCCCTCACTCTATCGCCCTCACTCTATCTAACTATCGCCCTCACTCTATCTATCTATCGCCCTCACTCTATCTATCTATCGCCCTCACTCTATCTATCTATCGCCCTCACTCTATCTATCTATCGCCCTCACTCTATCTATCTATCGCCCTCACTCTATCTATCTATCGCCCTCACTCTATCTATCTATCTATCTATCTATCTATCTATCTATCTATCTATCTATCTATCTATCTATCTATCGCCCTCACTCTATCTATCTATCGCCCTCACTCTATCGCCCTCACTCTATCTATCTATCGCCCTCACTCTATCTATCTATCGCCCTCACTCTATCTATCGCCCTCACTCTATCTATCTATCTATCTATCTATCTATCTATCTATCTATCTATCTATCTATCTATCTATCTATCTATCTATCGCCCACACTCTATCGCCCTCACTCTATCTATCTATCGCCCTCTATCTATCTATCGCCCTCACTCTATCTATCTATCGCCCTCTATCTATCTATCGCCCTCACTCTATCTATCTATCGCCCTCACTCTATCTATCGCCCTCACTCTATCTATCTGTCTATCGCCCTCCTATCTATCTATTGTCCTCACTCTATCTATCTATCTATCGCCCTCACTCTATCTATCTATCGCCCTCACTCTATCTATCTGTCTATCGCCCTCCTATCTATCTATTGTCCTCACTCTATCTATCTATCGCCCTCACTCTATCTATCTATCTATCTATCTATCTATCTATCTATCTATCTATCTATCTATCGATCTATCGCCCACACTATCTATCTATCGCCCTCACTCTATCGCCCTCACTCTATCTATCGCCCTCACTCTATCTATCTATCGCCCTCACTCTATCGCCCTCACTCTATCTATCTATCGCCCTCACTCTATCTATCGCCCTCACTCTATCTATCTATCTATCTATCTATCTATCTATCTATCTATCTATCTATCTATCTATCTATCGCCCTCACTCTATCTATCTATCGCCCTCTATCTATCTATCGCCCTCACTCTATCTATCTATCGCCCTCACTCTATCTATCTATCGCCCTCACTCTATCTATCTATCTATCTATCTATCTATCTATCTATCTATCTATCTATCGATCTATCGCCCACACTCTATCTATCTATCGCCCTCACTCTATCGCCCTCACTCTATCTATCTATCGCCCTCACTCTATCTATCTATCGCCCTCACTCTATCTATCTATCGCCCTCACTCTATCTATCTATCGCCCTCACTCTATCTTTTGCCCTCACTCTATCTATCTATCGCCCTCACTCTATCTATCTATCTATCTATCGCCCTCACTCTATCTATCTGTCTATCTATCGCCGTCACTCTATCTATCGCCCTCACTCTATCGCCCTCACTCTATCTATCTATCTATCTATCTATCTATCGATCTATCGCCCTCACTCTATCTATCTATCGCCCTCACTCTATCTATCTATCGCCCTCACTCTATCTATCTATCGCCCTCCTATCTATCTATCTATCTATCGCCCTCACTCTATCTATCTATCAATCGCCCTCACTCTATCTATCAATCGCCCTCACTCTATCTATCTATCTATCTATCTATCTATCTATCGATCTATCGCCCACACTATCTATCTATCGCCCTCACTCTATCGCCCTCACTCTATCTATCTATCGCCCTCACTCTATCTATCGCCCTCCTATCTATCTATCTATCGCCCTCACTCTATCTATCTGTCTATCGCCCTCCTATCTATCTATTGTCCTCACTCTATCTATCTATCGCCCTCACTCTATCTATCTATCGCCCTCACTCTATCTATCTCCCTCACTCTATCTATCTCCCTCACTCTATCTATCGCCCTCACTCTATCTATCGCCCTCACTCTATCGCCCTCACTCTATCTATCTATCTATCGCCCTCACTCTATCGCCCTCACTCTATCTATCTATCTATCGCCCTCACTCTATCGCCCTCACTCTATCTATCTATCTATCGCCCTCACTCTATCGCCCTCACTCTATCTATCTATCTATCGCCCTCACTCTATCGCCCTCACTCTATCTATCTATCTATCGCCCTCACTCTATCGCCCTCACTCTATCTATCTATCGCCCTCACTCTATCTATCGCCCTCACTCTATCTATCAATCGCCCTCACTCTATCTATCTATCGCCCTCACTCTATCTATCTATCTATCTATCGATCTATCGCCCACACTCTATCTATCGCCCTCACTCTATCGCCCTCACTCTATCTATCTATCGCCCTCACTCTATCTATCTATCACCCTCACTCTATCTATCTATCGCCCTCACTCTATCCATCTATCGCCCTCACTCTATCTTTCGCCCTCACTCTATCTATCTATCGCCCTCACTCTATCTATCTATCTATCTATCTATCGCCCTCACTCTATCTATCTGTCTATCTATCGCCGTCACTCTATCTATCGCCCTCACTCTATCGCCCTCACTCTATCGATCTATCGCCCTCACTCTATCTATCTATCGCCCTCACTCTATCAATCAATCAGTGACATTTATAAAGCGCGCTACATACCCGTAGGGTCTCAAGGCGCTGGGGGGGGGGGGGGGGGCGCTACTGCTCGAACAGCCAGGTCTTCAGCTTCTTCCTGAAGGAGAGGTGGTCTTGGGTCAGGCGCAGGTCGGTCGGGAGGGAGTTCCAGGTCTTGGCGGCCAGGTAGGAGAAGGACCTTCCTCCTGTAGTCGCTCTTCGGATGCGGGGGACGGCGGCGAGGGCGTGGTTGGCTGATCGGAGGTGGCGTTTGGGAGCGTAGAAGTTGACTCGGCTGTTGAGGTAGCTCGGGCCTTGGTCGTGTAGGGCTTTGTGTGCGTGGGTGAGGAGGCGGAAGGTGATTCTTTTGTTGACGGGGAGCCAGTGAAGGTCTCTCAGATGTCCGGAGATGTGGCTGGTTCGTGGGATGTCGAGGATGAGTCTGGCTGAGGCGTTCTGGATCCGCTGGTGTCTCTTCTGGAGCTTGGCGGTGGTACCGGCGTAGAGGGCGTTGCCGTAGTCCAGTCGGCTGGTGACGAGGGCCTGGGTGACGGTCTTCCTGGTCTCGGTGGGGATCCACCAGAAGATCTTCCGTAGCATGCGTAGGATGTTGAAGCACGCCGAGGAGACGTTGTTGACTTGCCTGGTCATGGAGAGGGAGGAGTCCAGGATGAAGCCCAGGTTGCGTGCATGGTCTGTCGGTTTGGGTGCGGTGCCCAGGGCGGGAGGCCACCAGGAGTCGTCCCAGGCGGAGGGAGAGGAGCCCAGGATGAGGACCTCCGTCTTGTCCGAGTTCAGTTTCAGGCGGCTGGTCGTCATCCACTCGGCTACCTCTTTCATCCCTTCGTGCAGGTTGGCTCTGGCGGCGGCGGGGTTGTTGGTCAGGGAGAGGATCAGCTGGGTGTCGTCGGCGTAGGAGATTATGCTGAGGTTGTGTTTGCGTACGATGGCCGCGAGGGGGCTCATGTAGACGTTGAAGAGGGTGGGGCTCAGAGATGATCCTTGAGGGACGCCGCAGATGACTTCGGAGGCCTCTGACTTGTACGGTGGTAGGCGGACTCTCTGTGTTCTTCCGTCGAGGAAGGAGATGATCCATTCCAGTGCCTTGTCCTGGATTCCGATGTTGCTGAGGCGCCGTACTAGGGTGCGGTGGCAGACCGTGTCGAATGCCGCGGAGAGGTCTAGGAGGATGAGGGCCGCTGTTTCTCCATTGTCCATCAGGGCTCGGATGTCATCGGTGGCGGCGATGAGGGCGGTCTCGGTGCTGTGATTGGCTCGGAAGCCGGACTGTGAGGGGTCGAGGGATCCGTTCGTCTCGAGGAAGGCGGCCATCTGCTTGTTGACGGTCTTCTCGATGACTTTGGCTGGAAACGGGAGGAGCGAGATGGGGCGGTAATTCTTGAGGTCGGTGGGGTCCGCTGTTGGTTTCTTGAGTAGAGCGCTGAGTTCGGCGTGTTTCCAGCTCTCAGGGAAGATGGCGGTGTCGAAGGATGTGTTGATGATGTCTCGCAGGTGGGGTGCGATGACAGCGTCGGCCTTGTTGAAGACGTGGTGAGGGCAGGGGTCGGTCGGTGATCCGGAGTGGATGGAGTTCATCGTGCGGATGGTGTCTTCGGTGCTGATCGGGGTCCAGGCGTGGAGGGTGGTGGTGGGGGCTGGTTGTTCGGTCATGGTGTGCGTTGGTTGGTTGTTGAAGCTGTTGTGTATGTCCGCGATCTTGTTGTGGAAGTATGAAGCGAGGGAGTTGCAGAGGTCTTGCGATGGGGTGATGTCGTTGTTTCCTGCGCTGGGGTTGGAGAGCTCTTTCACGATGTTGAAGAGTTCCTTGCAGTTGTGTGCGTTGTTGTCCAACCGGTCCTTGAATGCTGTTTTCTTGGCGGCGCGGATCAGCTGGTGGTGTTTCCGGGTGGCAAGTTTGAAGGAGGTCCTGTTGTCCGGTGTCGGTTCCCTTCTCCAGACTTTCTCGAGGGCTCGGCAGTTCTTCTTGGAGCTCTTGAGTTCGTCGGTGAACCATGGGGCCTTCTTGCTGCCGGGTCTGCTAGGCGGGGTCCTCAGTGGGGCGAGTTCGTCCGCGCAGTTGCTGATCCACTTCGTGAGGTTGTCGGCGGCCTGGCTGGGGTTCGCTGACCTGGCAGGAGGGTGCTGGCTCAGGGAGGTGGCGAGCTGGTCTGCTGTGATCTTGTTCCAGCTTCTGCGGGCGGCCTGTTGCTGGTGTTGGTGGGTCGTCGTTCTCTTGAAGGTGAAGTGGACGCAGCTGTGGTCCGTCCATTGAAGCTCTGTGGCGTGGCTGAAGTCGATGTCTGTGCTGGAAGAGAAGACTGCGTCGAGTGTGTGTCCGGCGAGGTGGGTGGGGGTGGACACCAGTTGCTTGAGTCCAAGGTTGGCGAGGTTGTCGAGCAGGGTGCTGGTGTTGCGGTCGTTGTTGTTCTCCAGATGGAAGTTGAGGTCTCCCAGGAGGATGTAGTCAGCGGAGGGGAGGGCATGCGGGCTGACGAAGTCGGCGATGTCCTCGCTGAATTGTGTGCGTGGTCCCGGGGGTCGGTAGATCAGGGTGCCTCTGAGGGTGGTGTTCGGGTTGGTGTGGATCTGGAAATGCAGGTGTTCGGCGCTGGTCAGGGTGTTGTCGGTGCTGGTCGTGAGACGGATGGTGTTCCTGTGGATGATGGCGATGCCTCCTCCCATCTGGTTGGCGTTTCGGTCCCTCCGGACGATCTTGTAGCCCTCTGGGATAGCGATGGCGATGTCGGGAGCTGAAGAGGCGTTCATCCAGGTCTCCGTGAGGAAGGCAACGTCAGGGGCTGTGGCGTCTAGAAGGTTCCAGAGTTCGATGGCGTGTCTGTGGACGGAGCGGGTGTTGAGCAGGATGCACTTGAGGTGGGTGCTGCTGGTGTTCGACTTGGCGGGTGCTGGTGCGAGGCTGGTCCGGATGCAGGTGAACTTGCAGGCGTGGCAGCTGAAAGGTCCGTGGGTACGTCGTGGAGTGGCTTGATGGCATTCTGGGAGTCGGCCGGTGTTGAGTGCGATGAGGGTGGCGGCGGAGTACGTCAGGCGGGTCGGTCGGGGTCCTCGTGGGCCAGGGGTCCTGGCACTGGGCGCGGTCCAGGCGCGGACGGGCGTCGACGGGCTTACCTTTGGCGCGCCTTCGGCACACAAACGGCGCGCCCGCTGCGCGTGACCGCTGCGCGTGACCGCTGCGCGTTCGCACGGTCGCCATTTAAGGCGAAGTGCGCGGGTGGGCGGAGCAGCTGGGAGGCGGGAGCGGGGAGGGTACAGAATAGAAAAAGGGGCGGGGAAAAGCGGCGGTGGCGGGAAGGGAGAGCGGAGGGCGGCGAGGTAGGCGGACAACAAGGAAGGAAAACCAAAAAACACGGGCACAATGGAATGAATAAAAAAAAGAAAAACAGGCACAATTTACAGACAAAACACGGCAAAAACAACAGCAGCGGGGGCAGCCGGCAGCCGGCAAACGAGGCAGGCAGCGAGGCAGAGGGCAGGCAAGGGGCACACGCAGCAGCTGGTGGCCGTGCGGCGCGGGGGTGTCCCACAGGTGGGTCACACTCACCTGCGTCGCACGGTCGCCATTTAAGGCCAAGTGCGCGGGTGGGCGGAGCAGCTGGGAGCGGGGAGGGTACAGAATAGAAAAAGGGGCGGGGAAAAGCGGCGGTGGCGGGAAGGGAGAGCGGAGGGCGGCGAGGTAGGCGGACAACAAGGAAGGAAAACCAAAAAACACGGGCACAATGGAATGAATAAAAAAAGAAAAACAGGCACAATTTACAGACAAAACAGGGCAAAAACAACAGCAGCGGGGGCAGCGGGGGCAGCCGGCAAACGAGGCAGGCAAGGGGCACACGCAGCAGCTGGTGGCCGTGCGGCCGTGCGGCCGTGCAGCGCGGGGGTGTCCCACTATCTATCTATCGCCCTCACTCTATCTATCTATCGCCCTCCTATCTATCTATCTATCTATCGCCCTCACTCTATCTATCTATCAATCACCCTCACTCTATCTATCTATCTATCTATCTATCTATCTATCGCCCTCACTCTATCGCCCTCACTCTATCGCCCTCACTCTATCTATCTATCGCCCTCCTTCTATCTGTCTATCGCCCTCCTTCTATCTGTCTATCGCCCTCACTCTATCTATCGTCCTCACTCTATCTATCTATCGCCCTCACTCTATCTATCTATCGCCCTCCTATCTATCTATCTATCGCCCTCACTCTATCGCCCTCACTCTATCTATCTGTCTATCGCCCTCCTATCTATCTATCGCCCTCACTCTATCGCCCTCACTCTATCTATCTATCTATCGCCCTCACTCTATCTATCTATCGCCCTCCTATCTATCTATCTATCGCCCTCACTCTATCTATCGCCCTCACTCTATCTATCGCCCTCACTCTATCTATCTGTCTATCGCCCTCCTATCTATCTATCGCCCTCACTCTATCGCCCTCACTCTATCTATCTGTCTATCTATCGCCCTCACTCTATCTATCTGTCTATCTATCGCCCTCACTCTATCTATCGCCCTCACTCTATCTATCTATCTATCGCCCTCACTCTATCTATCTATCGCCCTCACTCTATCTATCGCCCTCACTCTATCTATCTATCGCCCTCACTCTATCTATCTATCGCCCTCACTCTATCTATCTATCTATCTATCTATCTATCTATATCTATCTATCTATCTATCTATCTATCGCCCTCCTATCTATCTCTCTATCGCCCTCCTATCTATCTATCTATCGCCCTCCTTCTATCTATCTATCGCCCTCCTTCTATCTGTCTATCGCCCTCCTTCTATCTGTCTATCGCCCTCCTTCTATCTGTCTATCGCCCTCACTCTATCTATCGCCCTCACTCTATCTATCTATCGCCCTCACTCTATCTATCTATCGCCCTCCTATCTATCTATCTATCGCCCTCACTCTATCGCCCTCACTCTATCTATCTGTCTATCGCCCTCCTATCTATCTATCGCCCTCACTCTATCGCCCTCACTCTATCTATCTATCTATCGCCCTCACTCTATCTATCTATCGCCCTCCTATCTATCTATCTATCGCCCTCACTCTATCTATCGCCCTCACTCTATCTATCGCCCTCACTCTATCTATCTGTCTATCGCCCTCCTATCTATCTATCGCCCTCACTCTATCGCCCTCACTCTATCTATCTGTCTATCTATCGCCCTCACTCTATCTATCGCCCTCACTCTATCTATCTATCGCCCTCACTCTATCTATCAATCGCCCTCACTCTATCTATCTATCTATCTATCTATCTATCTATCTATCTATCTATCTATCGATCTATCGCCCACACTCTATCTATCTATCGCCCTCACTCTATCGCCCTCACTCTATCTATCTATCTATCGCCCTCACTCTATCTATCTATCGCCCTCACTCTATCTATCTATCGCCCTCACTCTATCTATCGCCCTCACTCTATCTATCTATCTATCTATCTATCTATCTATCTATCGCCCTCACTCTATCTATCTGTCTATCTATCGCCCTCACTCTATCTATCGCCCTCACTCTATCTATCTGTCTATCTATCGCCCTCACTCTATCTATCGCCCTCACTCTATCTATCTATCTATCGCCCTCACTCTATCTATCTATCGCCCTCACTCTATCTATCGCCCTCACTCTATCTATCTATCGCCCTCACTCTATCTATCTATCGCCCTCACTCTATCTATCTATCTATCTATCTATCTATCTATATCTATCTATCTATCTATCTATCTATCGCCCTCCTATCTATCTCTCTATCGCCCTCCTATCTATCTATCTATCGCCCTCCTTCTATCTATCTATCGCCCTCCTTCTATCTGTCTATCGCCCTCCTTCTATCTGTCTATCGCCCTCCTTCTATCTGTCTATCGCCCTCACTCTATCTATCGTCCTCACTCTATCTATCTATCGCCCTCACTCTATCTATCTATCTATCTATCTATCTATCTATCGCCCTCACTCTATCTATCTATCGCCCTCACTCTATCTATCTATCGCCCTCACTCTATCTATCTATCGCCCTCACTCTATCTATCTATCGCCCTCACTCTATCTATCTATCGCCCTCACTCTATCTATCTATCGCCCTCACTCTATCTATCTATCGCCCTCACTCTATCGCCCTCACTCTATCTATCTATCTATCGCCCTCACTCTATCTATCTATCGCCCTCACTCTATCTATCTATCTATCGCCCTCACTCTATCGCCCTCACTCTATCTATCTATCGCCCTCACTCTATCTATCTATCGCCCTCACTCTATCTATCAATCGCCCTCACTCTATCTATCTATCAATCGCCCTCACTCTATCTATCTATCGCCCTCACTCTATCTATCTATCAATCGCCCTCACTCTATCTATCTATCAATCACCCTCACTCTATCTATCTATCTATCTATCTATCTATCTATCTATCTATCTATCGCCCTCACTCTATCGCCCTCACTCTATCTATCTATCGCCCTCACTCTATCTATCTATCAATCGCCCTCACTCTATCTATCTATCTATCTATCTATCTATCTATCTATCTATCGATCTATCGCCCACACTCTATCTATCTATCGCCCTCACTCTATCGCCCTCACTCTATCTATCTATCTATCGCCCTCACTCTATCGCCCTCACTCTATCTATCTATCTATCGCCCTCACTCTATCTATCTATCGCCCTCACTCTATCTATCTATCGCCCTCACTCTATCTATCGCCCTCACTCTATCTATCTATCTATCTATCTATCTATCTATCTCCCTCACTCTATCTATCTGTCTATCTATCGCCCTCACTCTATCTATCGCCCTCACTCTATCTATCTATCTATCTATCTATCTATCTATCTATCTATCGATCTATCGCCCACACTCTATCTATCTATCGCCCTCACTCTATCGCCCTCACTCTATCTATCGCCCTCACTCTATCTATCTATCGCCCTCACTCTATCTATCTATCGCCCTCACTCTATCTATCTATCAATCGCCCTCACTCTATCTATCTATCTATCTATCTATCTATCTATCTATCTATCTATCTATCTATCTATCTATCGATCTATCGCCCACACTCTATCTATCTATCGCCCTCACTCTATCGCCCTCACTCTATCTATCTATCGCCCTCACTCTATCGCCCTCACTCTATCGATCTATCGCCCTCACTCTATCTATCGCCCTCACTCTATCTATCTATCGCCCTCACTCTATCTATCTATCGCCCTCACTCTATCTATCTATCAATCGCCCTCACTCTATCTATCTATCTATCTATCTATCTATCTATCTATCTATCTATCTATCAATCTATCGCCCTCACTCTATCTATCTATCGCCCTCACTCTATCGCCCTCACTCTATCTATCTATCGCCCTCACTCTATCTATCTATCGCCCTCACTCTATCTATCTATCTATCTATCGCCCTCACTCTATCTATCTATCGCCCTCCTATCTATCTATCTATCTATCTATCGCCCTCACTCTATCTATCGCCCTCACTCTATCTATCTGTCTATCGCCCTCCTATCTATCTATCGCCCTCACTCTATCGCCCACACTCTATCTATCTATCTATCGCCCTCACTCTATCTATCTATCGCCCTCCTATCTATCTATCTATCGCCCTCACTCTATCTATCGCCCTCACTCTAACTATCGCCCTCACTCTATCTGTCTATCGCCCTCCTATCTATCTATCGCCCTCACTCTATCGCCCTCACTCTATCTATCTATCGCCCTCACTCTATCTATCTATCTATCGCCCTCACTCTATCTATCTATCGCCCTCACTCTATCTATCTATCGCCCTCACTCTATCTATCTATCTATCTATCTATCTATCGCCCTCACTCTATCTATCTGTCTATCTATCGCCCTCACTCTATCTATCGCCCTCACTCTATCTATCTATCTATCTATCTATCTATCTATCTATCTATCTATCTATCTATCTATCTATCTATCGATCTATCGCCCACACTCTATCTATCTATCGCCCTCACTCTATCTATCGCCCTCACTCTATCTATCGCCCTCACTCTATCTATCTATCGCCCTCACTTTATCTATCTATCTATCTATCTATCTATCTATCTATCTATCTATCTATCTATCTATCGCCCTCCTATCTATCTCTCTATCGCCCTCCTATCTATCTATCGCCCTCCTTCTATCTATCTATCGCCCTCCTTCTATCTGTCTATTGCCCTCCTTCTATCTGTCTATCGCCCTCACTCTATCTATCTATCGCCCTCACTCTATCTATCTATCGCCCTCACTCTATCTATCTATCTATCTATCTATCTATCTATCTATCTATCTATCTATCTATCGCCCTCACTCTATCGCCCTCACTCTATCTATCTATCGCCCTCACTCTATCTATCTATCGCCCTCACTCTATCTATCTATCGCCCTAACTCTATCTATCTATCTATCGCCCTCACTCTCTCTATCTATCGCCCTCACTCTATCTATCTATCTATCGCCCTCACGCTATCTATCGCCCTCACTCTATCTATCTAAAGCCCTCACTCTATCTATCTATCGCCCTCACTCTATCGCCCTCACTCTATCTATCTATCTATCTATCGCCCTCACTCTATCGCCCTCACTCTATCTATCTATCGCCCTCACTCTATCGCCCTCACTCTATCGATCTATCGCCCTCACTCTATCTATCGCCCTCACTCTATCTATCTATCGCCCTCACTCTATCTATCGCCCTCACTCTATCTGTCTATCTGTCTATCTATCTATCTATCTATCTATCTATCTATCTATCTATCTATCTATCTATCTATCTATCTATCTATCGCCCTCCTATCTATCTATCGCCCTCCTTCTATCTATCGCCCTCCTATCTATCTATCTATCTATCTATCTATCTATCTATCTATCGCCCTCACTCTATCTATCGCCCTCACTCTATCTATCTATCTATCTATCGCCCTCACGCTATCTATCGCCCTCACTCTATCTATCTAAAGCCCTCACTCTATCCATCTATCGCCCTCACTCTATCGCCCTCACTCTATCTATCTATCTATCTATCTATCTATCTATCGCCCTCACTCTATCGCCCTAACTCTATCTATCTATCTATCGCCCTCACTCTCTCTATCTATCGCCCTCACTCTATCTATCTATCTATCGCCCTCACGCTATCTATCGCCCTCACTCTATCTATCTAAAGCCCTCACTCTATCTATCTATCGCCCTCACTCTATCGCCCTCACTCTATCTATCTATCTATCTATCGCCCTCACTCTTTCGCCCTCACTCTATCTATCTATCGCCCTCACTCTATCGCCCTCACTCTATCGATCTATCGCCCTCACTCTATCTATCGCCCTCACTCTATCTATCTATCGCCCTCACTCTATCTGTCTATCTATCTATCTGTCTATCTGTCTATCTATCTATCTATCTATCTATCTATCTATCTATCGCCCTCCTATCTATCTATCGCCCTCCTTCTATCTATCGCCCTCCTATCTATCTATCTATCTATCTATCTATCTATCTATCTATCTATCTATCTATCTATCTATCTATCTATCGCCCTCACTCTATCTATCGCCCTCACTCTATCTATCTATCTATCTATCGCCCTCACGCTATCTATCGCCCTCACTCTATCTATCTAAAGCCCTCACTCTATCTATCTATCGCCCTCACTCTATCGCCCTCACTCTATCTATCTATCGCCCTCACTCTATCGCCCTCACTCTATCGATCTATCGCCCTCACTCTATCTATCGCCCTCACTCTATCTATCTATCGCCCTCACTCTATCTATCTATCGCCCTCACTCTATCTGCCTATCTATCTATCTATCTATCTATCTATCTATCTATCTATCTATCTATCTATCTATCTATCTATCTATCTATCGCCCTCCTATCTATCTATCGCCCTCCTTCTATCTATCTATCGCCCTCCTATCTATCTATCGCCCTCCTATCTATCTATCTATCTATCTATCTATCTATCTATCTATCGCCCTCACTCTATCTATCGCCCTCACTCTATCTATCTGTCTATCGCCCTCTCTCTATCTATCGCACCACCACAGCATCCCTCAGGGGCACCACAACATCACTCAGGGGCACCACAACATCACTATGTGCTACCACAGCATCACTGAACGCCACAACATCACTCCGCGCCACCACAGCATCAATCTGTGCAACTATTCAACAACAACTGGTTCAAATATGTTCTCTCAATGTTTAAAGCTTTATTACAAATGTCACAAAAAGATGTTAATATTTCACTTCTGTTCTTGGATTTTTACCACAATAAAATACACTGAACATAATCTTCACAAAAGTTATTTACTAAAGTTTAAGCTATTGCCATTATAAATTACAATAACTTTTATTTAAGTATAAATTATTTAAAAAAATAAAAGACATTGTTATTTGTAATATCAATACATCTAAGTCAGGTAAATACAAAACATGTTGCATTACAAATGCTAAAGGTGTCACATTTGGAAAAGTTAAAAGTATTGGCATTATAAATGACAAAGCTATTCATTTCGCTATGTTCAAAACAAACACATAAATAAAAGATTTGTAATTTACAAGACCAATAGCTCAAACTTTCCTAATGCGAGACCTATTGCATTGCAAATGCTTGTCATTAAACATACATAGCTCCTATTGCAGCACGTGTTTGAGACCTCGGTCCTAAATCACGCATCCACACACTCCAGAGAGTCCAAAACCTGTTGCATAATTCACTTATTTACAGAACATGAGCATAGAAATCTCCCGATTTCGCACCACTTTACCATTGACAGCCTCTGAATAAAGGAACTATAAAATAGCGCTCCACTTCGTTTTGTTCGTTGTTTGGCCCATATTTGGCTGTGGTAATCACTGTGCAGCACCCTCACCATGCTTTTACTGTTGAGGCTGCCCGGATCTTAAAAGAATCAGTCTACAAAAAGAACAAGTCTACTTATTGGACTCGGGAACAGCCCTCGCACAGCAGCGCTCTTTGCTGTTTAGACTAATCAAGCTAAAAAGGCGATCCGTAAGCCAAGTCATGCGCTTTCCTCTGTTGTGAACTTTGAACAGCTCACATACTTGTTATCTTAACTGATTGTCTTTGCTACAGGGTTGGGCTAAAAGGGTTGGTCTGACGCCGGGTCCTGAAAACAACGCAGCAGGTAATGTGGCAGTTGACTTTCCTTCAAGTCCTCTTTGCATAGCTAAACAAATGCCAGGCACATGTTTTGTAGCGTTTTCATCTCTTGCTGATTAACCCACCTTTGCTCTGCATGTCGTTAACTTTATTTTTCTTATGACTGCGCTCCAGCGCCATCTAACGGATTTGCTTATGTTATGCTGGACGCTTGTAAACGGCTTACGTGCGACCACTTCAAAGCGTTGGGAGGGAGAATGGAAAGGATGACCTTTACTTTATTTCACATTCGGTTATTTGGGCCTTGAATACAACCATAGAGGACCAGGACGGAGTGAGCAAGCATTCGTAAATGCATTAGGTTTTGCCTATGTGATGAAAATAGTTTTAAGTTGGTGAGCAGTTGTGCATATAAGTTAAAGAAACTCCGTAAAAGTGTTATGACTTGTTTTTCCAGAAAGGCAATATATTTTGCTTAAAACCGTTAGATAAAGTTACATAAAGCTGTCCTATACCTTCAGGTGATGTTGTGAAAGCCAGTGTCAATCTTTGGGGTAAAAAATAGTTGCACACATTGCCCAATTTCATTTAATGCTTTTTCTTTCTTCAACAATAAAAATTGGTGTCACTGTGTACACGATGCTTGGGATTATTATGTAAGTATTTGATTTTGCCCTGCTTCACTATCAAAACCAAAAGACTGGCAGGCAACAACAGACCCTAGACACGGCCAGTGCTTGTTTAGCATGAATTTCCTCCTCAAGCACTTTATTAAACAGGATGAATTACCATATTTCAGTTTTTTTCACCGAGGCCTGCTTAAGACCGCAGCCCTAGGGGTGGCTGGGGAAAACCTTGCAAACCTGAATTCGATTCGGAGCCCTTCCAAACGGGACCATAATTGACCCCTAGGTTGTATTGCTGGTATTTACAAACTGAATGCACAAACCCCACCTAAAATGCTATTTTTATGTGCTGATTTTGCATTTCTTTCTATGCCTGTTTCATCATTTGCTCTTCTAGAGTTATTCTTAAAACTGTAAAAATATTGTGAAATGCATCATGTGACGAGGCGTGCAGTTGTGACGGAAAGGGGTTTCCAATAGGCCATCACTCCTTATGCTTTCCCATTGCAGCACTGACTGTTCATGCTCTTCTCGGTGCATTAGACAAAAGTGGTGCAGTTATTTTTCCTAGCGTTTCTTGTTATTTGCACAATATATCAATGAAAGGAACTACTTTAGGGATAACAGCTGTCTTCTGTTAAACACTAAAAGGGGGCCTGGGTACAAGAAATGACGGGCGGGGGTGGCAGGTGTAAATAATGACCGGGGCAGGGGATGGCAGGTACAAGCTGGGCTGGAAGTGGATGCCAGCAAAGTAGGGGTCTAATGGGAGAACAGTCTGTAAAAACATGTGCTCGTTTGGAGTGCTACAGATTAAATAAATAAAATAGAGAGAAGGGTCAGGACAGAGGATGTGGTGTAACGGGCAGAACTGTCGACCTGGGAGCCGGGCAGAAGTCTCTGCGTCCACTAGCTTAATGAAACTTCAGGGGGCCACCCTGCAAACTACTTCGAGACCCCCCGCCCCCCGACTCAGTCAGGGGCTGTCACACCAGGATACTGTCCTGAGGGGCACCTTGGAGCTCGGCGCCCCACCCCGCACCATGGGGGCTGCAGGGGCCTTTGTTACACCACTGTCTGCATCTGTTCTCAAGCACGCTTGAAATGAGTGCTAATAAGTTTAAATAAAAGACATAGGAAAAAGCAGTAAAAAATTTTACATTTCAGAGGACGAAACAAACAACAAAACAAAAAGTAAGCTCTAAATGCATGCAGCCAGGGACAGTAAATAGTAATGGAGCATTGACCAAAATAAAAAAGTTTGAACCACCAACCAACGGATATGAATGAGGCGTTGGGCACAATGAAGGGCAAACAGGCTACAACTAATAGAAACAGAGGAAATCAAACTAGGAAGCACACTGACCAATAAGAACTAAAGGCGGGATTAAAAGTCCCTTTTAAGATATATAAAAAACTAGAGATTTCACAAGCACAGCGCTAGCGCTTTGCAAGCGAAACTTAAAAAGGAAGAAATGAATGTGCCTAGAAACCACTGTAGTGGAGAGTATGAGAGGGCATACACCTGATAGTGATGTTATGTTATGTTAAAGAGTTTATACCGCGCACGTACACCGAGACGGTTTCTTGGCGCTCATAACAGACATAACGAGCCAGGGCAGAAGGTTTTACTCAAAGGCCGCCTTGAAAAGGTAGGTTTTTAAAGTTTTTCGGAACAGCTCATAAGAGGGACAGTGACGAAAGGAGGAAGGGAGGGAGTTCCAGAAGGAAGGGCCTAAAAAAGAAAAGCGCAATCCGCCGTGTTTTTTGCGGCGGTTGGATGGGATGCATAAAAGATTGTCAGCAGAAGATCGTAAATTGCGGGTTGGAAGGTATCGCTTTAGCTTGGAGGAGATGAACTCAGGGGCGCGGTTATGAAGGGATTTGAATATGGTGCATCCGAGTTTGAAGGAGCACCGTTTAGCCACTGGGAGCCAGTGGAGGCTCCTCAGAAGGGGGGAGACATGCTGGTGTTTAGGTTGGTGGAACACCAAACGAGCGGCCTGGTTCTGAATTAACTGGAGTTTTTGGAGCTGGTAGGCAGGGATCCCCACATACAGGATATTAGCAAAGTCAACCCTGGAGATGACCAAAGCCAGTATGACTAGTATGAGTGCCTCTCTGGTTGATGGATAAAGAAGACCAAGCAGAGTAAAATTCAATTAGTCTTTCTGGCCATGGCCTCGCGCCATTACAGGCTTTCCTAGTGATATTCCTGGTTATATATTGTTTTGGTTCTGGTGATTCACTGGTTTTAGACAAAATTTATCATATGACTAATTACTCAGGCATAGGAGAAGCAAAGGAGGATGTTTGGGCTACTTCACTGGCAGATATATGACTTGGCTAGAGATCATACCTGTGCTTTCCCAGAGAGCAGACCTGCTTCTGTGGGTGTTTTTAGTGTGCTTGTTTGTGAGAAATATTTATTTTTTGCTCTCCTATTCTCTCCTTCGGGGAGAAGACTATCGCCACATCTTCAGTTATTCTGATTTTCCTGGCTACCTTGAGGAAGGCTGCAACTTTCTGGTTAATTCCTGGAAAGTAATCTCTCAAAAGCAGTGGGCAAGTAATTGTATTGTCTTTGACTTGTGTTTACCTCATGCATTTCTCATGAAATAACTTTTTGCTCTTTGAGCACTATTTGTATTATAGAAAGATGTGGGCCAGGGCACGAGTCGAGGGTACACAAACATTTGTCGTAGACAGAAATATGTTGAACGCATCCCGGTCTAATTTTCAGACACCGGGAGACATTCAGAAGCGCCTGCACATTGTCTGGTTTCTTTCCAGAAGCAAAGTACAGACAAAGAGGGGGCTTTGTTATTATAAATTCTATTTGGGCCCAAAACATAGGCCGAAGTTAAGGGACCGTCAGGCCTCCTTCTTTTTTAGGTCCCGGCCTAGCGTACACTGCGCAGCAGTGTCGCGCAGCCGAGAATTTATGTCTCTTAGTATTACCATAGGCTATTCACAATTTTTATTCCTATAGCTCTCTGTAACTACACCTACCCACTCACCCTCCCTCTTCTACCTACTCCACCACTCCCAACATGGAACCCAAGGGCAAGCACACATATAAAATTAACTACCCACCTGAGCTAACCAAAAAAAACGCCAAACGCTTCAAACACAACTTCCTGAAGGCCCACCCCGAAACCCCTGTCGTGGACACCTACTTTTCACTGAGCAATGGAGCCAAGAGCACCGATATCATCTTCTACACCATACGTAGAGCACAATGGAGAAAAACGTTCCTCTCCTTACTCACTATCTCCACCACCAGGAAATCTGCTCATGGCCTAACACTTTCTATCACACCATCCCTACTCTTCCCAGGCTGCGCTACCATCACTATCTACAACAATGGGATCATCCTATTCCAATCCACAGACAGGAACCTTGACCTACTCGACAACTTGTTCCCCACTTTCAAGGAACATATCTCCAACCGTCGGACCTCCAATCCTATCGCCTCTGATTACACAACACCCCCTACCCCTAATCGCCTATCTGCCCCCACACTCAACCATTCTAACCTAACTCAGCATCAGAACGCCACACACCTCTCCACTCCCCCCAGCACGATAGTCACGCACCCTCCTGCTGTAGCTACTTCACACCCCTCAATCACAGGCATAGATTACTCCCCTTCTTACATTCTCCACACCCCCACCCCTCTACCCCCCACCTTAACACCTCCCTCATACCTCCTACTAGTCGATCAGAACTCCCCACCTCCCTTAACTTAACTCCCCCTCCCCGCAACAGGGCCATTTCCCACTCTATCTCCCCCCCACTCTTAGTCCCCACGACCCCACTCCCAACTAGTCTCTCAGAACTCACCACCCCCCTCACCTTAAGTCCTCCTCCTCTCGACAGGACCCTCCCCCATTCCATCTCCCCCCCCATTCTTAGTCCCCACTACCTTACCTGCACCCCCGCCATCACTAGCCTGCACTCATCCCCCAACTCGCCTACGCCGCCGCCCTCACTCATACCACCAACCTCCACCCTACTTCATCCACACCCTTCGCCCCCAAACTCTCTCACCTTACGAATACCAACCCACATACTAATACCACAGAGCCCGGCTCTAACTCCAGCCCCCCCCCCACCTCTAGTACCCTATTCAATCATTCACCCTCGGTTCCCATCCCCAATCCCACACTGGAGAAGATTATGTCCACCCTCCTCCAAGTCAAGGAAGATCTTCACACTATCAAAGAACTTCTCTTCACACACCAAGACACCCATCACCACTTCCCCGCCCAACAAATCACCCACCCTCCCCACTGACCCTCTCATTCAATACTCCCCGCTTTGGACCTCTATCCCCTGTCGCAATCACACCAACCGCCCCCTACGCGCCCTCAATACCCTTTCGGACCACGACATACACACCCTCCTCCGCTCATATGTCCCAGTTCCCCTTAACCGCACAACCACCACCCACCTTTCCATACCTACGATTCACTCAAATCCCCTTAGGCCCCCCACTCAAAACAACAGAGGCTCCGTCCTCAATAACCTTAGAAAAGTCCCCCTCTCTCTAGAACCATCTACCACCCTTTTCACTCCCCGACTCAAATGCATACTACTCAACTGCAGATCGGCCCCTAGACACTCCTCCGACATCGCGGATCCCATCATAACAATGGACCTTGACTTAGCCATCCTGACTGAAACCTGGCTTACTGAATCGTCTACACCTATAATGGACATTCTAGTCCCCCCCAACTACCACATCATCAGACTTGACAGAATAGGCAAGATGGGCGGGGGAATCGCATGCATTTTTAGGAGCAACCTCTCTGTTACTAAAGTCACTTCTCCCTCCCTCACCTCCTGTGAAATCATCTGCCTCGATGTCACCAGCGAGGGCAAACCTGTATGCTCTCTTTATGTCATCTACCACCCACCCGGGGACAACCTCACCTTCACCCAACAACTCATGGACACGATCTCAACCAACTCTGGACGGCAGAACACTCAAATCTACCTGGGTGACTTCAATCTCCACTGGAACGATCACAATGGCATGGTGGTGAATAGTCTTAAAACTTTCCTCAACGCACTTGACCTCACCCAAATCTGCAACAGCCCGACCCATGACAAAGGTTCTATCCTCGACCTTATCATCGCCAAAGAGGACTCAACCCAACTGGGGGCAATACAACCCTGTGACTGGTCAGACCACTACATTATCACATTCTTCATCAACGAAAAAGTTAAACTTAACCCGGCTCAACCCACCAAATCCAAGATTTGGAAAAGGGACCTAAAGAAACTCAACCCCAACTCCTTACCTTCCCACAGTTGCAATCTCCTCCTTCCACCTACTGGCGCCTCGGACGTACAATCTCTGACCAACCTCTACCTTAGCTCTATGACCTCAATCAATGAAGCCGCTCCCCTGCAACTGAAGAGAGTCTCCACCAAGAACTCTAAACCATGGTATGATGGTAGACTCAACGAAGATAGGCGCGCAATGCGAATGGCAGAGCGCACCTGGAGATCAGACCCCTCAGCACTGCACCTTAAAACTCTTAAGAAAAAGAGAAACGCCTACTTTAGGAAAATCAAGCGCTCTAAAACAAATTTCTTCAGCCTCCAGCTCGATCAAGCAAAAAACCGACCAAGAAAACTGTTTGATCTAGTCAAAACTCAAACCAAGGAACAACCTCTACAATCAAATAGCACAACAGGCAGTATTCCATCCTGTGAAGACTTCTCTGCTTTCTTTGAGCTTAAGACTGATAACATAAGAAGCGATCTCCTCAATGATGTAAGCCGCTATTCCAGCTCCAACAGCATAACTTCCACTCAACCTAAAACAACGCGGCCTGGTCTTCCTTCGACACCTACTCAGAAGAAACAATTAACAAACTGCTTGGCACCTTACAACCCTCTAATCACCTCACAGACCCCCTACCTGCTAATGCTGTAAAAGACTTCATCCCCCTGCTCCTCCGACTTTGGACTAAAATCATTAACAGTTCCCTTCAACAAGGACTCATCCCTGACTCCCTCAAGGTGGGACAAGTCATGCCTATACTCAAGAAACCTACAGCTGACCCTGCTGACCAAAACAATTACCGCCCTATCACCAATATCCCCACCCTGGCCAAATTACTGGAAAAATGTGTACAACTCCAACTGACAAAACACATCGAGCAGTTTGACCTCCTCAACCCTCATCATTCAGGTTTCCGAGCCAGACACAGTACGGAAACGGCTATGACGCACATAATTGATGACGCCCTCCAAATCTTAGATCATAACGACACCTGCCTCCTCATCCTACTTGATCTCTCCTCAGCATTCAACACCATCAAACATGAGAATCTACTTGAGCTGTTAAACACCAGAATGGGTCTATCTGGGACTGTTCTCAAATGGTTCACTTCCTTTTTACATAACCGGTCTCAAAAGTTCAAGATCAACAACGTGTTATCCCCATCTGTGCCTGTAACATTAGGAGTCCCACAAGGATCTTCCCTATCCCCAACTTTGTTCAATCTAGTCATGGAGCCACTCACCACCCTGTTACAAGCATCTGATGTACACTTTCACATGTACGCCGCTGACACTCAACTCTATCTCAAACTACAATCCCCCGAAGACATCAATCTTCTGAACTCTACGCTCAGAAACATCCAATCATGGTTGGCCGATAATCACCTCAAACTAAATGCTCTGAAAACTGAGTTCCTTTTGATCTCACCTCCTGCGAAAATCTCCACCACCCAAACCTGGCTCAAGCACCTAACTGCATTCAATGTCCAACCCACTATCGTGGACTCCGCAAAATCCTTAGGCATCACACTTGACGCCAATCTCAACATGCAGCAGCATATCAGTAAAGCAACTAAGGGAGCTAATTTCCAAATCAACACTTTGAGGAAACTTAAACCCTTCCTCCCAGCTAAGGACTGCCAAACTGCAGTACAAGCCCTAGTCATCCCACACATAAACTACGGACTCGTCGCCCTCTGCAGACTCCCCCTATCAACAACTGCACCCCTAAGAGCCTCCTTGAACGCTGCAGCGAGACTTATCACTGGATCAAAAAAACATTTGCATATTTCCCCTGATTTAAAATCCCTGAACTGGCTGCCTTTTGAAGCCAGGATACAACTGAAAATCGCTTGTATGACTCACATGGCTGTACACCACAAGTCACCCTACTACCTCACTCAAAAGCTGACTATATCAGGGGGCTTGAGATCCACCAGAAGCACAAAAATCTCCTGAAACCGCGAAGATTCCGGAAGGAAAAAACTTATAAACGATCCTTCTCTGGAATGGCACCCAGGATTTGGAATGCACTCCCTCCCGAAACAAGGCTTATATTCTCCACTACATTTTTTAAGAAAGAAGTAAAAGCCATCCTTATGGCTAAATTCACTTGAACTCTTTTTTGGATATATTGAGTACATTGCACAGACTTTGTATTTTTTGTTTATCTGATTGTCTAACTGTACTTTTTGTTTTATCTGAATGCTATCCTACGTTGCTACTCACATACTACCTACTACTATTTTGTACCCAAAAGTTTGTTTAATCACTCCCTTGTTTCCCTACCCCTTGTTTCTGTAAAGCGCTCTGATATCTGCAAAGATCTTGTTCGCGCTATATAAAACTTTGAAAATAAATAAAATAGTATGGGGGCTTGAACCCTCCCCTCTTCTCCATTGGCTGGCTTCCTAAACGGAGGCCAGCCATTGGAGGAGAGGGGCGTCACTCCGTTCAAGCCTTGTCTTTTTCGGATTCGGGGCGTGTTTTTTGCAGTTTTCTCACTGTGACGTCATCCGTCACTCAACAGCAAAAACCACGCCCCTAAATGCGAAAATGGCGGCGCTTTTCTGACGCCATTTATGCCCGACCGCCGCTGGAAGTAGAGAAGCTGCCGAGTCCTCCGCCCCAGCCGGTGAGTGCTTGCTTTTCTTGCCGTTTTCTTGACTCTTCTTGCCTCTGTTCCGTGATTGCTTTTCTGCCCCCCCCCTTCCCTCGTTGTGCGTGCTTTTCTGCCCCCCTTCCCTCGTTGTGCGTGCTTTTCTGCCCCCCTTCCCTCGTTGTGCGTGCTTTTCTGCCTCCCTGTTCCCTCATTCCCAAGAAGCCGAGTGCTGGAGCAGCCGAAGTAAGAGCAAAGCGTGTTGTTTATACAGACGTCGAGTCATGTGGCCATCGTGCGCTTGAGTAATCGATCCAACGTGGCTCTGTGTTGTAAATCCCAGAACCAGAGAAGCCGCCACAAGCGTTTGCCTTTTCTAATTTGTTTTGTCTAGTTAAAGTAAAACAGACATCCTAACTCGAATATGATCTTGATGTATTAAAGTGTACGTTATTCGCCACCCTCCCTGTGCAAATGCAGACTAGACTAGCACAAGGCAACACACACTGCAGTGTGGAGATTCAATATGAACCATACTCTTTATTTCTGCTGCCAGTTTATGATGGTTTCAAACCCATGTACTGTGCACATTTTCGAATTTATTTGTTTCTATAGGCTGTAACACGTCATTGGGCCTTCCAGACGTGCTTTTAATCACCTGCCTGGTTTTATGTGTACATTGACTCCCTAGTCGACTTCTGTTTGTGTCTAGAGGTTCATATCTATGGAAAATTTGTGGAAATCTCCTAAAACTTTTGTGAAAGAAAAGGGAAATTTGAGGGGTGTTAAGCTCACCCCGTGCAGCAGCTTCATTCCAAAAACGTAGCATTCCTTTGAGTAACAGAGCAAAAGTAGTATTACCTCGAAATCTGAGACCGCAAGTTGTAAGGTTAATATTTATTGGATAAGGCATAAGCGCCAACTAAACCAAATATCCATATTTGCGGCTCCAACTGCTTACTAAACTATTCTCCCACACGACCATTCATACAACATCAAGACGTCCAGCAAAACGCAATACTTTCCCCTTATTACAAAACTATGTTCGCATAACATGGATGGATAGAAAAACACTGCATACAAGTCCCACAAATTATACTTTATATACCAAACATAATTTAAAAAAAATATTCAGGCCTCTTAACCACTATTTCTCCTATTACCTGAAGCAACTCGAACATCAGGAACGTGAGCATCATTAGTAGAGTGCATCAGAGAAATAACTGTAACAGAAACACTGGCAATATCTGACTCTTGTGACTTTTTTTGTCACCAGGATATTGGCTTTCCACATATGAACTAAAACTGCCTGCTTCTAAACTTCCTGATCGATATGTCCATTAGGAGCAGCTTCAACCTCACTTTGAATATTGTACCAATTGCTGGCCCACATTTTCATAACTGCACCCATTTCCCTATTTAAATAGACACGAAGTATTTAGTGAAGTGCACACTGTGAATCGTGAAGCAACACTGTCTAATTGTGATCGATAAAGAATTTGAAGAGTTGTGCACTTCGCTCGTAATGTACATAGGGGCAGATTTACAAGTACCTTGCGCCACTATTGCATCATTTTTAACATGGGAAAAGTGACTCAAAAGTGTGCAAGGGGCTTGTAAATCTGCTCCACAGTTTTCTGTTGTCTCAGTTTGCTTTCCCCTCTGTCATGTAGAGGATTCTGGGTAAATATAACAGTTTCTGTACAGCCAGTACCTTTCAACCCTACCTCCAAACGGCTTACTGCCTGTAACCATAGTAACAGTTCATGGAACACTTAAGTGAGCACACAATTCACAAGTTCACCACACAATGTTGCTAATCCAAACAGTAACTGTGCTGGAGTTTTTTAAATTTTCCATAGGAACTGTTAATCGCAGCTACAGACTCTGGTAAAGAGTTAGCCTCAGTATTATACTTCTAGTTTTAAACATAATTTGTACTTTTTATTATTGAATGTTCTCTATGCATATGATTATCACACTAAATAATAGTGAAATGTTGTCAGAAAAAGAAGACCTACACTTTTTTAGGTTTAAAGCATTTTATTAAGACAAAAAATAGGAGGCAAGGGAACATGAGGGGTAGGGTTACATACAATCAGGTAAGAAAAGCTGAGCATAAATTTATGAGTGCGATGGTGGATAAAGCTACTGTAAAGGAAAAAACAATGGCAAATGATAAAGGCTAAGTACAGTCGACACCATCAAGCAGACTAGAAAAGGAAAAGCAATAATGCAGGAGACCAACCCCCCCACCCCCAGAACCCCCCCTAAATAACCCAACTCCCCCCGCCTCCCACCCGTCCAATACTCAGCTGATAACACAACCTGCCCTCCCGCCACTCCCCCCCCCCCCCCGCGAGCCCAGATTGTGTGTCTCCTTAGTCGGTTGAATTCACCGGCGGTGTTAATCTCAGAAGTCTGAGGTATCTCGGGCAAGTGAGTTCCCTGAATTCAGTAGTCAGAAGCGCGTGGAAGGGTTGCCATAGCTCATCAAATTGGTCCACGTCCCCCGCCACCATAAGCGATAATTTCTCCATACCTAGCACGTGCCAAAGCCTGTGCAGCCAGCCTGTGATGGAGGGGACCGTGGAAGTACGCCAGTGGATCAAGATGTTCTGAATCGCTGAACCCAGCGCTATCGCAATTTGCCTGCCCCTACGGGACTTCAGCGGGTACAACAGGTCATTAGGAAGGCCTAGCAATACATACGCCGGAAAGCGCGGCAATTCAGTTGCAAAATAAACATCAATCTCGTCAAGAATTTCCTTCCAGTAAGCCTCTAACAAAGGACAATCCCAGAGTATATGTGTAAGGGTCCCCACCCGACCACAACCCCTCCAGCACGCTTTCTCAATGTGTCTGTTCATTTCATGGAGCCTCTCCGGGGTGTAATACCAATACGTAGACACCTTGGTGAGTGTTTCCGTGAGGCCTGTATGATATGCAGAGTGTCTCGCACAGTGCGCAATTTGATCCCATTCCTTATGGCTAAGCGTCCTTCCCAGTTCTCTGTTCCAGCGTTCCCTGCCCGGATTATAGAAGTGAAACGGAGGGGGCTGTAGGAATTTATATAGATCAGTGATCAGCTTAGCGTCAGAGGCGCGCGTCACCAACCACCGTTCGTATGGCGTTATTTGGCGATCAGCAGTGTCCCGCACCTGGGGTTGAAGCGCCCAGTGCCTGACCTGCATATACCGCAGCCTGTCCGACTCAGACAAATGGAACTCCTGTTTCAGTTGCTGAAAGGGGTCCACCACCTCCGGCCCATAGATCTGGAAAAGCGCTCGGCAGCCCGCCGCCCTCCAGTGGGAGAAAGCGCCCGGCTCCATCCCGGGGGAGAAGTCAGGATTGTCCGCTATCGGGGTGAAAGGTGAGGGGAACGTAGTGAGTTCACGAACCTCGCTGACTGTGTCCCATACCCTTAAGGGAACTCGCGTAACGAAGGAAGCGTAGAGATTTCGAGGGCGGTGAGCCCGGCGCATGAATGGAACCTCCTGGAGGGAGCGCCCCGCCACTGCCTGGTCCTGAAAAAGCCAATGCTTGTCGGATTCCCACCTGCTCCACTCCACTAGGTAGCGTAACTGCGCCGCCTGGAAGTATTTCCGGAGGTCCGGGATGCCAAGGCCCCCTGCCTCCGGAGCCAGCGTGGAGAGGACCCTCTTCATCCTCGGCTTGCGGCCTTGCCAGACGAAACGCGTGATGTCCGCTTGTGTCTGTCTAATCCAGCCCACGGGAGGCTGGAGCGGTAAGGCTCGGAAGAGGTATAGAATCTGGGGCAGAACCGTCATCTTGACCGCAGCAATTCTGCCGAGCCAAGACAGTAGGCTTTTACTCCAGCGGCCCAATTCCTCCCTGATTTTCCTGCTGAGAGAGGCATAGTTGGCCGTTACCATCGCTGGCAACGTTGGCGCTAGCAGAATCCCCAGGTACGGCACCAGAGACGACGACCACTGCATGGGAAAGAGCCGCTGCAGATCTCGTCTAGTATCTGCGGCCAGGGACACATCCAAAGCCACCGACTTGCCCATGTTCATCTTAAAACCAGCCACTTTCGAAAAGGCGTCCAGTTTGTGGATACAAGCCGGGAGGGCCCGTCTAGGATCGTCCAAAGTTAACAGGACATTGTCTGCGTAGAGACTGACCGTGTGGATATACTGCCCCATCTTGATCCCGACCGCATCCGGGTTCTGACGAATTCTCTGGGCAAACGGCTCCATGTAAAGAGCAAAGAGGAGTGGGGAGAGCGGGCACCCCTGCCTAGTGCCCCGTTCGATCGCAAAGCTACGGGAGCTGCACCCATTGACTCTCACTGTCGCCGACGGGCGCTTGTAGCAGTTGAAGACCATCGTGCAAAATTTGTCCCCAATACCCAGTTTCCGGAGCACCCGCTCGAGATAAGGCCAGTGAACCCGGTCGAATGCCTTCTCAGCATCCACCGACAGCAGCATCCGCTCGCCCGGGATCCGCAACGCTTTCTACAGAATGTGAGCCACTCTCTTGGTATTATCGACCGTCTGTCTGCCAGGCACAAAGCCAGCTTGATCAGCCTCAACCAGGCCTGGCAGATGCAGGGCCAGCCTAGACGCTAAAATTCCCGTGTACAATTTAAGGTCGACGTTCAGGAGTGAGATAGGCCTGTACGAGCCGCATAGGGCCCGGTCCTTCCCAGGTTTCGGGATCACTGATACCGTTGCCCTTAACCCATAACAGGTCCGGCAGGATGGCGCCCGGCTCCGAAAAGGAGTTAAACAGGCGGGTGAGAATAGGGGCCACGACCGGGCAAAAGGTTTTATAGAACAAGGACGTGTAACCGTCCGGGCCCGGAGCTTTCCCGTGTTTGAGCCTCGCTATCGCCGATACCACCTCCTCTACGTGGATGCTACGCTCGAGGTGTTCCGCCTGAGCAGAGTCCAGCGCCGGAAGGGTCACTGACTCCAAATATTCCGAGGCATCCTGCGTCGAGGGGGGTTCCCCCGTGTACAACGCTTCATAGAAACTACAGAACGTTTCTGCCACCGCGGCGTCCTCAGAGACCGCTACCCCATCAGCACCGAGTAGCTCCTTCACCACATTACGTTGGTGCGCGATACGAAGCCTATTTGCCAAGAGCTTGCCACACCTATCCCCTCCTGTATAAAACGCATGTTTTAGACGCAGCGCTGCGTATTCCGCTCTGTCCATGTCCAACGCAGATAGGAGCTTCCTAGCAGCCTTCAGCTGCCTCCAAACCCTTGGAGCTCCGGTACGGCGATGGACCTGTTCCAATTCCCGGACCTGGGCAGTCAACTCCTCCCTCTTGCGCTGTCTCTCCCTATTCTCTGCGGAGGAGATGGATATGAATTCCCCCCTAAGAACCGCCTTCAGTGCCGCCCACTGTGTCGCTGGCGAAGTGTCCGAGTTATCATTGTGTGCCTGGTATTCCCGAATCGCTTCCTCAATATGCTTAACCACTGTTTTTTTGTGTAGGAGGGTGTCCCTGAGGCGCCACACCCCCCGGGAGGGGGAGGCCGTCGGCAATGCAAATGAGCCCACGACCGGCGCATGGTCAGATAGCGAGAGGACCCCAATGTCCGCCGCCGAGGCAGCGGCGCGCATCGGTCCACTAACCAATAAGTAGTCCAGCCGTGCGTAGGTCCGGTGCGCATGGGAATAGTAGGAGTAGTCCCTATCTGTGGGGTGGAGGGTGCGCCAAAGATCATGCAAATCCATGTCAGTGATTCGGGCCTTCCCAGCCTGTGAAAGTTCCCCAGTCTGCGGGTATCGCTGCGCTGATCTGTCTAGCGTAGAATCAAAGACAATATTCAAATCACCCCCCAATATGATATGGCGATCGGGGGAGGCAGTCACATCCACCAGCACGGAGTCCAGAAAGCGCTCCTGGTGGTCATTTGGGCTATATAAGGAGCCAACAGTGAACGTCGTGTCCCCCAGGCGGAGGCGGTATGCCAATAGCCTTCCCTTCTGTTCCGCAAATTTGTACAAAACCTCCCCCCTGAAGGAACTCGCTAGCAGGTTGGCCACCCCCGCGGTCTTAGAAGCAGCAGAGGAGAAAAACTGAGTTGGGAACTTAGCAGAGCGCATCCTATGACAATCCCGTGACAGTAAATGGATTTCCTGCAGAAGGCATATATCGGCCTGTGTCCCCTCCAGCAGAGATAAGATCGCCCTTCGCTTCACAGGGTTATTCAGACCCTTAACATTAAGGGTCACTATCTTCAATGACGACATATCCCAGGGAAACCGGAAACGCTAAGCCACAGGCAGACTATAAGCGAAAGGGGGGCGCGGGCCAGCAGCGCAGGACAAGCAAAATAGAGCCAAGCAATAACATTTGAGACATTGGACGGTACCCCCTCAACCCCTGAGCAGCTCCCAACCCCCCCCAAAACAGACCCATGGCAACTGGCCAACTCCCCACCCATGCACAAACAACCCATTGTCCCAGTCAAGTCCCAAAACGGACAAGTCCGTGGAAAGTAGTAAAAGTGGACGTCCAGCCACTCGTTCTTCCCGCCTCCCCCCCAACCCTCCCTCCAGCCCCCAAACCTGGCACTGAAGAAGCTATGTCCATCTCCCCCCGGAGTGAGTTTACGCCGTCAAGGCGACACCGTTCGTGGCGACCGAGTCCCTGGCCGCTTCCCTCAGTGCGCTGGCCATGTCTGCCCTGATAGTGGGCGAATCCGGCCGACCAGCACTCGCCGCCGACCTCCTCCTCGCTGATCTCCGCCGTCCTCCCCTATCCGAACGCCTCCAGCTCGGTGTTGCTTCTCTTTCTTCCGCGGCCGTAAGGCCCAGGACACCGCAGACATCCTGCAAGGAACGCAGCTGGTGGAGCACTCCGTTCCAGCGGAATATCAGGCGAAAGGGATGCCCCCACGAGTACGGCGTCTCATGCTCTCGCAGGAAATCTGTTGCAATCTTGAAGGACCTGCGCTTCTGTAGCGTAATAGCGGACAGGTCCTGATACAGTGCCACAGGGCGATCGCGGAAGGTCAACGGTTGCTTTCTGCGGGCTTCGGCCATGATGCGCTCCTTCACCGGGAAATCCGGGAGGTAGGCCAAGATGTCCCGTGGAGGTGCCGTCGACTGTCGCTGTCGGCCGACTCTGTGGGCCCTGTCGATTCGGATCGGGAAATCCGCGGGTTCCCCCAGAATCTCTCGAAACAAGTCCTTCAGGTAGCCCATCAGATCCGTCCCCTCAACCGCGGACGGCACACCCCGAACTCGGATGTTGTTCCTTCTGGACCTGTTCTCCAGGTCCTCATTGTGCGCTTGGAGTTCGACATGTTGCTCCCTGAGGCGGAGAACGTCTTGCTGCAAATGGGCAATCTCTTCGTCCCTCCGTTGAGCCGCTGCCTCCGCCGACTCCATCCGTTCGCCCAGGCCCTCCACCTCTCTACGGACCTCGCGCACTTCGCTGGCCACCTCCTGCTTCAGCGTCTGGAAGTCGGCCTTAAGCGAGCTGAACAGATCTTCCATGAAGGACCTCGTGACGGGGGGCTCGCCTCCAGGCGGGTCCGCTGCAGCCCTCGAAGAGCTCGGGGATGGTTACGCCCTGTCCCGCTGCTGCTGGGCCCTGCCAAGCATGTCCGGCAGGGTGCGGTCCCCTTTCCTTGATCCTCGGTTCCCCGACATTCGTGCCCCGTAAGCTACCACACTCCACTCAGTCGGGAACGCGAGCTCGGGTCACTTGCAGCAGGCAGAGCGCCGCCAGGGGGAATGCCCGTGATAGTAGGGGCACCCAGGGGATCTGCGCCACAGAGGACAAAATGGCGGGCCAGTCCTGTCGCAGAAGGCGACTCACAGCCCAGCCCAAAGTCAGACGCTGGCCCCTACCAGGGGGACCCAGGCTGCAATGTCCCTCAGGAAGGAAGAGCTTTGCTAGGCCAGGGGTGCAGGAGTCGTCCCCGGGCGACACTATAGGAGGGCTTTGTCACCGTCGCCTGTAGGACAAGATGGCGGATGGGCGTAGCCGGGTAGATCGTCCGAGCCCGACGGCGCCACCAAAGACGTACCGGGAAACAGTGTCACTGATAGGAGTCCCAACCAAGGCCAGCCGGCCAACGAAGAGAAACAATAAACCTGGCCTCAGATTCTGAGCAGTGTCACCAACTCGCGACGGGTCGGGGTCCATTCAATGGCGTAGGCCATCGCTGCAGATCCAGGGGCCCCCACGATCACACAACAGGGTCCACTCTTTGCGGCAGCCCGTGGCAGCCAGCCTCCGTCGTTCCCAATCTGGCACCGTCAGATGCGGGCACCCAAGCGAAGTCCATGCCCGGCCATCAGTTATCAGCACCAGGATCTGTCCGAGCCACCAGGCCAGCGCTCCGCTCCGCCCCCGAAGCGCTCCGCAGTTCGTGTATCGTCTCTAAGCGTGCCTCCGCCGGCTCGTTCGGGGCCAAAGTTGCATCAATATGTGCCCCAGGATCTCCGCCACTCGTCCCTCGGTCGCTGAGCTTCAGCGGGGGGAGAGAAGCTGACGAAAAAGGGCTCGGGCCTAGTCGGGCCGGAGGAGCTGCGGGAAGAAGCGTCCGCTCACCCCGCCATCTTGGCCACGCCCCCATACACTTTTTTAAATTAACTTTTATTACAACAAAAATAAAAAAACTAGAAACGTAACTTTCACATAACAATATAATAAACAAAATGTGAGAAGGACTCCAATGGTAGGAGGGTAGGTAACCTGCAAAACAAAAATGAAAATAAGTGTTTAAAATTAGATCGATGTGACTGAATGAGGTCAAAGATCACAAATTAACATAACACTTGGCAATGTTGGTTATTTGCACGTGTGCAGTGTGCCTGATACATCCGACCCCTCTCATAGGACCGCGTTGAAGAGGTGTCTGTAGGGAAGTGCCTACTGCGTCAGATCTACAGTATGGTCAGCAGGTCTTTAAAATGATTCAGAGATGAGACAGAATTAGGTGAGAGATCACGTCATTATGCAGGACAATATTGTTTATTTGCAACATATTTAATTGGAGGTATTGTGCTCTGCTTACCTTTTGTAAACCCTGTGTTCAACAGAGCTCACAACTTGAGTTCTGCTTTGTTTCACCACTGCAGACCGTATTAAATTCAGGCTTGATTTATTTATCTGCAGAGTGGACAGCAGCGTCCATAACTTGAAAAGAGAAAGAGAAACAACGTGAGAGAGAGGGAGAGAGAAAGAGAGAAAAAACGACATTGAAAGTGTGAGAGAGAGAAAGTAATAGATGGAGCAGGAGAGGTAGTGTTAATACTGGAGAAAATCTTCGTAGCTCACCTTTTTGACTACGTTGTGTGTCAAAGCATTTGCCGGTTCATAGTGCACCCTCAAGTTTAGTGATTTGAAAGATAGTATAGAGTTAGCAATAGCAGAGTACATACAATTGCACAAGTATATTTCTGCTTTATGCCTTTGGACACTTGGGATACTGTATTACATCAACTTCCACTGCAAGGGGGTGTCTGTGCTCTCTTTTTCTCTGAGTACTATACCCCATGCACTCCAACTGCATTGCGGTGAGTTCTTAATACTGCGTACACAGCCTGTTGTACCCCATTGACTCCCAGAGTCCGGAGGTGAGTGCCTTTTCTTGCGCACCCAGACTGTTCCAACCTATCCATTCTCACTGCCCGGAGGTAATTGTACATTTCTACGCAGTCAAGCTGCTGCACACTACTCACTTATTTTTTATTTTTTTATTTATTTTATTTAAGAGGTTTTATATAGCGCTGGCTGGACCCAGGAGTATCAGAGCGCTTTACAAGGTGCTTCCATACAGGTACAGTGTGTAAAAGCACAGACAATGGAATAATAAAAGAGCAAGTCAATGGCACAAGACACCTTTTGCCATTGGTGTGATTCAAAGAGGGTCCACCACGTGTCGAAGCAACCTTCTCAGGCGTTATGATGGCCACGTATCATCGCAGAATCCTCAAACGTTGAGCTTTGGAGATGTTGGGGAGGGGGACGCCAATTTGTGAAACACAACCTGTTAGATAAAAAGGAAGATGAGCTTGTCCGTCATTTGTTTATCAAAAGAGAGAGAAAGTGAGAGATCGACTGAAAAGAATATTCGCAGCTCACCTTTCTGTAATCGGTGTGTCTTCCACCACGTGCCAGGACATGGTGCACCCTGAAGCTCTATATCCAAAAGATTGTAAAAGAAAGATGTTATGATTGGTAATTGTCACTATCTTAATGTCAGTAGAATAACATCGCCCTTTCACACACCTTCCCTCCCGCATTAAAAATACACCTATTTGTACAGTTCCAACTTGTTTAATGGGTTTCGATTTATAAAGAATTAGTAGAGTAGTAATGTTTTCCATCCGGATGTGAAAACAAGTGGTGCGCAGTGATACACGTGGTTTTAATCATCACGAGCGACTGACTTTTGACCGACTATAAAAACTTTCCTGCTATAGGAAAATAAATACAAATGCAATAAGATACGGTTTATAGAACAGCGTACACCTAAATTGCTGCGTCTCCTTTTTGTATCCAGTCTGCTGCACCCCATCTACTCCGTCCGCTGCGCACCCAGGCCTCACTGCTCACCTTTTTGCGGACAGTGTACGTTCTACATCATGCAGTCCCGCTCTGCCACCATGAAGTCTCAGATTTGGTGCTGAGTCTTGATATCACAATGGCAAAGGACATACTGGTGCACCTATCTTCATCGCAGGTTCCTCACCCGCTCAGTCCTTGCGGTACCACTAACTCAGTGACCAAAGAGGCCGCGCAAGTGGTAGTGGGCCTCCCTGTTCGGTAGTTCAGGCCTACATGAGGCGTTCAAACCACTAGGACGGGCCATCACAGCGCTCGGGATGGGAGTAACTCTAAAATGGCGTAGAGCATGTGCGCCCCGTCTTTTTTTATTAGTAGGGTCATGTGTGTAGTGGCACATGTGCTGGATGGGTGTGGTGTGAGTGTATACCAGCCATGAGGGAGTGTGTGTGTGCCGTTCTGACAATAGACCTGGAAGTAAGAAATCACTACAATGGAAATTTGGGCCACGTAGCGTTGTTGTGTTTTCCTGATAGCGTAAGTGGAGTGGGCTGGACTGATGTATGCCAGTGCTGCGCGAGGCTGTGAACGATGACTCCGGAGCTATGGGCGTGGTTCCGTCGTGAGCTATATGAGAAATCAACTGATTCAGGTGTCCGTGTTGTAGTGCTGCCGTCACCCAGGTATTAAACGCAAATTTGTCATTATGTCTGTAAAGTTCCACAACTTTGCAACATGGAAGGTACGGGGTATCACTGACCCTATATTCATCCATATTTGCGCACATAAAAGATGGTGGGCATGACGCATTTCTGCGAATATAAATGTTTGTTGTACATTCAGTGGAGTGTTGTAGTTGTAGTAATACAGGGCTGTGAAAGCTTTAGGTTGCAGTTTTTGGCACATGAAGGGCAGTTAATATATATATATATATATGTATGTGGTCATTCAGGTATACTGTCGAACTTGATGCTGGAAATTAGTGTTGAAGGCGCATCCACATCCTGTTATTGTAGAGAAATGACGTAATCTACGGGTGCCTGAAAATGTACTCTAAATACGGTGCTCATGTAAATTGCTGTTATAGTTTTGGGTCGACTTCGCGCTATATAAATATGCTAAAAAAACCAGAGAAATAGCATACACTTATAAATTTACTATGCGCTTTCTGTGCAGTATTGTAATGATCCAGTTTGTACGTTCGTATTTGTAGAATGAGCGAGAGAAAGTTGTATAATCAAAGTTTTTGTTACTGGCAGAGGTAAGATGGTTGCATACGCTGTTTAAAGTACAATATAATGTGGTAGGGCGCAGGAACAGCATTTTACAAACATAATAAATACTCAGACACAGATAGATAGTTGAAGTGGGTACGGGCACGTGTGCTCGACTCCATTTTATTACATTGTTGTTGGTAACAAGTAGAATAGTAATAATGATATCATACACAGAGATTCAATCATAAGCAGTTAATGACTTCTGCTGTACAACGGTAGGCACACAATATGTGAAATAATACACAAAAGATTCTATCGTAAAGGGTTCATGAGTTGTGGTGCAATAAGGTAGGTTCAGTTTGTGTGGAACCTGCGATGATGCGTGGTTCAGGCAGATCGCACTGATAAGAATGTCTTTTGGCTACTGAATTTTGCCTAAATAAGGCCACGTGGCGATTATTTATGATGCACTGAGTTAGTGTTACGTATGGTGCTCAGCATGTTGCCTACTGGACTGCATCATCTGTAATCACGATTGAAATAAAAGATGAAACATGTATGGAATACATTGTCGAAATATGTATGTTTCAGGGACATTATAGTTCAAGTTGTGACCTGTGCTGTCCTCAGTGTAGACTACCATTGAGTGTGCCTTTGCACTTGCAGCGTGAATTTTGTTTTCCAACTAAACCTAGAACTGATATAAAAAGTTTTTGAAGGAAGGCTACTAAAGAGATATTGTGTAGGTTTGAGGAACGTTATACTTTGTTTGGTACAGCAGTCTATAAATAATGAATGAAGAGTCAGTTGAATTCTGCCTGAATACGGCCATGTGCCGATGATTTATGGGGCACTGAGTTAGTAGTACCTTTGGGACTGAGCGTGTACGAAACCTGTGATGATGCGTTGTCCAGGCAGGCCGCACTAGGGGTAATGTTTTTTGACTAACTGAATTTTGCCTTAATAAAGCCTTGTGGCGATTATTTATGGTGTACTGAGTTAGTGGTACGTCGGGTGTTTAGTATGTGCTCACCCTACGATGATAAGTGGTCTGAACGGGCTGCACTCAAAGCACTGACTGTTGCATACTGGACTGCATGTACTTTGAGGGGGGGGGGGAGAAACGTACCATCGATGGTTATCAATTGTTCAGCAACAAAATGATCAGAATCAGATGATTCTTCCAGTGGTGTAGCCTTTTTTGTCTCCAAAAAAGAAATTCAGGTTTCCAATGAAGAAAAAGTGAGGTTCAAATTGTGACCTATGCTCTCCGCAGTGTAGACTGTCTTTAAGTGTGCCTTTGAACTTGCAGCGTGAATTTTATTATTAAACTAAATCTATAACTGATATTAAAGAAGTTTTTGAAGGACGCATACTAAAGGGATATTGTATAGGTTTGATAGGTGTTTTACTTAGTTTGGTATTGTACTCTGCAAATAATGAACCAACAGTCTATTTAATTGTGAGCTCTGATGACCGAAGTGTAGGCAGGAGGCCACGGTTAGCAAGAGCCCAGGGCCACGTGGGGTTGACAAGAGCTGCACAGTATTGGTAATTTAGCTTGTGTGCAGCCAGCGATGCTAAGTGCTGCAATAAGTTAGTGACACCTGTGGAGCCTGCGATGATGCGTGGTCCGGGCAGGCTGTACTGATAGTAATGTTTTTGGTCTTGTGAATTCTGCCTTAGTAAGGCCATGTGGCAATTGTTTTTGGTGCATTGAGTTAGTAGTATCTTTGGCGCTTAGTGTGTACGTACCCTGCGATGATGCTTGGCCGGGCGAGGGGGGGAGGCACAGTAATTGGAGTAATGTCTTTTGTCGATTGAATTCTACATGAATTCTATTTAAAAGTGATAGTATGCTTGACTGTGACATAAAACTGTTCACTCTTGTTTGCGATGATTTATGGTGCACTGAGTTAGTAGTATCTTTGGCGCTGAGCTTGTACGTAGCCTGCGATTATGCGTGGTCCAGGGGGGCCGCACTGGGAGCAATGTTTTTTGCCTAGTGAATTCTGCCTTAATAATGCCACAGGGAGATGACTTGTGGTGCAGTGAGTTAGTGGTACCTGAAGAACTCAGCGTGTGTGCACCCTGCGATGATTCGTGGTTCGGGCGGGTCACACTCGTACAATGTCTCTTGCCTACTGGAATGCGTCATGTGCAATCACCATTCCACCTGAATCATGAGACCTCACAAAGTAGATAGAAGACAGTATTAAGCACAGACATTGAGGAATGTTTTTTGTCGCATCGTTTAACAAAATCTGAGGACATAGAGTACAATTGTCTCTGCCTTAAATAAATCAAGGCTAAATTCAATGCTGTCCGTAGTGTAGATCCAAAGCTGAATTCAAGTTGTGGACCCTGCTGTTCTCACTGAAAATTCTTTTTGTCGTATCCTTTTACAAAATCTAAGGACTAGAGTACAATTTATCTCTGCCTTAAATAAAACAAGGCTGAATTTCATGGTGTCCGTAGTGTACATTCAAAGCTGAATTCAAGTTGTGAACCCTGCTGTCCGCACTGTAGATGGAAAGCAGTAGTCAGCACAGATATCGACAAATGATTTTTGTCACTTATTTTAACAAAATCTAAATACATACAGTACAATTGTCTCTGTCTTAAATAAATCAAGGCTGAATTTCCTACTGTCCATAGTGTAGATGCAAAGCTGAATTCAAGTTGTGAACCCTGCTGTCCACAGTGTAGATAGAAGGCAGTAGTTGACACAGACATCGAGGAATACATTTTTGTCACATACTTTAACAAAATCTGAGGACACAGGACAATTGTCTCTGCCTTAAATAAATTGAGACTGAATTCAATGTTGTCTGTAGTGTTGATGCGCAACTGGTATCAAGTAGTAAGCTCTGTTGATCGCAGTGTACATTTGAAGGCAGTAGTCAGTACAGACATTGAGGAATGTTTTTTGTCACATCCTTTAACAAAATTGTCTCTGCCTTACTTAAATAAAGGCTAATTTCAGTGCTGTCCGTAATGTAGATGCAAAGCTGAATTCAAGTTGTGAACCCTGCTGTCCGTAGTGTAGATGTAATCAGTAGTCGACACAAACATCGAGGAATGCTTTTTGTCACATACTTTAAGAAAATCTGAGGACTGAGTACAATTGTCTCTGCCTTAAATAAATAGAAACTTAATTCAATGTTGTCTGTAATGCTGATGCCAAACTGGTATCAAGTTGTAAACTCTACTGACCGCACTGTAGAACGAAGGCAGTACTCAGCACAGATGTAGATGGAGAATTTTTGTCACGTATTTTAACAAAGTCTGAGGACATAGAGTACAATTATCTCTGCCTTACATAAATCAAGGCTAACTTCTATGCTGTCCGTAGTGTAGATCCAAAGCTGAATTCAAGTTGTGAACCCTGCTGTCCGCACTGTAGATTGAAGGCAGTAGTCAGCACAGATATTAACAAAGAGTTTTTGTCACTTATTTTAACAAAGTCTGAGGACATAGAGTACAATTGTCTCTGCGTTACATAAATCAAGGCTAACTTCAATGCTGTGCGTAGTGTAGATCCAAAGCTGAATTCAAGTTGTGAACCCTGCTGTCCGCAGTGTAGATCGAAGGCAGTAGTCGATACAGACTTAAGTCTGCGGTGCTGTGGCGCTGAGTTTGCAATGGGCCTGTATCGAGGAGGCACAAGGCCATGGCGGCAGCCACTTGGCAGTTTGAGTGGCAGAGTCTTTTCTCTTTGCAGAAGTGAACCACGCCCAAGGCGTAGGCTAATTATTTATAGTCTTACTCTGGAGTTGCGTACGTTGGATCAGCCCACTCCGCTTCTGCTTCAAGGGGGGGGAGAGGCAACACAGTTACATGACCGAGATATTCCCCAGTGTCTGAGATAATATGGTTGTCCACTGTGCAGTACACTACACGTATCAATAGAATATCTACACACTGAAAAGTTTTTGGTGTGTATAGTGAGTTGTGTATAGCATATCACCGGTAGTGTTAGGATTGTGTACATTATTGTTGATGTGCGAGTTCCTTCCCTTATACATAGTTGATTGCCACATCTCTGAACATTGAGCTAGTGTGCTGTTGAGGGGATATATTACTTTGGGAAGGTCTGTTGTCTTCTTTTGCGCTGCCTCTGAGGTAGTAGAGGGGGAGGGGTCAGGAGGGGTGGTTGTAGTGGTGCTGGCGCTAGGTGTTGCGATTTTGTTGGGTGTTGGAAGTGCATAATTAGTACTTCTATTACATATTTGTCTTTATTTATGGGTGTAGGTTGGATGTAATTCAAGCAGTACATAGTCCACGTCCTTACACTAGTTAAATGTTGATATTAATTTGTTAGTGGTAAGTGAAACTATCGCCTGTTTTTTTAGGTAGCATTGCAGATTTGGCTTGTTAAAAATATGGGCAAGTGGTGTTTTTTTTTTTTTTTTTTTTTTACAAAGGGAACGCCTAGTTTGTATATCATTAATGTTCGTTCTGGTTCTGGTTTGAGGCGATTTTATTGGGGGAAGGAATACATTGAAGGATGGTAATATTTGCAGTTTTTACGATGTTGAGAATGGGATGATAATTAAAAAAATACTTAAAAAACAGATATGCTTAATGAACATTATAATTAGGAATTATCATTTAAAAAACCTTTGAAATTCACTGAAAACCCATAGGTTTCAGGCAGGTTATAGTTAGGAATTATCATTTAAAAAACCTTTCAAATTCACTGAAAAAACCATAGGTTTCAGGCAGGCTATAGTTAGGAATTATCATTTAAAAAACCTTAGAAATTCATTGAAAAAAACATAGGTTTCAGGGGTGTTATAATTAGCTGGACATTTCACTCAGACAAAACTATTGAAATTCCAACGTTATAGTTAGTTGTACTAACTGTAACTCTCGCGCCTGCAATCCACTGGTGATTATGTCACATATTACATCATATTACATTTGTACAATGGTGAAGGAAGGGGGCGGGCCTGCGGTGACATGTGTGCAAACACGCCCTGTGGCGCATTTTAAGTTGGGGAATCAATTCCTCTTCAATGCTGCGGTCCCCTGGGGGCCAACTAGCCCACCAGGTACCTCCAGTATGAGCCAAGGAGCTGCGTTGCAGAGAGGTGTTCTGAGGCCATGCCCCTTTATACACCTCTCTGCAAGGCAGCTCTTTGGCGTTTACTGGAGGTACCTGGTGGGCTAGTTGGCCACCAGGGGACCTCAGGATTCAAGGGGACTTAATCCCCCAACTTAAAACGCGCCACATATGTGTTTGTGTATATCTATATATATATATATATATATATATATATATCTATATTCACTGAAAAAACTATAGGTTTCACACCAGTTATAGTTAGGTGGAAATTTTACTCGCATAAAACCATTAAAATTCCCACGTTATAGTTAGTTGGACTCACTATAACTTGCGCGTGCAATGCACTGCTGATGACGTCACATATTACATCACTCATGACATGGTCAGTGACATCACTCATGATATCACTGATGACATCTCAAATGACATCACTGATGACATCATCCAGTGAATGTGTATCTTTCTGAAAAATAAATATTTTTTATATATGTATATCTAAAGGTTGATGGAAGAATAAATGGGTAAATAAGTGACTGCCTTGGTTTCCCGCAGGGTGAGTTTCCAGATAACATTTCACTTTTCGTTTTCTAACTTTGCCGGCTGTAACAAACTCTCAGCACTGCTTTCGATTTACACGCACCATCCAATCCATTGTGAAGCGCCTTGAACGGCAGCGCGACCTTTCCCTGCCCACTTTCCGGTTCACTGCCGAACTGGTACGTGGCAGCGGGGACCTCCAAATTTACCTACATAAATCGGAAGTTTAACGATATTTCGGGTTTGAATACCGGGACAATAATTAAAAATTATTATACATGGTTAATAGGTGCAGGGCACCTGAAATATTGAGCAGAGATGGATGATGAAATTGAGTCACGCAGGAGGCTCAGAGCACAATTGATGTTTTTGCAACAAAACAAGCAGTCGTCTAACACAGAACAAGTAACAATTTCTAACACTATTGTGAACAAGTATCAAAAATTGGAGAAATTGATCCGTAAAGAGGTGTCCCGATGGTGGGAAGCAATAACATTAGAAAAGTATCAGGAAGAGAAAAGAGTTCCTAGGGGTCTACGGATCTTGATTTCCCCCTCACATGAAGAACCTGATGTTGAATTGGCTGAAGAATGGGCTGGGAACCTCATGGATTGTTCAAATAGAATGATGTCAATATTGATTAAACATGCTTGGAAAGATAGACTTGTGCTACTTAAACAAATTGCAGAACTCAAGGATGAAATAGAAAAAAAGAAGAAACAGCTGAGAATTTCACTAAGAAAATAGAAGAAATAACCAAGCGGATCTGTAAGCATGAGGATGAAATTGTGGCAAAAAAAGAAAGGAAGTTTACACGAGACAAGATTGATTATCAGGCTGGCCGTATCTTTACCTTTAGCCGCAAATATGATAACATGAAACGGAAAGGCATTCAGGCTAATCTGGATATGGTACAAGCAGGCAATGATGTGGATGGTGAAGTAAGCGAAAGCGACATCTCAGAGGATGGCACAACGCCTGTTGGAGTACAAAACCCTCCTAAATCGTCAAATTTTTGGGAGGAATTTCGCATGATGAACCAATCTGCTCAGCAACAGAATTGGCAGATAGATCGAGGCCGAGGGAAGGGCAGAGGTTCTCGCGGAAGAGGGAGAGGAAAAGGCAACGATGGAGGAGAGGCCACACAATCCAAAAAGAAACCAGGAGAGGAGGGAGGAAGCAAAATGAATGCAACCCCAATGGGAGTGGAAACACGGGGTCAAAGAAAACGAGGAAAATGAACCTGAACCTAAAGAATGTGGTAAATTTGTCTTCCCGTACTCTATCTAATATGGAATACAATGTTTTGCAACATGGTCTTTCTTTCTGCCCTACCTCTAACTTTTGTTACTCCCAAGAACGCATTGATTTGTTCAAATTCACCAGAAAACTAAGACTCCATAAGTGGCATAAACTTAAAGTTAAAGGCACTGTTAAAAATACTGTTGTGGTGCCGCCAGCTGCTGAAACCATAGGAGAGATTGAAACTCTCATTGTTTTGAAACAATTGGAGAATGAAGACCTGGAGGATGGAACTATCAATGCTATGTCCTTGGGTTTTAATACTAACCTTAATACCATCAACACTTTCAAACCGAAATCTAACTTTAACCCCACATTACCATTCTGTGGAATTGATACATTTGAGAATCTTGTGATTAATGACTTAAAGAAATTGGCTAAAATGAACCATTGGTCCAATGATAACCTCAGAAAATCTGAACGTTTAGCAATACGTACCCTAGAATGTGATCCTTCAATCGTAATCCGCCAGTCGGATAAAGGGGGGAATGTTGTTGTTCTGGACACAGTTAAATATTTACAGGAGGGGATGCGTCAACTAAACTGTACGGAGTGTTATGAGATTACTACATTGGATATAATTGAAAGCTCTAACAAAGTATACTATGATATGTTGAAAAACTGGCATGCAGAGGGGATTTTAGAGTGGAATGAATATTCTTTTCTGCTCAACCGCAATCCTAAAGTGGCAATATTATATATTTTACCCAAATTGCACAAGAACGCAGTGGAGCCCCCAGGGAGACCTATCGTTTCCTCTATGGGATCACTATTAGAGAAAACATCTAAATATATAGACCACTTTTTGCGTCCCTTTGTTGAGAAACTTCCGTCTTACTTGAAAGACAGTAGAGACTTCATTACTAAAATCAAAGATGTAGACTGGAAAGATGGCTACCTGCTGATCTCTTTAGATGTATGTTGCTTATATACATCAATCAGACATGCTGACAGTATTCAAGCATGTCGCCAGTTCCTTAAGGCCCGTTCAATCTCATTTTTAGACCACACTGAGATGTTACTCCAGATGATGCTGTTCTGTCTGGAAAATAATTTTTTCATTTTCAATGACACCTATTTCAGGCAACGACAAGGGACTGCCATGGGAACTTGTTTTGCTCCCAGCTTTGCCAATTTGTTCATGGCCAGCTGGGAGCAGCAAGTTGCCCGGACTCAAGATTTGTATTGCAGCCATGTGATACTTTGGCTGCGATACATTGATGACCTATTTATCATCTGGGACCGTCCGTGCACACTGGCAGAACAATTCATCCAAATACTGAATCGGAATACTCTGAACCTTAGCTTAGAAGGGAAAATAAGTGACAGCACGATGGAATTTTTAGATCTTACTGTCCAGGTGTCAAATAAGAAACTTGTTACCAAACTTTTCAGGAAAGAAACTGCTAGTAACACCCTGTTACACGCAGACAGTGGCCATCCGAAATCTCTTATTCGGAGCATACCATTTGGTGAATTCCTCCGGGCTCGGAGAAATTGTAGCTCTGAACAGGATTTCATAGCTGAGGGTGAATGCATGACTGAACGCTTCATTGATAGGGGCTATAATGCCAATATCATCCAGGCAGCATATGAAAAAGCCAGTTCTCTTAGCCAGGCAGAACTATTAATGCCCAAAGAAAAGCCACCTGACGTGGATGGCAACAAGATCAGATTTGTAGCCACCTATCACTCCAAATCCTGGCAGGTACAAAAAAGCTTAAGGAAACACTGGAAAGTACTTGGTACAGAATCTACTCTTGATGATGCATTAAGTTGCAATCCGGATGTTTCATATCGCAAAGCAAGTTCCTTGAAAGACAAACTAAGCAGGAATGATGTTAACACTCTGAAAAACAAAAAACCTGATATAGAGGGTTTCTTCACCTGTATGGCCTGCAAGGCTTGCAAATTCAGTACCAATGTCAAAAAGGTCTACTTTCCAGTGGAAAATAGGGAGAGAACTATTAAACATCAGTCGTGCTTGTCAGACTACTGTGTATATGCTCTGATTTGCCCATGTGCAAAAAAATACGTGGGTAGCACAATGTTCCCCGCCAAGAAACGTATTCTTGAGCACATGAGGGCAATTCAAAACAAGGATCCACTGTCGCCGATTGCCAAGCATTTTGATGAACAACATAAAGGCAATCGTAATTTGTTGAAGTTTTTCGTTATTGATCGGGTCCCCCCAATGAAAAGAGGAGGTGACAGAATACGGAAACTTCGACAGTTGGAGAGTCATTACATTGTAGATTTAGATACTAAGATTCCAGGTGGACTGAACTCTGAGGAGGAGCTGTCTTGGCATTTGGGGGAATAACTTGAGCTGAGATTATGTTTGGTTTGCTCTATCCGTTTTCTGAATCTATATCTTGAGTGTTCTGATATATTTTGTTTTTGTGACCTCGAATTAGCCTCCTGCATTTAGGCTTTATGATTGTTTTTAATCTTCACGTAACTTTATTCATCACTGTTTGTTTATCTGTAACTGTTGCAAGCTAGTGCTGGAATATAGGATATTTATATCCTTATGTAAAAGTTTTTATTGAGGTGGTTTTCTTTTGTTTTGTTCAGGCACAAGAGCCATCAAGATAGGATATTGTGAAGATCAACCAACATTTGGACAATTTGCCATGAACTGTCTAACTGACCTGCAGATATGGGGTATCATTGTGTTGAATTGACAATTTCCCCCACTTGGGATTATTAGGATTTATTCTTTTATGTGGTTTCACCATGACATAATGTAAAACTACAACAGTTGATTTAATAATTCTAGCGGTTGTCGCTGTGTTCTTATGACAGGGTGTGTTTCACCTATTATTTTCCCACTTGGGATAGAACATTTACTATTACTCTTTACCCACTGGGGTATTGAGCATTACACGAATGGAACAAGCTTTGATTATTCAACCACTACTTTTGCTAAATATAGCATGTATTGCCTTTTCTTTTTGTTTATCATTAACAAAGATAAGGTCATAGGTTATTACCAGCTCCTTTAAATTTTCAATGCGTCAACTCACGTAGCAATATCATTTGGCAATGTCCATTGGTCCATAATCACTTAAACTGTATTTGTGATTCACAAGATCTTAATGTTATTTTGATCCCTGACATGATATAGGCGGCTATCTCGTCACTATGTATTTCAACTAACGTATTAATGCATCTGTTTTTCACAAAATGAGGATAGCATTTATGTGATGTTATCATTAGCAAACCCCTATCTAAGATGGCCGCTGCTTGCAACAGCAATCACTGTGAAGTCCTTCACCTATGTTGATCATTCACTGTCTGTGTGTTTTTCATTATGTTTGAACTTTATTTAAAGAACTGCATGAGACATGGGTGTTACCCGTGAGCAAGACGAGTTCTTCGTCAAAACGCGTTGGGTTCTTTCCATCTAAGCTCGATACACCATGCTTAACATTATGAAATAAATAAACCCGTTTTTTCTGCAAACCGAATAATGATGTGGTAATACGTCTTTTGGAGTGGAGTGCGCCAGCAATTGCTTTTGCTTTGGGAACCTGTGAGCACGTGACAGGGCAACCACCGACCCTGGGGTGCACCGCTGTCCTGGAGTCCCGGCTACCTTGGAGGAGGTGTGGAACTATATATATATATATATGTATATGTATATGTATATGTATATGTATATGTATATGTGTGTGTATATGTGTATATGTATATGTGTGTGTATATGTGTATATGTATATGTGTGTGTATATATGTATATATATATATATATATATATATATATATATATATATATATTAGATGTATTTTTTTCAAAAGAGTTCTGCGGATCCTGGCACTACTTTAATAAAAAAATGGAGCTTTCCCGGGGTGGGCTAGGTTTAGTGGGGGTGAAGGCGCATTTTATTTTTATGTGGAGGAGGCCTTTGTGCTTAAATGGATGCGTCTGTCTCTTTGGGGTAGCCGGGTCAGCCTACGAATGGTTGGGCTCTTTTCTGGCGGACAGGAAATTTCAAGTACACTGTCCCCCTTTTAAATCCACACCTCAATCTCTTAGACAAGGGGTCCCTCAGGGCTCTATACTGAGCCCAACGTTGTTTAATCTGTATATGGAACCCCTTGCTAGGATGGTGGAATCCTATGGGGTGGATATCGTGTCATATGCCGATGAAGATGACCACCCACTGGTGGTCACCCTATCTCATAACCCAGTGGAGACTGCAGATAATTTCTCCCCTTGTCTTGTGGCAATCGCCGGCTGGATGAAGACCAATTGCCTTTGCCTCAACGGTAATAAAACCGAACTTTTAGTGATTGGTTCTTCTCCTTCGATCTGGACGTCGGCCTGGTGGCCCTCTGACCGGGGTCCTACCCCTATCCCTTCTGATACGGTGAAGAACTGGGGGGTTCTCTTGGACACTAACCTCTCATATTCCCAACATATTGGAAATGTGGCGGCTAAATTCTATGGTATACTAAAGGTTCTACGTAAAATCCTAGACCTACTACCCATCACAGCGAGGAAAACATTAGTGCATGCCATGGTCACTTCTCATCCTGACTAAAGAACTCTCTGCCATGTGGCCCAAGTAAAAAAGGCTTGAACCAACTACAATGTGTCCAAAATGCGGCTGCCAGGCTTGTCTTGAACCTGCCTAGAAAGTCGTCTGGGAAACGTGCTCTACAGACCTTGCACTGGCTCCCCATTCGGGAACGTATTCGGTTTAAAGCAATGAGCATGACCCATCGTATTGCACAGGGCAAAGGCCCTGTCTGCCTCCAAAAGATGCTGACTATATACCGTCCCAAACGCCTTTTGAGATCTATGGGTAGCATGCAATTTCTGGCACCCTGTATCCATAAAGCGCGGATGGGGGTCGTTCTTTTAGGTACTTAGCCAGCAAACAATGGAACGAACTCCCCATTGAACTTCGGATGGAACCTTCGGAAACGCTGTTCCGGCTCAAACTTAAGACCCACTTGTTTCCTAAAGACAAGAATTGAGGGGTCCTTGTCCTTCTTGTCCCCTTCCCTTTCTGTGGGTCTGTGTTCAGGAATCCTTGTGGACTGCATCCATAGCGCGGGGACGCACTGTTTCTGTAGTGTAACCAGGCGCTTTATAAATGTTTTTATTATTATTATTAATATTATTACTCAAGTAGCTCCCAATTTTAGACCTGTTATGGGGTGCCATAGGTGAAAATGGGAACACCCCACTGAAAAATGAAAAAAAAAGATGCTGGCTCTTGCAGTAGCAGGGGGCCGCAGAGGCCTTAGTGCTCCCCTGCGGCCCCTAACAAAAATAAGTTTGGGGGTACTCCAGGTGGCAACCAGGGCACCCCAGATTGCTAAGAAACAGAGCTTCTTACAGGGAGCCGGCGGGGACCCTGGGATTTTCTCCATGGTCCCAACACAAAAATTAAGATCTGAGTGTCTAGGAGTGGGCACCAGGACACCCAAAATATTCATAAAAAATTAAATAGTGGCATGATAATTGAGCAGTAGTCTTTTATTATTTAGTGCTCCTTGTATGAAGTGCCCCATAATAGCTTGCAAGGGCTTTTGAAAAATATTTGAAGCCTTCAGTGTCCCTGGAAGGAGCAGGGGCACCACCAAGCATTTTTATTTTAATGTTATGGAGAGCCGCATGGAGTGCAAGAGCCCCCCAGCAACAGTACAAAACTAGCATTTACAATGCAACGGTCTCGCCTTTGCAAAAGTTAGAGCTATTGGCATTGTAAATGACAAAATTTTAATTTATGTGTTGGTTTTGAAAACAGATAAATAAATGGCATTGTCATTTACAATGCAATTGCTTAATCTCTCGCAAATGCCACACAGAGTCCCCCCCCCACACACACACAGTCCCACACACACACACACAGTCCCACACACACACACAGAGCCCCACACACACACAGAGCCCCACACACACACAGAGCCCCACACACACACAGAGGCCCCCCACACACACAGAGGCCCCCCACACACACAGAGCCCCCCCACACACGGAGCCCCCCCCACACACAGAGCCCCCCCATACACAGAGCCCCCCCCACACACAGAGCCCCCCCACACACACAGAGCCCCCCCCCACAGAGCCCCCCCCCCACAGAGCCCCCCCCACAGAGCCCCCCCCACAGAGCCCCCCACATACACAGAGCCCCCCCACACACAAAGCCCCCCCACACACAAACACAGAGCCACACACACACACACAGAGCCAGACACACACAGAGCCAGACACACACACACACACACAGCCACACACACTGCGAGCCACACACACTGCGAGCCACACACACTGCGAGCCACACACACTGCGAGCCACACACACTGCGAGCCACACACACAGAGAGCCACACACACTGCGAGCCACACACACTGCGAGCCACACACACTGCGAGCCACACACACTGCGAGCCACACACACACACAGAGCCACACACACACACAGAGCCACACACACACACAGAGAGCCACACACACACACAGAGCCACACACACACACAGAGCCACACACACACACAGAGGCATACACACACACAGAGAGACACACACACAGAGCCACACACACACAGAGCCACACGCATACACACACACACACACACACACCCACACACACACACACACACACACACAGAGCCATACACACACACAGAGCCACACACACACAGAGAACCACACACACACACAGAGAACCACACACACACAGAGAGCCACACACACACAGAGAGCCACACACACACAGAGAGCCACACACACACAGAGAGCCACACACACACACAGAGCCACACACACACACAGAGCCACACACACACACAAACTCTGACACTCCAAGCTCACTCAAATAAGGAGCATTGACAATCACCTGCAGTACTTGGGGGCATTAAAATGGCTCTTCCCGCCATTCTAAAGTGAAGATGGGGACTATAATGCATACAAATGTAGTACATAAATGTTGCTAGGCCTATTCACTCACAAACTCTGCAACAGTGTATTCGTAGACGTCCAGATGAGTGACATGACGGTCAGGCCCAACAGTAAATACATTGCACCACAATAGTCAATAAAGCGCAATGTATAGCTCATATAACAGATCGAAACACACAAAGTATTTGTCATACAAACTAGTGTAACGCAGTAGAATATAACATATAACAGAGCCGCATAAGAAAACACCACATCACATATAACATACGATAAAACATGAAATCATAAAGCGAGAGCGGCGAGCAGTTTCCCAGATACTGACTCGTAGCAGATGTCCAATAAAATGTAATCGAATTCGTATACTCCCACGTATTTTCTTTCATTAAAGGCTCCCTGTATCTCCTCATGTAATCACCTGCCCCATGTCACTCCTCGCCTTCCCTTTCATTGCGATTCACGTCTCCTTTCATCACGATTCACGGCTGCCCTCTCATCCACCAGCTTTTCATTGAATCAAGGGGGTCCTTCGGTCTACCCTGTCCCCCTGTTTCTCCACTTTACTACAACCGGAATGCACACCCCTTCATTGTCCCAGAAAGCTATTGTATTTTTCATTTTTTGTGCCAAGAAATAAAAAACTGGCCGTATATCATTTTACAATTTGACAAGTGAATTTGTGCTTTAGAAGAAATTGTCAGGCCTGTCGAACATAAAAAACTGCTGCTAGCTCTTAGGGGAGAGATCTTGAGTCAAGAAACATACATTCTTCATTCCTGAATCGTATTTTCGTGGCACACTGCTTATTCAAAGTTTAAAGACTTAAACGGAATCCCGTCATTTGACATTGCAGCCGTTTCTTTGACATTTGTTTCGTTAGTAAGAACCCCGCCTAAAATGAAATATACCTAGCTAAGGGGGCTTATTTACAAGCTCCTTGCGCCGCCTGGTACATAACTTTTCCCATATGAAAAGTGACGCACTGGTGGCGCAAGGGTCTTATATATGAACTCCCTTAAATTACTGTTTAATGCTTTGCATGCTTTTTGTATCATTCATGTTTCTTTACGGTTGGGTCTCAAGCATCCTTCTGTTTACGAAATTGACTACTTGAAAAGACAGGCGGTAAATGCGCGTTATGATAGGGCAAGCATCTATACCCATAGAAACGTTTGAATAAGTTTACCTGTGCTTCTGGAATCTTCCGGAATGCCTCGCTCTGGTGACTAGAGCGTCCAACAAGAGACCAACAGGAACCGGGCTGTGGTGGTGTGAAGGCTCAGCGCCTTCAAAGCCCAGCAAGAAGTAAATTAAACGGGTTGGAGGGTCTGGCAGGGAGGGATCTGTGGCTGCAGAGTCCAGCAGCCGACTAAGCAGAAAGGGGTGGTGGCTGACACCTTTCTGACCACTTGGGACCCTTCTGATGCCTAACTCTGATCCCAGGTTCACGTCTTTCGAGTTTTGTCCCATCAGCCCACCCGCCCCCCAAAGGAAATGACAAAACCCCACAAGTGACATTGTGCAGTGATGCAATCAGCGCGCAGACCGCTCTGCTTTGACGAAGTCAACGGAGGTGTCCAGCTGGGCCGTTGGGCCACTGGCCACGGCCAATAAAGCAAGAAGGACGGGGGCAGGGTCTCAGCAACGGCTTTGCCGAGGACCACATACACTTTTAGCCGGACTCTGTTGTAGAAAAAGGTGCAAAAATTTTCAGATCTGAATTCAGTTTGAAGCGAGACCATTTCTATAATCTAGATTTTTTTTTTACAGTTTTTTTTTTTATATAGCACAAACTTGGACCACGGTAATGATAGCGTTTTACATGAACACCAGATTCTATTACAGAAGGTCTGATTCATATTTAAAGCACAGGCAGATTACGTGATTTGAATCACAGTATGGTGATTCATGCCAGTACTCGAACCTAGATTCCGAGTTCCAAAATCGGCAGCTTTGGCCGTTAGGCCACATCTCCTCGCCCTGATCTACTTTTAAAAAAACACTGCTGAAAGCCCCAGTTACATTGTGCCACCTCATTGAGTTATTTTCCCAAGCTAAGTCCTCGGTAGGGCTCGGAAAGACTACACTTTTATTTGCATTCTACCATCAGTAGGTTTTATGTTACTGTGCAAAAACTATTAACATTACGAGGAGCATTCGTATGTCTGCGTACAAAGTATGGGATCTCAGAAGGCCATGGAGCAGACAGAGTTGAGTTTCTAACGCGTGAGAACAACACGCGCTCGGAACAAGCGCCTGACTTCCTGCTGGCATAAAAGGTTCCTTATCTTCTTTATAGGGCCATCCGGACCCATAAAGAAGATAAGAAACCTTTTACGCCAGCAGTAAGTGAAGGAGCCCCGTCTGAAAAGGACGGAGTTTACTGAGAAAGAACAACGTCACTAGGACCTCTTCTCCAATGGCTGGCCACCGTTTAGGAGGCCAGCCAATGGAGGAGAGGGGCGGGGCTTAACCTCGCTAGTGAAAAATCCTCTATCCCATTAAATCTCGCCAGCGAGACTGCGCATGTGCGCAGCCTACTAGCCGAGACCTAAAAATACCAGTCTCCTGGGACATTAAATTCATGACCCCTTGAGAGATTTTTTTTAAAGCACTCCTACCTGGAGCTCTATGCTCTTCGGCTGGAGTTCAGAGCCCCCTTGTAGTGGGTTCTATGGCTGCACTTAGTAGCTTTACATATTGATGCATCCTTTTTTTATAAAGCTTTATTACATTTTTAATTGACAATCCCTTGTATTGACCATTGCACTGTGTTAAATAATAATATACACATTTGATTATAAATATTGGTGATTGCTTTGACAAAGATAATACATGTGCTTTATATATGGGGGTAGCCTGACTCCTTCATAAAGGCAGGTTAACTGACAGAATAACGACCCCCAAAATATCAAGGTCAAAAATATAGTCATCCTATCCTTATGGAAAGTGCAAAAATGTTGGAAAAAAATATTGATGTCATGAATAGAATTTATAAAATAATATCAATATTAAATGTATGTAATATATATGTTAACAAATATAACAATCTGAAAGAGACTATTAGTTATAGATTCCTTACCTTAGAATTACCCCCATGCATCAGAATGGATCTGGAGAATTTTTCTTCAGCAATACCCCAGCGTGTCGATAGGTGGCGCCAGTTGACTCTGTATCCTTCGTCGGCTTTGTGGTCGCCGGGATAACTTTGTGGTGCCTACTTATACGCTGCCCCTGCGCTTTGACATCAGTTCTTTTTTTTTTTCCACGGCAGAAGCGCAGAGCCATGAAAGACACTGACCACTGGTGCACCACACTAGGGCCCTGCAAGGGAGTCCCTAGACAGTTCGCAGAGCGAGGAGGATGGGTGGGACGGTAACGAATCTATAACTAATATATGTCTCTTACAGATACATCTGAAAGAGACTATTAGTTATAGATTCCTTACCTTAGAATAGATACCACAGCAATACAAACCCTGGAAGAGGGACTGTGAATCAAGTTCCCACCAAAAAGTCCTGGAGGACAGAAGAGGCAAAGTAGCTGTACGATCCAGGCAGTAATGTCTTGTGAACGTGTGCATAGAAGCCCATATGGCCGCCTGGCTTAAGATGATGAGTGGGAATCCACGTGGCAAATTAGTAGTTGCTGCTGTAACTCTTTTGGAATAAGCTGGCAGCCCCACTGGAGGCTCCTTTTTAGCTAAAGCGTAATAAATCTTGATCCAAAGGACGAGCCATCGTAATATTGGTATGCTTTTGCACATCCTGACCTTTATTGGCACCCACATAGCCAACGAAGAGATAATCTTCCATCCTATTGTAAAGCGGAGCAAAATTTAAAAATCTCCCTCCAATAAATGCAACAGTAGTGAAAGTGTTGGATTGCGGATAGGTAATATTTACTATAACCATTCCAGCCATTAAAACAGTAGGATAAACTGTTTGAATGTGGAGGGGTAACATTTACTATTCCTACCCCAATTAATGTAACAGTAGGGAAAGTGTTGGAAAGAGGAATGGTAAAATGGACTATTCCCACTATAGTCAATACAACAGTAGGGAAACTGTTGGATAGAGGAGGGGTAAAATGTACTATTCCCACTCCAATGAGTAAAAACAGTAAGGAAAGTGTTGGATTGCTTAGAGGTAAAATTTACTAGTCACACACCAGTCTGTACAACAATAGGGAAAGTGTTGGATATTGCAGGGGTAAAATTTACTTTTCCCACTCCAATCAATAAAACAGTAAGAAAAGTTTTGGAAAGCAGATGGGTAAAATGTACTAATCCCAATCTAGTCAGTGAAACATTAAAAAGTAACAAAATATCTTAAACAAAATAAAGTTATTTAAAAAAACAAGGAAAATAAAGAAAAATATAAATATGTTGTGGAAAAAATACTAGTATAATATTAAGAATAAAGAAAAATAGATATATATATTGCAATGTTAAGTACATATCACAAATACCTGTAAATATTATTATACATAAAATACAAACCTACATTTCATATAAATTAACATTTTTATCTAGAAATGATTAAATCTCAAAAAAATATTTATTACATACATCTAATTTACTGACTCCCCATTTAACCCCACAAAATGCACTACTTGCACCTTACACTTCACTTCAAAAAATATATTTACACTATATCAACAAGACCATTATCATTAAATATTAATGAATTATAATTATTGTACTTCCCACAATATACCCGTATAAAACACACAACATACTCATAAAATGTAACAATAATTATTTACACAATTAACATAAACAATTATCAAATTAATAATGAATATTAATCAAACAAACAATTATTAGTTACTTAAAATTAATTTACTTCCCAACCATACCCTTACAAAACCCACAACTCACCTCTGAAATCTAAAAGAAACAAAATTACACAATTTACAAAATGAACAGTTGCATATTATTTATTAAAAAATAAATATTAATTCATTAAAATTAACTTCCTACCCTTTACCCCTATAAACATCTAAAATGAAACCTTAATACATAATTAAAATAATGAATTGTCAATTAAATAATAATAGAATTTAACTTATTATTAATTAAAATGTATTTACTCCCACCCTTTACCCCTATAAACCCCACAACCTTCACCTAAATCTTTTTCTATTAAACAATCAACATACTTATCAATTAATTGTTAATTAACATTTATCTAATTAACCCTACCCTTTATTCCTATAAACCCCACAACCCACATCTAAGAAAATAATTACGCATTTAACATTATTTATCAATTAATTTCTTGATATTAATTAACAACAAATTAATTAAGAATAAATTATGTTCCACACTTTACCCCTATAACACCACATCCTGCAACAAAACAAATTACACAATTCATATACTTAGGTATTAATTATTATTCATTAACTAATTATTAATTAAATATAAATTATTTTCCACCCCTCACCCTTATAAACCCCACAACCCGCACATAAAATGTACATTAAAAAAACTTAATAGCAAAATTAGCATAATTAAATATCAAATAAATAATAATAAAATCAAAATAATCATTAATTTATTATAACTAAATTACTTCTCATCCTATACCCCTATAAACCCACAACCGGCTACTGAACTAAAAAACACAAAATTGAATTAAATGTATCTTAATAGCCTCAAATAATTGAACAAATATACTAAAAAATAAAAACAATAATTATACAAAAAATATTACATCATATACATGCAAAATATATACTAAAATACATCATTTAAAACAGCATTTTAAACAACTCTGGCCCTCATTAGGATGTGGGTGGAAAAGCCTCCCAACACATGTCGGAGGCTTTCCCACCAACTTCCTTAGTTTGAATTCCAACCGCGGTATAGGATTACCGCAGCCATAATTTGAACAGGCCGGTCAATCCGGCTTGTTTTCCACGGGCTCATGGAGCCCGTTGACCAGTTGGAAACACACCATAATCCAGTGCAAATGGTGTTTCCACCGTCGGGATTATGTCGGTTTCCGACCGGCTTTCCATGTCGAGTTTTCCGACATGGAAAGCCTGTTGGAAAATGACTTTGGGGCCCCCTAGTGGGGCCCCCTTCTCACTGAAGCCTCCGGTTGGGGGTGTAGGTGCCCCCCTTTAAATCCCTGCACTGTGTAACAGGCACCGTGAGGTGCCTGCCAAACGATGCAGGGATTCACTCAAACTCCCCTTTGTATACGGGAGCTTGTGCTGTGAGTTGTTTCCGCCCGTCGCACAAGCTCCCATAGACAAATAGGAGTTTGCAACTGCTCCATGTGCAGTTGCATTGAAATACAGTCTGCGGAAATGCTGACCTATGGTCGGTTGGTTGCCACTCTACAACGGTCACATCCACCCAACATGCTATAGACAAATGGGAGTTTGCAACTGCACCATGTGCGGTTGCATCGAAATACAGTGTTCGGAAATGCCGACCTATGGTCGGTTGGTTGCCACGCCGCAAAGGTCACATCCACCCGACATCTTAATGACGGTCTATATTTTTGACAACAAAATTGATAAGTTCTATATTTAAAAAAATCTATTATTACTTACCTTAAATAAATATTCTTTTCATCGATATTCTTACTGATGATATTTTCATACCACAATATTTTAGACTCCATATTCTTGTATGGCGATATATTGTACTCAATATTTTGTCTAAATGCCATACAGCCAATAAGCCCACTATTCATAATTTAATGTTCTGATCTTTTGACAGTCAGTAGGTCTGCCATACTTAAAACACCTGCTATATTCAGCTATGCGCGCCTGCTGGAGTTTGAGCACCTGGCGCTGCGCCCAACTGCCCGCTGCACATGGCTTTTATGCAGTGTTTGGGTTGGGTTTCGACAGGGGGTTGGGCGCAGGCCTTGGCTGCAGGCCAGGCTCTGCGCCCAACCCCATGAACCGTATGTAGCCGAAGGCTATGTGCGGCAGGGTGTTAGCTGCCTGCAAGGAATTGGACGCTGGCCGTGGTCGCAGGTTTATTCTCCGAGTTTGGTACTTTTATATGCAGACCAACAAGCTGAAGATGGAGTTAGCAGGAGGTACCACTGGGGACTAATTGGCAAAACTCCCTTTAATTTAAACTTTGCCTTGACTTCTAGGAAGCTAGACTTGTGAGGAGAAGCATTCCTAAAAGTGGAGTACTGAGGGAAATTCCTCACACTTATATGGTCAATGGTGGCTGGAGTAAGATCACCAGAAACCTCACCCGTGCTGCCTAGGTGATTACTTCAGTAAGGTCCCTATGTATGCAAAACAAAGGTTTGGTTGCGACAATGTATTAAACCATGCTTATTTCCATTAGGATTTTGGGCTCTTGGACTGTTAGGAGAGTGTGAGTGAATGACTGAGACTCTGACTCATGAATACTAAAACCGGTGTGTTTATCAGTATAGGCCTTGGATGCCGTGGGATCAGTGAATAGAGCAGGAGGGACAGCAGACATGCATAACCCTTTCCCCAACATCCTGGTTTTCTCCTGTTTTAGTCCTCCTTGTTTCAACTGCTATGATTACAACATAAGTGTACCTTTGTTAATGTGCGGTTATCCATCTATCGGGCTTTAATGGAAATATCAATGTGTAAATTATAGATTAGCTACCAGATCAGCTTGAATTAGGGTACCGATTGCAAGTGTTATTTGCTAGCAGTTAGGAAATGAATGGAAACTGTGAGCAGTTGGAATAGTGTAAGGAACAAGTGTGATCAGAGGTTTAACTGCCGGCCTTGGATTCAAAAGAGTTGGTGAAGTGAGATGGGTCTACTTCTTCGTAGTTGACCTAGAGAGCGAAGTAAAATGTCTCAAGTATAAGGTAGAGTACTTCCCAAGTCATATTCTGGGACTGCGCTCTCCGGCTGAAGATGGGGATCTAAAGTCTGTGGTGCAAATATGATATCACTGTGGTGCTGCAGTTCTGTGTACTGAAAGCTGTGGCAGAGAATTTGGCATGGAGTGTTTGCTGAACTAGGAAGTTCCAGAGAAGGGACCTGATGATTGAAGCAGCAAATACAGAAGGAACTAGACTGGGTAATTTGATGGTCCAGGTGTTCCTGGCCCTGAACTGTGCCACTCTGGTTTTCAGGCCAGCTCTGCAGTTTGTCAAAAAAGGTGCTGATTTTGGGGATTAAGGCTATCTTCTCTTTCTGTGCCAAATTGTGGGTTCGGGATGAAGATGAGACTTTAACTTTTTCAAGCATAGAAGCTGGTAGAGAGTGCTTGGAGCCCCATTCCGAAGGTGGAGAATAGACTTGACTGGATTGCTTTATTTCAAAGTTGTTGTGTAGCAGCGGCGTGAAAAACATCTAAGAAAAATCCATTAGTCTAAGGGCCAAAATACAAGCCCATTATACTTGTCCGCCCCAACAATCTTCTTGCCTAGCGAAGTAAAACTCATACACTGTCTACAATAAATGAAACGTTAAGATATGCATGGAAAGGGCCCGATTCACAAATCAACCCTTTCAATCACATTACTGCCATTGCCCTCCACTCCGCCTCAGTCACAAGCCACATGATTGCATATTTCTCACTGAAGAAAAAACAAAAGGTCGTGTTGACCTGCAAGACACTCCCTTCTCCATTACAGATGGGGAGTTATGGGTTGATGGGTCATGTTTGAAATTACCCGATGGCGCTACTTCTGCTGCCTATGCTATTACGATACTTCAGACAATAGTTGAGACTGCTCCTATCCCACAGAAATCAGCTCAAGCAGCTGAACTGAATGCTCTAACCAGAGCATGTGAGCTTAGTACAGACCTGATTGTCAGTGTCTACACTGTTAGTCAGTATGCGTTCGGGTTAGCGCACAATTCTGGCCGCCTGTGGAAAGAATGAGGTTTTCTCACTTCAAATGGAACACAGATAGTGCATGGAGAACTAATGCAAGATCTTCTTACTGCCTTAACCTATCCAAAGAAAATATATTTTGTCAAGTGTAGCGCACACAAGAAGGTGACAGACAAAATAGGAGGTGGTAATGCCTTTGCAGATTTACAGCCCGTGAGACTGCAACGCAGCGAAGCACCACGTCTATGTATGTGGTTAAGTCGCAAGCTGAACGTTAGCATGATGCTAGACAGGAAATGTTGGATATGCAACAATCTGCATCCTATGATGAATTAGACCAATGGCCTAAGGAGGGAGCACTGGATGATGAGGGCTGTTGGATGAGCAAAGATAAGACTAAATGGAAGTTGCCCACTGCATACCTATACTCTCTGATTCATATGACCCATGGTCCAGCCTATGTAGGTGCATCTTCAATAGCAAAATAGATTATGCAAGTCTGGGACCTTCCCGATATTGCTGGAACTGCTAAAAAGATAGTCCAGTCTTGCCTGGTCTGTCTTCAGTAGAATCCTAGAAAGGGAACACAAAGTCCAACAAGAGGGTTTGCACCACCAACTAAACCCTTTGAGGTCCTTCAGATGGACTACATCAGTTTGAGTGCTGCAATAACCCTAAATATGTCTTAGTAGTAGTCTGCGCCTTCAGCAAATGGGTGGAGGCATATGCTACAAAAGACAATACAGCTCTCACAACTGCAAAAATACTACTGAAGGAATTCTTCCCTCGATTTGGTGCTTGTCGAATTTTATGGAGCGATAATGGGCCTCATTTCATTGGACAGGTTGTAGAGTACGTTATGAAAGGGCTAGGGGGTCAAGCAGAAGTTCCATGCTGATTTTCACCTACAGTCAACAGTCTTGGTGGAACGTTATAACTCCACATTGAAACTGAAATTGACAAAAATACTGGCCTCGACTTCTTTGAAATGGCATGATGCATTGCCCTTAGCGCTGCTGTACATCAGATCAATACCTCATACACTTCTGGGCTTGCCCCATATGAGGTTGTGTTTTGCAGGCCCATGAATATTTGGGGGATTCCTAAGCCTCACCCTATACATGATGTGCCTCACACATTAATGAGTGATTATCTGTCTCAGTTAACTGACAGTTTACTTTCCATTCATCAGCAGGTTCAAGAAGCTTTCCCGGACCAGTCACAGGGTGATGGACATGATTTGCGCCCAGGTGACCATGTGATGGTCAAACTATTTCAGCGAACAAATTGTTTAGAACCTGTCTGGAGGGGCCTGGAACAGGTCCTCCTCACCACCCGAACCGCAGTCCGAGTGACCATGAAAGAAAAACTGGATACATGCTAGCAACTGCAAGAAGGTTCCACACACTTTAAAGCATTAAAGCATCATCAAGACATTTTGGTCATAGAGACAGGACGAGCTGCATCACCTGAAAGAACTGAGGAAGTTTTTCCGGATCACACTATTCCAGGTACCTACTCCGACCCAGGAAGAAAGGCTTTCCAGTGCAAAACAAGACAGGTGAAGCCATTGTCCTGAGTGGTTAAGTCTGACATCAAAGAGGGGGCTGTCTATTAGTGGCTACTCATCTCAACGTCAGTGAAGAAACCAACTTCCACTCAGGACTCTTAGGGCGCTACCTTTCTTGTCCTTTGCCGAAAGATGATCCCCCCTAAGGAGAAGAAGGGGATTGCTGCGATGATGTGTAATGGCTGTACACTTTGCATCCTTGTTTCAACTTTGATTGCTGCTATTATCGCTACTGTAATGTGGGTACTGAGGGAAGTAATGCCTGGGGCTTCCTTGCTCAACATTACTGCTACATCGCCTCCTATAAAGGAACACCATCATTTTGATTTACCGCAATATGAACAGGGGTACCCGCAAAATCTGAGAGAATTAATTTCTTCAAATGTTGCATCAGACACACCAGCTAAGCCATGCTACTAACTGTTGGATTTGTGGCAAGATTCCTCCTCATCAGAACATAAAAGGAATCCCGTTACCACCACTGCCATTTTCTCACAATGGCTCATGCCAAGCTTGGTTTAAACTACTCTATGCTTCCTATAAATTTAACCTCTCAGAAACATGGGATGTGGGCGACCTCAACCCCATACTGAATAAAGTATGCTATCCCAACAAAGATGGGGACCCACAAGCAAAGGGGACCGTCTTGGAGATGGAAGAATATAGTAGAGGTAATGCAGCAACAAAATATGTGTATCCATACTCTAGATCAGCTAAAGTAAATGGGCCACCCGTTATCTCTGTTGTTCTGACTATTGCCCCCTCTGTCTACAGAGTACAGGCAAAGTGCTAATGGGTCACAGTAACTGTACTACAGTGTTGCAAATGTCCACGAGGGGCCGAAGCTGCTTCCTTGCATCACGTCATACTTATTTTGTTTGTGGGGCTAAGGCATACTACTTCCTACCTTCAGGCTGGTCTGGTAACTGTTACATAGTCTTTCTTTTACCACCCGTGTTTCTAGCTCCCCCAACATACCACCAAGATTTGGAATTGTTCAATCACCATGTAGGTAGTAGGGAAAAACGTGCCATCGATGTCTCTGTAGTCGATCAAACCGAGACCACATGGGAACAATATACAGACTTTAATAAAGGATGCCTTTCATAAGGGACAAAAACTGTTTTAACTTATGCTCAAAGGGTTGTCTCTGGAAAAGTGTAAATTCTATGTTAGCATATCCATTTCGTTTCTATCATATTCATTTTACTCTCTGCTGTTCGCCTTTTCACCCAGCCTGTGTCCTTAATTTTAGCAGACGTCTCTGACATGGTCAATCTGATGTACGTGCTGAGGGGCTGCAGCTGCCGGTGCACCTGGTATTAAATAATCAAATGATTGCTTTTGCCTCTATAAACATTCCTTACTCCCCCACCTCATCTCCTGACCACCTGGTCACCCTATAGCTATTTCTGTGCTTAAACTTGTTTCCTCCAGTTTTCCTTCCCATGTGATTACACTGCAACAAGCATTATATAAGGGGGATGTTTTTTTTGCATTCAATGTACTTCCTCCCACAACACTTGCGGATGTTCGGATGCAGTCCCGCTCATGAGTATTTAATAAACTTGGTTTGTTTTAATTTACTCCAGTGCCGATCTCTCGTTTGTTAGTCTTAGGACCCGTGGACGAGAGGGTGACCCTGCACCAGTGTGCCCACACTGGGGTACATTTTCACAGAGGTGCTCTTCTTTATTCCTCATACACCTTATCTAGTTAAAATGGAGCACTCTTGACTTGCAATATGAATATAGATGCCCTATATCAGATACACAGAACACTTGTAGAAGGTGAATACCTGTGACACCATCATTACCTTTGTACCTTAGATGAACATTATAGTGCTTAGTGTATAGCACATAACCTTGTTTGTCAACCAGAACACAGTAGAGGCACTAATATGAACCCACACGATCCGGAATGCTTGTTTGTTAAAATAACTTTCATAGCCACTTGTAATAATCAGGTAAGGTCTACCTGCTATAACATGTGGTTAAGCCGTGGGCGTTTTTTTATGTGAGAATTTTCTGAGTGGTTTATTCATGTTTTATCATCACTCGCGGCTAATAATAACTATGGCTTTTGTGTAACAAGATTAATAAGAGTGTTTCTTTAGCAGCACAAAGCCGAAGTCTTTCCCTGCTCGGGCATTTGATAGGCATCAATATGAGTCCAAACGGTCATGCGTATCTTTCACCAAAAAATCGTAGCTATTGAAACTTTTGTGCAACATTTACCCGGATAAAAACAACTTCATTACGTCCAGGGTGTTCGCCATGAGAGTCTTTGTGAGCGGTATAATAAGGTTTTACAAATCGCTCCCGTTTTAAAACACACCTCGGCTCCTTTAATCAATTAAAAAAATGAAGGAAACATCATGACATGCGAGTCACGTGTCTATTGTCACGTGTCCCGCGTCTGACGTTATTTCAAACTAACGCGCCCGGGCTCGGCGTTCTTTCGGGCCACGGATGTGAAAGGCTAGGTTGCCTGAGGGGAGCCGCCGGCTACAAAGTAAGTGCAGGATCGCAAAGGGTTTTCTTCCAACTGGCATTACGATTGGGAAAGCGGAAGCAACTGTGCTATAAGCGCTGTGGCAACATACTAACATAGCTTTCACTGATCATTCTTTAGATTGCACGACGTGAAGAAAACCCCTGCCGTGTCCGCCCATGTTACGCGGAAACCAAGCGCAACTTGTAAGTTCCGGGAGAGGTTTATTGTCTACCCCCCCCCCCCCTTTTAAACTTGTAATATATAACGGAGTTGTCACGGGCTCCGTTAAGAGCCAAACAATTTAAACAGCGTGCACATGCTTTGCAATAGTAATTTCATGTTTTTGAGGCACAGTTCGGTTGCATTGAGTAATCTGAACACCATGCAGCCTCTGATAAAATGTTTCATGACAATTACAGTCTTATGCAACATAGCAACTGACTTTGCACAATACAATCATGTTCCTAGAAAATTATAGCGAGATTATGTGACATACAATTTTAGTCACCCTTTGGCATTCAGAGCACGACATATGCCGGCATGATTGAAATGTCACTGACATGGGTGCCACCTGGTGATGGTATAAAGTATGGAAACGCTGCCCGGGGATTATTCACAGGTATAAATGGAACCATGTGATTAATTTACCTCTGGTATTTTCTGTTGTTTTCTTCCTACAGGCTTGAGGCCCCAGTAAATTACTGAGGGTACCCACACGGATATATCCGTAAGTAATACATTTTTTTATTTTTCACATAAATATCCTCACGGCTGGGTGCACCTTAGAGTGTGCACACCACCGGAGGATTACACTGTTGGTCCTGACGAATGCTGAGCGATTTTAGCTCTGACAGCTGAAACATGTTGACCAAATTCATATAGGACTTAAGGTTTCCTAATAAAGAAACCCTCCTATAAGTCCAAACATCACCTGTTTTTAACAAATGCGGGTTGGACTATTAATAAAGTAGTTGACAGTCACAACTACGCATTTTTAATCTTTTTTGCACACACTTAGCACAATTGGGTTTTTCACTGCATCAACACACAAAAGAACCTGCTCCGCTGTAAACAGGCGTAGAAGCACACTGGGAGGACACTCGGTCCTTCCAGTGGGAACCCAATGATGAAGCATGTCACCACTAGGTGGTGAGTGAGGGTTCTTTTTATAATCAACTTTTGTTGTTTTTTTCTCACCCGGTTCCACGTTTTTCCCTCTTTTGGATTTTAATTTGAGGTGTCATACTATTTTCACTCTTTCGTTGTTAATTAATACTGATACTAGGGGTAAAAGAGTGAGTATTTATACCCTGACTCTCTTGTTGTTTGAAGTAGCTCTTCTTTATTCCCCATTGTCTGAGTCGTGTTCATTGTATGCTACCAGGAGATTTTTTACCTGTTTGGATTCAAATTAATATTGCCTAAAATTGGGCCCAGATCATCATCTTCCTATTTGATTTCCCACTGAGGAGATAGATTCCGCCGCTAAAGGGTTAATGGTAACTTGCTATTCGTTCGATAATTCCCATGGCATCTATGGTGTACCATGCCTCGAGGTTCAATATTATATAATCAATTAGGCTTGAGTGTATCCCTCAGGTGTATGACATTTTGTCCAGTGTGTCTGAAATTGTGCTCCATTTAAAGTGAGAAGGGCATTTGCAGGCATTAAATTAGACAGCTTTACACCCCCTTTGGTAACTTTTTATTGCTTTAAGATGATTTCTGGCGCACTCCAAGAAACCTCTTCCTCACTAGATGTGGGCTTTAGAGGCTTCTATGATGGATTAATTTCCAAATCTCCTCAAATTACTGTTCACTGCAAGTTTAAATATATATTGTGCAACTGTTGCTTTTCTAAAGCTTTCCTCTAGCAAGTTAAGCAGTGAAAACTTGATATCAAAGTTGGCCAGTGGAAAATAAACATTGTAAATTTGAATGTTGTATAGATCACTTGTTCGCTTTAAGCACTGAATATTATTGTTAATGATTTTATTTGGCTTCCTTTTCATGTGGTGTGTTGAGATCCAGACCGTTAAGTCTCTCCTGGTTCTTCCTCAACTTAATTTAATCTGTAGGATGTGGTAGGCAATATATCAGACAAGCTCGACATGGATCACAGCCCAACATTCCTCAAGGCAACAGACTTGGGGGTCGATTATGATGTCAATCGAAAAGTCTCCGAATCAGATTTGGGTCTTCTGATTCAGATTTGGAAGCCTGGTTTCCAGCCGAATCGTAAACCTTTCTGAACGAGCAATTACGCTGTTCGGACTTTCCAAATCGGTTCTGTATCCATACAGAAAGTTCGATTTGTTTAGAGCTGGATTGTGTGTGTCTATGGGCCACAGTTCCAAACGACTCAGAAGCTTTCCAACCGAGCAATTACGATGACAGATTTGGACAGCCTTTCTGAATCATTTGTTCGTACTTGGATCGGCTGTCGGAAGCTGACTTTGGGGGCCCCGTATCAGGCCCCCCTTCAACCAGGGCCTTCCGAATTTGGCCTGTGGGGGTACCCATGGGACTCCCCATTTCAACCATGCACACTGTAGCAGGCACCAAGGGGTGCACGCCACAGGGTGCACGATTTTCTCCAGCCACCACTTTCTTCGATAGGAGCCTGTGTATTCGGTCGGAACACAGGCTCTCATTGAAGTCAATGGGATTCCGACCAAATCGTATCTGGAAGCATCCGGCTGCATCGTAATCGGTCAGCCCGACTCCCCGGATCCGATCCATGCGGAAACCATTCTGAAACCGATTTGGTTGGAATCCTTTCCGACCTACATCGTAATCTATCACTTGGTGTTTAATAAATTGTACCCCCTCTTTTTCCTCTATGTTTGCTGGCAGCCAGACTATGTTACTGCTCAAAAGCCGGAAATGGCAAAGGTTGGGTGCAAAACTTCTAGTCTCATATGGAAGGTTTCCACGTGGGTGTCTTGACTGAGTATTGTTTTGGCTTGATAGGATTTGTGAGTGCTCTATACAGTGGATGTGGATAAAGACTTGATTCCCCAGCCTCCTTTGTTGTAACCATGCCAGTCCCGATTTTTTGCTTTATACAGATTTTTAAGTCTTGCCTACACAGTGCTCACACTGTGCTGCGATACACAATATTTACAATTCAGTCGTCTTACGACACACCCACAGCATGCCATTCGTTGTTTTCGTTGTCTCTTTCATTTGCAATCTTTCAATTGCTTAGCTCCCATAAGCTCCCATTCCTTTCTTATGTTAGCTCCTCCCTTGGGCTAGGACTAAGTACATGTGCTCTTCCTCATCTTTGTTCATCCTTCTTTGTTTTGGTATTATTTCTGGACTTTTGATGTGGTTTCCTACTTTTAACACAGGCATACAAAGAGCTTATTTATGTTGCTTTCATCCTATTTGTCATCTCTATTGACACTTTAGTTCATTACAGCCACAACCGTACTTCTCTACTCCACTCTTCTTTAGGGTACGCCACAACAATCCACGCCACTCCACTCTGCAACATGTGACTCAACTCCACTCTACATCACAGTGCTCAACTCCACTTCACTCCACTCTACTCTAAACCACTCTGCTTTATGCCACTGCACTCTACACTGCTCCATGCTATACCAATCTACATCACTCCTTTCTACGACAACCTACCCCACTCTATTGCACTCTACTCTACGCCAATCCACTCCACACTACTCCACTCGTTGCCAGTCCACTCCTCTGTATGCCGCTTTACTCTTCGCTACTCCACTCTACTCTGCCCAGCTATACTCTTCGCCACTCCACTACTCAACTACATGCAACTCCACTCCACTTTAAGCTATGGCATTTTCCTTTACACCACACCACTAGCATTTTGCCATGATGCTGTACAGCATGGCTAAAAGACATTGGCAAAGATAACATCCATCACATAAGTTAGACTTGTTGGCTTTGCCAATACTTGCTTTTTTGTGGATATCTTCAGACATCATATAGTCAATGGTTGGGCCACAGGACCACATTTTATAAGAATTGTCATCAGTCATTCAAGAATGTGTTTTCTACAGGTGAACAAAAGAATTAAAATTAATTTGTTACGTATCTGTTTTAGTAAGAAATGCAGTGACCTGCCTAGTGCCGATAATCAGGGGGCAGCTTCTTTCGTTCGAATGAGAATACTAAATTTGTATGTTGGGTTTTTAAAAAGTTGTGTTTGTTCTCCTCAACTGTACGTTGGGTGCCCTGAAAACCTGCAAATGCCATAGTTTCTTCAAATTCTAGTCAGCTCAATGAATACTGTTGCTTAATGCTATGCTGTGCTAATTTGGACTGCTTCATTATTGTAGTCTCTTTTCTTTTAGCGGCTTCGAGAAGGAGTATTGAGAGACCTCGAACGACAACATAGAAAAGAAGAGAACCTCCGGCTTCTCCAAGATCAAATCGCATTGACCAGACAACTGGAGGTGGAAAGAGAAAAGATGATGACTAAGGGGTCCTAAGTCTTAATTTTACAACAAAAGCACTGTGGTATTTCCCAACAGTTCATTTCTCATTTTGCAACAGTAACAAAAGTTGGAAGGAGTAGGTTAAGTTAGCAAAAACCTTTTACGTTTACGGCCACCCTCAACTTAAATCTTTTTAATTTTTCAGTGGTCTCTTAAATACTTTTACATTTTTGTGAACTCCAATATGGCAAAAAAAATAGAAATCTAGACCAGACGTTCTCTTTCTGATGAAGTGGGATGGATAGTTGCCCTTTGGGTGAAAATATGAGTCATCATTTGGACGACGAGGCGACCCGCACCTCTGCCTCCGAAGGGCTGGAGGAGGGAGAAGTGGAGGGTGAGACCCTGCTACTTGTTGAATCAGAGGACCAGGCATCGGTGGACCTTTCGCATGATATGAGTGGGGACTCGTTGAACAGTGACCTGGGGGATGATGGAGACTCTTCTTGGATGGATGAGATATCTTATTACTGCGACAAGTGCCAACAATGGATTCTTGCAAGTATGATTTTTTTGGTTTTAGTTTTGTACTATATCTAGAAATTATTTCTCAGCATTTCGAACCAACCTTTGTTGCTTTTTTGCTTTCCATTCAATGCCAGTGTCTGTAATGTTATTTATTTAATTAGCCATATCCGTTTTAAACCTTACAGTCATATAACCGACCTGGAGGAAATATTTTCAGCTCAGTACTTTAGTTTTCTATAAGACTTTGCTTGGTAACAGCATCTGTTGCAGGTTGAAACCCCTCAGCCATGCTCATTCAGTGGCCAGATAAGACTGTTAAGCAAAGTTGGACAACCAACGTTGCAATTGGTTGTCCAACTTTGGAACCTGAAGAATGAATGTGTTAAAATGTTACAATTTACTGAAAGGGAATGCTTTTGCTTAGTATTTCTAGATAAAGAGCGCACAAATGTCACTCCCTAGCAAATACACCACCGGTCAATGAAAGGAGCTGATTAAACATTTAAAAAAAGATTTAGGTAACGAGATCGGAGCCAAATGTAGAAAAGTATTGAAACAACAATGTCTAGTGATAGCATGAGAAACAAAGTCAGTGTTCATTATATTACCATTGGAAAACCGTTAGACATCGTGATGACTAAAAGTCATGAAAGTATGTCTATTTCCTAATACTTTGTCACAAAAAAACAAATTAATAAATGCGGACAAGCTACTTTTGGACTCCAAAATGCCAGTTCCTTGGTATTAGTAAGTAAAATGTTCTTAGGAACTCTAATGCTGTTAGAGACTTACTATTTGGGATCCTATTTAAGGAGAACCGGTTGCACTGATATGCCACAATAAGATTATATCTATAAGATTATATTTTCTCTATTGTAACTGGGCTGGTGGCTACTCCTATTTAATTGTAGGCTAAAATGAAAGTGGTATTGAAAACATCGCTGCAAGTTCTTATAACGTCTTATCCTACATCTGTGACCTGGTTCAATCTGGAAAGTTTCCTCTAGAAAGTTTCTAGTGCATCCCACGTGACTAAATGACATTAGCCTGCTTCTGGTTTCCTCATACGGGTCTCTAGCCACATTCTGCTATAGTTTTGTAACATCTTTTTGGGTTGTTCTCGATATAATTACAAGTTTTTCTTTTAAAAACAAAACACTCACCTGTCTTTTGGTACATCGATAACATAACAGCATAAAAACAGAAAAGCAAGAAAAGCAGTTAAAAGTGTCTGCAGTATTATTTTTTCTTGATTGATTTTCAGCATCATAATATACAGCCCGCTGAAAACCACAACAGGTAGTACTGGGAGAATACTTTCAGATACAAAAGCAACAACAATAATGAATAAATCACCTGGATCAGCAGGTAGAGCTCAACCTTCATTACAAATCAAATCAGTGAGTTAATGACATGTCTAGCAAGCTAAGGCTCTATCAATTGTGAAATAGCGTGACTTCGAGGACTAGTATCATATTCAAAGAAGTCAGTATCACAAATGAAGATCAGCCTCATATTTCAAGACATTAACCCGTCTAAGCAAATTAAAGCGTATTATCGAATACCGTATCTCAAATATTTCACTCAGTCTCGCCCTTCTGCTGCCTGCCCTTAAACTGCTTACTCCCATTACAAATGTTTTTAGAGCAAAATCCCAGCAGCAATATTGGTACCAACTACTGTAAACAGTTACTCTGATGCTTCCAGCAACTGGTTCAAGACTCCTTTTAAAGGAGCTTTACTCCGCTCATAACTACCTCATGTGTATGAACATGTCTACCACCCTCTGCATTTATGATGGCTTCCGATAAGTCGCAAATCATTACTATTATGTTCGCATTAATGTTTTATTAATTTAAATCTGGTGTTCCAGAGGACAGTCAGACCAACAGCTCAATTTGTGCTCTATAAGGCATCATCTCTTCGAACATACTAGAGAGGCCTCCAACATTTTTCTTGTTCAATGCTCCCAGTTTCACAGCTACCTGTGCCTTATACAATCCAGTGATGCGCTCCCCCCCCCACCACTCCCCAAATAGACTCATTAAAATCTCATTATCTTTGTTAACCCGTGAGACATCAGTCATGTCATTGTGAATATAGATGCATTTCCGGCATAAGTTAACAAACATTTGCAATGCAATAGGTCTCGACTTGCTGAAAGTTTTAGCAATTGTCTTGCTAATAATAATGCAACCCTAATAGCTCAAAGTTTTAGTAAAGCGAGAGCAATTACGTTGTGAATCAATAGCGGCAGTCACACTTTAGCTGTAAACATCTTAAGCCAAAGCATGGATACCGTAGTTGGTTCAACAGTAAAGAAATAGAAACAATTTTTATTGTCCATTTCTTTAATTTTGAAGCAATCGCGGACCCCGCACTTTAGCTTAAGATGTTTAAAGCTAAAGCGAAGATGCCGCCAATGTAACCAAAGTAAATAAAGAGAAAAAAAGGCGCGTGGCTGCTTCAGATAGCAACTTACCAAAAGAAAGGTGCAGCCGCCATTATTCAAACCGAGGAATGCCACATGGATAAATAAATAAAATTAAAAAAAAAAAATTGTGAGGGAGAGTGTCCTGACTGCAACAGCAGGTAGGACAAAGTTATCTAAGAAAATAGTGCTCTGAGACTGTAATTAAAACGTACCGAGTAACAACACATAGAACAGGGAGTGTCCTCATGGGGGTTTGCAGGAAGAGAAAAAGGCGGTTCTAAAGAGGGACTACTAAGCCTATTGACCTATGAAAAGCCACCATTTATAAAAGACAGTGACTGGAGCCAATTTTAAAAGATGGACGGACCGGAGTACAGCATGTCTTAAAGAGATGGCGCAAGCGCTGCCTAGGTGAGACCTAAAAAGTGAGTGTTCTGAATGTCCCATTTATTACAAAAGGGGCAAACCCCAGAAATTCATTTAGATTATGTACTTATCCTAAAGTAGCAGGCTATTGCACTCAAAATTGCATTTTTTCAGAATCCTAGAGCTTGCTGGATACAATTCTCTGCCCCATATTGATAAGGAGAGGCTATAAATAAATAAGCATTGAAAAGCAATAGGTCTTGTGTCCAGGGCCTATTAGCTTTACCAGTGGTTTGGACAATATGTTAATATATATACATTGCATATTTTGCTTAAATTAAGACTTTGAAATTGTTAACACTTGTAAACTCATTTTGCTTTATTACAAATTTGCATTCTAATTATAATTTAAGTATTTGCAAAGCTAAGCTGCCTCGACTAAAAGGCTGAGATAATGCGTATTCAATACATGTATGGTACATGTGAGCTGAGTCACATTTAGATGTCTGGCTGCGTTCTGGTTGTGCAGTGTTGCTCATAGTTGGGCATGATGGAGAGCTCCAGAGGTGAGGATGAAGGCAGTGTGAATCAGTGGGCTCTAATGGTGTACAGATTACATACGCATCCAAGCCTTGGCCTCTTCCAAGTGTGCACATAGTGATGATCACATATGTAACATTAGTAATTACCAACTGTAATTATTTACAGCAAATTCATTGCTACTTATTTATATCAAACTGCTAACAAGCACTCACAAAGCAATAGGTCTGACTTGTTTTAGACATGTTTGTTTTTGAGTGATATTTCTGGATGCAATTGGAGAAAACTCACAACGAGCCACCTAAATGCGCGGCAGACAGTATTAGTGTAAAGCACGGGATTTGTGTTTTTAAAAAAAGTTAGATAAACACTTTTTAGGTCGAGCCTAGTGGCAGCGCACGAGGCATGTAGTAGTCGAGTATGCTGTGGAAGCCTCACACACTCTCCTCCCATATTTGTTATTGGCTTGTGTCAATGTCCTTGGTAAACGCTGGCTTGTGAGTCATTATGAGACTTGTTAGTCCCGCCTTAGTGCCGCCCTCTCTCCATTTGTTACCGCCCATAAGGCTTGGACCTTTTACTTCACTCCTAACACGGCATGCTTTAGCTAGTGGGTGAGCACTATTTACTTTATTGACAATGGCGGGTGTTCTATTGCAGGCACAACGTGCTCTCGTGCCTTTTTTAGCCCGCCCTCTCTCACATTGTTCATGCCCTCTTCCCCCTCCAGTTGTCCGTGCCTTCCCCCTCCCATTGTCCATGCCTTCTCCACCCTCCTGTGTGCGTGTCTCACGCCCTCCCGTTGTTCGTGCCTTCAAAAAAAAACCTCCCCCGCCATTCCTCCTGTTGTTGTGATGCCTACCGTGCCTTCGCACTCCCGTTGTTCGTGCTGCCCCCCTCTCGTTGTCGTGATGCCTACCATTTGCTAAGCAATAGGTCTCGCGTAAATGCGTGTCCTATTGCATTGCAAATGCTTGTAATAAATATTGCCGTTCTTACTTTCAATCTTATGCATGATTTCACATGGCTTCTCTGGGTTAGCTGAACGTGAGGGTTGCTCAGTCAAAATTGTTTTTTTCCCCTATCCGTCTTTTTGGCACCTCTCCCCATTTTTTCTCTCGACTGAAGAATAGCTTGTGCTAGGTGGATGTGGTTCCTAGTTTGCTGCATTTTCCTACCCTCTCGCTACTGTTAATGACTGGTTAATCACCCTGCTCGTTATGTGTAAACTTCGGATCCTGGAGGAGGGTGTGATTGAACCTTTAGAATCTTAACAAAGTCAGCCCTCTCACAAGTGCGTCGACTAAAAACCGTCACACCATCTCTATTTGTTTTCACCTTAATGCTGATTTCTAGAAGCTTCTTTCGTTGAAATATGTTATTGTGTAGTTCGATAACATACTTTTTATTTAAGTAGAGGTTTTATGTACAAGGACAAAAACCAGCCAAGCACAACCTCCGCATGTTCGGAGGGTTAAATGTATTTAAGTTTTCCTGAGTGCATTTTGTGTTGTACGGAGTGTAGCATTGTTGCCTTGTGTTCATATGTTGTCTCCTAATTATAGTAGGAACAGCGGCATGGTGGACCTTTAATTTTATAGCTTGGTGAACCTGCAACTAAATTGGTTTCATAATTTTAGTTAAAAATAAGGTCGTAATATTTCGCAGCAATTCGTAAAGATCTATGTTATGGGTCTTAAGAAAGGCATGTGCATCAATGAAGAGCAGTTCGATTTTTTTTTCTTCTCTTTTGCGTCACTGACTTCAGTTAATTTTGAAAAGTGCCATTTGAAACCATACCTGTATGTGAACTGAGTACAGTTAAAATTGTCGCTTCCTCACTGAATCCACCTTGTAAGTCTGTATATTTGTCCCATATCAGTTTAGGAAGTATATCCCTGTGTCTTTTCAAATATTAATGTCCTGTGTATTGCCCTGAACCTGTTGCCCCTTTTTGTTACACATTTTCGTACGGCTAATATTACTAAAACTGTTCAGAAAAACTTATGATTGCAAATAGCTAACAGATACCACCTGGATAAGTGGTCCATGTAAGCTGATTTGTTCCAAGCATCTAGCTGCACATGAGTGGCCCCACCATGGGCAGAATCTTGGATGTTTCCACATCTCTGTTTGTAGTGTTCTGTGTTAGGTGGCTGGATCAGTACCATATGGAGTTAACAGTCAACAGTGGGATCTATTATAAAAACTGTGTTAGAGAATGCCCACACCAACGTTTTCAGGCTAAAGTGTAGTCAAATTTTCTAAAATCAAGATTGCTCACTGAAGAGTCAAAGGGAATTTGTAAAAGCAATCGCAAGACTCACACGCATGCCATACTGTAATGTCATGAGTACACTAAGCTAATATAATACTTCTTCGGTCTACTAAAAAAAGTTAGTACTGGTTCCCCCACTGATGGTTGCCCACCTCATATTCTACTAGAGACCTTCTTCACCTCCCCTGACCCCCCCTTTCATTTCTCAATAATTCTCTCAAACTTGGTATTGTCCCCAACACTTTTAAAAAATGTGGAGATCATCCATGTTCTGAAGAAACCCAACTCAGAACCCTTGGTGCTCATTAACTATCAGCCCATCTCCCTGCTGCCCTACCTGGGGTATATCCTAGAAGTCAAAACGGAATACTGATAAGTAAAGTACTATCAGTACCAGGATGCATCACGTTGTACAGGTTGGTAACCTTGCTCATAAACCAATTAATCCACAGTCCACTTTTTGTTCCATATTTAAAACAGTTTATTGTTCGTTTGTAGATATATTCAAACCAAGGTGATTTCAATTTTCAAATGCATGTATAATGCCCAATCGCCTTTGAATACAGCATGTAAAATCCCTTGCTCCATGAAATGTGATAGTATTTAACCCAATGCATTTCAAGCCGTTCAGGCCCTTCGTCAGGGGTTCAAATCTGTAAAGTTGAAATCAAATATATTACCATTTACGTTATGAACTTATGTACACATGTCAATGTAACTTGTCACACAGTTTTCAATCGCCCATTGCATACCCTGTTATACCTCACCATAACCAGCGTTTTCCCTCTAAGTGCAAAAAATGTTGTCTACATAACATACTGGAGTGGTTTCATAAATTATGCCCTCTATACTTCTAGCTTTTCGATAACAGTCTAGCTAGAAGTATAGCGGGCATAATTTATGAAACCACTCCAGTATGTTATTAGAGAACAGATTTGAACCCCTGACGAAGGGCCTGAATGGCTTGAAATGCATTGGGTTAAATACTATCACATTTCATGGAGCAAGGGATTTTACATGCTGTATTCAAAGGCGATTGGGCATTATACATGCATTTGAAAATTGAAATCACCTTGGTTTGAATATATCTACAAACGAACAATAAACTGTTTTAAATATGGAACAAAAAGTGGACTGTGGATTAATTGGTTTATGAGCAAGGTTACCAACCTGTACAACGTGATGCATCCTGGTACTGATAGTACTTTACTTATCAGTATTCAGTTTTGATTAATATGCTCGGCGCTTTAAGGATGAAGCGCTCACCAGGATAGCTCCATAAGTGAATTAACTAAGATGAACGTGTTTAAATGGTGTGCGAGTCACCACCGCAAAGTATATCCTAGAAGCTCATGTGGCAAACTGCCTGAGTTCCTTTATTGAACAATTTCACTTCCTGGACTCTCACCAGGTGGGTTTTAGGGCCAGCGCACTCAGCAGAGTCAGACTTCCTTGCAGTTATGTACGAACTCAGAGGGGGGATGGACAAAGGCCTCACCCAGGCCCTGATACTCCTAGATCTGTCAGCTGCTTTTGACACAGCCGATCACGATATTCTGATTGACCGTGTCACCAATGCCAGGATACAGGGCCTGGCGTTAAGGTGGATTTCCTCCTTTCTCAGCAATCGTTTCCAAGCTGTTCTCCTTGCTAATTTCGCCTCCTCCCAGAAAATGAAACTAACGTGTGGGGTCCCCCAGGGTCTTCCCTCTCGCCCCTTTTGTTTAACTTATACCTACTTCCCCAGATCTGGTCTCTGCGCAAGAGAAAGGTAGTCACTTTTAACTATGCCGACGACCTTCAGCTGGTATTTGACATCAATCCCTCCGCCTCCTCAGCGCTCACTTTCCAGTCTACGTTGAGTTTTATTAGTATCTGGATGAATGACAACCAACTGAAATTAAACCCAGATAAAAATGAGCTCATTCTCACAGGTAGACCAGCAAATCCATGGAACGCTAATTTCTGGCCTCCTATGCTGGGTAGTCCCCCACTACCAGCAACCTCTGTCAAGAGTCTAGGGATAGTGATCAGCACTGATCTGTCCATGAAGGCCCAGTGGTCTCTCCGTGCTTTTCCATCTTGGAAGAATCCGGAAGATCAGCAGATTTTTAACCACTGAGGCCTTAACTTTGGTTATCCTTGCCCTGGTAATGTCGCTTCTTGATTACGCCAACTCATTTTATGCAGGCATCCCCGCATATCAATTAAAACCTTTGCAGCTGGTGCAAAACCATGCGGCTAGACTAATCGCTCGCTAGCCCAGACAACACCACATTAAACCCCTGATGGAGAAGCTTCATTGGCTTCCAGTGGCTAAACGCTGTGCCTTTAAGCTGGGTTGTACCACCTTCAAAGCCCTAACTGGGAACGGCCCTACCTTTATCTCCTCCAGGATTCAGCGCTGTACGCCCTCTCGAGAACTGCGCTCCAACTTGAATTTTCTGACCATTCCCTCATTTAAACGTAAAAAACACGGGGGCTCTGATTCGCGGTCTTGGCTCTGCTGTTTTGGAACTAGCTCCCTGCAGAAGTGAGGCTGAAAGCCCCTTATGCACAGTTCAGGAAAATGCTTAAAACCTTTATTTTTACTCGGGCGTATCAGTAAGCCAACTGCTCCGCTGTGGCAGCTCCTCTCTTGCTCTCGCCATGAAACCGTTTGGTGTACGTGCGCTGTATAAAATATATTTAACATAACAGAGAGGGATATTATACATTGGATAATGGCTCTGTGAATGCAGCATGATTCTTCATACTGTGTAGCTGTCAAACTCTTCTCACTCCGTTTTAATTAAAAGCTTTAATAAGGTGGATAGAACCAAAACTGAATTAAAATGTTGGGTTGCAGTCCCTCAAATTGGCTAATATGTTATTGTTAGCAAGAGTTATCTTTACATTTGATTGCACATCAGACTCCCTAGGAATGGCATAGTTTCAGAGCCTATAAATACCAACTATGGAGTTGAACTAGGATGAGTGCCTGGCCCGTACTCTTTCACATATACATAAGCAATGTTGCTACTGAGGTTGGGGAGTGACATATTTCCACCTGGCTTGGTGCTAAATACATACCCTCCGAACATGTTAGTCTGTGATGCAGGATTTGGCTAGTGGTGGTAATTTACCATTTAGGAGCCTGTGCTGTGGCCAATAGTCTTGCCTTAAATCTGGAGAAAACCCAGGTGGATCTTTAATTTGACTAAAAATGAACCTGAGTGTTGGAGGCCAAAAGTCGTTGGTCCACAGTTTGTCTGAAGCCCTTGTGACTTTCAGCTTGTTCTTCTTGTTTGAGAAAGTGTGGTATCCTGTCCATGTTAATGTTATGCCATTTTCACCACCTGCTCAGCCAGTGTGTTTGTGCTCTGTTCTGCATGGAATGTTGGAGTGAAGATGCGCTTCGGAATGTTGGGAGCCTGTGAGGTGAAGTGACAGTTGAGAGTGGGCTGAGCAGCAAGCAGGCTGGTCCTGGTGGGGCTGCTCTACATAACCTGTAACTTACTACAATAAAACATCTTGAACTACATCCTACCTGAGTGGACCTCCTTACTACAGAAAGCCTATTTGGCAAGATATATCCTGTTAAATGAATGGAGTGCCAATATGGTTTTTGGGCTGCATGCTCAACTTTGATATGCCACCAGGGGCAATCATGAAACGGGCCTTTAGGCCACAGGCTTCTTCCCCAATGACGCCATCAATCTGATTCTCACAGAAATCTGCAGGGGGTCATGTCATTTTAGCATTTGTGTGCCAGCATAAAGTGAAGCCAACTGAGGCGTGTTCTGTATTGGCTATCATAAAGGAGAAACAATACTGTCTGGGTTCATTCAGTATAAGTTACATTACCTCGGTGTTTCTTGATGTTTGAGCATCCTTTTATGATACTTCTTTTCCCTGTGCCCATTTTAAGGCCATGATCATTGGATGCCAGATATCAGAGAATAACAGATGTAACCTCACTGTTGGGTAAAAGGTATTTTATGTTTTGTGGTGAGAAGCCCTACCTTTCGAGCAGAAGGACGCTGTGGAGAGTCTCATTTGGCTGCTGCCTTCCTGTTTCCTCAGAACCTCTGAACCTCGCGGTACCCGCTGCGTGGGTCCCGCATCGCCCATCTCGCTGGGGAAATCATCACGGAGTAGAGCAGCAGGGCTGCGAGCGCCAGGACAGGGACTCCATTTCCCAGGAGTCCCTGTGTGATCATTACCTGCACCTGGACGCTCTCCCTGTTTGCCCCGCCCCCCGACTGCCGAGTGAAAAGTGCTTGCCTGCTCCTGCATTGCTGTGAGAAGCCCTACCTTTCGAGCAGAAGGACGCTGTGGAGAGTCTCATTTGGCTGCTGCCTTCCTGTTTCCTCAGAACCTCTGAACCTCGCGGTACCCGCTGCGCGGGTCCCGCATCGCCCATCTCGCTGGGGAAATCATCACAGAGTAGAGCAGCAGGGCTGCGAGCGCCAGGACCGGAACTCCATTTCCCAGGAGTCCCTGTGTGATCATTACCTGCACCTGGGCGCTCTCCCTGTTTGCCCCGCCCCCCGACCGCCGAGTGAAAAGTGCTTGCCTGCTCCTGCATTGCTGTGAGAAGCCCTACCTTTCGAGCAGAAGGACGCTGTGGAGAGTCTCATTTGGCTGCTGCCTTCCTGTTTCCTCAGAACCTCTGAACCTCGCGGTACCCGCTGCGCGGGTCCCGCATCGCCCATCTCGCTGGGGAAATCATCACGGAGTAGAACAGCAGGGCTGCGAGCGCCAGGACAGGGACTCCATTTCCCAGGAGTCCCTGTGTGATCATTACCTGCACCTGGACGCTCTCCCTGTTTGCCCCGCCCCCCGACCGCCGAGTGAAAAGTGCTTGCCTGCTCCTGCATTGCTGTGAGAAGCCCTACCTTTCGAGCAGAAGGACGTTGTGGAGAGTCTCATTTGGCTGCTGCCTTCCTGTTTCCTCAGAACCTCTGAACCTCGCGGTACCCGCTGCGCGGGTCCCGCATCGCCCATCTCGCTGGGGAAATCATCACGGAGTAGAGCAGCAGGGCTGCGAGCGCCAGGACAGGGACTCCATTTCCAAGAATTCCCGGTGTGATTATTACCTGCACCTGGACGCTCTCCCTGTTTGCCCCACCCCCTGACCACCTCCTTCCGTTATTAGGAACTGCTGTACCCCGCAACGCGGGAGCGCGCGGGAGTAGCCCGGGAGAAGCCCGGGACAAGGGCGGGACAGTCTGCGACAGCCCGAGACTGGTAGAGACTGGACTGGGCCAAGAACTCTGCCCAAAATACCAGCTGTGAGTTGCCTTCTATTAGTTATTATTGTGGAACCCTTTGAGTACTGCTATCTAACACTAGCGCAACACATTGTTCTACTTTCGCTTTTGTTCATTATCTAGTGTGTCTCTTGGGGAAAAGGTTACCTACTGCGTTTGTGTAGCATGTCGAAGTCAAAAAAAACCCTAGCAGTAAACACCCTCGACAACTATCTAGTTCAGGTGGTTGCCAAAATTAACAATGATAGAAGATCTTCATTGGGCTTGAGCCTATCCCCTTCATTGTCTATGGTAGAAAACATGCCTGTACCCGAGCCAGATAATGAGGTTTTCTTGCAGGATCAGCACGATAATAATCCATTAACACAGTTAATAGTGGCCTTAGCAGAGTCTGACACAGAGAGTACACATGAAGAAGAGTTAGTGTTATTCGAGGATGAGCCCCCGGTGCCGGTCCCAGCACCTAGAGGCACTAGAGGGAGGGACAAGGGCCAACCCAAGCGTGGTGGGTTACGCTCAAGTAAAAAAAGACTAGATATCCCACCCCCAAAAGGGATGTAGAAGATGAAAGGGGGAGAAAAATACTCCTGGATGAAGACCAGCTCAAGAAATTAGTAAATATCCTAGATACTAAGATTAAGACCATTACAAAACCTCTCCTGGCAAAAATTGACCATCTTACAGAGGAGGTGCATAGATTAGGGGGGCTCTTACAGAAGACATTAGAAGAGGTGGTAAATATCCCTAATCAAGTAGTATCTAGAGTAGAGACCAAAAAGACTCCAACAGTTCCCTGCCCGGGGCCAACTGAGAATGTAACTTCCCTCCCAACTATGACTAGTCATTCGGGGGGAGGAAGTCAGGATCTAGACAATGGGGTACCCTCAGGATTAGGCCCAAGGGAAAAGATTGGTGATCCCAGGGCAGAGAAGGGCCCAGTAGAGCTAATTGTGGAGGCCTCCCCCTTAGTGCTGGTCTTGGCCAATGTCCCCCATTTGAAACCTGGGCAAATAGAAAATACACCCTCCCTAATAAGCAAGGCCCTGCACTGGTTATCTCATAACATGGCATTCTCACCCGGGGGTATGCATCAGTTGGCAGAAGAGATAGTGAAGGCAAGGAGAGTGGAATGGATTGGGGGTGGCCATAAAAAATTTAGGGGGGACTGCGTGGTGCTGCACTTTACACATCCGGAAGTTCTGCCAAACATTCTGTCGAATATATATCCTCCCCAACGCCGAACCGCTGAGATCATCCCTTTAACATTAGATTTCTTCTATGCCAGACGAGGTAACCTCTCGAATCCTACCATCCTAAGAACCAAATGGAACACTGTGGCAAAAAAGGGAAATACGATTGGTCCAAAAAATAGTTGGGGTGTGTCCCTTGAAAATAGATACTCAGCACTATCAATGAGTGCGATTGACTTCATGGGACAGAAGCTGTTGTTGATTACAATTCACCCAGCCTCACAAACACCAAGTCATGTAGTGCCAAGGGCATCCCCGAACCTACTTCTAATAATCCCAGTAGCTACAGGACACGCAGTTTATCATCTAATTTTGGGCTAGCACCCAGTAGGCAAAATGTAGTGTCGTGCCAGGATATAGCTATACTAGATAACAGAAGTCTAAACCTCCTATCATGGAACCTTGCTGGAATTTCTAACAAAATGATCTCCCCAGAATGGTGCGAGTTCATAGAGCACCATGACATAATCATGTTTCAGGAAACCTGGGCAGTGAACCCGGTCTATCGGCATGGCTTCCTAAATTTTTATGTCCCACAAAAAAGAACCCCAAAGGGCGGCCATCAGGGGGATTGATTATCTGGGTGGCCAATCTTTGCATTGTAATATCCAGGAAAGATCCCTCAATAATAGTGACATACTATCAATTAAGATGACCTGGGCCAATGGCCAAGAGATGGCCATTTATAACATATACGCTAGGGGAGTTGCAGGGGGAAAAACCTCAGAGGTAATAACAGCACTTGATAATGATCTTGAGCTCCTTCCATCTTATCTTTCTATCTTGGTTTGTGGAGACATGAATACGACCTTCGAACCTTTGGGCTCGGAGGACGGTGAAATGTCCTTAGAAGAGGATAATAAATGGGGAATCCCCCAGTTGGACATACCATTGGTCAAGAGATGGTCTGAGGTAGCAATTCAAATCAAGAGCTTGTGCTTAGCAAGGGGCCTAAGAGCAGCTAATGGGCGCACCCCGTCTGACCGACGGGGTGTTCACACATTTGATAATGGAAGGGCAAAAAGTCGAATTGATTATATCCTGGTAGATGTGAGGGCTTGGCACAGGCTGGTAGATATGAGTATCACATCTAGATTAGAGAGTGACCATAATCCACTATGCCTGATCATACAATTTAACCAGGGGGTGCCAGCTCCAAGCCCGGAAAGGGGCGCAGTCACTTTGGATATTATCTCTACAAACAACCAACGCCATGTAAGGTGGGGCAGACTGATAGAGAAGCCAGAGATGTTAGAAGACCTAAGGAAGTTAGTTGTCTCTGAGATTAACATTATGAAAGAACATTGTACCGAACCCAACTTCTCCAGATTTATGGAGGAGGCACACTCTGAGTTTTTTTCCAAAATTCAGGGCTTTTTTCTAAAACCAGTAGGCCAAAAAAAAGTGGTAAAATCACCCACAAATCAGGGGTGGTATGATCAAACATGCAGAAGAGCACGTCAGAAACTTAGTCTTGAGCTAAGGAGTCGAAACAGAGAAGGAGTGAGGAAGGCCAGGGATGTCTACAGAAAAGTACAAACCAAAGCGAAAAAGCTCTGGGACGAAAATCATTGGCTTAACCTCAAATCAGCATGTGCAGCTAAGCTGGGCAATCGTAAAATGGGACAGGGGGGGGGAGGTAGCAGAGCGTCCACAAAACAACGTTGCCTAGAACCTATGGACTGACTTCTTTAAGCCACAATATGCATGTAATCTGGACACAGGCCAATATCTACCTCCCCCAATGGTCTTCTTCAAAGGCGAAGTGTTCAGCCTGGGTGATGTAAACATAGCGTTGGATGGGGTGACTGGAGGGAGAGCGCCAGGATTGGACGGAATACCGGCCGATGTATTTTTAAGCGACCGGGCTTCATAGTGCCAATACTTTGTCTGGTTAGCAATTTCCATCGCCCATGGAGCTTCCATTCCCAATTCGTGGAAGGGTGCGGAGATCATCCCAGTCTTCAAAAAAGGTGATAAGACACTCCCAAGCAATTACAGACCCATCAGTCTAATTGATTCTGCACAAAAACTGATGGGTCGATTGATACAAAACAAACTACAAGCATGGATAGATGAAAAGGATGTTCTCTCCCCCTACCAAGCCGGCTTTCGCCCCCTAACAAGTTCTATTGACCAGGTCTTCTACTTTCTAACTTTGTACTGGAGAAACGTGACCTTGATCAATGGTCCATTGTATGCCGTATTTGTTGACTTGAAGTCAGCATTTGACTTAGGCCCGCGACAAACATTGTGGAGCGTCCTCGCGGAAATGGGTATCAGCCCCGAATTATTGTCATTGTTAGTCCGCAAGCATGAAAATAATTACGCTAGGATCAGGTGGGGGGCCCAGGGTGAGGTAACTGATTCTTTCCCTGTAGAGTGTGGGGTTAGACAGGGATGCGTCCTGGCACCCACCTTATTCTCATTATATATCAATGGCATAGTGGACTACCTGAAGAAATCCCCTACGGATGCCCCAATACTTGACGGGGTTCGTGTGCCAGTATTAATGTTTGCTGATGACACGTTGCTGGTATCACGAACTCCTAGTGGCCTTCAGAAGGCAATTAATGCTTTCGGGGATTTCTGCCAGATCCGGGGCTTGGAATTAAACACTTCAAAGACTAAGTTTATGTGCATGAATCCAGCCAAGCCATATAGGGGCGCAATAACTTTCAATGGGGCCGCCTTAGAACAGGTGGATGCTTTTACATATCTTGGTATCTCCTTACAGGGCAATATGAAATGGAAGTCCCATATTGATTCAGCAGTTTTAAAGTTCCATCAACTAGCAGGGGCCCTAGCACTTAAACATAAATCTTCACTAACCAAACCTATCCATCCTGTGTTAGAGATTTATAGTATGAAGGTGCTAAATGCCTGTCTGTATGGTTCAGAGTTGTGGGGTTTTGCTAACTTGAGCATTTTGTCCACTGCCGAGAACAAGTTTTTGAGACGTCTGGTCGGCGTTCCACAGAGCACACCAACAATCCCCCTGTTGTATGACCTGGGGAGAAAAAAGATTGAGGACCTGGCTCGACTGCGCCCATTACTATTCTGGAGGCGAATAATGTCAAGGCCGGAGCTAGGTCATTATGCCTCCGCCCTCATGGACATTATCCAGAAGGACCGAATCCATGCAATAACATGGCTCAACGAGATCCGGAACCTATTAACAAAACTCAACCTAGACCATCTATGGACCAACACTGACCCAACTGCCTTCCCATCAAAGGAGATTGTGAAAATAATGTATTGGGATATGACTTTGCAATCTGTGTTGACCTCTAACCCACATTCCATGTTAACATCCCGGTATTTGGAAATCAAATTTGCTCCATTTTGTGAACAATACTGGGATTTTATTACAAAACCTATGGATAGAAAATTGTACTTCCAATTTAGAGCTGGTAGTTTGCCCCTTAACGCTTTCACACAAAAGTGGTCGCCTAGTAATGTTAATGTATGCAACCATTGTAAAGACTTGGTTGAGGACATCTCGCATTTTCTGTTTGCCTGCCCTCTTTATGCTTCTCCAAGAAGGAGGTGGTTAAAACCAGCGTGACAGAATTTAGGGACACGTAGGTGCCAGGAAGCACTTAGAATTTTGGGATCAAATAGCTCCCCTCCTTTAGCAATTGCAGTAGCAAAATATCTGGGATGGGCATGGATCATTCGCACTCGCACTTTAGCCAGTGGAGTAAGAAGAAATGTATTGTGATTTCATGTAGATTAACTATTTAATTAATCAGGTTTAGTGAACTGGAGTTTTTAGCACTAAATGCATTCCTTTTAGTCCTGATTCGTCAGCGTTTTGAATTTAATGTGTGTTTTAAAATGTGATTGTATTTTAGAATAGTATTTACTGATGTATAGGTTAGGGTGTCAATGCTTTTATGACAATGCTGTCGAATAAAGCTTTTGAAATTGTTTTGTGTTTGAAATTTCAATGTGTATGTGCTCCAACTGTATCTACAGGTGCACTTGTTCCTTAGGTATATATATACAAATATGTTTTAAAACGTCTGGGCTCTTCTGAGGGCATGAACCAAGATATTTTAATGGAGTCCAGAGTTTGCCAATGAAGCATTTTTTCCCTAGAAACTCTGAATATAACTCTCATGCTCTGTGAACTTCAATCATGAAATTTCAGACAACCTGATGAATTCGTACTTTTAAGCCAGTAGATTTAATAATACAGGTGTTAAGGCTTATGAAGTTTCTTATGGGAAGATCGTGCTATATGAACTTGAGTGATTACGAATAGTATAAACTAATGGTGGAATTTTAGTTCTATAGTAATTTGTGAATTAAGCAGTGTAGTTTTGCCATATGTTGGGCTGGTGCCCAAAAGAGGGAGAAGACAGAATGCCAGCACACACTTAATGAACTGAGATTTGTAACCTGGGTATAACTTTAACCAGTCTCACAGTGAGAGACCAGAAATGTATGAACTGGGGGTTAAACATCTTGTCAAGATGACTGTAGAGAGTAACAACGTTCCATCTTGATGTAATTAAATAATATGTGGTTGGAGGAGAGAATTCTTCAAAGTCCAAACTGCTTTTCTCCTTGTCTGGGCGCATTTGCACTTTTATGTTGGGTAATGGTTGTAGCAGTATGAGCTTTGGAAATCATTGGCAGTTTTCTAACACTAGCCCAGTAATCCATGTGCTAGAGCATGCCAGAATGGGCTGCAGATGGTTGCATGTCTCGTTTTCTGCTGAATATGGAATCTGTGTTAAGACAGTATCATTGATTAGTTTTAACTTCTAAAACGACTAGATGGGTACTGTTTACTTTTTAGGTTGAGCATGGACAGCACATGCGCTGCGAGGCATGCTGTATTGGAGTATGGACTTGAAGCCCTGCCCACTGTCCGCCATATTTGTCATTGGCTTGTGTCATTGTCCTTCGTAAAGGCTGGCTTCTTATTTGTTAAACGGCTTGTTAGTGCCTCCTTAGTACCGCCTTGTCTTCATTTGTAACCTCCCATGAGGACAGGCCTGTTCACTTCTGTTGTTACATGGTACTTCTTATTGTAGTCTCTAAGCACTATTTTATTTAATGAGTTTCTCCTACTGCAGGCGCGGCATGCTTTTCTTTCACATTCAGTGCGCCATGCGTTCTTTCACTTTCCAAGCAGCCCGGGACAATGGTGGCCGCTTCTTTGAAAGGCAATATATCTTGCATGTACTAGAGTTTGAGGTATTGGCATTGTAAATGACAATGCCTATTATTTATGTGTTAATTATCAAAACAGTTAAATAAAAGGCATTGTCATTTACAAACTCTCACAAATGTGAGACCTATTGCATTGCAAATGCTTGTTCTTAAGTGCCACAAAACAATTTTAGTTTGGTTTGGGCACTATACAAACAGTTATGGTTAAACACAAACACACACACTCCCCAACACTCCCCCCACACACACACACACCCCCACCCCCCCACACACCCCCACACATCCCCACCCCCCTACACACATACTCCCCCACTCCCCCCCCCACACCCCCCACACACGCACACACACACACTCCCCCCCCCCCAAATAAATTTAAGCTTCAGTTTATCTTGTGATCTTCCAAGGTGAAAAGCTGAGTGTATCTTTGTTTTCCTCCATTGTGGGTCAAGTATAGCAGAAATATTTCTAAAAAGGAAATTATTTATTGTCTTTTAAATGCTACATTTGTTGCTGGGTGGCGTGATGTAGGAAAAAAAAGAGCCTCCTGATTTCCCCTACCATCTAGTCTTATGATTCCACAATGTACAGTAGTCATGTTGTTGAGACCTTTCGCCAGGACGATACACTGGGAGACCTTCAACACATTTTGGCTCGAATACCAGGTAGAAGGAAAACCACCCAGTTGTTTTTATTATCTTTTATTTTTAAGAATTGCAGATATGTCATATAGGGGAATCCCCCACATCAAGGGAAACATTACAGTGTAAAAGGTAAAGAAACAAAATAATGGGAAGCAACAATGAGGTCCTATCCAAAGCACGTAGCCGACAGGAGGGAACACTGACCAAACCCATCCACCGTCAATGTCAAAGACACCGCTGCCAGTGGCAATTCATCTCCTGTAAAACACTTCATTGTCTGCGTCACATCAAAGCCAGTTTCGGTCAAGACCAACAACTGTGACATCAAAATATAGAGCGCCATCACTCCACTTGTCTCATCTTTAAGGCTGTTAGGAGAATCCTCTTCTGCTCCATCACTACTCAGACAGACATCTCCTCCAAGAAGACTGAGATCACCAAGGAGAAGGCATCAAACTCGATCTAGAAGACCGTCTACTTCTTCTTCTCCCTCAAGAAGATCAGCAAGTTTGCAATCTCACCATAGGCAATATTCGCTTTCAACTACCGCACAGTCTTCTACAAGGGATTTCTCTCCAACCCTATCAGAAACTCCTCCAGCTAGAGTCTCTCTAGTAGAACATCTCTTCACTTTTAATAATGTCATAATTAGAGAGGCTACGAAATTGAACATCACGAAGCCCACCACTACTACTTCAACTTCAGTGATCTTTGAGACTTTACACCAAAGAACCTCTTCTAGACCTCTACTGACTTTTGGCCATAGGTCTTTTAGAGCCAGCAATGCAGCAATTCCTGATGCCTGCATCGATTAGATCTGTTCCTTCCAGACTTCTAAAGAAGTACAAATTACCGGATCAGGATTATTTTTTAAAGTTTTTTTTGGCAAGATCCTAGGCTTTATTCAGTGATTGTAGCTGTAGCTAAACAAATCACACATAGTTGCTCTTACTTCTACTGCCCACCACTTAGAGGGCAAAAGGATAGACTCCATGAGTGGAAAAATGTGCGGAACTTATACAACAATCATGAAGGTGGCAAGTTCGGCAGCTCTCTTTGGGAATATTGCTAAGTTACCATTCTGCAGCTCAACATTATTCAGCTCACATGCGGCTGTCGAAATGTCAAGGATGAAGTCTGAAATGGACACTTTGAAAGCAGTTGCCCTGTAAAAGAGGAAGGAGTTCAGAAGGCGATATTCACCTTATGACAGGAGCTACTTCCTTCAAAGGGTTCAAACCCCTCTTTGGTTTCATCAACAGCAGCGACAACCAATACAGCCATACCCCACAGGAAATCTTCCAGCAGGAGAGGAGGTCTCCTGCAATCACAAACTGCGTCCACAGGAAAATCTCCAGCAAACCAATGATTTTCTCCTTCTCTGTTGCCCACTCTGGTTGAAGTAAGTAAAAGCAACTATGTCCAAGAGTGGCTTCAATAAGCTAAAGACAAATGGGTCTTGAATATTTTACAGAATGGATATTCACTATGCTTCAGATCCCCTCCTTCTTCAATACCACCAACCAAACTATCACCTAGATGTGTTGCAAAGGAAGTTCAACACATTGCTGCAGAATAACGATATGGGGGAGGTTCCAGACTATCAGAAAGGATTAGGAGTTTACACCTGGTACTTTCTGGATCAGAAGAAAGGACCCCTCTACCCATATTAATTAGACGAGAAATCTCAATAAATGTATACAAAAAGAAAAGTTTGGGATGCTGGCACTACACCAAATCTTCTTAGAAAAAGAGAGGGGCCCTTTAACATCCAAAGGACTAGGGTTCAAACAAGAATTCTAAAATGAGCGTCCTCTGGGGATTCTAAAAAATAATTACACCGTATTCTATCACAGACCCAACTCCCATTCATCTAACTATTCTTCCACATTCAGTCAAGGGTATCACTGTAGAATACCAGTGGTCTGAGTGTTGGCACAGAAACTCACAATTGATGTACTGATATGCTGACTTTATTAAAACAGTGCTACAGGGTTAAAAACATTTCATCCAAAAAGGAATATCTAACAAAATAGTTACACAAAATATACATTAAAAACACATTCCGAGAGATAGAAAAGACATTAGATTTTTGTCATTGGGTTCCACAACCACTATCAAAGACTGTACCCAAACACCTCAATATGTCAAAATTCACCAGGATTTGGTGTGAATTGAGAGCGTTATGTTTGTGGTGGACAGGCGTCGACGCGTTTCGAAGGTAGTAATTTATTTGAACCTTCTTTGTCAAGACTACATATGATTATGCTCTCGGTAATAAAAAATCTATAAAACAAATGTATATGAAAAGACAAATCAGTAAAAACTACAAACACATTGATGCAATAATCTTATAAACACTTCATTAGATAGAACAGCATTATCGTTACAAAACATCATAATACATCTTGCCCATTAATGCAAAAGTATTATAAACACTTCAATAAAAAAAAGGGAAAACAGCACTGTCAATAATAAAAAAACACCATAATGCAGCTACCTTATGGTCTTTAATGGAAAAACTCCTAGAAGGCCTTTTCAGTTTGTGACACCAACACGCCAATCCATTAAGTGCCCCAACAATACATTCTCACATCCACTTCCATAAAAGCATACTACTACTGTCGGTATAAACATTCAGCGCTTACCAATTGATTTTAGTTCTACAGAATTTAGGCACAGGTTGACCACTATTAAGTTGGTCCAACTCTTTCTCTTGCAAACCGGAAATTGTATCACCTATCACAGACCTGCAAAGAAAACCAACAACATTGTCTATTTTAGCTTGGCAATAACCTCCTATTTAATCAAACAAAACAACGAAAGGAGACTGGATGTGTGCTATCGCCTTCAAGGGGCCTATTTCCACATACCAATCTTAAAGAAACCTTGAAATGTTTTACAATTCGTAGTAGTCACCCAAAATCTTCAATTCCCAGTTTTACAGTTTGGGCTAAAGTCAGCTCCCAGGACCTTTTTGAAGTGCATGGCTGTATTTGCAGCAGATCCAAGAAAACAAAAGAAATTTGTCTACCCCTATCTAGAAGACTGGTTAATAAGTAGTCCATTCTCAGAAAAAACTCTAAAGCATTTTTAAATATGTCTGGACATGTTCTCACGTTTAGGTCTTCATAAACAAATTAATAGTATATCCGGTCCAACAGATACACTATCTGGGTGTTATTCTGGATACCCGATCCGCAAAAGTGTGTCCTACAAAGGAGGGATGGTAATCTCTCCGTCTGAAGTGTCTCACTCTGTCTCATTATCCTTCATCTCGACAGATATCGTCACTTCTGGGGTCAATAGCTTCCTGCTTATTCATATTTCCCCCACGTCAGACTTCACATGAGACAACTGCAACAATATGTGGAGGATCAGTGGAAGAAGTACTCGAACAGAGGGGAACAGACACTAATTCTTTTGCAGTCTTTCCCATGGTGGATTAAGTAAAAAAATGTAAAGATGGGGATTCCCTTCCATCAGATAGAGACGTCTAGCTGCAGATTCCTGAACTTAGAATATACCCAGGCGTCAGACTGGATCCGGAAAACTTTCCGCAGCAGCACCAGCACGGCTCCACCCTGATGTCGTCCACGGACGTAATGTCAGCGGAGCCATATATGCCCCTCCCGGTGTGCGCTGACGTCAGTTTTCTCCTTTACAGCGTCCCAACACGGATCCTGGAAAACCAGCGGTTCCTTGACCTGTTTTTTGGGTCTTCTCAACGTCTTCGGCGTTCCGGAACAGTGTGCGATGCCTTCCAGCTTTAAGGCGTGTAAGACCTGTGCACGTCGGATGTCGGTAACAGACCAGCATACCATCTGTATGTGGTGTCTCCGGGTGCACCACGACTCCAAGGAGTACGACGACTGACAGCGGATGAAACCAAAGTCCTTACGGGAGCGTCGGATGAAATTGCTGGCCGCACGGCTGTCCAGTCCAGCACCTTCCCATCGTCGCACTCCCTCTCGGGATCGAGCCCTCTCCCGAGGTCGGTCCCGCAGACGTCGTTCGGAGGGTAAACACAAATGTAAGTCCAGGAGGTCTTCCTCCCCTACCCGTGACGCTGGGGCCTGCTCTTCTCGCTCCCTGCCAGGAACGGGCGTCCGGTGGTCACGTGCTCCATACCCCCCCCTTTCTGGCTGCCGGAGTGACACAATCCCAAATGGAGGCTTATTCTGAAGCCCTCCGCTCTTACTTTGGGTCACCCCCTCTCCCTGGTGCGCCTTCGGTCCCATAGAGGTTGAAGGCACTCATGTCGAGGGTTCGCTGGCGGATTCGTCCTCGGCACCGGCTGTGTGCATCGACTTCGGTACCCGAGCTAATTCGACGCCGACGGGACACGACCCGGTGGGTCCTCCCAGTCGTCCGTCTAGCCCACCCCGTCAGTCTCCGCATAGCCCTGAGCAGGTCCCTGCGTCAACGTCGGAGGCGTCGCCGTGCTCGACGCTTTGTTTCCCACATGTTGCAGTGGGGGAAACGTCGGACGGCGCCCAGCCCGAGCCACCCTTGGAGGTCGTCGACATGCAGACGGCTCCGGCTCGACGTCGGTCGAAGCCGGTGCCGACGTCCACGACGACTCTATTCCAGGAGGTTGTTATTCCACCGACTTCTCAGATGTTGATGCAACTCCCACGGGGCACCGGTCGACGCCGGTGCCGGCGTCTACGCCTCCTCGTATGCCACACGCTGACGCTCTTCTGGACTCCCCTGATCTGCAGCCGGTTCGGCCCATGGTGCAGGTACCTTGTGTGGCATGGACTCCGGAGCAGCACCCGGCTCTTCCACTTTTACTGTCTAGTGGACGGGTTAGTCTCCAACCCTCCCCTACAGATGGGTTATTGTCACCTCCCCGGATGGCAACTGAGGCAAGTGCTGCCTACGCACGGGCTATTCATAGGGCGGCAGCTTTTCTTTGTTTTCAGCCCCCTGTGGTTTCTCTGCCTTCTGATACTTAGTTGGATCTTCTCCATATGGAGCCGGTTGAAATGGAGCCTTTGCTGCCCCTTGGGGCATCCTTATTTGACATCATGCTGGGCACGTGGGCGAGGCCATCCTCGGGTGACCCTGTGGATCAGGCTATAGCTTTTCGACCTGCACCAAATGATCCGCTCTGACTGTCCCTTCACCCTAGGGCTCAGTGCCTAGTTGTTCAGGCGGCCTTCGACTTGCAGTCCTCCTCCGCCCTGCCTCTATTGCGTCCCACTAGGGAGTCTAGGTGGTTAGACGCCTGTGGTCGCCAGCTTTTTGCCTCTGCCAGTGCTGGCATTGTGCCTTAAATACGGCTTGCGTGTTCGCATGCGCCTCTTCTACCCTTTGGGACTTGGTTGAGGCTCTTCTGCCTTCAATTCCAGAAGGCCCGGGGGTAGAATTAATCCACCTTCTGCCTGATGGCAGGGGAATGGCGCAATTTTCCCTACGATCTTTTCTTGATACCACTGACTCTGTGGGACGAGTTCTTGCTCGGTCTGTGGCTTCACGCCGCCATGCTTGGCTGCGCAATAGTCTTTTCCCAGACAATGTTCAGGATGCTCTTAAGGATCTGCCTTTAAATGGCGTGGACCTTTTTGATAGCCACGCAGATTCTGCTGTCTCACGCTTCATGTCAGTGCTACAGTGACTCTTGGTGGATTAAGTCAAAAAATGTAAAGATGGGGATGCCCCTTTTTGCCTTATGAGTATTCTTTTATTCTGCAAAGGTGAAGTTGCCTTGTTGGTTTCATGTCCCGGTTCTCTCTGTAGCACCCGGATAGTGGAGGCGGTGGTTCTGCCATCTCAGTGCTCTTTCCGTGAAGTCGGACGGCTGTTTTTTTTACCTTTCCGTCCTCTGAATGTGTTTCTTTGCCCAAGAGGACACCCCTCCCAGGGGTTGACACTTACCCAGTGTGGGGTAATTATAGGCTATTCAGTGGCTGCCTTAGCCTTGGTACGCTCCTATGGAGTTTTTTGCCCCAGTTTTGCTGTGGGCCTCTTTTTTCCTGCTGTTCGGCACTCCTGTCATTGATATCGCGCTATGGCACTTTTTGTGCAGTTGACTCTGGTTGTCGGTAGTCCCTCTACGCCTCAGTGTGGGATCCTTACCGCATGGCTCCTGCCTCGCCTGTGTTCACAGGGGAGGGGGGGTTTAAAGTCGCTCTGATGCTTTTGCTCTTTATGGCTGCTCTTCGTTTACCAGTCATTCACCGTTGGCCCCTTGTTTTGTTCAATTCAGCCACTGTGCTCACCTCTGATGCCTTGTCCTCGTTTTACGCCAGGGTACTACCACTGTGTGTCACGCTTCTATATGTTGGCGTAACCTGGAAAAGCACCCTGGCATACTTGCTCTCATACGGTGTTTGTGTTGTTTCTTCCACTGCTGTGGTGCTGGGTTTCCCCTCTCCAATATTGGTTCGAGTGACAGTTTTTCGTACTTCAGCACTTACTGGGTTTGTCTTTAAAGGTGGCGGCTTCACCCTGTACCTCTTTATTGTACATTGCCTTGTGCCCTTGTTTTCTTGGCACTTTCCCAATAGGAGTTTTTTACACATTTCCTGCTGCTTTCTGCACAGGTGTTTTCTACACTTCTGCTTGGGTTTCTGCTGTCACCACTCTCAAGGGGAGTGTTCTCTTTCGGAAACTCGCGTTTTAGACCCCTGAAGCATTCGGTTGGTCCTGAATGTTTCCGGTTGTCGTGTCTAGCTTCGTCTCCTCCTTTCTCTTGCGGGGGAACGTTGCTCCTCCCAGGCGAGAGGCTACTATCACTTACTGGTCTAGACATTATTCTGTCCCCTTCTGCTTCCTCATGACTGTTGGTACTTTTCGCGTACCCTAGTCTTATTGTGTGACACTTCATTTTTAAGCTTATTTCTTTTGCCTCTATATCTGCTGTGCTGTTACACAGCAAAATCGTGCAGCGTTTCTTCATTTGGTGTCTGTGGTCATTGAACCGGTCTGCTTGTCTACGAGTTTTTAAGTGGGTGTCTAGCTTGCCTGGTGCCCCTTTTTTGCCAGTTGTCTGCTGGCTATTGCGTCTCTTGCTTCGGGGCTGCTCATGTGCCCTTACGGAAGGGTTCTTGTTATACTTAGTGTGGTTCAACCGTCCACACGGTATGCTCCTGTTTCGTCCAGTCTTCCACTTGGCTATAATTTTTACTGTACTCCTGTTTTGGGTGCTTCTGCTAGTTGCCGTCAGTCCTTTCACATGCCTGATACTGGAGTGATCCTCCAAAGGCATGTCTTCTGTTTCTAGTACTACTGGCACTTTTTTACCATGGATCAGCATCCTGTCAATACTGTCCCACGAATTTGGCTGGTACAGGATTCCACAGTTCTTTTTTCCACTGTTGTACATACTGGACCGGTATATGTTGACTCTGTCATACCAGTTGTTTTCCCTCTGGTGTTTTATTTACGGTCAGCACGTCAGATCCTGCAGATCCATCTGACCCTGGGTTCAGTTCCACTTGCAAGGTCATTAAACTTTCCCTTTTACACCGACATATCTAGCATATGTTTTCTTCCTCTCACCCGGTGTATATACGGGAGTTTTCGTGCTGCCCTTTGACGGCTAGTGGTGTCTTTGTCTTCCACTGTTTTTCACTCTTTCTGAGCTCCATGGTCCGGTGTGGCGCCGTTGGTTTGCGGTCCCCACTGTGGGTCGTCACCTTGTTGGTGGCTACGTTGCCTCAGCAACTTATTGGGGTTCAATCGCAGGCCCGCCTACTCTATGGGTATGGCTTTGATATCTATTATAAGTTGAGGAATCTGCGGCTAGACGTCTCTGAGATGAACAAGTTATTTACCTTCGGTAACGATGTTTCTGGTAGAGACATAGTCTAGCCGCAGATTCCTTAACTCGCCAGATCCGGCCTGTCCTCCCCGTTCTGCGAGGACCTTTTCAGGTTCGGCTTTCTACACTCGCCTGCCTCCGAGTGGCTGGACCATTCTGCAGGGTGACGTTTTCCCTTCACTCCAACACTGAATGCTTCATTCTGTTTTCAGAAAGTTAAGAGATGCGTGAGCTTGCACATGGGCTGTCCGGGTGCAGTGAGCATGAGCATACACATCCCTGTCCCGCTTCTGCCACCAAACCGACGACTATAGGTCTCGCCAAGGCGACAGCACATGCCTTGCGTCGCAAGGCGAGACCTAAAAAGGAAAAGGTAGCTCCTGAAAAATAAGCTGTGGAAAGACACAAGTAATGCATCCATGACCTGGGGGATGGATCAAATAGACGAAGAGGAAGGAAAGTCCGCACAAGCTACTAAATAAGAAGCAAGCAAATGAGTTACATGAAGCCAACAAATGGAAAGCAATAGGGAAACTAAGCCCACTGGAACCTAATAATACATTTTTGCAACAGATATAGCATGCCTTGTCTAGTCGGTGAAACCTAAATAATACTTAGTTTAGCCACTCTAAGCCATATCTACCACAGTGTGCAAACATGAAGTGGTCAAGAACCTGTTCGAATGTAAGCAAAGTTATGGTAAAACTTTATAAATAAATATGGCCAGAAACAATATAGGTGCTATCAACCACTTCACCAGTCTTGTGGCCATTTCATGACCCTCAGTAGACATCCAGGGCACAATACAGACAGACAGGGATGCACTGTAATAAGCTCCAAAATCCAACATTGAAATGTCCTCCGCTCCCAAGACAGTTTGAGCATATAGGTCACCAGGGCAGCCCGTCCATTCCAGATAAGGCACAATAATTGTATATCCAACTACATAAAGGTAGCTGCCAGTATATACTTGGGTATACTCTAAAAGGCACCATGTTCATTTGGCCCATGCAATTTGCCACATCAAGTACATCAGGAGGCAGAGTGGAAGGGACACAGTCTCCCCTTGTTTGTTGATCACGTGAGTTATGGTAATGGTTTCTCCCATTGGTGTTCAATTTCAATCACCAAGGGCCAGATGTACGAATTATTTTTGCATGTGCAAACGGGTTTCCGACCCGTTTGCGCATGCAAAAATACGTAAGGGCCATGTACAAACCCCAATTAGCGAGTCTCAATTTATTTGCGACTCGCTAATTAAAATTTGCGAATAGCTGATAGGAAGGGCGTTTTAAGGGCGTCCCACAATAATAGCGAGTCTGAGCACTATGTATGACTTTTGCAACCACAATTGCGGTCGCAAAACAGTCTCAATTTACCACCTACTTCAAGTAGGTGGTAAAGCATTCCTAAACAGGAGGAGGAATGCATGGGAAAATATGTTGTAAGGGCAGGCAGTGGTCTCGGGGACCACTGTCTGCCCTTACAAAATGAAACGAAAATGTTTCATTAAAAATGCAGCCCGTTTTCCTGTAAGGAAAACGGGATGCATTTAAAAAAAACCTGCTTTCTTTAAAAGTAGTCCCAGACCTGGAGGTCCGCTGAACCCAGCAGGCCACCATCCTTGGGCGGGCCAGCCATTCCCATTTGAGTCACAAATTGCGAGTGGCTCATTAATATTCATGAGCCTCGCTTTTTGCGACCCCATTGGGAATCGCTAATAGTGTCTCTGACACTGTTGTACATTTGCTTTTGCGACTCGCACATTGCGACTCGCAATTTGTGAGACATATAAAAGCAAATGGTTGTACATTAAAGGAGATGGCTTGCACATCTGGAGGGACTTTATGAAGCTCTGATTCATCTGCATCAGGAGGAGAGAACTGATTTGGAGGAGCTCACTGTAACCTGATCTCAATCAAACCTAGGCATGACTTGGCACCTCTCACTTGCTTTTTCTCATGTGGAGCCTCGAAATAGTGGGTTGAAAATGGACTCAAGGGCATGCCTTCTGTGGTGCCGTCACTGCAGTAGAGGTTCAAGAGTTTACACAAATATCAACTAAAACAGGGCAAACCCGTCTCTTGTCACTTTGAAATATCCAACATGCAGATGTCCTAAACCCGCATTGACCTCTGTAAATAACAAGGCTCCCCTGGATATGAATTACTCCCCAAATCAGAATTGTTTCAGCATTTCCGTCATACACAGTCAGTCAATTGAGTTTAGCACCTTATGCACATCCAGACTGGCATACAAATAGGGGATTAGTTCAGCCACCTTTTTTTTTTCCATGAGCCAGAGTGTTGCCTAACATTGTATAACGTGTTTCATGTAGGGATGTAGACTAGTCTGGTCCTCGGTAATTAAAGTCCAATTACTCTTGTCCATCGAGTCACCAATCTTTCCCAGAATTTTACTCTCCTCATTATTCCTGAATAGTAAGTGATCAAATTACAGACCAGGTAATCCTTCTGCACTAATGACATAGCAAAGTCATGGCCTCCCTCAATGAATAAATAAGCTCCCTTGCCTGTGTGACTTCCGAATAAAACAACAATTGATTCATAGCATGTGTTGGCTGTAGATACCCATGGTATGCATACTTCTGCCATCTGGTTTTGGGCCCAGACTTTGCAAGCTGTTTTTATCGAGATAGCTTTGAGATCGGTGTTGTTTGTCATGTCTTATGTCTCCTCTCCTTAGAGTTATTGTGCATGTCGAGCGCATTGTTCCTGAGCACGTTTTTTTTTCATCGTCTGGCTCGGATGGCTTACGTTGAAGCTATTCAGGATTTGACACAACACGACCTACGGGGGAAAAACTTACTGAAATCGGTTCTACACATGGGAAGGGCTTCCTGGATTCCAAATGTAGTCCACGTTGAAAATGGTTGTCTCTGGGTGAAGAAGACAAGGAAAGTACTTTTAAAAATTGATACTTGTATAGCGCACTACTCACCCGCAAGGGTCTCAAGGCGCTTGTACGAATACCGCTGTGGAACCCATCCTGGCTTTCCCTGTGAGGCGTCCACTCCTGGGCACCCCCAAGGTGGAGGCCAGGCATCCTTAGCGTTGTGGGGGCCGTTGTGGAGATTAAGCAAGCTATTGCCCAGAGTTGCAGAGTGGGACTCCATGATTGGAATAGGCACCGAGGCGAGAATTATCAGGTCTGTGGAATTTTTGAGCCCAAGACCCGCTGAGGCGGGGAATTGAACCCTGGTCCCGGGCTAAACCTCTGCATCAGGGTCTGCCGCTCTAATCATTGAGCCACACTTCTCCTTTTCAGACGGTGCCCTCGGTGCAGAGCCAACTACGCCACTCTGACACAAACGACGTCTGTAACTTGTGCCTTTCTCCGGAGCACAAAGCATAACAGTGTGCCGCCTGCTCATTGTTTAAAAAGAAAAAGACTCTTCAGACATGACAAGATCGACGACTTGTATATAATATGGAGCATGCAGGTGAGTGAGTGTTCAGCCACGACGCGGACAGTGAGGCCAGCGCTCCAACAGGAGGCAGGGTGATAATAGTCAGCCCAGACTACGCATCTGAAGTATCTTCAGGAGAAGAACTAGCTCCGATACAGCCCACATCCCTGGCACCGATCAGATTTGGGACCAAGGACCAAGATGACACCTCGTATTGTGAGTAATACTACCTCCATGCAAAAAAGATAATACATTCACCACCACCAATACTTCTTACATAGTGCACCACAACCTACGGGTTCAGGCTGGCACCGTGACCAATCCTTGGAGCCAAGAAAGGACAAGAATATTCTCGATCCTGATCGGGTGGCCAGGCATCAACAAGTGGTGGTTCTGAAACAATGGAAACGAAGACTACATTGATCCCGAGCAAGCCTTTGACACCAAGGCATCAGTTGGAACCGACAAAAACATTGGGATCAAAGAGCTCTAAGAAACACACATCAGAGCCGGAAAAACATTCAGAATCGACCAAAACAAAGTCAAACTTGAGAACCGAATTCTGAAAAATAACACAGACACTCTTATAGACAAAAGGAAATCAATGAGACCACTATTTCACAGACACACACTGTTTTTAAAGACACAGCATCAGCGCACAAGAAACAGAAGACACAAACTACTAACCCTACTGAAGATCAAGGGGTAGTATTTGAGGGACTACAACCGTTCTTTCAACAAAAGAGAAAGAAGGCTACCAAAAGAAAGACAGAAGAGAGACAACTTTCTGAGCCCCCACAAAAGATTGTAATACAAAAAACTATGGGTACAAGCCCTATAACTGTTTGTGCACCTGCTTCTCCTCATACTCGTTCACCATCTCCACAAGGAACAAACATTTACAATGCAATAGGTCTCGCAGCATTAAAGTTTGAGTTACTGGCATTGTAAATGGCAAAAAAAATTTTTTATTTGCAATTAGTGTATAAACATTGTTTGTGAATGGTTAGCTGTTGCTTATGCGAAGCAAAGTTGCCAGTAATATAGAGTGCTAGTCTTGCTTGTTAGTGCACAAGTAATACGCGTGTGAGCAACACCACAGAATCATGCCCACACTAGTCACAGTCACTTGCTAAAAGCCAGGAGAAATTGGGATAGCCATCACTCCACCTTCCTTACGCTCACCCCAATCAGAAATGATCTACTTTGTGATCTCCCAAAAAGTTTACTTTCCTTGTTTTTCACGGATAGACCTGGGTTACGTTAAGGACAGAGATTCAGGCCTGGGTATGGGAATTGGTGCCTGGTCTGTACACAATCTGCCAAGACCCTGGCACCTCAGGCCTGGGGATGGGAAGCACATGGTCGATGAACAGAAGGCGACTCTTGCGCCTGCTCTGACCTGACACTAGCCCCAGAGGTCACGCACGCTGCATGACGCATGCAGCCCACAGTGCCAGCGCAGCGGCTCCACGCATGCCGCGAGCCCAACTTGTCCTACCTGTCAGACTTGGCGAACTTCCGGAACGCCTGCCTGGTGAGGTTGTGGTAGGGACCTGTAGCTTTGCGGCTCAGCCGAGATACCCTGCGCCCGGGTGGTCCTGGGCCCTATGTGCTTGCTGTTGGTGGGCATGGGCAGCACAGACTGGTACTAGTGCAACTTCTCCTTGAGCTCCTAGATTTCCTCGTCCTTGTGGGCCAGCTGGCTCTCCAGGTCCTTGATTCGCTCCTCGTTCAGCATCAGGATACTGGCGAAGTCCTCCTCCTGGTAGCTCATCTTCTCTCCCTGCAGGAACTTTGCGATGCCAAAGGGGGTCTGAGGGGATCGCCAGGCATGGGGACAGCCTGGCACCGGTTGCAGGTGATGGGGAGAGAGGTGGGGGCGGCGGAGGACGAGCAGAGAGGGAGTGCTGCCACTGATGGGAGGTGAGGGGCTATCTTCGATCCATTCACTTCCTGCTGCAGTGAATGGGCTGGAGTTGAGGGGGGGCGGGGTAGCAGAGGAGCTTGAGTGCTGTGCAGCGGGGATGGGGAGTGCTGCTAATCCGCCGGGACCTCCTGCCCTCACCCCCCGGGGAGACAGTGAGATATTCCGCTTTTAAGCGAACCAAGCATCTCTACAAGATAGCAAAAGTGAGGGAATGAGCAGCGAGTCTCTTCACATGGTTTCAAAAATTCCGGAGAGAGCAGATTCCAATTAATGGTTTCAGCCTGAATGATCCGCGTATGAAAAGATTCAACAATAAATAAGTGGGGAGCAGGTGGACAGGTTGCAGAACTTTATCTTTCAACCCTGAAAACGAGCCGAAAGACTACCACTTGGCTCTCACGCGTCTCCTCATTTGAGTTCGCTGACGGGATGCGGGCATCTTCTCACTGACCCGACTTTCTCAGCAGGTTGCAATAAATTCAAAGAACTGATAACAGTTTTATCGAAAACAGTGGTGACGCGTTCAGCAAAATGACAGAAAATGCATGGCTGAATAAAAAAAATACATATAAAAATATTTTACTTGACATGGACATCCGTATTACTTTCTTTAAGGCAGCATAATGCTGCACCGCCACCGCTCCTGCCCTTTTCCCAACTCATATTTAATGTCCTGTGCCTGAAAATATAGATATTAAATGAGAAAGACAAGAGCAAAGAAAATACTCACAAAAAAAAACTGAAGCCCCCGCTTACCGCTGGTGCTGTGGTGCGCTTGACGAAAACTACCGTGGGGCGGGACTTCCGTTTCCTGCGGGAAGCTCGGGCCCACGGAGTGGCTGGCCAGGAGAGAAGCATTCAGGAGAGGAGCAGTGTTGACGCGGGGCTCCCATGCCCGATGGAGAGCCCTGCGGTGGCGGCTGAAGTCCGGAGTTGCGCCGATGAGGTGAGTGGGGCTTAGTTGTAGCGGGGGAGGGGGGGGTGTCTGTGTGCGCTCGTGTGTGTGTGTGCGCGGCGGGGGGTGGTGGTGGTGTGTGTCTCTGTATGCGTGCGCTCGTGTGTATGCGTGCGTGTATGTGCGCTAGTGTGTGTGTGTGTGTGCGTGCGTGTATGTCTCTGCGTTTGTGTGTGCGCGCGCGTCTGTGTGGGTGTGTGTGTGACTAGCCTGCCGGAATCGGAGCGCGTGGTTGTGCGCGCCACTCGCTCCGATCCCATTCTGGCAGATGCGTGCGGCCAGGTCTTGTCTCCTGGAAAGCGAAGCCAGTGACAATAGGTCTCTGGCGAGACCGCGCTTTCGTGCGGTTAACGCCACGAGACCTAAAAAAAGGAGGGAGAATTACAGGATACGGATTACCAGGGCACATAGAATACTAATGATACACCTGACCCACAGGATGACTATGATGTAGTTTTTCACCAGAATCTGATGTGGTGCCACACATGCCCACAAAGCATTCTTCCCCGGATGACACTTCTTCCTATAACAGCGTCTTACAAATATCATGAGCTCCCTGTGCATTCAACTAGGATGAAAGTGACTGTCTGATTGAAACACTATCACTCACAGAAAGAACTGATTAAATCAATTCTAAATGTTTTAGTAAAATCAAGGGTCCCGAACATCAAGCATTGAAATATAAACTCTCACCAAACGACCCAATATACATTTGAGGTCATTGACCAGCAGATTCACTTGTATTCACCACTGCTAGGAAGATAGCAGTTGCACAAGGCAATGGAGAAGCACCTCCTCCAGATAAAGAAAATAAAATGATTGACACAGCTGCTGAAACAGTTGCTACAGGCCATGAAAATCATTGGACGATTGCAAATTCTGTGCGTCTGCTCTCACTATACAGCAGAGCAACCTGTGATGATGTACGGGACCTTATGCAACATCTTTCCGAGTAATATAAGAAAAAGGGAGAAGACCTAGTTAATGAAGGAAAAATCATTTCAAATGCTGCCATCAAATGTGCCTTAGATGGAGCTGGCACTGTGACTATGGGCATAAACACACCGTTTATGCTCAGAAGACTTTTGTGGCTACGCAATTATGGGTTCAAACCCAAAGTTCAACAATATATTTCAAATGTCTCTTTTGATAGAGAACATCTTTTTGGATCTGCAGTAAACGCTCAACTTGATAAAATTAAAAAAGACACTGACACTGCTAAGTCAATGGGTGCCTTACAGATCACAACACAAAAACAGTCCTTTTGGAAGTACCAAGGTAGAGAGGAGCTGCAAAAACCTTTATGACCGTAAATACTTCCTATTACCCTCAACAGCAGCATATCATCAGCAAGGGCAAGGGCAAGGGCATGGTTACTATCTTGGAGGATACAAAAATAATAAAGGCACCTCCACCCCCCAAACAAAATGTCCTCCTCATATTTTCTCTGACCACTAAACATCTGTTGGGGCAAGCTACAAGAATTCCATCTGTTGTGGCAAAACATTACCTCAAACCAATGGGTCTTAGAAATTGTCAAACAAGGATATTGCCTAAAACTACTTAAACAACCACCAGATATTCCATCAAAAACAGTTATTAGAACAACAACATCTATACCTGCTCAAAGAAGAAGAAAAGGCATTCCTATTAAAGAACGCCATAGAGAGAATCCCACTCATATAACAAAACAAAGCAGTGTTCTTCGTTTATTTTCTAATACCAAAGAAAGACTGAACCCTAAGACCCAATCTGGACCTACGCCCACTAAATCGCTACATACTGTTAGAACATTTTCACATGGTTACACTACAAGATGTATTACCACTACTTCAACAAGCATTTACAATGCAACGGTTTCGCCTTTGCAAAAGTTAGAGCTATTGGCATTGTAAATGACAAAAATTTTATTTATGTGTTGGTTTTGAAAACAGATAAATAAATGGCATTGTAATTTACATTGCCAACAGCTTAATCTCTCGCAAATGTAAGACCTATTGTACCCTACTGGGCGAGCTCAGCAGACAGCAATTACTACCACACACACACCCCCAGAGCCAGCCACACACACCCAGAGCCACACACACACGCACACACACACACACACACACACACACACACCCAGGGCCACACACACACACCCAGAGCCACACACACCCAGAGCCACACACACACACACACACACCCAGAGCCACACACACACACCCACACACCCAGAGCCACACACACACACCCAGATCCACACACACACCCACACATCCAGAGCCACACACACACCCAGAGCCACACACACCCAGAGCCACACACACCCAGAGCCACACACACCCAGAGCCACACACACCCAGAGCCGCACACACACACACACACCCAGAGCCACACACACACACACACACCCAGAGCCACACACACACACCCAGAGCCACACACACACACACACTCAGAGCCACACACACACACACACACTCAGAGCCACACACACCCACACACCCAGAGCAACACACACCCACACACCCAGAGCCACTCACACCCACACACCCAGAGCCCCCCCCACACACACACACACACCCAGGAGAGCAAGCACAGCGAGGGGGCAGGGAAGCAAGCACAGCGAGGGGGCAGGGAAGCAATTACAGCGAGGGGGCAGGGAAGCAAGCACAGCAAGGGGGCAGGGAAGCAAGCACAGCGAGGGGGCAGGGAAGCAAGCGCAGCTAAAGGGCAGGGAAGCAAGCGCAGCGAGGGGGCAGGGAAGCAAGCGCAGCCAGGGGGCAGGGAAGCAAGCGCAGCCAGGGGGCAGGGAAGCAAGCGCAGCCAGGGGGCAGGGAAGCAAGCGCAGCCAGGGAGCAGGGAAGCAAGCGCAGCCAGGGGGCAGGGAAGCAAGCGCAGCCAGGGGGCAGGGAAGCAAGCGCAGCCAGGGGGCAGGGAAGCAAGCACAGCCAGGGGGCAGGGAAGCAAGCACAGCCAGGGGGCAGGAAAGCAAGCACAGACATGGGGCAGGGAAGCAAGCACAGCGCCCCCTTGTGTCTCTTACACAGAACAATTCGTGGAGAAGTCGTCATGCGCCCAGGCCCTGGGGAAGCTCTCCCTAATCTTGACATTGCAAATAAATAAACGTCAGCAATCTCGCTGCAAAAACAAGTGAGTGTGTGTGAGAGTTTGTGTGTGAGAGTGAGTGAGTGTGTTTCCACCCGTGGCCTTGATGTTGTTCACGCTTAAGATATGTTTTGTAAATGCTGCCTGTAGGAAATGGGGGTTACCCAAATCTCCAACGGGGTAGCATGGCATCAAGCGGGCAGGCCAAACTTCGAGGACATGTGAAGCATTCACGCAGTATCCACAGACGACACACCAGGCACACCACAAAAGAGTCACGACACCACCTTTGGTTGGAAAAAGATTAAGTTTAGTTATGTCTCCAACCTGCAAGGTAAAAAGGAACAAAATAGTGGTAGTCACAACAAGGCGCCAACTGGCACCGGAGCCAAGTACATCAGGGGAATTATCTACATGGGACAAAAGGGTTGAGTCCATAGTCCATAGCTGTAGGGAAAAAGGATGGTTAATAAAACACTAGACCTGGGGCCAATCTGGTAGGGCCAACTCAGGATCTCATCCTTAGGGGGTTGCTGTAATTGCAAACTCTAATATTATGCATTAATACACTTTATGCGTTATTACGCCAAACCCCACCCCTGTAAGGGAAAGACAGAGCATCACAGCACATTTAATATTAGACAGGAGCACCTATCATGAATCAACATGGCTGGCTCATTAACCAGGGGCATGAACAGGGGCCTGGAATACACGTCAGGCCAGCACCGGGCAGGACACCATTAGCATAAAAACAATAACCTCAGGTAACTGTAGGGCGTGAGTAAACAGCTGCCTTTAGGTAGGCCTAAACACTTTAGTGAAAAATCATGTAACCTCGTGCCGTCCTAATCCCTTAGCATTCAGGTGACATCTCATTAGGAGAACAAACGCTGCATTACTTAGCCATCAATATTTCCTAACTGCAGGAATCAGCTGGTCATTAACTGGGGTTAAACCATTACATTGCTGGTCAGGCTAGAATAAACGTTTCATTAATTAGAAGTAACCCCCTCAGTAGATAGGAGTAAAACATTTCATTAAGGCCAGGATGAGTATGCCACTGGGCAGGAACATTTCATTAAAGAGGAGGCCACAGTTCATTAGGCAGTAATGTAACTTTTATCAGGCAGGAATAGACAGAGAGCAAAACACTTCTTTAGTTCCCAATATTTCTCCCGGAATCAAACATTTCATCAGGCATAAACCTGATCTCTGCCTGTCAGGAACCAACCAGGGGTTAACTTTTATGGCCCGGCCGTCGCTAAAAGGGCTTTGTCCCTGTTCTTGCCCAGTTCCGGCGTTTCCTTTGGCTAAGTAGGGCCAACGGGGCCCTTTCGCAGTGTTCCCCAGAGGGGAGGGGCAGTTCTAGGACTCCACCTCGCTCCTAGGAGTTCCCGCTACTGTGCCGTTCACCGCCCTCCCCACCGGGCTTTACCTGACATCTTCGGCTCACACCAGAGCCCTTGCGTGGGTTTCCGGTGTGGAGAGAGCCCAGGCTTCTTTTGGGGCCCTCCGGCGATGGTGCTGGAAGGGAGGGGCTCTCTGGTTCCTCCGAGCCCTCCCCGGTCCCAGTACAAGCCCCGGTCTGGCGGCGGCGCTTCCCTTGTGGCGGCGGGCCTGGCACCGACAGAGTGCCCCGGCCCCGCCTCCTCCGCCACTTCAACCCTCGGCTGCAGACCGGCGGGGTAGGCTCCCGCTCCGGTCTTCCTCCGGCTCACTCCAGGCTTCCTGGCCCACCGGACCGGCGGGGTAGGCTCCCGCTCCGGTCTCAGGCCTCTTCCTCTGGTCTCCCGGCCGGCAGCGACCTCGGTGGCTTCACCCGGGTTCCCTCTTCCTCACGGGAACCCGGTGCTTTTCGGGCCTCTTCCTGCTGCCCGGCGGGGCAACCAATCCGTGTGCGGCCCTTCAGGGGTGCGGCCGCAAGGGCCAATCCGTGCGCGGCGTGGCTGGGGGCGTGGCGGAAGACGTCACCGGCGCCCCAGCCACGTGATGCGGGTCAGGCCGGCCTCAGGGCCTAGCGCGGCCCACTCCTCACATCGGCGGCCCTCTCCTGGCACCGGGGGCCGCCGCAACGATCACCACAGCAATGGGGGGGTGTCCCCACGACAGCGCCGGGCCGCGGCGGTGATATCGGCGGCACAAGGGTTAGGCTCCCTTTTTAATTAATTATTTATAATGCCGAGTAGACATTCGCTCCGATCACGGGGCCAAAAGCGCGCCAAAACGCGGGGTAAGCTCCCGGGCGCTATTCCACTCAGAATAAGGGCGCTATTCACGGAGCACAGCTCCTCCTTCAGCCCACTCAGTTCTCAGGGCCACCAGCACCTCGGGGGCCACACCAATCACCGGCACAGTACTTTAGCATGCCACAGTCCCTCAGGGTACAATCCTCCCCGGCAGCTCCACAGGCAGCAACAGTCTTTGGACCCACAGCGCTTAGGGGGCAATATCGCAGTTTATGCCAGTCAGCCGTCCACAGTCCCTCGGGGGCACAATCCTCCCCGGGTAGCTCCTCACGACCCAGCACTTCCACAGGGCCACAGCTTTACAAGAGGGGGTAGACAGTCCCACTCCTCACCTCCTGGGCGCTTCTCCCATGCAGCGCTGGCGTGGTACCTGGTCCAAAACGGCGTCAGTGACCTGGGTAGGGGCCCTCCTTTGCCAGGGGCCCAGGGGACAGCAGAGGGGGGAGTTTAGGGGTACAGGGCCCAGCTCACAGGTCCATGTGGCGGTAGCACCTCACAGCAGGTCCCCCTCCCTTCCTTGTCCCAGCGCTGACTGACTCTCTGGTGACACGTCTCCCTATTTATACCCTCCTCCCAGGCAGTGCCAGGACCTTCTAGAATGTTGGCACATCTAGCCTAAACTGGTTCTAGGGGAGGGGGTGAGCACCCTGGGTGCCAGGCTTTCCCTCCAAAAGCTAGGGGTAGCTGGGTAATATTAACTAGACCGCCAACCTAACGCAGTCAGGTGGCACTACCCAGGGCCATGGCATCCATTTTAAAATCACAGTACATTTTAGTCAGGTACATTTTCAAAATGGGGGATATTTTCTGTACACCATTTAACAACATGTAATTTTACATCATGGTAACTCTTACCACACATGGTCCTTATATGTTTAATACCATGGGGGAGACATTCAATTTAGGGGGCAAAAAGCGAAAAATTTGGGGGAAAAAGGCCAAGTCCAACACTGCCCCATTATCTCCTCACAAAGGTGCTGGTCACTCCTACACCTGCAAAAGTGGCACAGCGAACAGAGTTACATCCTAACGAAACAAGCCTTGATGCTGGTCATTTACGTTCACTTGTGTATTAACATATTCTTCTTCAAAACTTTATCTCTTATGTTAACGTCGCCAGTTAGCAGGGGCATAGCTTCGGGGAGTTGGGAGAGTTACACCCATAATAAATACATTTTCTTGAAAATGGTTGGGAACAGAGATTTTCAGTCTGGTATGCTTAGGTGAATGTCTGCTTTTACAAGGAATTGTTACAAAAACACAAAAGCACACTCTTCCTCTGCTTTGAAAATCTGAAACCCACCCCCATCACCCTAATCTTACTTACCAAGCTACGCCCCTGCCAGTTATTCCAAAACACTCATGCGTGTACTTTGCCTGGAGTCTCTTCACCCCTGCCTGCTGCAGCCATGGAGACACTTTGGGTGAAAGTCTAGCGAGAGACGGGCCACGGAGTCGAACGGGCACACGGACAGCGGGAGGGTGGGCGGGAACGGGCACACGGACAGCGGGAGGGGGGCGGGAACGGGCACACGGACAGGGGGCGGGAACGGGCACACGGACAGCAGGAGGGGGGCGGGAACGGGCACACGGACAGCGGGAGGGGGGGCGGGAACGGGCACACGGACAGCGGGAGGGGAGCGGGATAACGGGCACACGGACAGCATGAGGGGGGGCGGAAACGGGCACACGGACAGCGGGAGGGGGGCTTTCAGTCTGGTATGCTTAGGTGAATGTCGGCTTTTACAAGGAATTGTTACAAAAACACAAAAGCACACTCTCCCTCTGCTTTGAGAATCCGAAACCCACCCCCATCACCCTAATCTTACTTACCAAGCTACGCCCCTACCAGTTATTCCAAAACACTCATGCGTGTACTTTGCCTGGAGTCCCTTCACCCCTGCCTGCTGCAGCCATGGAGACACTTTGGGTGAAAGTCTAGCGAGAGACGGGCCACGGAGTCGAATGGGCACAAGGACAGCGGGAGGGGGGGCGGGAACGGGCACACGGACAGCGGGAGGGGGGCGGGTTAACGGGCACACGGACAGCGGGAGGGGGGGCCGGAACGAGCACACAGGCAGCGAGAGGGGAGCGGGTTAACGGGCACACGGACAGCATGAGGGGTGCGGGAACGGGCACACGGACAGCGGGAGGGGGGCTTTCAGTCTGGTATGCTTAGGTGAATGTCTGCTTTTACAAGGAATTGTTACAAAAACACAAAAGCACACTCTCCCTCTGCTTTGAAAATCTTAGACCCACCCCCATCACCCTAATCTTACTTACCAAGCTACGCCCCTGCCAGTTATTCCAAAACACTCATGCGTGTACTTTGCCTGGAGTCCCTTCACCCCTGCCTGCTGCAGCCATGGAGACACTTTGGGTGAAAGTCTAGCGAGAGACGGGCCACGGAGTCGATCGGGCACACGGACAGCGGGAGGGGGGGGGGCGGGAACGGGCACACGGACAGCGGGAGCGGGGGGCGGGAACAGGCACACGGACAGCGGGAGGGGAGCGGGTTAACGGGCATACGGACAGCGGGAGGGAAGGCGGGAACGGGCACACGGACAGCGGGAGGGGGGGCTTTCAGTCTCGTATGCTTAGGTGAATGTCGGCTTTTACAAGGAATTGTTACAAAAACACAAAAGCACACTCTCCCTCTGCTTTGAAAATCTGAAACCCACCCCCATCACCCTAATCTTACTTACCAAGCTACACCCCTGCCAGTTATTCCAAAACACTCCTGCGTGTACTTTGCCTGGAGTCCCTTCACCCCTGCCTGCTGCAGCCATGGAGACACCTTGGGTGAAAGTCTAGCGAGAGACGGGCCACGGAGTCGAACGGGCACATGGACAGCGGGAGGGGGGGCGGGAATGGGCACACGGACAGCGGGAGGGGGGACGGGTTAACGGGCACACGGACAGCGGGAGGGGGGGCAGGAATGGGCACACGGACAGCGGGAGGGGGGCAGGAATGGGCACACGGACAGCGGGAGGGGGGGCAGGAATGGGCACACAGACAGCGGGAGGGGGGGCAGGAATGGGCACACGGACAGCGGGAGGGGGGACGGGTTAACGGGCACACGGACAGCGGGAGGGGGGCAGGAATGGGCACACGGACAGCGGGAGGGGGGGCGGGAAGGGGATAAAAAAAGAAGTACAAAATGCCGCTTACCTGCTACCAAATCAAGGAAAGTAAAATCGCGCAGACCACCCCTGCAAAGTACACGTTGGAAATGACCAAAACATGCCGAGACAAAAAAAAAAAAACGCCCACCGCCGCATGACGCACGAAAAGAGGCGGAGAGCGAAAAAATCACCGGAACGCCCACGAATCTGCTCCCACAATGACTGACGCATCTCTCTTCCAATGGTTAGCCTCCATTTATGGAGCTAGCTAATGGAAGAGACAGGCGGGACAAAGCCCCGTACTGCAAAACAAAGGATTTCGCCTGCGCGAACACTGCTGCGCAGTGGACGCCAGGCGAAACCTAAAAAGGGGACTTCATGACCGCATTAGACCTGAAGGATATTTACTTCCACATCCCAATTCATCCAGCACACAGAAAGTTCTGATATTTGTGGCAAATGGTCATCATTATTAATTCAAAGTACTACCTATTTTTTTGTTTCTTTCCCCCCTCTTTTATGTATCACTTTATTTATTCGTTTTTAAAATGCGTGTGGTGGTACAGAGCAAAGTAAACAAGGAACAATAGCATGCTTTTTTATACGCCAGATCAAATACAGCGTGGCATCGGTCATGCATCAAAGCAAAAATTAAAAGGAAACCTTATTTTAATTTCCTGCAGATGTTTGATATTCCGTATAATTGTTATTCTTAAGTTTTTGAATTTTATTTTTATTCGTTTGCAAAGTATAACATTCAGAGTTCCGAGGGGCCAACCGTGTAAACATATGTTGTGCAGTATAAGATACATTTTTCTTGATACCGTAAATCATACTCTGCCCCACCCCAACCCTTCCCATTCAGATACAGGACATCAAACGTGCACAATTTTCGTAACACTGTTTTATCTCCAGAGTTACATACAATAAAGCCTATTGTGTTATGGCAGTTTAGGCAATCGTTTATCGAATTCAGTGCAGGTCCGGGTTTTCAAGCAAGTACATAGAAAGCGGCGCCCAGAAATCTTTTGGTTATGAGGTAACGGGTAGTTCATCTGCATAAATCCCCATTTGCTCTTTACAATACACCAATTCACAAATCCACTTCAGGATAGTGGGGCCTGTCTTGGCACCCCAGTGCATTGCGACTGCGCGTTTGCAAACAAGGTAGATCTTGCAAAAATACACCTATTGGAAGGTTTAAGCTTCTTTACCATGTCGAACAAGCACAGTTCAGGAGTACATTCAATTCTCTCAAGAGTTATTTCAGTGAACACCTGTACGACACGCTGCCAAAAAGCATATATTATAGCACAACCCCATGCCAGATGCATGAAATCCGCTTCATCGTGCCCACACCTTATGCATCTTGCATTTTCCCTCAACCTAAACTTCTTTAATTGACTGGGCATGTAATACAACTGGTAATATTTAAAATGGATTATACAGAGATTACAATTCGCGGTCAGGCGACCAGTCAACTCACAGCAGAACTCCCAGCTCTCCAGCATCAAGGGAGACTCGAGCACTGTATTCTATTTTTCAAGTGAAGGGGGGTTTGTCACCCATGCACCCTCAAGGAAGCGTCATACAATCTAGTGATCAGCCCCCTGCACTCCTCCCCAGCCAACACAACTTGCAATGCCATCAGGGGTTTTGGTTCTGCAGGAAACTCAGGGTACATGGACCGAACTGCCTGGCGCACCCTTGAAATTGTAAAACCCAGCATTGCATTATACATTTGTCCCACCTGTAAATCGATGAGGAGCTTGAAGAAGCCATCCGAGTACACGTCTCCAAGCTGTGCGAACCCTACCAGTTCCGGGGCTGCAGGGATACCCGGAATCATATATATACTCCATCCAAACGCATTTGGCAAGAGTCTTCCATGCCCTGGAAGTGCACTTAACCAAATGTATTTCTTCCAGGCGGTACCCTCCCCACCGAGCATGACCATGGCAGTAAGCGGGGTCGTATGTGCCGTATCTGCCTCAACTGCGGTGTGTGGAAGGTAACGCTGTGGGAAATAGCAATAGTGTGCAAATTACGCTTGAGCGCATAAATAATATGAACGCAGGTCAGGAGCGTCAAACCCACTCTGTTCAAACAGTAGCGCTAAAGTGTTCCAACTACACCTTGGCTGTTTCCAGCCCACACAAGCGACAGTAGACAGGACTGTAGATGTTTTAAAAAGTGCCACATTGAGTTGTATTGGAATATTGACAAATAGATGTAGAAGCTTGGGCAAAATAGTTATTTTTACGACTGCAATTCTGTCTGCAAGTAAGAGGGGTAGAAGGGTCCAGCGTGTGATTTGCTCCATGATTTTAGGAATAGTACGCCCGAAGTTTATGGCTAACACCACTTCCTGGTCCCTATGTATTCATATTCCCAAGTACTTCACCTGGTCAGTTGACCAGTATAGTGGGAAATCCAGCGCAGACTCCTGAGTACCAGCAGTCAACAGGAATACGGTGGACTTCGCCAAGTTAATTTCCAGGCCCGAATACCTTTCAAATACCAGATATTCATGCAGCAGGGCCATGAGATACGTGGCAGGCTCATGAACGTACTGCATCATATCGTCCGCATACAAAGAAACAGCGCATGGCCGCTATCTAAACCTTAGATCGGCATTAGCGTGTTTTTGGTGAATTTTGCAGGCTAAGGGTTCAAGCGCCAAAGAAAATAACATCGGGGACAAGGGACATCCCTGTCTAGTGCCCGTCTTGATTGGAAAGGGGTCTGAAATCCACCCATTAACCTGCAATCAGGCCACGGGTTCAGCATACAACAATCTCAGCCAGTTCAAAAAGAATGGCGGCATGACCATTTGTAGTGTAGTTCCTAGATCCCTGATAGGCTCTGTGCATTGGAATAATATTCACTATAGTTTTGACATAGGACTGAGGTCAGTATTTCTCTATATCGAGTACATTAAACTTAATTACTTGTGTGTGCCAGCTAACTCAGAGGTCACTAGAAACTTCTTGAATGAAGAAGAAGGGATTAGTTTTTGGCCATCGCATAAACATGACAACTTTGTTTCCCTTTGGAATCGGAACAGTGTCAGAATCGTGGAAACAATAGATAACATCAATTGTGCATGCTTCGTTTCTACAGAGTTTACACAGAAATAGATAGATGGGAGTTTCAATAAAAGGGTTTATTGCACAGTGTTATTTCTCGTGCAAGAGATATGAACTGCTACAATCGTAAGACAGAATGCGAAGTATAATACGTACAACGTTAGCAGTAAGATAAAATAATACTGCAATAGCATGGCTTGTAGCTACGACATATATTCATAAAAATACATACATAAATAACACAGGCTAAAATATAAATACTCAACTGGTGCTTCTAGCTAGTTCTACCCCAGTGTACCTAACCTAAGTGTAGTACGAGGTAAGAAGTAGGTGCTGTTTAACTATAGTCTAGTTTAGCTATAGTTAGGGTTGATGTTGCCAAGATTTTCCAAAAGTCCCTCTAGGTTCTAGTCCGCTCCATGCCTTAGAATGAGAGAGGTTGGAATCTCTTTCCGGGTCTCTATCTCTAACACCCTGCAAAGGGAGTCAAAAACACTAGAGCTGGATTCTCTGCAGGGAGGATGACAGCGTCTGGTCAGTGCATCCGGCGGGAATTCAATGTCCTTCCGAACTTGCTGTGGCGAACCTGTCGTGCAAGTATGCAGCTGGATCGTACCGTTCACTGTAGTTTGCAAGTAAAGGTATATTTATACCTTGAAGGTGTTTTTAGGAATGCCAGTATTGACGTAAAAGTCGGGCATAGGAACGTCATGAAAGAGCCCCTAAGGAATAGATGTTTATGCATAATAAATGAGTTCTTGGAGAAATCAATAATTCAAGCAAGGGGAAGTCCTGAAGGCTTAAGAGTCTGGTTTTCCAAGAAGTCGTTGTGACGAAGTTGGACGGATGGAGGTGACCATGCCTGTATTTGGTTCGCATGGATAATGCCTAAATATGGGTTGGATTGCTATGCCTGTTGGACAGTGTCTTTCAAAAACATAATTTGCTCAGGGATGATAGACGCTCTAAACCAAGCTTCTACCCCCTGTACTTGCCAATCTTTTGTGCCCCAGACAGATTTTGTCTCAATGTTGTCTTTCCAAAAGTCAAAACCCCGTCTAAACGGTTGGGCAATAAAGACTGCAGAATAAATCGGTTTCGTATTTGTTAGCATATTTTTCGTTCCTGTCTTGTTCACATTTTTAAAGTAAAACTATTCTGGATTTGATAAGTTGAACCCAGAAAAATATGGAAATTTAATTGCAAAAGTTTTTGAGCTTCCCTTTGGAGGTGTAGGACAATGTTCCCATTGGTTATACATAAATACATTTCTAGGTGATACACTTTTATGCAAGAAATGATCACCATTATGGGTATATCAATACATTTATTCATAGTCTGATGAACCCTCTAAATATTAATGATTTGTGAATACTGCAGACATTTCTAGATCAGACATCATGTTATTAACAGTCTTGAAGTCCCAATCATCAGAAAATTTACTAGAGGTAATAAAGCCACTTAAGTGTGGAATCTTCAAAAGTTCAGACGGGACAAAATGTCATATTCAGTCCTGTCCCAATCTATACCATCTGGTATAGGTACGGCTGTGATGGTCACTGCTGACAAGTCTCTTGCTTCACAATGTGATTATTTGTTTGGCTGGAGAAGTAAGTTCACTCTTTTACTTGCTGAGTCCATTTGAATATAGCTTCCATTTATCAGCATACCCAGAGTTATTACCAGAGCTAACCAAAGTAGAAAGAAGAATATTCCCAAAACAATCCATAGTTCAATCCATGGTGAAACCAGATAAGTCTTTTTCAGGAGATGAAAAAAGTCTGTTCCTTGTTCTTTCAAAGTTCTTTGTGCTGGCGTTGTTGTGGTGCGCTGGGATCCTCAGAAAATGTATCAAAGTTAATGAAATAGCCAGAGGCAGTTCTGTCAATGGTTGGAATTGCATCAGGATTCGTTGAAATCGCTGGAACCAATTGATCACTTGTTACTTAGTTGTAGACAGGTGTATCAGGACAAACTGTTATTTGGGTCTCAAGAGGTACGAGTTCCATAGCTTTGTTGCTTAGTCCTTCATTTCTCACTGTAGAATCTTCAAAGATGATGAGTCTCTCAGTTTGAACCTCTTAGATTGTAGCTAGCGGAGTGCGTCTGCTACATTGTCTGAGTCCACTTGGCCTACTGCTTAATATTGGCCACTTAGTGTGGTATGATCAGGTCGATGGACACAAGTCTTTTCTCCTTTTTACTAGCAAGGGGCGGCAATAGTACTGTTCTTGATCCATGGATTGCTAGGTACTGTTTGTCTGTAAGAAGGCCCAAATTCCTTCTTGTCTGCGATCTTTTCTCTGACTAGATCACCAAGCTTTGGGATCCAGACAGACCTTGCCGGGACGGTTGGTTTTTCCCCAGTGGTGGTTGGCTTCAGGAACACGTTGCTTTGTTTCAATCTTAGTTTATTAAAGTCCTGTTAAACAGCCGAACGATCTTTGATATCAAACTTTTTATTTTCCTCCACTGTGCATTTCATGTCAAGGTCCGGAATCAACATTCTAGTTCCAAATAGGACTTCATATGGAGTGACACCCCCTAGAGAACCTCTTGGCAAATTGTTTAAGGGCTGTGGACCCCATAAAGATGTTTGACGTACCCATCAACCGAATCTAATATCCTAGCTGTTATAGACTCCTTTATGTCCCTTTTTTTTCTTTCCGCAACAGAAATTCCCTCAGAATGGAATGGAGAAGAATACCGCAATGCTACACCCAGACTGGCCATGGCTTCTTTGTGAGCTCGAGAGCTAAACGCAGGGCCCTAGTCAGAATGTAGTGTGCCAATTGTGTATGTGCCGATAAAGACTCGCAAATCTTTTATAACAGTTCGAGCGTCAGCCGAGCGCTGAGGCCACATCCAAAAGAACCTAGAATAAGAGTCCACTGCGACCATGATATATTTATAGTTACCATCCCTTTGTAAGGGACCGCAGTGGTCCAGGTAAACACAATCTAATGGTTTATCTGAAATTAACAGGGGCATCTGCGCAGGAAGTTTCACAGTAGAGACTTTCATCTTTTGGCATATTTCACAGTCCAACACATAGTTTCTGGTCTGTTTCCTAATGCCTGGCCACCAGTATCTCTGTATTAATAACGATACTGTGGCGGAAACACCTGCATGAGTAGAGGTGAGCCCTTCATGTGGCGCTAGGATTAGTCCTAATCTATGTTCCATGTTTGGAATTACCCTATCCCCACTCCAGGGATTTGAGCAAACGGAACATTGTTTGTATCATTTATATTTGAGTATTTGAGTGGAAACTTTTTACGTAATGCTGCACCGCTGCCTTTGCTTGAAGCATTGACAGCCAGCATTATTTCACTGTCTATTTTTGTTTTTGAACGAATGATTGCAGCTACGGAAGCTGTTTGCACAGCCCCCTTTGTGGCTTCATCAGCCAATGAATTCCCTTCAACGTGAACGCCATCACGTTGATGACTCAGCGTGTGTATCACATGAGTGTTTTGTAGTCAGTTTCGCAACTGAACTACTTGTTCCCAAAGTGTTTTATGCTTGATTGTGCCACCTTTTGCATCTTTGAAACCATTTTGAAGCCAATTCTGTAAATATTCATTGTAAGATTGAACACAGTAAAAGGAATTGCACACTATGTGTGTGGGGAATTCACGATCCGTATTTTCAAGTGCCATTATGAATGCTTGTAGTTCAGCTCGCTGAACTGTACAATCTCTTAGAGATTGTGTTTTTGTGACCATAGGTCTGAATTTGCCATCGTGCATACGACCTTTAACGATCGCGCATGCTGCACTATAAGCTTGTTTACCCCCCGTAGTGGGTTGTACAGATCCGTCAGTATAAATTATAAATTCATACTGGTCAAGAGGGAGAATTTCAGTAGGCAGAGGACATTCGTGTTCGTACTTAGGAATGCTTGTGCTTTCAAATAAGGATCAAAAACATATTCAACATCAGTTGCAGCAAGAGAATCAACCCATTGTATCCATCTCAGATGTAAAGCTTTTGCATTTGCAATGCTAGCTTTTGTAACTGCCTCTAAGGCTGGTACAGGGGTTACAACCATAATGCGTTTCCCCTGTGCTAGGGCTCTTTCTTTTGCTACAGCGGTTTAAACTGCTTTCAGAATTTTTTCTGTTGATGCAAATATCATTTCTGCTTGCGTGTACAAATGTGATTTGTATACAATTGGTACTTTTTCACCTTCGTTAAAAGTTAAGTAGGTGAATCCGCATTGATCCGAATTGATTCGGATCACCTAAGTTGCGTACGTTTACGCGTGTTTGTAAATGATTTGTTGCGTGTTTGTAAATGGTTTGTTGCTAACATGTCAGCTTGAAGTGAACACAGAATATCTGTGTGTTCCTGTGTCCAAAGTATGATTTTAAAATCAGGTTTGATTAATTCGTAGAGAGGTTTAACCCTTCTGTGTAGTTTAGAATGTAAGTTCTTCCATAATTCAGGAAACCTAAAATCATCGACTGTAAGTTTTGCAGCATTTTTGGAGGTTGGACCAGCACGCACTTTTCTAAAAAGTTGGCTGCAAGGCTTTTGCCTTCACTTGATAGTTCATGTCCTAGGAAAAGGACGTTGAGATGGGCAATTCTTGATTTTTTTTAATTGAATTTATAACCTGCATAGGCGAAGCCCAATATAATGGTGTTCACCCTGTTCAAGTGCCTGTCCAGGTCGTCGTCTGTCAAATAGATGCCATCAACATATGACAATGCCATGCCATCATAAGTTTGTAGTAACTCTGTTACCCTTGCTGAGAATAGCCCCGGGCTGTTCTTGAATCCCTGTGGGAGTCGACAAAATTGACCGTGAGTCCCCGTAATTGAGAAAGCTGTCCAATACCTACTTTCAGGTGCCACGTTTTGATAAAAGAAACCGTAAGAAATGTCTAATGTGGTTTTATATTTTTTACGCGCAATTTTATTCATTAATGCTGAACTATGTGCATTTTGCACTGCAAATGTTGTACAACAAGAGTTTTGGTGTCTGTAATCCAAAACTCGATGATGTGTATTGTCTGGTTTGGAAACAGGAAATAAAGGATTGTTAATTTCATGAGGTGCATGTTTCAATCACCCCTTGGTATTCAAGCTGATCTAAGATCTTCCTGACCTGTTTTTATTTGCTTCTTGCTTAATTGGGTACTGCCTTTGGGCAGTTGGTTGATTTCTAATTGGATCTTATGATGAGGTGAATCCTCATTCCATCCTACATGATTTTTGTATAATGCTGGAGCTTGGGTAACTGCCCAGTTCCTGACATAAGTATATTTTAAATGTACTGGAACATGGTTGGAGAAGGCTGGCATAATGATGTCTTCGCCATGTGGGCACTCCCTGACAAATTCTGGTGGCCAGTCCTTTTCCGCTCGAAGTATAGCATAACCCTTTGAAAGTCGCTCCCAAAAGAGTGCTTTCACTTTTCTTGGTATGTGTCCCTCCATCTGGAGTGTTATTTCATATAACCTGTGTGGAGAACTAACCCTGGTGTCTGCTGTTTCAACTTTAATATCTTCATTCAGGTCCACTGTCTCCAGAAGTCCCTTTGGGTTCGGGTGAACTATTGTTACTTCTGCCGCACTGGCCAACATTGTTTGAGCCCATTCTCCGTCCTTGAGTTGTGTTCTCAGAATCCTCAGGATGTATGATCTTTAGACCTGCTACTTTCTTTCTAGAGAATTGGGGTTTTGGTTTGTTTTTCTGAACGTGTTTATCGTCTTTGGACTTCTCGCGTTCTTCCTTGTGGTCTGACTGTCCTCTTCTTTCGGATGTCTGTGACTATATCTGAAAGGTATGAGAGGAATGTGTATCAGTATCTTGATACCTGTCAAGTTTCTCAATTTATCCCTATTCCTGCGGTTATACCTCCTTTCAGAGGGCTCCTTTTGAGGAGACCTACCTGGGGATTGAGAATATTTCTCTTTTGAATGTTGTTTATTTTCCCACTTCTTCATAGAATGGGTAGGATTGTTTTTTAGTAAAGACATTTTCAGGACTTTCAGGCAGTTGCAGTTTAACTGGTTTCCCACCCAAACTGTCTCTACCTAATTCTTCAAAGGATTTTTCAATTATTCTGGCTAGTTTGTGTGGTTCTGTTACATCAAATTCCCTTAATTTCTGGCGGATTGCCACTGATGCTGCTTCTCCTTTAATATTAGATAATATTATTGTTGAGACCTGGTTACAATTTTTTAGTAGCTTCATACCTAAATTCAGAGCAGGCTCTGCCCCGTATTAAATTTGAAACTGTTTCAGGACGTCGGGTATTACCGCCATAGACTGAACACCATGTGTTTTAGTGTAGATTGCAGAAAAGACTGTGCCCCAACTGGTGCAGTCTTCCAGATGTGGTATTATCCCCATTGGTAAACAGATTGTTAGAATTCTCTGTTTCTCATAAGGGCTAGTTTTAGGAAATACTGCTTCGATTTGTGTAATTGTTTTAGCTATCCAGAACGGAATATGTTCACGTTTTGTGGGTAATTTACCCATGACTGCGTATAAGGTCTGTGGAGTGATTTTTAGTGTATTCCCCTGGTGAGAGGTTTGTTTTGGAATAACTATTGGAGGTTGGATTGTGAAAGTCCGCGTGACATATTGGACGAATTGTCTGTAGATTTTGATGAACTCTTTGAGTTTAGCAAGTAATTCTAAGTCTGTCATGTCTTCAATTTCAGGATGAGGCGTGTAACCTGCTAAAACTGGCCATGTTGCTCCTGGTCTACCTAGTGGACCGAGCCTGGTAATGTGATTTAAATGTTTTGGTTCGCCTTTAAACCCGAGCTCATGCTCCTGGTATGTGAGTGGAATTTCAATATCCTCGAAAGGAATATATTCCTCTGGTGGATCATCTTTGTCGAAGTGAAACATTTTAGTTGCTGGATGTGATTCAGGGAATACTATCCATGAGTAGAAAACCTTTATCTGGTGAGATTCATGTGCCTCTATCACAAAAACTGCTCTAACACCTCTTGATGTTAGACTATGTCTTATTAGTTTTAGAGTGATGGCTCTCCTTAAATTTGGAGGAATGATTATAGCATTCTCATCGGTTTCATTAAAACCTGTATAAATCAAAGGTGCTGTGACATCGTCGAGCACAGCTCCACCGGTTTCGTGGTATTGCCGTTATCGGACATTGTTTAATGAAAAATGCAGAGCAAGTTTCAAGGGAACAAAGGTAAGGTGCACAATACTTTGGAACCCTGTATCCTTCAACCTTGAAAAAATCTAAAAGCTAATACACAGGATTTTTGTCCTACTCGGCTATGGCGGATATTATCCCTACCCACTCCAGACGTCTTATGGAGTATTATGAGTAGGGGTCTCTGGGAAAAGCACGACTGGGTTACTTCAGTATCTAGCGTTAAATTAGTGCCTTACCAAACAGTTGGGCGCCATGTAGTGTAGTTCCTATATCCCTGATAGGTCTGCGCATTGGAATAATATACACTATAGTTTTGACATAGGACTGAGGTCAGTATGTCTCTATCGCGTACATTAAACTTAATTACTTGTGTGTCCCAGCTAACTAGGAGGTCACTAGAAACTTCTTGAATAAACAAGAAGGGATTCGTTTCTGACAACTGCATAAACTCAACACTTTGTTTCCCTTTAGAATCGAAACAGTCTCAGAATCGTGGAAACCATAGATAACCGTTTCCCTCAGACAATCGTGCATACTTCGTTTCTACAGAGTTTACACAGAAATAGATAGACCGGCGTTTCAATAAAAGGGTTTATTGAACAGTCTTATTTCTCGTGCAAGAGATATGAACTGCTACAATCGTAAGACAGAATGCGAAGTATCATATGTACAGCTTTAGCAGTAAGATAAAATAATACTGCAATAGCATGGCTTGTAGCTATGACATATATTCATAAAAATACATACATAAATAAAAAAGGCTAAAATATAAATACTCAACTGGTGCTTCTAGCTAGTTCTAACCCAGTGTACCTAACCTAAGTGTAGTATGAGGTAAGAGGTAGGTGCTGTTTAGCTATAGTCTAGTTTAGCTATAGTTTGGATTGGTGTTGCCAAGATTTGCCAAAAGTCCCTCTAGGTTCTATTCCCTTCCATACCTTAGAATGAGAGAGGTTGGAATCTCTTTCCGGGTCTCGATCTCCGCAAGGGGAGTCAGAAACACTGGAGCTGGATTCTCTGAGAGGAGGATGACCCCATCTGGTCAGTGTGTCAGGCGGGGACTCATTCTTCCTCCGAACTTGCCGTGGCTAACCGCGTCGTGCAAGTATGCGGCTGGATCGTACCGTGCACCGTAGTTTGCCAGGGCAAGTGAAGGTATAGTTAGACCTTGAAGGTGTTTTAGGAATGCCAGTATTGACGTAAAAGTCAGGCATAGGAACATCATGAATGAACCCCTAAGGAATAGATGTTCAAACATAATAAATGAGTTGTTGGAGAAATCAATAATCCAAGCAAGGGGAAGTCCTGAAGGCTTAAGAGTCTGGTTCTCCAAGAACTTGTTGTGACGATGTTGGACGGTTGTAGGTGACCATGCCTGTATTTGATTCGCATGGATAATGCCTAAATAAGGGTTGGATTGCTATGTCTAAATAAGGGCAACGGGAATCGTGCCTATATAAGGGCATAAGTCGGGAAACCTATATACGGTATCTAAATCGAAACACAACACATTCTTTGCAAAACTGTAAACATATACCCCCATTGCAATGGGTCAAAGGCTTTTGCTGCATCTAGCAGCACCGCAACCACCTGGAAGTCTGACTCCAAATAGTGTAACACTGCAAAGACTGTATGCAAATTGTGAACAGTGGCTCTCTTAGGGACGAAACCAGACTGATCTGGAAGGATCAGCTGTGTGACCAGTGGCTGCAATATATTTGCAATTATTTTCGCCAAAATCTTTGCGTCCTTGTTAATTAAGGACAAGGGCCTATATTACTCACATTTATTTGCCTCCTCTTCAGGCTTTAACAGTGTGACAATTAGCGCCTCTTTCACAGAGGGAGGCAGTATGCCTGTCTCATATGCTTCAGTATATACATCCAGCAATCTCGGTGCTAACACCTGAATGTAGACCTTATAAAGCTCACTAGGTAGCCCATCAAGGCCAGATGCTTTGCATGTGGGAAGGAACATTATAGCTTCCTTCACATCTTCCACATCTAGAGGTTGCGTCAGATACTCTCTCTGGCCCTCAGAGAGCCACCCAAACGAGATGTCCTCCATATAGTTGGAGATCTCTACCTCACTAACTGGTGGTCTATACCCATACATTTCGGAGTAAAAATCCAAAAGTATCTTACCGATATCCGAAGTGGAGTGCCGCTCAACCACATCCCCATCCAGCATCTTAATAATATGTTCCTGACCCCTCGGCATTGCAATCTTTTGAGCTAGTGAGCGACTTGGCCTACCACCCTCCCCATAATATGGCGCTTTACATTGTCTAGATCTATGCAGGATCTCTTGATCGGCTGTTTGGTTATGTTCAGAAATCCGGTCCCTAATTTTAGCAAGTGTGATCTGCGCTGCCAACCTTCGGATTCTGTGTCTGAGATCATTCAGGACACCAGCCTGCGCCCGAAGCACTCTCCCTGTATAGTCACTTGAAAAGCCTCCCATAGTGTTCCTGCATTTTCGACCGATCCCTCATATTCTGCAAAAAAGTTCCTGATGGCCTTCCTATTGTATCACGTAAGACAGAGTCAATGAGAGGACTGCTGCAGTCTCCACTGAAATGGAGGTCTAGCACACCTGGGGACAAGCAGCTCCAATATCACAGGGGAATGATCTAAGAGTGTTTTTGCCAAGTGGCTAATTGTGACCGTCCAGCGGCATGGCTCCTCAGACGCCAGCCAATAGTCCAACCTGGACCATGACCCATGCACCGTGGAGACAAATGTGCTTTCCCTGGCTTTGGGGTTTCGGAGTCTCCATAGATCTCTAAGACCCTGAGCATCCATCAACTCTGACAATACCTGTGAAGCCTGCTTCCCACGTCTCACTGCACCCTGCCATCGGTCTAGGCTAGTATCCATGCATATGTTAAAATCACCACCCCAAAGCCCAGCCGCAGGAGGGAATAGGGAAATGCGTCGCCATACATCATGAAAAAAAGCAGGATCATCAATATTGGGTCCATATAAATTAACCAACAATACTGTTGTGCCACTCCGCTTCCCCATAACTTTCACCACTCTGCCCTGCTCATCTACCTCAGATCTAATCTTAGTGAACGGTGTACCTTTTTTAACTAAGATCATCACACCTCTGGAGTAAGAGGAATATGATGCCGCCACACTCACCCCCAACCATCGAGCCCCCACATTGTTCTCAGTAAATTTGGTAAGATGTGTTTCCTGGAGGAAAGCAATTTGCACATCCTGCCTATCTAGATACGCTAAAACAATAACATTTTTGTGGGGTTATTAAGCCCGCGCACATTCCAGGTTAAAAGCTTTATAGTACTACCTGGACCTGTAACACAACATTACAATAGTGGCTAATTCCCACCCATTCCACAGATGGAGATTGTATCTATCTAAAGGCCGCATCATCACTGTATCGCACCTGCCGTGCAGCCCTCAGAGTGAATGCATGCTTATAGGTCAGCACCTCTCACTTCATATACAACACTGCACATTGAGAGATTCACTGTTCCTCGTCTTCTGGGTCATTGCTGGTTTCACACCTGCACTTTTTCAGAGTTTTGGTGTGCTCTAGTGCAGCTTTTGGGCTGGTGAAGATCTTGGACGTACCGTCTGGGCCAATTGTAAGACGAGCCGGATACAGCATACGTAAGGAATGCCCTCGGACATCAGCAGCTTCTTCACTACACAAATTCTCTCCTGGCTGCCTGCACCGCTGTCGTAAAAAATCCAGGGAAAAGGCCAGTGAGCTTCCGTGATAGCTGATTGAGCCTTTCTCTCTAGCCATACGTAGAATAGAGTCCCGGTCCCTATAGATTAAGAGCCTAGCTATGATGGGGCGCAGCATTGGTACAGGGACCGGGCGAGACACTAGCGAGCGGTGTGCACGTTCCACTATTAGCATTGAGATAGATTGTCAGCCCCAAATATGTCTTTAATCTTTGCCTCCACAAAGATCTCTATTTTGCTAGTGTTTTTTGATTCTTGCAGCCCAGTTATTCCTAAATTGTTTCTGCTGGACCTCTCTTCCAAATCTTCATTTTCTGTCTGTATAATTGCCAACAACCTCTCCATGTTCAGTTCATCCTCAGTTTTGGAGACCCATCTGTTCCACCTCCCCAATTCTGGTGTTTTCTTTTTCCAGCTTTGCAGACATATGGTCCATTCAGAGAATTGATCAATTGACTGTAGACTGCGCTGCATCCCTAAAAGTGTGGTTTTCTGGGAAGGGGCAGCCTCCTCTGGGGCATCCTCTGGGGCAGCCGCTTCAGAGTCCGATGCGTTCTTCAACTGTGACCTGCTCGGCGTCCGCATCTCAAACGTGAGACGGGATTGCGACTAGACAGTTTTCCCCATTTTGGTTTGCTCTTATGTGTCGCAAGACACCTGCACTCGCCTACTCCCAATTCACCGTTGTCCCTCCACTCGCTATGACAAACGACGCAAATGGCACCTCCTCAGAGGCTTATCCGCTCTGGCGCTTTATCCTCTTAGAGTACCTTGTGTGCAATCCTCCGTCAGAGGCTGTAGTCCACTGCCCTGCCAACCCCGGTATCAGAGCAACTGGACTCTGGTATCAGTAACTTCCGCTCAGCCACTATATATTATAACCTGCTCACCCGTCCTACCCACTCCTTTAACTTTCTCCAGCCTCCGCCGCAACTGTCCAGCATCAGAGTGAAGGAACACTCCTCTCCACTGCAGCCTCCATGTTGCCAATAGCATATTGCACCCTGATGCCCTCCGCTTCTTCTGTATTTTTTGCACAGCGTGTTTCCTCTTATTTAAAAAAAAAAAAACATTTTTACATTTATTTGGGCAGATCTTACCCAGTCGTGTCTATCCGCTAGCACGGACTGTGGCATAAGTCTCATCAACTTGCACAGGCCGCACACATGTCCGAGCCCTCCCGGGTCCTGGTACGGCAGCCGGATCCACTCACTTCCACTCACTGCTCCCGCTCCTTGCCGCAGCTAGTACCTTCTGGCCAGATATTATTCTCCTCAGGGTGTGTTGCTGTTCCATCCTTTTCCGCCGCCCCCGTCAGCAATGCCACAGGTTCTGCGGGGCAGACCTTGCCCACCTCACTATCTCGCTAGGCCCCGCCGCCCCGATCCAGGCAGGCCTTCGCACAATAATAATCAGCACCAGGCAGCGTGTCTGGTCCCGATCTCCCTCTTACTTGAATCTCGCCGGAACAGCAGGTACTTCGCCACTCACACTTTTGCACTGAATGGATTGAACTGCAACTGCTCAACGGGGCGGGCTCAGTGCATCGCGGGCGTCCACGGCCGCCATGTTGTTTTTCCAGGCCCGCCAGGTTCACAATGGAATTGCTGCATAGAACAGGTCCATCAGAGCCAGCAAATGCATCGCACCTGTCTGGGTCCGCTTTTACCATCTCTGCATCCCTTTTGGTGCTTCCAATCCACCTTATTTTATCAGGATATTGGGCGGATTGTGGATCGGTCTGCGCAGCGGCACTAATGTGCAGCCATCTTGCTGTGTGCCCTGTAGTGCCCCCCTATCTTTTGGAGTAACAACAGTCCCAAGTATATTCACTAAATGTCTAGCAGTAGTAGCAGCAAATCTAAGAAGAGAACACATTCATTGTTTTCCCTACCTTAACGATTGGCTGATCAAGGGTCCAGACAAATACAAATGTCTACCAGACAATAAATCTACTTCATCAATTGGGTTTGCCAATCAATGTGACAAAATCACACCTCCAACCATCCCAAGTTGAACCTTATCCGGGGTCAAATCTCAGTACCATCTTGAATACAGCTTTCCATAAATACCCAAAGGGTTCTCAATCTACACAACCAACTGGATCTTTTTCAGCCACATCATCACCTATCAATGAAAACAATCATGAGACTACTAGGAATGATGGCATCTTGCATAGCAATAGTGCCTAAGGCTCGCCTACACATGACACCCCTCCTGGCGTGTTTAGCATCTCACTGGTCACAAGCAGAAGTGAATATGAAAGATCTAGTGTTGGTTTCACCATCGATTGAGGCTCTCTTATGGTGGAAGTCTCACAACATTTTAGCTAGGAGAACCTTCAAGGATCCAATCCCGCAAATCATAATCACAAACAATGCATCAATTTTGGGATGGAGAGCTCATATGAAGGACATTGAGGTTCAGGGACACTGGACAACACAACAATAGTTTCTGCACGTCAACATTTTGGAACTACTAGCCATTTCAATAGTTATATAGCTATTTACCTGGAAAGACTGCCCTTCTACGCACAGAAAATATTACAGAAACAAGGGGGGAACCCATCCCATACAGTTGTCCCAGCTGGCACAAAAGATATGGAAATGGGCCTACAATTGCAATATCACTCTCCTAGCACAATTCATATCAGGAGAGGAGAAGACCATGGCGGACCCCCTCAGCAGAACACACCAGCAAATGCACTAATGGGAGATACACAGTGTGTTACTACAAATATACTTTCAAAGGTGGGGAAACCAACAATAGACCTGCTTGCATCAAAGGAGAACGCAAAATGCCTTCGCATCTAGACACCCACAATCCAAGGGCAATGCTGGGTGGACAAACTGGTCAGGGATATTTGCATATGCTTTTCCTCCTCTCCCACTAATATCTTGTGGTCAGGTAACTCAGACAAACTTCAATGACGCTTATTGTAATGGCACCAACATGGGCTTGACAACCATGTTATACAGCACTATTGGAGCTCTCCCTGCAACCTCACAAGAAGCTGCCAAAATATCCAAATCTTCTAACACACAACAATAGCAGGGTGAGGCACCCCAACCCTCACAGTTCAATCTTTCAGTCTGGCACCTGAGGTTGTAGAATGTGGATACCTTAATCTACCAGAAGAATGTATGACTATCTTAAAAGAAACAAGAGTACCTACAACAAGACCTTGCTACGCAGCTAAATGGAAGCGTTTTGTGCATTAATGTGCAGCACAACACATGAATCCTTCTTCCCCAGCAGAACAATGACTAATATGCTACCTGTTACATTTACAAAAGTCACAATTAGCAAATACCTCAGTACGGCTACATTTAGCACCAATCACTTTTCCATACTCGTGTAACCCAAGCCTTCATGGAAGGATTAAAAGAATCATTCCACCACGTACACCACCAGTACCAGCATGGAATTTAAACATTGTCTTAACATGGCTTACGCGACCACCATTTGAAACACTACATAATTGTCAAATACAATTCTTAACATGGAAGTAGCTTTCCTAGTAGTAATAACATCCTTAAAAAGAGTCAGTGAAATACATGCTCTCACAATTGAAGAACCTTCTTTCCAAGTCTTCACAAAGTGCATTAATGCACTAAGCCCAACTTTTTGCCCAACTTTATTTTGCCATTTTGTTTGAACCAAACCTTAGAATTGCCAGTTTTCTTTCCAAAACCACACAGAGTTGTAGCACGTTCATGACATAAATTAGATGTTAAAAGGCCACTTATCTACTATGTGAAACCTACAAAACCCTTCAGGAAATAAAAATCACCGTTTTGTCTCCTTTTCTAATCCAACATAAGGAAACGCTATATCCAAAGCAGGTATTCCAAGATGGATTGTCAAATGCATTCAAATGTGAAAAAGCAAAAATAAATGTACCAAATGTACCAAAAGCTCATTCAACAAAGAAAAAGCGAGCAATCATGGCTTTTCTAGGAAATGTCCCTCTCAATGATATTTGCAAAGCAACAACATGGATACGTCCACACACTTTCATAAAACATTATTGTGTGGATGTTCAATCAAAACAAAAAGCTCTAGTTGGACAAACAGTCCATCAAACATTATTTGAAACAAATGCACCATCTCATACTTAAAGCCACCGCATGAAGGGGTACTGCTTTACAGTCTATGCATCACAGGTGTATCTGCAGCCAACACATGCTACAAATGGATTAATGAAGATTCTCATGCACCCTCCCGCCACCCCAACAGGTATTAGATGGTGACATATACCTACAAAGCAGCATGTCTAACAGAAAACGCTTACTAAGCAAACTACAACCTCACTCCTTTCTTGGCAAAAGACAAACCTTCTGAGGAACAAAGCGTTCAATATGCGCAATATCTTGAGGGGAGGAGAGACGACGCATGATGCTGATCATAAAGCTTCCACAAGAAAAACGACTGGCAAAGTCTGGGCCCAACACTAGATGGCAGGAGTATGCATAGCATGTGAATCTGCACCACTACATGCTATGAATAGATGCTTACATGGTAAGTAATAAAATCCTTTTGGAGCAAGTACATCAAACTATGACGTATAGAACTCAACCTATAGCCCATCTCCATCCAGTAGCTCATCATAAAGAGGCCAGGGCCCATTGTAAATCAGTTTTATCTATCTGCTTTTTCAATTGTCACACTGTCAATTTAAGGAAGAAGTTTAGTCTACACCAGTAGCTCAGCTAGTACATCATTATCTACCTGCAATAATTTCCAAAAGATTTGTACCAAAATGAAGCGGAAGCAGACATTGTCTGTGTCTTACCACCTCCACACAGTTGCTCATCCCATATTCACACATATTGTCTTACCCTCATCTTTTTTAATTAAACTAATGAAGCAGTGGCCTTATCCACCACATCATGCAGCTTAGATATGTATGCACAGTAGTCATTGTTCCCTAGTGGGGTTTTAGCTTCAGATAAATAATCATGTTTTCCAAACAAGTCCTCCCATCCTCAGAGCCTAAACTCAAACTAAGATCTCTGTCAACTGCATACAATTTATTCGCCAGAGAGGGTGCATGACATAAGTGCATCCTCACTCGATTTTACAGTGCCAATAGATGTTCCTCAAGACATCAGTTTCACCACAGAGTCCTCTTGAATGGCAAAACATCAGTGGTGGCCTCTCTCACTACTACTCTGCAAGACCCATCAAAGATGGCTTTGATCTGATCTTTAGTTCTATAGCAGCCTTTTCCCTTGGCTTAGTTGCATGCCTTGAACTGTTTAGGAGAGTGCCCAGGATCCAGTTGTACTCACTGAGTCACATCATTGTGTAGGTGTTAGGGTAGAATGGCAACAACCATAAACTGAAATAAGTATTCATATCTGGACATAGGAACGAATCAGTAAGATCAAACGGCCATGTATGGCACCCGCCATCACAACATATTTGCCAGCCTGGCCTTAATTACATCATGCCCTTGAAGAGTGGCAAGTGACATAAATAGCAGTTACTGGAATATCACAGTTGGCTTTCCACCCCCAGATCATTGGTAAACTTCCAATGTCTCACTGCAATGCTTCCTAATGGTGCTGCCTTTCATGTTTCATTTGAGCCTAAGGTCTGCCATGAGCTATTTAGGCTTAGATGGTGCATTTTTTTCATAGGATTTACGCTTAACCTTCTGAAAAATCCTGCACTTTAATTGAGGTTCCAGCTTTTAATTTGCATAAACTGAAGCACTGCAAGTCACTGTAAGTTCCCACCACCGATATCCCTTTGGAGCTACAGTAAGGCATTCATCTGCTAGTCACAGGCTGTAAGAACACAAGTGAACATTCCACCTAGACTCCACTCTCTTGCTTTAATGACATTATCTCAGTAATATGTTGATTCACGAAGACCGGTGTACAAGTTGGAAAAGGGATTATTCGCTCTCTAAATCATCTATTGCCTATAAAATGCATCAGCTGACATTATGTAATGGCTTTTATTTCCGCTGTTGTCGGAACAAAGGCAGTTTTATTTCTGATTGAAGGAATACTCAAGCCGGAAGTGAAAAACCCCACATTAATCCTGTAGGTATAAATCCTTTTGACTTAGCTCCAATATTTAGACTTTAGAGTGGGTGCCATCCAAAATATTTTGCCTTGTCTATGCTTAGTTTTGCTGGTTTACTTTGCTGTAATTTAATTTCCCTTTGTCAAATGTTCCCACTATTTGGGAATAATTAGAATTGGAGGCAAGAGTAAGATCATTCAACATAGACATTTCTTCTGAGAGAGATTTCTTATTGCAGAATCTTAAGCTTGTGAATTTTCCCAAGGCATCAGACTGGGTCCAGAATCTTTTGAGCAATTCCCTCATGTGTCAATAGGTGGCATTATGTGGCTTTGCATTGGGTCTATCACACCAAGTGACGACGAGGCTACTATATCAGCACCACTATCAGTTCCTTTCTTTCTGCTCCTGCAGACAAATGGCTTCTCGAATCCTGTATCTCTTCATAGAGATTTCCCCTCAAAAATCGAAGTGTGCAGACAGTTTGACCCTCTAAGACTGTAGGGTTTAAGCTGTGGCGTGACTAACCGATACATGTCCCTGACGGACACCCACGATGTCTATACTGCCTCAGCTCGAAACACGACTCGGCTTTGTGTCTGTGCTGCACTAATATGAACAAAAGGGCCATCCACAACTGAAAAGCAAAACTTGCCACCCCCCAAAGTCTGCAGGTCAAAGCAGTTCTCACAGTGAAAGTAGAATGGTCAGTGGTCGAGGGGGTAGAAGCGTTTCAACTTCCAAGACCGCTCCACTGACCGGTCATCTTCGAAGTCATGGGGTTTAGGTAAGTCTAGGAAGTACCATAAAAATATAAGGTATCAAAGCATGAGTCTGCTTCATCCTGCCCCTCCCAACACTGAGTTGCACGACGCCCCAGGCACTTCGAAGCCACAAAGCCTTTTGTACTCTTTCGAACAAATTTCCACGCTAGTTCCACTTTCTCAGACGAGATGCCACAACCGGTCCAGCAGCTCAAGATGACCTTGGACCATATTATGGTGCAACACCGGATGTCTCTGGTGCACCTGCTGGCCCCTGGGATCTCCTTTCGGTCTACTGTCGGCAAATCCGTCCTCGATGCTGACTGTGCTCCTCGAATCCAACCTGAGGACAGGATTGACAAGCAGTCCGGCTCCAACGACCTTGGCCCTGACACGACATACTGCTTCTTCCTTGATGCCAAAATAAACTCTACCTTCAGCACCACATCTGACACCACCAGCTCGGGGACTGACTCCAGTACCAGTGCTTCAACTGGAGCCAATAATACTCTCCGATTGTGAGGCGCATACCCGCCCTCCAAGACTGAGACACTATGGCCAATTCAGAGCCACATATGGCTGCCCCACACTTCAGATATGGAGATCATGATGATGATGATGATTATTATTTTCAGGAGAAGCAACCCTTTGATGATGGCAGTGTCTTTGATGACCCCCAAGATGCTAGTGGCCTGGATACATACTTGGATGTTGTCCTCTCATCCCTCAATGTGCCCCATCCTAGACCATAGCTCTCATGCTCACCCTGGCCCAAGTTCTATCTACCTTGCATCCAGAAGACTGGATGACAACACTGGTCTTGCAGGATGCATATTTTCACCTCTCCATACTACAATCCGATAGATGTTACCTGTGGTGTCAGGTAGGTCAAGAGCAATCTCCGCTAACCATGCTTGCCATTTGCCTTATCAACTTACCTCAGGTGTTCAAAAAGGTAAAGGTGGTGGCCATGGCCATCTTTGCAATTTGCTGTATTTTCCATACCTTGACGACTGGCTGATGAAGGTGAGCTTCCATCAAAATGATAAGCTACCTCCAGATGACGGCTAACCTATTGATATTGCTGGGTTTTTCAATCAATGTGCTGAACTCAAGCCTTACTCCTTATCAACAGCTTCCCTTTTTTGGAGCCATCCTGTACACTGCTTCTCTGAGTCATCCCTCCTACTCAATGAGTACAGGCTATTTGGGCTGTGATCCCAATGTTTCAATGTTTGACCTGGATCTCAGTGAGAGCAGCTCTAAAACCCCCAGGCCTCTTGCATCCTACGTGTGAACCATGCCAGATGGCACATGTGGGCCCTGCTGTGGGATCAGAAATCTCAGTGGGCTTAGCACCAAAGGGACCTATCAGAGGAGTCCATCCAGGTGTCGAAGGAGACCGTGAAAGTCTTGCGGTGTGTGGTACCCTAGATTCTGCTCGTAAGCACATGTGCTCCAATCTGGCTGCCCCTTCGAGAAGACCTTCTATTGCAACAGCAACCAAGCCTGCAAAACATGCACTTCCATGTATGGAGACTGAGCGGCAACAGTTGACACCTTCAATGTCCCTCCTGAAGTGATTGGTGTCATCTTGGCAGCCAGGCTACATCCACCAAATATATATATATTCGCGAAAATGTAACCAGGGACCTAAAAAACTTTATATGTTAGAAAATATGAAGAAATATAAGATGGATCCCAGGAAAGCTCAATTCCACAAAACAGTGAAGAAATTACAAGAGGAAGATGGACTCCTTATCAAACCTTCTGATAAGGGAGGAAATGTTGTTTTGTGGGGGAGGGAGCAGTACAAGAAGGAAGCTTTGAATCAATTGCAAGATCATAATTGTTATAGTAAAATCAAGAATATGATCAAGTAAAAATTGATTTCTTTGGAAGGCTAGATACTTGGAGAGACGAGGGACTTTTAAGCTGGGATGAGCACAAATTCATTAAAAGAGAAAAACAGACTATCCCAGTATTTTATATGCTCCCCAAGATCCATAAGAACCCCACTAGTCCACCAGGGAGACCAATTATCTCTTCTTGCAATAGTTTATTTGAAAATGCTTCACGCTATATAGAGTACTTTCTCAACCCCATAGCAAGGTCACTTCCCTTTTACATCAAGGATTCAACCGATTTTTTTAAAATGTATCTTTGACATCTGATGGAATCATGAGACGATGGTTTTATTAACATTAGACATCTCTACATTGTATACCAGCATTAGACATGTAGATGGTCTGAGAGCAAGCGAACACTGCCTGAATAGAAGACCTACTTGCTTTGCTGCCCAAAACAGAATGATATTGGAACTAATGGAATCGTGCCTCACAAAAAATATATTCTTATTTGGCAATGAATACTTCCTACAGGAAAGGGGGACCGCGATGGGCACCTGTTTCGTCCCGAGTTATGCCATTTTACATCTCGGCTGGTGGGAGGAACGGGTGCTCGGGGCGGTCCCCTGGACCATTGGACTGAACACGTTCTATTGTGGGTTAGATTCGTTGATGACGTCTTCGTGCTGTGGCAGGGCACAGAGGCGGAAATCGATTTATTTATCAGTGACCTCAATCAAAACACCATTAATTTGGAATTTGTAGGTTAGTATAGTAAGACCTCAATAGACTTTTTGGATGTTAGGATAAGTCCATGTAATGATAAGCTGGAAACAACAGTTTTCCGTAAAAACACTGCGGGCAATTCTGTTCTCCATGCGGACAGTGCTCATCCTGCCGCATTAATTAGAAGTATCCCCTTTGAGCAAGGAGAACATGCAGCAGTGAGGAAGAATTCGACAGAATTGAAAAAGAGATGACCCATAGGTTCATTGAAAGAGGGTACAAGCCTGGTATTCTGAAAGGAGCAGCTAGCAAAGCCAGGAATTTAAAGCGACAAAAGATCTTGTTTGAACCATCGAGAACTAAAAAACAACAGGAACTAAATAAAATCCAAGATAATAAGATCAACTCTAGATTTATAACCACTTATAATGTGAGACACAAAGAGATAAGGTCCATTCTAAAAAAACATTGGTACCTTATAAAGAATGACCCGGTGTTAGGTTCCAGAGTTCAGAAAAATCCCGAAATCACTTATAAGAAATCTAAATCATTAAAAGATTTAATTGTTAAAAGTGAATTCTTGAGAGAAAGAAAAATTCATCTGATTGGCTAAAACAGAAACCTGGTTTTAAGAGATCCACGAAATGCAAGGCATGCACTCATGGTATGAATCGAACTAGCCTCAAAACATTTTTTAATAAGACCATCACCATTAGGAGTCCCATAACATGTAAAAGCAGTTTTGTTGTTTATTTGTTGCAATGTTCATGCCCAAAGATTTATATAGGTAGTACGACACTACCTGTTCACCAGAGAATCCTGCAACACAGGCGAGCAATTGTCAATCAGTATAGAACATATCCCGTCGCTAGACATTTTGAGTCCCATCGCCAGAGTAACCCTGAGAGTCTGCAATACACCTGTATAGCAGAAGTCCCCAAGAGAAAGAGAGGGGGGGACAGGGAAAGAGAACTTTGAAGGTTAGAAACGTATTTTATTCTGGAGTTTAACTGTATGGAACCACTAGGGCTCAATATTGACGAGGATTTATATACAAGTCTGCCTTGAAACTATTAGAAGAGAATAATAATGAAATCTGAAATGAAAATCTGCACTAGTAACCAATGCATATTCTTTTACGCTTGAATGGAGGTAATGCTTGGGGTCGATATATACGTTTTAAGGACCGGCATTTTAGATATATTCTTGCACTTTAGAGATTGTTATGTATTTTGCACTTTATGATGGAGCGGCAAAAAATCTTTTTAGTACGGAAGAGAATTTATCAAATATATTTGTACAGAGTGGTATGTTTACTATAAGAGAGTTGATTATAGTTTACTAAAGCACTTGCACTTTAATGTTTTGAGTACTGTAGTACAAAATGTTTACATTGAGAAAATGATCACGGTTTACATAAGCACTAGCACTTTATTATGTCAATATAAATATGAGCTGCTTCTGTGCACATCTTTTAATTTTCCACCTTTGCTATGGAGAATTTTTATCGCGTGAGGTTTAATCTTTTCCGTACTGTAATTTTGCACTTTATATGCAAATTAGAAAATATTGCACAAGCACTTTTTTCCATTTTTTAAAAAAATGTTATATTATGCAAGAATATATGAAAATACAAGAAATGGCACTTGCCAATATAATTGTGATGAAAAAGAACTAGTTCAAAAACTAGAAAGTGGACATCTATACTCACAATATGTACGATTTGTCTAGGGAGATTTAATTATTTGAACCCTGTTGAAATGTATAGTTAGAATATAGACATTTTAACTATATAAAAAAAGAAATAATGTTTTTACAATTGCACATGAAGTATATTTAAAATGAGGCTTGATGTCTGATAAAATCTTGGTGAAGTAACACGTTATAACATGGCTGCCGTGTTATAGAGAATTGTGGTGTTCTCAAATGCTGAGTCCATTGTTTGTCTCCACTGCCTCCATGAAGTGTATTTTAATCAAGCCGAATTGGTGGTGAAACATCCTGAACAAGGGAGCTAGACTCCCGAAACGCGTAGATGTACCTCGTCACAAAAATAAAAAGGACTTTTGGAATCTACCCTGGAGTGCCGGTTGATTTATTGTTTCAATATATATATATATATATATGTATATGTATATGTATATATATTTATATGTATATATATCTACAAAACGGAAAAAACTAATTTCAAGCCAAAATCAGTATTCATGCCGGCCATGCCAAAGGATGGACTTGATTTATTTACAGATTGTGTGATTAAGGATCTGAAGGACCTGTCCCTACAAAGCTCAGATGAGTTCTACAAAAAACATCAAAACAGGAATAATATGTATGATAAACTTATGGAAAAGATCAAAGCGAGATCTGACATTGTAATCAGGTGGTCAGATAAAGGGGGAAACATTGTGTTATGGCCGTTAGAAATGTACAACAACAAGGCGATGTCACAATTGCAAGACCAGGAATGTTATGCAAGAATAACCCCTACGCACATAGTGGGCATTCAAGAAAAGTATACAAATGAGCTATACAAATGGAAGAGTACAGGTCTTCTAAGCAAAGATGAATTTGAATATTTGAAAACCGACTACCCTGTATGCCCACAACTCTACCTTATTCCAAAGATACACAAGAACGAAAGAAAGCCACCAGGTAGACCAATAATTGCGGCCATAGGGAGCCTTTTTGAAAGAACTAGTATATTTGTTGATCATTTCTTGCAACCATTTGTCAAGAAACTCCCGGCTTATATAAAAGACACCGGTGATTTCCTACGAAAAGTATATGATGTGAAATGGGAACATGATTTTGTATTTATGACTCTTGATGTTCAATCACTATATACCAGCATTAGACACCATGATGGGCTGAGAGCAGTAAATCACTTTTTAGGACAAAGACCAATCACCCTATACAATCACACGAAAATGTTATTAGAGATGACAGAATGGTGTTTAACTAACAATACCTTCATCTTTAACAGACTTCACTACAGGCAAATACAAGGGTCAGCTATGGGTACTTGTTTCTCCCCCAGCTATGCGAACCTTCACATGGGCTGGTGGGAGGAACAGGTACTAATGGCTAAGCATCAGACCATATTATCTCAAAATGTGATCATGTACAAGCGGTACATAGACGATATTTTTATTCTATGGAAAGGCCCAAAGGAAGAAGCAGAAATGTTTGCATCAGAACTAAACGAAAATGCACTGAACTTGAGATTTACTTGCACCACTGACACAACCTCAATACAATTCTTAGATGTAGAACTCTACATAGAACAGGGGAAAATCCAGACAAGAACATATCGAAAGTTGAGGAGGGCGTGGCTTGAGCGCCGAGGGAGATGGCGGCGTGAGCCCGGAGCTCCGCGCCTATTCCCCACAATACTCCTGAAAACGGGGCCAGAGAACCCGCAAGTGCCCCGGCGCCGGTAGCGGGTCTGAAGGGGACTAGCTGGGCGTGATCTGAGCTGCTGGCGGCACTGCGGCGCCGAGATCGGCCGCCGATCGCAGCGGCCGCCTGAGCGGAGGGAGAGACGGCGGCGCGCAAGATGGCGGCCGCGACGGAGCCTTGACTGCTCGAGGGCTGCGTAGCGGTCCACACACCCGAAGCACACCGAAGGGGCGCGGCCGCCGTCACGGACGATTCCGACGGCGATCCCCCCGCAGCGGGAGCAGCTCCGTGACCCTCGGCAGCGGTTCGCGGCGACCGCGACCGCCAGAGGAAAGGGCCGCCAGGTACACCACTGCAGGCGGAGCTCCCAGGCGGCTTCGATAGCCAGGAGTGCGGTGGGACGAACTGCGCCCAGCCCTGGGCACCGAACTTGATGTCGGGTGAGCGGGAACAGCCCTGAGAGGCGGACCACGGGGGACGGGAACTAGTGCAGCACGGCCCGGGCCCCCCCCGCCCCCCCATCTCCTTTCTCTTGTCGCCCCCCCGCCGCGGAGGCTTGAATGGTGGATGCAGACATAGCGGAGGCGCCCTACAGGCCAGCGGAGGTCCCCCGGCAGCGCCAACCCTCCAATAGCGCGGCACACCTGAGCAGCTAGCCCAGGAGAGGGAAGACGGTATACCCCAGTCCCCAGGGGGCAAGCAGCACGGCAGGCGCTGCTTCTGGAGTGCGGCAACAGCGCAGCGGGTACCCGTGGCGCATAGGAGCCGACCACGTGGCTGGGGCCCGAGGGGAGAGAGAGCGATCATCCACAGATCCCGGGGGCCGAAAAACACGACAGGCGCCACGTCTGGGACGAGACATCTGCGAAGCGCAACCCCATAGCGCACAGGGACAGGCCGCGAGGCTGTGGCGCGGGGGGGTCTCAGCCAACCGGGCTGACCGAGCAGGACGAGGTCAGCCACAATGGGGAAGCCGAGGACCAAGGCGGAGGAGGCAGCGACGTCTGATGCGGCGGAGGGGGGCCCCACCGGGCAGTCGGACCTGCAGCGATTGCAGGACCGGATACTGGAAGCCATAACGGCCACTCGAGACGCGCTCCACAACGACATAGCGCAAGTGGCGTCAGGACTGGGCTTGCTCCGGGCGGACCACGATAAATTAAAAGACAGGGTCAAGGACGCTGAAACGGTGATCAAGGACCTGGCGCCAGCTCACAAGGTGATGGAAGGGAAGCTAACGGAAGCCCTGGACCGCATACGCACCCTGGAAAGGCGGGCGGAGGACGCGGAAAATAGAAGCCGGCGCAGCAATGTGCGGATCGTAGGCGTACCGGAGACGGAGGGGACGAGGGACATGGTTGCCTACATGGAGGAATGGCTGAAAACAGTGGTGGCGCCGGAAGGGCTCTCGTCATTCTTCACACTGGAGCGGGCACATAGAGTCCCCTCGGGGCCTCCCAAGCCCGGGCTTCCACCCAGGCCGATCATAGCCAAGTTGCTTCATCACAAGGATAGGGATTTGCTCCTGCGGAAGGCTCGAGAGGATGGCCCCTTCCAGATTGCGAACAGCAAGGTCACACTTTTCCCAGATTTCACCTTCGAGACACAGAAGCAGCGGGCCTCCTTCCTTACACTCAAAAAGGAACTGCGGAATGAGGGGATAGCCTACTCGTTGCTTTTCCCGGCCAGGCTCCGAGTGGTGGTGGATGACAAGGCGAGCTTCTTTAACACATCAGCAGAGGCCTGGGACTGGTGGGAGACATACAGAGCTGGAACGGACGGCGCCAGGGCGCAGGAGGAGCGGGAGAAGGAGCGGGAGCGTTCGCCGCAGCGGCCACGGAAGTCGAAGAGGCTGAGGAAACGTGGGCAGGGGAAGCTGGGGCCAACGGCCTCCCAGACTGAGGCAGAACGGCAGGCCGCACTACTGGAAGTGGGGAAGCTGAGTCGAGCGGAGGGCCCCGGCTCTGGGGGGGCCACAGACTCGGACACTCTTGTATCGGCCTCAGGCTCAGAATCGGACCTTTCTGGGATTCTTCGGACCGGAGGGCCGCTGGTGACACCGCAGACGGCGGACGAGACCCTGAATGTCTGAATTGCTGGCAGAAGACTATGGGTAATGTTTGGAAAGCTGGGAGGGAGACCCATGCCTAAGTATATAGCGGGGGCCGGGGCACACCGGGGTGCTCATAGCAGGGAGGACATGGGAAATTGGGGAGGGAGCGAGGAGCTAGGCGGCGCAGCCCCCCTCTGGACAAGGCCGCGCTCCGTAGGCCCTTAAGGCACCCACGGCTGCGGCTGTGTAGTTAAGACCTGGGTCAATCAGGTGCGGGAGTTTGGATGGGGACTGATATCTTGGTATTGGGGCCTGTTCTGGGGGTGGGGGGGGGGTTCCACAGTTGGGGATTGTTTACCCTTTTTGAAGTTATTGACCCTGGGTATACCACGGGTAGGACTGTTGAGATGCTTTGTTTTGTTAAGGGGGGGCACCACCACCATTGAAGGGCGGGAACTGGAGGAAATGTGTCGACCGGATCACTGGGACAATGGCTAATGTGAATAAATTGAACTGTATTACCTGGAATGTGCGGGGCCTACATACCATGCAGCGCAGACATAAGGTACATGCCTATTTAGTGCGGAGGGGAGTGCACATCGCCATGCTGCAGGAGACGCATCTTACACGGCAGGAGGGGGCGGCGCTACAGAGAAGGTGGCGGGGACAGGTTTTCCATACCAGCTACTCAGCATATGCTAGGGGGGTACTAATATGGGTTAGAGCAGGCACACCTTTCCAGCTCACGCGCCAATGGGTGGACCAGGAAGGGAGGTATGTGGTGGCGGAGGGGAAGCTGGAAGGTAGGGATATCGTCTTAGCTAGCATTTATGCCCCGAATTCGGACCAGCTGGCTTTCCTCGCGACACTATCAGGAACGCTTACTCACTCCCTGGCGGGCCCGATCCTGCTGGGGGTTGACTTCAACTCCATTGCGGACCCCTTGCTGGATAGGTCCCACCCCCCCCTGCACGATTCCCCGGTACACAGGCTATCTAGGGGTAGAAGGGAGTGGCAAGAGAGTTGGGAACTGACGGATATCTGGAGAGGGCAACACCCGGCTGACCGAGATTACTCATTCTTCTCCGGACTGCATGACTTGCATGTCCGGTTGGACACGATACTCTGCTCCCGGGGGGTACTGCCATACGTCACGGAATCGGAGTACCTGTCGAGAACGATCTCTGACCATAATCCACTCCTGATCCGGTTAGCTTGGGTGGCGGAGAAACCCAGGATCCCGATCTGGAAACTGCGGCCTGAGACCTTAGAAGACCCCCTATTCGAGGCGGCCCTGGCGGAGGGGGTGGCCTCATATTTCGCGGAGAATGAAGGAACGGCGACCTCCAGGGCGATGGAATGGGACGCCTTTAAGGTAGTGGTGAGGGGTATCTGCATCAAAGACTATGTAGGCGTGCGAAAAGTGTTGCTGGGCGATCTGGCTAAGGCGGACACCAAGCTGAGGGAAGCGGAAAGGGAGCGGCCCGGACACCCTGAACTCCAGGTGACACTATGCGCGGCTAGGGAGGCGGTAGCGGTTGAGGTAGAGAGGCTTCGAGCCTTTGACTTCAAGAGGTATGTGCTGCGCTCCCATGTGGACGGCGACAAGGCGGGCACCCTTCTGGCGTGGCTTTCGAACCCCACTAGACGGTACACTCCCATACTCCAACTGAGAGATACGTCGGGCGTAGTACAGCACACTCAGTTGGGCATAGTTGACGGCTTCCGGGAGTATTACGAGGGCCTATATAAGAGTGCCCTGGGAGACCGGCCGGAACTAGCAGAACCCTTCTTGACAGGTCTACCCCTACGACGGCTGGAGGCGGAGCAGGCGAAGGACCTGGGCTCGGACATTGAGTTAGGGGAGATCAGGTCGGCGGTGCGACGCATGGCACGTAACAAGTCGCCCGGAATAGACGGACTCCCCATAGAATTCTATGGCAAATATCTAGATATCCTGGCGCCAAGACTGTTGACCGTCTATAAAGAGGCCAAGGCAGCAGGCCAATTACCGCAGTCCATGCGGGAGGCATTGGTGGTTCCACTGCTGAAGCCCGGTAGAGAGTGCAGTGACCCGGCGTCCTATCGACCACTCTCTATGCTCACCGCAGACTATAAGATTTTGAGCTCCATACTAGCAGCAAGGCTCCTGCCACACATGACGGACCTCGTGCACGAGGACCAGAATGGTTTTATACCATCGCGCAACACCACAATCAATATCAGAAGGCTTGTCCGTATCATGGACGGGTTGAACGGCGGAGCTGGGACGGAACTGGTCCTTTCGGTTGACATTGAAAAAGCCTTCGACAGTCTAGAGTGGGACTACCTCTATGCAGTAATGGAACGGTTTGGGCTGGGGGCTGGTTATATTCATTGGACGAAGGCCCTTTATGCGGAGGCGATAGCAAGAGTGAGGGTGGGATCATCGGTGTCCCTCCGATACCCGGTTGAGCGAGGCACCCGACAGGGTTGCTCTCTCTCGCCGCTGCTATTTGCACTGGCTATAGAACCGCTAGCGGCGCAGGCCCGTACTGGGCGGCACTTCCGTGGAGTGCGGGCCCGAGACGGGCAACACTTCATCTCGCTATATGCTGATGATTTACTGCTATTCCTCCATGACGGCGTAGAGGACTTGCAGGGAGCGGAAGCACTACTAGAGGGCTTCAGGAAGATGTCGGGCCTGAAAGTTAACTGGCCAAAGACGAGCTTGTTCCCGCTGCAGGAGGGCGCTGCCCAGCCGCAACACCGATCGGAAGCAGCTTGGGAGCCTGCCTGTATTAAGTACCTGGGGGTCCAAATTTACCATAAGGCGGAAGACTTGCTTGAGGGCAACCTGGGGCGATGTGTGCGTGGATTGAGGGGCTGCATGACCTTCTGGGCCACGTTGCCGTTATCGGTGGCTGGCCGGATCTCCTTGCTGAAGATGGTTGCACTGCCAAGATTATTATATTACTTCCGGACGCTCCCGATCTGACTACCTAGCTCCTTCTTTAGACTACTTCAATCTCTGATCACGACGTTTATTTGGGGAGCGGGACGATGTAGAGTGGCGCTGGCCACGCTCTCTCGCCCGAAAGATGAGGGGGGATTAGCGGTTCCGGACTTCGAGCTTTATTACCTAGCGGCCCAACTGCAGATCTTCACGCAGGAGGTGGCCCGGGTGTTTCGGGGTCCGGAAGACGACATCTTGCGGGGAACGCCCAGGCACGTCCTGGCATATATCACTCTCCAACAGCGGCTGGACAATAGGGACTTATCGCTGGAGCAGCGCACGTACCGCCAATGCTGGAACCGGGCACAGAGGAGAGCCGGAATTCGGCGCCCGTATGCACCGGAGATCCCTCTGGGCATGTTAACAGCCCTACCGCATGGCGGGGACTGGTCGCATCTGCAAGGCTGGGAAGAAGCGGGAGTGCAGGTGGTGGGGGACCTATACGAAAATGGCGCGCTGCTCCCGTTTCAGGAGTTAATGGAGCGCTTTGACATCCCAAGAGGGGGATTTTTGCTTCATGCAGCGGTAACCAGGGCAATGCAGGCCCACTGGGGCACGGGACTTGAGGAGCCTGAGACGGCAGCAGCGTGCCAGTACACTATGATGGCGGCGGGAACACTCAAGGCGGTAACATGCCCTTACAACCGGATGATAAGAGAGAACATTCCTCCTCTTGCATCTCTGAAAGCCAAGTGGGAGGCGGACCTGGGCAAGGACATCCCAGACACGACATGGGCACAGTTGATCCGAAGGGCCCGCAACAGCACAAGAAACGCTAGATTCCAACTAATCCATTACTACATATTACATAGAGCATACATGACCCCGGGTAGGATCAGGCGATATTTTGGCGCGGACACAGCGTCCTGTCCCCGGTGTCGAGATGAGGGGGCCGAATTAGTGCACATGCTGTGGGCGTGCCCGGCCCTGCGGGGCTACTGGCAGGAAATAGGGGTGGTACTGAACGAGGTGACTGAAAGGACCATAGACTATGGCCCAGCGGAATGCATCCTGCACTGGTTTCCCCATACCCCCAAAAACAAACTCACGAGCAAGTTCATTGATATGGGACTGATGGTGGCTAAGAGGGAGATCACTAGGAACTGGAAGGCGAGGGTGGGGCCAACTCCACGGAGGTGGCGGCAGGAATTCTTGAAGTGGGCGGCGGCTGACAGCTCTTACAGGTACCCGCTTGCGCGCAGGTCCCCTAGCCAGACAGCGGCAGATACAGCGACCTCATGGGAAGTAATGGTACAGGCACTCTGGGACAGCGAGGAGGATGAGGATGAAGAGGCCCCCGAGGCGGGAAGGGCGACAGAGACTAGCTGAGGCCCCGAGAATATCAGATAAACAGGGGAACAGGCACTAGTACTCCAGGAACGAACGCTATAAGTGCCTTAGATGGGTGGTGGTGAATGGGGTGGGATAAGGGGGGGAGTTCTAGTTTTTGCGCAGGGGGTGGGAGTTGGGGGGTTAGCGCATAAGTTAAGTAGGACTGTAAAAGTAGTCATGTACACGATCCGGACACCGATTACTCCTTTGAACTGACCGTCAGGCATGTGAGCACAGAGATATCATCGCCGCCCGACCCCCGGGTTGTGGGCATAACGGCTGTGTACTGACCACCAATTACTATTGTATGCTTGCTCGATTTTATGAAGCTACTTGCACATGTATGGGCCTGTACAGGCATGACTGCAATAAAAATTATTTAAAAAAAAAAAAAAGAACATATCGAAAGCCAACTGCAGGAAACTCAGTGCTCCATGCACAGAGCTTCCACCCGCAAAACCTTAAGGAATCAATTCCTTATGCGGAATGCTTACGGATGACAAGAAATTGCAGCACTATAACGGGGCGAAATGAGGCAAACGAGAACCTATTTACAAGACTTAAGCAGAGAGGGTATAGCCCAAAAACTTGCAGTAAAGCAGATGTCAAATGTAGCAAGACCAACAGGAAAGATCTCCTGTTCACTGAGAGGCAAGCTAAAACAGGGCAAACCCCAAAAGGGAACCCCCTAGACTAATAACAGGGTTTAATGCTTATCACAATCAGGTAAGGAAAATACTTACTAAACATTGGCCACTAGTGAAGAAAGATCCTATAATTGGTGAATTATGTGGTAACAGGCCAATGATAGCATTCAGGAAGGCAAAATCCATGAGGGATCACCTTGTCTGTAATGCACCCTCACTCAAAAAACCTGGCGACTGGCTGTCTAAGTCTAAAGGGTTCAGTAAGTGTACCAAGTTTAAAGCATGTAAACATGGTGTAAACACTACTAAGGTAGATGTACCCTTCAGAAAGAAACCATACAAGATCCGAGATAAATATACCTGCAAAACGGATTACGCAGTTTGTGCTAACGTGCATCTGTGGTAAGCGATATGTGGGGAGCACCATTCACCCTGTGCATGTAAGAGTCCTCCAGCCTCTTCGCGCAGTCACAAATGATGATCCGGCATACCCTGTGGCCAGGCACATCAACACGGCCCATGCAGGTGACATAGGAGTACTGACATATTTTGTCATTGACAATGTCCCAAAAAATATCAGAGGGGGTAATCGTCTCCAGAGTCTGAGAAGATTGGAATCCAGGTATATCATTTTATTAAATTCGAAAATACCTAATGGCCTCAACTCTGACTAAGCCCTTAATGTACACCTGTAATTATGAGACTAGGGCCTAGGTTTGAATATATTAAGTCAGACCTCTTCTGAAATATAAACTCTCTCCCTTCCAGATAAACATCTTTGTTCAATTTTATTTCACTTTTCACTGTAGATTAGAGCACCAAGACTTCCCCAAGAGCAGTTTCAGCTTGATAGGCAGTATTTTTAGCAGAAACACCTGTTATATTAACACAAAGACATGAGAGGAAATATCACGTTTAAAAGTATATAGGTAGCACATGATAAATACTACATGTGGGATAAGTATGACTATGTATATCAATGGCGATTACAAAGTATATCAGTACATTATATGTGTAAGGGTATGAACCATTCTGAGCACGAAATGTTTAACACGCCATAACGCCTGTCCACTTGGAGACGACGGTAGCAGCTAAAGGCGCCCCGGGTTGATTAATATTTACTGTATAACTGACATGTAATGTTTCTTTTCACTATCAAACTTGGGCGCGCTAATTAGCGTATAGGCGGGTGTCACCTGTAACATAAATATGCTTAGAAATGATTGTTATTTCCTCAAAGTTCCCCAAATAAACCCGTATCACGCAACGCAACTAATGCTACAACACATTAGGAACCACCGGAGAGTAATCTGCAAATCCCGGTACGCTCGGGACTGCTTTTGGACCGTAGTGAGCGGTTAAAAATTAAATATTGGAAATTTAATTGTATCACAATGCACAATCAACAATACAACCGTAAGCACCGGAGTGCAATATCATAATTAGTCCCTCCCGCACCCGGCACTAACGAGTCATAACGTGTATATACATTACGAGCGGCCACATATACAGCGCTAGCCAGAGCCTCCAACGCCGCCTTACAATCAGTACCCACTATAGTGTATAGTTAACAGCCACGGGGCGACAAATATGAACACTCACCATCACTTAGTGTACTTTTGAGACAGGAGCGCGCAAACATCTGTCAGCAACACGGGGGCAGCGCGCCGCGCACGGAGTGAAAGGGAGGGAATCACTGGGCTGGAATTGCCGGTGGGTTACTATAGTAACACAGTAACGTGAGAGGGAGGGTGACGCAATGCAGAATGTTGAAAATGAAAGTAACTCTTCTATGTCAAATGCACTTAGGCGTCACCCGAGGTTACCATGGGGACCATGTCAAAAGTATGTAAAACAAGCTATAATATGCCTAAAAACAAGAGTGAAACACGCATGATGTAATGCAATGACAGAGGGGTATAAATGTAACCACAGTTTGCTAAGATGTTGTGAACAAGGCGGGTGCTTACCGCCGAAACGCGTCAAGCAGCCTAAATGAGTGAATAAAACTTGTTTGGAATCAACAATTTCACGGAGTCAGTGCCTTACTTGCATGCTGAAGTTTGGAGTGTTCCTGATGTATATATATGTGTGTATATATGTGTGTATATATATGTGTGTATATATGTATATATATATATGTGTATATGTATGTATATATGTGTATATATATACACACAGGTTGCTGGTAGAAGTTTCATGCTTTGAGTTCCTCTGAAGCATCCAACCCCTGAATTTGCACCTGCCACAAGTTCTTCTGCTTTGTTTGACATAAGCCCAGCAAGGCCTTGCCCTGGTAGCAGATAAAGGTTACCTTTAGGCCTTCCTACATTTATCTCATCAGCCATCCCATTTCAAGTCACCTCTTGAGATACGTTTTCTCAAAGGGCTGGCCCATATGATCCTGCCCACACTCGTTGTGATGCCGTAATGGGAACTTAACTTGATACTCACTTACCTGATGTGCACTCCTTTCAAACCTATGCACAGCTGTCCTCTTTACCTTCTAGCTATATAAACTACATTCTTTATTGCCATAACATCGGCTAGGTGAGTAAGTGAACTTCACGCTGTATCTGCAATTCCACCATATACATCATTCTTTCTGGACTGATTAGACTTCCAGACAAAAGCAGCATTCCTGCCAAAGGTACTCGTGCCTATCCACATAGGGCAGTCGATCATCCTGCTGGCTTTCTGTGCACTCTCTTATTCCTCCAAGTCAGAGGAACAGCTACATCGCCTCGACCCTTAATATCTATGTCTCAAACCACCAATTACTGACTGGGCTACCAACTTTTTGTTGGTTTCACTGGAGCTAGGAAAGACAAAAGTGCAAAAGACAACCATCTCACAATTTATTTGTGTTATTTATAAAAAATAGGGGCTGGCCAAGAAGGTGTGCATGCTCATTCTAAAAGAGCGAAGGCTACTACCTCGTGCTTGTGTACAGTGGGCCAGTTCTGTACATTTGCCAGGTGGGTGCCCCTCCACGTTTCGCAAAGCATTACTGCCCGGATTACCAGGTCCGGGATAAAGGGCACTTGGATCAATGTGGCCTGTAGGATTTCCTGGTCCGAGTTGTTGCACAGTTCCACCACCTGAGGGGAATACTACTTTGGTATTCATTCAAAATGTGAAGATACTGCAGTTAGAAGTTTCTATCAGAAGAACAAGTTACTTACATCCTGTGACACCTTTTTAGTTCTCGCGACCTGCGTTGCACTGCTCAGCAGTGCTCGCGCAGGCGAGAGTCCTTTTGTCTGGGGTTCAGAAATGGACCCTGGAATTGCACAGGCTTGTGCCTGTGTTTTTTGTCTCCTCTTCTCTGATTGGCCTTTGAGTGCGTGTATTTTGTTAACAGAGCACGCAATAGGCCAAAGGCGGGCGCATTGCTCCGCCCACGGCATATTGGTGTCTGTTATGCGCACCAAAGCCCATATGTTTTCAATTATCGTGCCCAGACACGGGCGCGATAATTGGAAACATATGTCTCGCAGTGGGGGGCGCCCGTGCACCACTCGCTGGCGTGTTTTTTTTTGGTTTTTATAATAGCGATCGCTTTCGCAATCACTTTCATTGCCGCATGTACATTAGGTTTTTTTCCCCAGACTACAGGACTCATTTGAAGTGCATCGAAGACGCCGTTGAAGGATGCTCATGTTGGATAAACAAACACATATAATATTTATGCATATGCGGGGGCCCGCTGAGACATGGAAACAGCACGTGTGGAGAGAGCCAAGATTGTTTAAACTCTCTGCGGATAGACCCGTATTAAACCCATTACGGATATTCCCCTTGCTGCTGTGCGGCTGCTCGTTCCGGGCTGTTCCAACAAACCAGGCTTCTGATTATCTCTGTGTTTCTTTTTTTAATAAAACTCGACGTTCAAATTTGGGAAGTGCTAATATTATGGCGTGTTCATTGCTTGCATGTGTATAACGTGGCCAGTGACCCGAGAATCTCAACGCAGGCTGTCATGTGATGGCAGTGGCCGCTTGATGTGGATTGTGACCAGTGTGGCCCCGCACACCGTATATTGTAACCAGGGGGCACCGCACATTGTGTATTGTGAGCAGTGGAGTCCGCATTGTTTATTGCGTCCAGCAGGGACCCGCAAACTGTGCATGGGGACTAGCGGGCCCCGCATACCTTGTACGGTGAGTTGCTTGGGCCCGCACCGTGTATTAGGACCAGCGGGCACCTCATACACCGTGTGGTGACCATAGGGGCCCGCTCCGTGTATTAGGACCAGCGGGCACCTCCTACACCGTGTGGTGACCATAGGGGCCCGCTCCATGTATTAGGACCAGCGGGCACCTCATACATTGTGCGGTGACCACAGGGGGCCGCTCACTGTGTTTCGCGATCAGAAAGGCTGGAATCTGCATGTTTGAGTCTCTCCAGAGACTGGCTGGCCCCGCCCACTGTCTAGCGGGACTGGTTTACCGATGGGGTACCGGCCCTGTAACCCATCTATTGTGACCCCCGCGAACCTTGTATTGTCACCGGAAGGGTCCACTCTTTTTTTTTTTTTTTATGAGCAGCGGGGCCCCACACACCGATTATTGTAACCAGTGGGCCCCCACACACTGTTTTTGAAGACCAGAGAGACCCACATGCAGTGACTTGGATCTGCATGTCTAGGGTCAGAGCAAAGGCTGCATGGGGTGATTGGTGGGCCACACACACTGTACTGCTGGACGGTTTTACCGAGGCCTGGGCCCTGCACACCGAGTACTGTGACCTCTGTAGTCCCGTACAACGTGTATTAGGCAGTACCTAGTTACTGGAGGCTCCACACAATGTATCCGGTTGGACATGACCAGCTTAGTGCCTCTCCTGTGCAGCTGGACCTGACTGCCCGAGGGGGTCTGCACACGGTTTCACTGGACCTGGTGACCCGAAGGCCGCTCACACGGTGTATGGCTGGACTTGTCCTCTGTACTGTTTTGTTTCCTTACTTGTGGTTTACCTGCTACCTGCATTTCACCATCATGTGTTAGTTGTCTTGCCTACACCATGCTTCTTTCTTCCCTGCACTGCAGTTGTTTTCCATCTATGTTTGTTTCTGGTACGGGAACACCTGGCATATGCCCAGGAACTAGTTATAGCTCCTCTACTGCTTGTTAATGTAATAATCCTCTTCTTAGCTTTATGGGTTATAAATTGTAGTCAAGAGCATCCATACTTTTGTAACTGTCATGGCAATGGCTCTTGATCGCAAAATACATTTTAAAGAAATACATACTTACTTAGTATGTTGTTATAATTCAAAAGACTTAAAGGGAAAGTCTCCTGGTACTTTATTTTATACAAATAGACTGCACCACCCAGCGTGACCTCCCCTATCGTAATTGATCTAAAAATGTTGGTTTTGGGGTGGAGTAATCTCACTTCTTTTGATGTTATATCACTTCAGATCCTGGCCCTCCATGCACCTCATTAAATCTTTCCAATGCTTGTAAGAGGACCTCTGACACAGCATCTTAACCCTCGCATTAAACATGTGCGAGAGAAAGAGGCCTATTTAGGGGAAGGGCCACTAACACTATAATGACACATTGATGACCCTACTGCCCTCTTGACCTTCCACACATACAGTGTGTGGTGTAATGCTGCTCTGATATTCTAGAGGCCTTCACTAGAAGTTCCCAGAAGCATATGGATTTTGGGGGAATCATGTCTGATCAGGAGCAGATTACCGTTAAAGTTAAACACAAATTTCTAGGACTTCAAGTGAGGTGGACAGTTTCATGGTAAACAAGCATTTGCAATGCAATAGGTCTGGCATTTATGCGAGTTTGAGCTATTGACATTGCAAATAACGATGCCTTTTATTTTTGTTTTCGTTATTAAAACATAAATAAAAGGCATTGTCATTTACAATGCCAATAGCTTAAACTCGTTTTTGTTTGCACTAAATATCGAACTAGAATTAGGCAGTCATATGCTTCACTTGCATGCATGAATTTCACATCGGACTTGATTGGTGCGGGTGGATTTGTGTGCACTTTTATGTCCTTTGAAAATATGTTCTTTTAACTTGGATGTATTTATCAGCCGAACACTGAGCATTAGGAAACTGATCAGCTGCCAGCACAGAAGTAGTGTTAAACAAGCATTTGCAATACAATAGGTCTTGCATCATTAAAGTTTGAGCTATTGGTGTTGCATTATTATTGGCAATGCCAATAGCTCAAACTTTAATAATGCGAGACCTATGGCATTGCAAATGCTTGTTTGGTAGAGACTCTGTTTAACCACAGATTCCTCATCGACCCAACCTCCTCCCCTATCTGTGGAATACACTCATACAGTTCAATATTAAGATGCTAAATTACCAGTCTACAAGCTGACGTATTCTGATTTCAATAGCCCCATGTCTGTGTGCGTGGATGGAAATCAGAAAGAAACTGACATCAGCGTGTGGGGGTCATGCTGATATAGTGACCCCAATATAGTGGCCTCTTTGTCCCTTCTGAAGTGGGATGGACCTGATGCACAGCCACTCAACTGCACCTACCAACACGCGAGAGTATTGCTAAAAGGTTGCCAGATCCAGTCTGGCACCTCAGGAAAATTCACAAGTTAAGGAATCGGTAGTTAGTGTCTATCAGAAAAGGCGTGACCGGAGGGAAGTAACTTGTTCCTTTCTGCTACCACTAATAAAGCTAAATCTGTAGGGGAATCAACCCTGTTAATTTGCAAATTGACTCATGTTCTGGTTTGAAAAAACTCTTATGCTAGTCTGAATATCCTGCTGCTTGAAGTTCACACATATATTCTCTAGGATCTTGACATCTATCAGGATCTATGTATCCTGCTGGGACAGTATACATGTTTCTGGTAGATTACTTCTGACTACATAAATTGCTAACTTGTAGGTTAGGTTCAGAGGGGCCATACAGCAGCTACAAATATCAAAACTCCCAAAGCCCACATCCTGATGGTGAAGTTGGACTCCTGCACATGTGCCAAAAATGCTAATGATTTTGATAGGGGGATTGGTGCAAAGTCCCACAAAGTGCTTATCAGTTAACTGTAATACCAGAAGCCTGGTAATTGAAAGTCCAAGTGTGAAAGAGGTGCTGGGGTTTTAGGAACCCGGCAGTGCCAGGGGATAACACCCGAAGACCTCTGAGTTCTCCCTGTTCCGGACCACAGAAACACAGAGTCTTCTATTTGAAGTCAGAGATCGAGTTTTATTGGCTGCAACCAAGTAACAGGTGTCCTAGAATTGCAACAGCACGGGTCATAAGTTCTCAGGAGACTGTTCGTTTTTACAGAACCAGCCTTCTCCTTTTATACAGAAATAACAGCTGCAGGCAAGAATTCTTCAGTTTATGATATGGTTATACACATATTTCTACAATAATACAAAGAGCGAAGTCATGCTAGCCAACCCATATTTTAGATGTCCAGTTCGTGATGGATTACCCAGCCAGGCCCAGAACTCCCATCAGATATCGATGAAACACCAATAAGGTCGGGCACCTCCTCATCGTAAAACTGGCCATAAACAAGAAACATGGACAGGTGTATGTGTGTAGAAAACATGGTCTGTAGGTGGTGAATGGTTTATGGCATGTTGTGCCTTGATGCTATCTTACTCGGCCAATGGGCGAGGAGCTGCCCAAACAGGTTTGGCTGAAGGCAGTGGAGTCAGCTCGGCCAGGTCATGGGGAAGTCAGCTAAGGTGGACGTGTCCTTTTAGATCAAGCTTGGCCTTAATCAATTGACTTATATGAGGGCAAGTCATAAGATGGATGCCGTTCACAAAATGGAGTCCGAGGGTTCGGAACGGAAACCACGATTTAAGGGTGTTAGCATCACTCAATCATGACGCAAATGCATAGGGATAATGTCCTAATCATTACCGGTCTGTCGTTACCAAATTCGTCATGGTACGACGATATTTTGTGACACGAGTGTTGGACCTCGGTACCGGTAGAACAGCAGGGTCCGGAATTTCAGTACCACAGACCCTCCTTTTGCCCTCATATTAGGCAATAACTCATGCTAATCTGAGTCCAAATCTGTATTAATGAATTCATGGAGATGCTGCTGTAGCATCATTCTGTTGCTCAATTCGTCCCTTGACACAGGCTTCCTTACACATGAAGTAGCACAGAGGCCACATATTGCAGGAGCGCACTGCACAAACAGGCAGAACATAAACAGAATGGCTAGGATCATCCCGATGAAGATCAGGGTTTTCCATCCCCAGGCAGAGATCAGTTCCCAGAACCACCCTAGCAGAGACCAATCCCCTTTCTCCACGTGAAGGGAATCAGATATTTTGTGTAGTTTGGCGATGGCCTGGTACACTGTCGGTGCATTATCAGGGATGAAAATGCAGCAACTGGATTGGATCACTCTACATACACCACCACAGTCTGCAAGTATGACATCTAGGGCAACTCGGTTCTGAAGAGTCATAAGTCGATCCGACTGAAGCTCAGCTGCCAAGTTGCCAAGGGCACCGGCCGTTTCGGTCACGGCGGACTCAACTACCCTCGATAACTGGCGAATGTTCCTGCTGTTCACCATAGGCCCCCAAAATGGCAGAAAACCCTTTGCGAAGTCTGCAAATTCCTGACCCGCGGTGTCGTCTTGACTCACGACACCCCTAACTGTCCTTGTCCGATGGTAATCTGCTCCGGCCGTATAGGTGGGTGGCAGCAGAAATGAGATAAAACATGTGCCCGAGAAGTCAGGGGCAACTAAGTGTATGCCTTGTCATGGCAGATGAAGTATGTACCCTTAGCCGCCAAGAATGGAGGGGAAGTTCGGGATGCAAACACATACGTTTCTGTGCAAACGCTCTTCCCCAACTGTGCTTTGGGATCCCTGCCAATACCTTGCAGACATAGGTGACCTTGGTGGGGGACTACCCAAACTGAGGAGGATTTCTTCGATTTCTGGCTCTCACTTAAGGAAATCCCATACTTGGTGATGTTCCACCTACTGTATGGGGTAAACTCGTCCTTGGGGGTTGCTCGGACCGTGTCAATATCTCTACTCATATTTTTGATTCCTGCCACTAGTGCCTTGTTGTTTGAATTTTCCCCTCGAACGTATGGTTCAAGGGAGAACAGGAACATGGTCTGGAAAGCCCACAAAGAACCGGAATAACTGAATGGCAGGACGAAGTAAGGGATACCCTTATCGGTTGTGTGTGGCATGAGTCCGCATATCCAACAGTTCGTAGTGTTCATGACAGATTGGTGCTGGTGTAGGAGTAGGACAGATGAATTATTTACAAATTCTAGTCTTCTGGCGGACTTGTGTTCAGGTAGTGGATGGAAGGAGTGTGTAGGAACAGTAGGAGGAGGTGTGAGCTGGGTGTTGGGCATGAATGGAACTCGAAAAATGGACAGAGCATAGCCAGTTAAAAACATTATTATACTACACAACATTGAGATGCTTAATACTAGAGATCGTCTTCTTGCCATTACAGTGCATATTTTCTTTTCAAAGTTCACGGGTCTAGCAGGTCTCTCCACCCTCGGAAACTCCATCCTCTAGTTGCTGCACGCGGTGGGAGTTTGATTCTGCCAAGAAGTGCGCTCTGTCCAGTCCGGTGTAATTCCCTCAGACCGACCAGAACCGTTGACCTAGGCGTCCCTGGCTGCACTCCTCAGACTTCAACCGCGGCCCTAGCAGCAGAACCGGATGGCGGTTCGAAAATCAAAAATGAGCAAGTTCCCTGGGTGAGAGAGCTGTAAAATCAAAAATAGTTCTTAGGGGAAAGAGAGTCACATAAATTCACTTTTATTAGTCCCTTTTTTTCGACCTCAGATTATATCGTTGTTTCCCAGGTACGGTGTGGTCTTCGAACAATGTTTCAGGTTCTGTAGTGTCCAACTGCATTGACGGGGGCACAAGTCCTTGCAAAATACGATCACTTTCCTTATCGGTACCAGTTCCTTTTAATCGTGCATCGCTGAAGGGGACAAAGCGAGGTATGGACTCTGTCTCGGAGTCAGCGACTCCTTGCTGGACCCACCGGTCATATGGAAGGGGCAGCGGGACCCGTTTGCAATGGGCGCCGTGCACCCAATGTTTTTTCCCGTGGACACGTACTGCAGAACGGGTATATAGCAGGACCTGGAAAGGTCCGGTCCAGCGAGGCTCCTCGTTCTTGGTTCGCCTGAAGTTCCGGACTAGGACCCAGGAGCCAGGTTCGATGGCGTGGCCTGGATCGTCAGACGCCAGTGGAGAGGAGCTGTGGACCTGTTGATGTAAAACATGCAGTTTAGTTGTCAATTCGTGTAAATAGTCAAGCAGTGCGGGGTACTCTATTTCATTCAGTCTCTTGGGTCTGGGCACACCCCAGATGTTAGCTGGGCGGCCAAACACAATTTCATGTGGGCTAAGTCCTAATCTGGAATGGACAGTCATTCTGGTTGATAGGAGTGCTAAAGGCAAGGCGTCTGGCCACTTAAGACCTGTGCTGGCTTGGATCTTGGCTAATTTTAACTTTAACGTGCCGTTATAGCACTCTACTAATCCAGCTGATTGGGGGTGATTTGCAGCGTGGAATTTCTGGTGGATGCCTAGACACTCACACAGTCTCTTCATCACTCGTCCCACAAATTCACTTCCATTATCACTCCAGACAATTCTAGGCATGCCAAACCTAGGGAAGAATTCCTTAACAAGGGCTTTGGCAGTTGACAAGGCAGTGTTGTCCTTAAGGGGATACGCTTCCACCCACCTGGAGAAGGCGCAAACAACAACAAGCACGTATTTCAGGTTGTTGCACCTCTCCATGTGGATGAAATCGAGCTGCAAGACCTCGAACGGATACGTTGGAGGTGCAAAATGACCAGCTGGAGTTGGGGTTCCCCTACCGGGATTGTGCTTCAAACACACCATACAATTTCTGACCAAATTCTCTGCACATTTTGGGATACCACTATTCTGCCATACTGGGGCCAACAGCTTACAGATTCCTTTCACACTAACGTGTGCCATTCCATTGGCCATCGTCACCGCTGCAAGTACATAGGCGTTAGGTAACATCCATCGCTGATGTTCTGACAGTTCGACCCAACAACCATTCGCATCCAATCTACCCTTGCTTTCTCTCCATTCATTCACCTCTTTCTCAGTGGCATCAGCTTGTATAGATTTCACACTTTCAATGGTGTCCTCACACATACCCTCATCAGTAATCCATCTAGCAGGACCTACAACATACATCCGACTCATTGTGTTCCTTGCAGTCTCTTTCGCAACCTCGTCGGCAAATGCATTCCCTCGACCAACGTCGTCTTGAATCTTTCTGTGTGCACTGCATTTCACAATCGCAACTTGTAGCGGTAAGGTCAGTGACTCAAGGAGCTCGTTAACTAGCTGGCCATGTTGGATTCTCGCACCATGTGACGTCAGGAACCCACGTTCACGCCACAATCGTCCAAAACTATGGGCTACACCAAAGGCGTATTGGCTATCCGTATACACATTCACTCGCTTTCCCTCTGCCAACACACACGCTCTTGTAAGTGCTATTAACTCTGCTGCTTGTGCAGAATTCTGGGGGATGCCAGCTGTCTCTACAATCGTGTGTAATGTCGTCACAGCATATGCTGCAGTCGTATCACCATTTGGCAACTTGAAGCATGAACCATCAACCCACAAAGCATCATTACATTCAGGAAGGGGAGTGTCTTGCAAGTCTACTCTCCCTTTGGTCTCTTCTTCTGTCCTAAAACAGCAATCATGTTTTTCAACCTCATCTGTCTCTGCCGAAATGGGCAATAACGTAGCGGGGTTGAGTGTATCACACCTCTTTATGTGAATGTGACTCGCTAACAGTGTCAGTTCATAGCTCGACAGTCGAGCACTAGTTAAATGTTGTGTTTTCGTTCTGTTTAGTAAAATATCTACTGCATGTGGGACCATAACGATCAGTGTATTATTCATGACTAACCCAGCAGACTGTCGAATACAGACAGCTGCTGCAGCAGTGGCCCTCAAGCAACTTGGTAATGCCTTAGCTACGGGATCTAGAGTCGCTGAAAAGTATGCGCATGGGCGCTGTTTGCTCCCAAAGTATTGTGCTTGGACTGATAATGCGCAACCTTCCTTCTCATGGACATATAATGTAAAGGGTTTACTGTAGTTGGGGTTTCCCAACACAGGAGCCGAACATAGTGCATCACGCAACTCATGGAAACTGGTCTGACAATCTTCAGACCAAGGCATGGGATTGGGTGTGTCTTTACGGATTAATGCCAGCAAAGGTTTGGCCAATAGTGAGAAATTCGGTATCCATTGTCTACAGTACGATGTAATGCCCAAGAAAGCACGCACTTCTCTTTGTGTCCTTGGGACACTCAGTTCTGCAATTGCCTGTATTCGCTCTGGGGTCAGTCTCCTTCCCTCCTTCGATAAGATGTGACCTAAGTAGGTCACTTCTTGTCAGCAAAATTGTAGTTTGGAGAGCGAGACTTTGTGCTTCATGTCACATAAATGATGCAACAACGACAATGTCGCTTTTTTGCAAACTTCTTCTGTGTCTGCGGCGATCAGCAGATCGTCCACATACTGAATTAGAATTGCACCATCCTGCAGAACAATCGTGTCTAGTTGTGTTTTCAGAGCCTGACTGAATATTGATGGACTTTCACAGTAGCCCTGAGGAGCGCGTTTAAAGCGGAAGCTTCGTCCTCCTAAATTGAAGCCAAAAATATCTCTGCTCTCCTCAGCGATCGGGATGCTGAAGAAAGCGTTCTTCAGGTCAATCACCGAAAACCAAGTGGCTGAAGCTGGAACCATTGTCAATAAGGCAGTAATGTCGGGGACAACTGGAAACTGTGGTGCAACGATCTTATTCACTTCCCTGAGATCAATCACAAGTCTGTACACAGGGGGCTGTGAAGGATCGGTACGCTTTAAGACAGGCAAAACGGGACTGTTACAAATGTTGCCTGTTGTCTCTTCAATGACATCTTTCTCAATCAGATCGTAAATGATCGCTAACAAAGCCTTTTCACATTCGCTTGAGATTCTATATTGGGGAATACGTGGCAACCTAACATTGGCTGTCAATGTTATGACATACGGTGCTATTTCCAAAAGACCTACATCATTAGAACCATTAGCCCAAAGTATATCCGGAAGGGATTACAATTCAGTTGGAATATTTTCCTTTGACAAATACATTGGAGAAATAATTTTCCTACCAAGTGTAAGTTGTACTCCGAAAGGAGAACAGTACAAGGTAGCATATAATCTCTTTAACAGATCCAAACCTAACAAGTTTTCGCCACAACCTGTCGTAAGAATAAGGGGTGCTTCTAATTCGCATGGGCCAACAGAAAGGGGCATAGGACTAGAGATCGGGTTCATAACGGGGGCGCCAGAAAAACCCACTGAAACATTCATTTCGCCAGACAAAGGTGCGCCAGGAAGTTTTGTTGAGTGCATAATCGAACTTTTTTTTAGCACCAGTATCCAGCAGAAATGGCTCTGACCCTCCTGATGTGATCACCTCGACATAAGGTCCATTCTGATCTACTGGAACTGAAACAACTCCCTCTCTTTGTCCATGGCTGTCCTAGCAATTATTACCCTCATTCTCGTTCTCTGGGTAGTAGTCATCAGCATAGTACTGAGCTGACCTAGAAGACGCATTATTCTGTTGGTCAAAGCTATTCATGGAATTCTGAGGCGGAAAAGAAGTGGTATTCTGGGGGAAATTTCCACGGCCCCTACCCCTAGGAGCCTGTTGAACACCTCTACCTCTTGCACCGGAAACACTGTTTAAGCGTCGCGCAAGAGCTGGACAATTACTTTTGAAATGACCCTCTTCTTTGCAATAGGAACACTGATTCGGGCCATACGGAAAACGCTGATGGGAAAACTCGTTTCCTTGCGCGTTTCTCGAATACTGCTGTGGTTGTTGATAATTGGGCTGACTAGGAGTGCGAGGCGGATAGGCCTGCTGGAGAAGAACTTTAGTTTTTAAATCTTTAGTCTTTTTGTCTGCCTTATCTAGGTCATCTTTGCGCCTATTTTCGTAGTACTGGGCTGTGGCTAAAATCTGTGCTGACGTGGAAACAGCCCAAGCACTCTCTGAATCTTTTAATTTATTGCACAGTTCAGGAAGCAGATTATGTACGAATTTGTCTACGAACAATCTTTGACCACCCTCGGTAGCCATATCCTGACCACTGTGATCGACGAAAGTCTCCTCAAATCTCGTGAAAAAGTCAGACACATTCTCATCTTTCTTCTGCTTGCACGCAGACAACTTATCCCAATTAACGCGCAATTCAGGCATTAATGTTTTCATGTACGCGATAATTCTACCAGGAAGTTCAGCTATTAAAGGCTCTGGTTTGGAACCACCAACTTGTCTAGCATCCGTAGCAGTAATATTAGCCCATGTGTCACCTAGTTCCTGATCGTGATCTGCATGACGAATTTTACTCCATAATGGCTGTGGAACAACATTCCCAAACAACATATCTATATCCGCTAAATTCATTATACATGAGCTGGCAGTCTGTGATAATTCCTTATAATACCCTGCAGGATTTTTACGGGGATCAGGTAATGTCTGTTTGAGGGCTAAAACTTCAGATCTTTTCCAGGGGGCATGAACCCACACACGCTGAAAATGCGGCAGAATTGGTGGATTTACATTCGCATCACCTTCCCTCCATACTGGAGGAACCTCTCTCATGGAGTACTGTCGCGCCTTTTTCCTACCTGACACGTCATCTTCATACAGTGATCTAGAGACGTTTCCCTTACTCCTATAGGATAACAACAGATCTATTGCTTTTTCAACATCGGCACCTACAATCATACCTTCATAGAACTTAAAACGCATGCGAAATAACTCCTGCGTTTTGCGTTTGGGATCGTTTGTCTCCAAATCTTCGCAAAGATATACACACATCTCTTCGAATACGTATCTCTGAGTGGGTGCATCCCATTGACGGAAAACTTCCATAACAGACTGAACATCATATTTAACAGTGTCAGTAATCCATTTGCGTGCTAACTCATTCAGCACTTCTCTTTCCTCATAATCGGGCAGTTGACTACGCAACTGTCTACGTCCTATTTTAGGGGTCATTTTAGGCGACCCAAAGAAAGGTGAGAACAGACCAGTGACAGTACTTGCCACTCTCTGTCGAACAGAAGGAGAAGCTTGCGGAGAGGCAGATGCGCCAGAAAAGACAGGCTGATGTAAAGAGGAAGTCGAGGCAATAGCAGACGTAGTATCATAGTGAACAGTTGGCGCAGTAGGCAAAGTTGTAGAAGTAGATGGAATATGTAGCAAAGGCGGCGGCCCTTGAGAAGGCTGCGCCGGAGGAGTAGGAACCAGCTGAAGAGGAGCTGGTGCTTGCGCAAGAGCTGCATTTCGTGCACTGGGGCGCGGTATAACAAAGCGCTTTGGGGTGCAGTAGCGTCTAACGCATATGGGGGTGGCGAGCTTAATAAGTGGGACATTAATGGATCTTTCTCGGATGTTCCCTTTGGACCTTGTCCCTCATGTGGTAACATCGGGTAGCATTTATCTACTGCTAGTTTCTTGCTCCTAAGCATTTGTTCACTTTCCTGCTCTTCCTCATTATCCCTGTATGCAACGGCGGCTTGCACCATTGACATACCTCTTTTGTTTTTCTTCGCTAATTTTATTTCTTTCTGTTTGGCTTCTTTGCGCCATAAGCGAAAAGAGTCAAACATCTCCGGCCGGGCTTTCTTCTTAAACAATTTGACCTCGAGGTTGTCTAAAATTTCTGCGTCAAAACTACCATATTGGGGTCATTTCACCATCCTTGCGGGTGTATTTTATCCAGACTTCATTATATGCGATAGGGCCTACTCCGTGCTTTATATTTAACTCATATGTTGGAGTTCCAATCGGAGGAACCGGACAAGAATCCTCTAATCGGGAGTCCTTACTACAACCAAGACAAAACAAGTTTCCAAGTCTGCTAAGACCAGGCATCTTCGCTCACTAGTCTAGCTTCAAACTTCAAGGGATTATCTAACTATGATATTTTCGTGAATACACGAATCCCTCGGTTTTGGTGCTTGCAAGTACCAATTACAAACCGTATCTCTGTGATACCAAAAACTAAGAACCAAACTAAGGACTGGTAGACGCTCCACTTATACTTAACTGAAGTATTTGAAGATCGATGATGTCACTAGAAGACTCATCTATCGTTTCGCTCTACCAAGGATCACTGGGTCCAAAACAGGGCGATAGTCAGGGCAGCAGTCCTTCGTAGCCGTCGGGACGCGGGGAACCTCGCAGCAAAGACTTTCGGAACCACGTCGACATACAGGGGTCGCTGAAGTGGCTGGCCGTCCTCTGGAATTTTCACACGAAGCTCCTCACGAACATCTGGCTTGGACCGTCACCGCTTGATACCGCCTCGAATTGGGGGCCAACTGAGGTGCCGGGTTTTTAGGAACCCGGTGGTGCCAGGGGATAACACCCGAAGACCTCTGAGTTCTCCCTGTTCCGGACCACAGAAACACAGAGTCTTCTAGTTGAAGTCAGAGATCGAGTTTTATTGGCTGCAACCAAGTAACAGGTGTCCTAGAATTACAACAGCACGGGTCATAAGTTCTCAGGAGACTGTTTGTTTTTACAGAACCAGCCTTCTCCTTTTATACAGAAATAACAGCTGCAGGCAAGAATTCTTCAGTTTATGATCTGGTTATACACATATTTCTACAATAATACAAAGAGCGAAGTCATGCTGGCCAACCCATATTTTAGATGTCCAGTTCGTGATGGATTACCCAGCCAGGCCCAGAACTCCCATCAGATATCGACGAAACACCAATAAGGTCGGGCACCTCCTCATCGTAAAACTGGCCATAAACAAGAAACATGGACAGGTGTATGTGTGTAGAAAACATGGTCTGTAGGTGGTGAATGGTTTATGGCATGTTGTGCCTTGATGCTATCTTACTCGGCCACTGGGCGAGGAGCTGCCCAAACAGGTTTGGCTGAAGGCAGTGGAGTCAGCTCGGCCAGGTCATGGGGAAGTCAGCTAAGGTGGACGTGTCCTTTTAGATCAAGCTTGGCCTTAATCAATTGACTTATATGAGGGCAAGTCGTAAGATGGATGCCGTTCACAAAATGGAGTCCGAGGGTTCGGAACGGAAACCACGATTTAAGGGTGTTAGCATCACTCAATCATGATGCAAATGCATAGGGATAATGTCCTAATCATTACCGGTCTGTCGATACCAAATTCGTCATGGTACGACGATATTTTGTGACACGAGTGTTGGACCTCGGTACCGGTAGAACAGCAGGGTCCGGAATTTCAATACCACATGAACTGAATGTAAATAAAGTGATAATTTGGAGATAACTAGCCACAAAGTCAGTGTTTTCAATAGGGCCCTGATGGCCCTGGGAACCATAAGTCACTGCATTGCGGAAATGAGTAGTAACGGCTGAGATTTCATGTTGATTGAGGAGCCCTGGAGTGACCAATGCCTTTCATCTGGAAAACGGGCTCTAAGTCATAAATTTGCAACTGGGCTTTAGGATTATGATCCATCCAAAACTTTAATCCATACTTGATCCAATTGGTAAGATGGTTTCCACGGTCCCAGGATGAAAGTGATACTTTTCGAAATAGGGTTTGAGAGGAAAACCCCTGTTAATTAGCACGATAATGACTGCTGTCCTTCTCTCTTGTAGTACAGATATGTTTTTACTTGGTTCTCGTCAGCTCCATTGCTAGGTCCGCATGGTACATTTGTGATTCGGAATTGCTTCCCAAGATGACCTGCTCGCAACCTTTATTTTGATGGGTCTTGCAAGATCGGTCTCCAGGTTACGGGACAGCTTATCTCCACACTCAGGGTAGTCAATATTTCTTTCTAAAAAATACTTTCATGCGTTTTCTCATTGCTGTTAAATGTCCAATGGTCAGATCTTCCAGGGGGCTTTAATGATATGGGTAAAAAGAACCTTCATGTAGATCATAATTTTTAAACACATATAAGTGAGATTCTCTGACCAGTATGGTGATTAATAAAAAATATATAATGTCTGTAACCGGTAATTCAGTTCGAATTAAGAACCCTCTATGCTAAATGAGTTCAATTCAATGTTGACCTTATATATTAATGACAATGAGGCTAAGAAAAAGCTTTTGGTTTACTGAATGAAACTTTTTAGTATGTTGCCAACTTCTTCATAATTTTTGACCCATTGGCTTATGATCATTAGTTGAGGGTGAAATGCATATCATGCTTTAGTAATATATTTATTAAGTGCGTTTTTTGAATATGAACTGAGAAACATTCCTGGCTCACCCTGATGACAGTGCTATTAGTAAATTAAGAGGCAAGCAGGGATCATGTGTACCCTATATGTTGGCTAGGCTTTTATTATAAAGGTGCACAGGTTTAGTTTAATAAATGAAACGAAAGGGTTTTTGTACAGCCGACATGCTGAACTCACATATTTGAAGGTGCTCTTGTATGTGCTAATGAAGAAAAAGGCGACATAGTGAAATAAAGCATTTGCCTAGGACAAAGGTCTTCAATCTGTGGGGCGCAACCCCAAGGGGGGCTGTTGAGTCAGGGGAAGGAGGGCGCACATTCCTCTGCTTTTCTTCTCCCTGGAATACAAAACATTTGATCTTAATTTTGGAAAAAGACAGCCGTCTCTGGGCGGTTAATTCCTGTAGTTATAATGCTTCTGCTGGAGTGTCATTCAGGGACTCTCCTGTGCTGTGAAAGCAAAGCCTGGCAAACATGCCTTTCTACCAGTGTGATAACTCAGTTTGAGATACGTTTATGCATTAAGCACATTAAAGTTACATCAAGTAGATTATTCAAGTCACTAGACGTGCAGGTCTGGTTAAAATAAAAGTGTATTTTTCGAGGCCTGAAGAACAGTACCCGAGGGTGGCCCGTGGGGTCAGACAGAGGGTTTTTTCAATCTGCAGGGTGAGGGGCTGGTACAGTTGAGTCCCTCAAGTCATCCTTTATGGCACGTTAACATTGCCCTTGCTTTTTCAAGTCTTGTAGCAGATACTCCCATTAAAGTTTGTGGCGGGCCAAAAAGTTTTCTAGTCTAGACACTTGTGTGAGCCGGTGGGGGAATCCGGCACTCATTTTTGGACACTAGCACTTATTTTTTCTCATCTGTGATATCCCAAGAGAGGGAAAAACAGACAAAGGAGAAAGAAAGAGGAAGAGAAAGACGGACATACCATCACAAAGGGGGAAAGCAGGACCCAGCAAGATTCAGATAAAGGGGTGGGGAATTTCTGGCAGTGGACAAAAGAGGCCTTTAGTGGATTCAGGACTTTACAGTCTTGGTATTTGGTGCTCTGACATTTAAAAGCATCAGCCAGTCTTCTCGGTAGTGTTTGGGTACCAGCACTCATTGTTTCAGAAATTAAGCACTGCTGTCTTCTAACCAGTCCTATAGCTCTCCTTTATCCATAGTCCAGCCAGAATCTGTCACTTTTGTGAGTGTTCGGCATTTCTGAAAGCTGGCCCCACTTTACTTCTCCTCTGTACCATGTTGCTCCTCCGCCATGGTGCTACAAAAGGAGGATTGTAATCAAAGCAGTGCCAATCCAGAACTCGGTGTGGCACTCTCATATGAAACTTGAATTTTCAAGCTACGGAAAGGCCAATTTAACAACCTCTGCCAATCTCCAGTACTTTCGATAATGTATGGTAGGAAAGTATGGTGCTTCAATAACAGTTTTGTTAATGTGTCCTTCATAAAGCCTCAACTGATATGCAGGGCTCTGTTCTCCACTGCCTGTCAATTGTGTTGTAATTTCTGTCTGTCCAGGGTAGTTCTTGGGTACTCTTTGACAAAATCTCTCGGGGAGCACATCCTTTGGCGACTGACATGCTATGCACCCCTCAGGACGAGTTCTGAACTGCTAACGAACAAAGGCCATCTGGCCCAGAAGCACACAAATGTATTAGGGAACCTATCTGCCAGCAGAAGAGCAACACATTGTTTCATAAACCTATGTATGGACGCAAATGTTTTCTTTTTAGTCTCTTAAAATCACTCAGATTCATTTAATATAGTGTGCTCTAAAATTCCCATTATTGGTTGCTCCCCTGTAAAAGCAGTGCCCATCAGAAACCAAAACGTGTGTATCTAACAGCATGCCACATTTCCCTATACAAAGGCTGAGCTTTATGAATTGAATTCAATTTTTGTGCCGTTGGCCAACTTCTGTGCTTACATCAAGTAAAGTCTTGACACGGTAGAAGGACTCTCTTCGTAAGTTTAACTGTTGTCTTTGGGAATTGACCTTTGCATGCAAGATTGATTATGGTTTGATAGATGAAGCACACAACTATACTCAGCTGAAAAAGAACAAGTTCCGCCCGTGATTTCTTGAACAATTTTTGCAAGGTAATTTGGTTGTGAACAGGACCTTTGTACATGGAGCTCTGATTGCGACCGCCTTTGAAAATTAGCCATAATGAGATGGAGATGGCAAGCCTGTTTTGATGTTATCGACATGCCTGTTGTATTCCTCCCCCAGAATACTAGTTTAAAGACCGAGCTGGCGACTTCAGAAATGTGATTCGTCCTGCATCTCACATATCCTTATATGTTAAGCTTAATCACCATTGTCTTCTCTGTGAGGAGCAACGAAGAGCCACCCTGGAAGGTAGAAGAGAGGGAGCTAATGGGCATTAAGAGACTTTGAGAGGTGTAGGCCAAGAAAGAAGAAGGCAAGTGTCATTAGAATGAGACAGGGAGGCATGTGGCTCAGTAGAGAAGTCTAGAGAGGATATGGAAAATGGGAGAGGATGAGGTTGAGGTTAACAGAAGTGCAGTATGAGTAGTGCAAGTGTAAGAAATGGGTGAGGGGAGGGAAAGGTGCAGGTTGACTGAAAGGGCAGCAGAGAAGCTGTGAGAAGGATAGGAATGTGTGAAGGAGGGTACCAAAAGATATGGAAAGAAAAGTGCAGAAACAAGCAATGGGTAAAGTTATGATTGAAAGAGTAATCTCCAAGAGAGAATAGGGGGTCAAACATTTGGGTTTGATTAGGGCCAAGAAAGGTATGCTAGAAGAGAATGGCCCTAAAAAGTGTAAAGAAAGGTTTAGGAAAGACAAATATATGACAAAGAGTCAGAAACGAGAAGGGGGAGAAGGAATATAGGAAAGTGGGGGACCAAAGTGAAAAAAGATAGATGCGGAATGGGGGAGAAGAAAAAGGAGAGGAGAGTCAAGGAAAGTTGTGACCACGAAAAGAGTAGGAAAAGCAAAAGAGAGGAAAGAGGAATCTATGAAGCTAATTGAAATAAAAGGAAGCGCTTACTTTCTGCTGATTGTAAATGAATACACACTTTTTTACCCAAATCTACAGATAGCCCAGTTGTAGTAATGTTTAATGTTTCATATTTGCATGTGCTCTGTGGTAATGTAAATAGATTTATACATTGTTCCTTCTAGGTGAACTGAGAGGGCAACAACCCAGCTACCTCAAGGGAGACAATTTCTTCAGGCTTACTTGCTCTGCTTGCTCGGCGGATGGAAAGGAGCACTTCGAACGTTTGAAACTAACTTGGCAGCAAGTAAGTCATAGAAGAATGGAGAAAATTCAGAAATCCCTGTCTTTATTTTCTCAGGATTTAGAAGATGGATTCACATTTTCCTAGGATGATTACTTTTTACTGAAATGTGCTCAGCAGTAGTAAAGACCCATTTGACAACAGAACCTTAGTATTTTAAATACTCTTTGCAAGGAACAACAAGTTATCCATGTTCCAATGAAAATGTTTCTCTTGGTATCACCCGCCACTGGACCATGTGTCTGTATTTCGGTATCTATGGTATCTGCAATCGATGTCTATTGTTCTAAGATGAGGCCGCGAGACGACAGCCATTGCTGCCATATTTTCGTATGCTTCTGAGGGCATCCGCTTGCCCAAAAGACCGGTATTTCTAGCCCCATGCAGAAATCCATCTCTTTTGTCCATGCCCTTACTGTGGGAGGGGATGTCGGACTTCCATAGACTAGCTATATCTCGTTTAGCGAGGGATAGGCCCAACCATAGAAGATGACGCTTATACCTATTGCCACCAATCTATTGGCTATATGAAGTAGTGTTACTCTAAGGCATTTAGGGAGCTCCCAACCCAGGATGTCTGCAAGGTACGCAGTTACCCCTGACCAGAATTCATCTAGTGCTGTGCATGCCCATACTATGTGTATGAAGGTGCCTTCATCCTTCGTACACCGTAAACATATAGGTGATTCTACCATTCCAGTCCTCCAAAGTTTATGGCGTGTGTAATAGGGCCTATGCAAATATTTTAATTGAATAAGTTTAAGGCGTAATGAAATTGCTGCCCCCCGGAAAGGGTTTCCAGAGCTTCAGTCCAGTCATCAGTATCTAGTAAGCCTATAGCCGCCTGCACTGAAGTCTTCAACGTCTCGATTGTAGTATTGCTGTGTGTGATAAGAGTTTGATTTATTTTTGAGATCTTATGATCGCCTAGGTGTCCCATCAAAACGTTTGCCCTCCAGTGGAAAAGTCTGGAAGTGACTCCATTGTAGTTATGTAGGGTGTGATGGAGTGGTGAAATTGTAAGTATCTATAGAACTGGGAGTGGGACATTGAATATTCGGTTCTTAGCACTTGAAATGATTTGAGTATGAGGCCGGTCCCACCTACCGCAGAAGTCCTGGAAGACCGCTACATGGAGTAGCAGTCTATTCCAGCATAGCGGTGGTTTGCATGTAATGCAGGCCCATCAGTCCCAGAGATTGCTGCAAGGTGAGTATCATAACCCTGGTGGCGCGCCATAAGGCCTGGATGTCCAACCTCCTGTAAAAGTTTGAGATGAGTGTGGGGTCATCCAGCAACCATCGTTCCAAAGCATGGCACAGTCTATACTGGATCCCTACCACAGTCGTTCAGCACCTGTATATGTGATGCCACGTGGTAGGCCTGGACATCTGCGGCTGCAATTCCACCGCAGTATGTGGATTGAAAGCAGGTGCGCAACGCCACACGGTATGTCCCCATACCCCACAGAAACTGTCCCAATATGGTGTTAATGTGACAGAACCAGAATAACGGAACCGGATAAGGGTGATTCTGCAAATGGTAGAGCAGTCGTGGGAGGGAGATTATTTTAAATATGGACGATTTCCCATATATGGATAGTGGCAATCCTGTCCAGGATTACATATCTGTCCATACTTTTTCAGTCATGATGCCTATGTTCCGGTCTCACAATATCTTCTGGTCATCTGACAGGAAGACCCCTAAATATTGTAGCCCCTCTGTGGCCTGCGTCCAATTCACTGCCCTTTTAATGCTCCCAAGTGTTCCCCGCATCTGCCAGATGGTCGATTTGTGGACGTTCATGTGAAGGCTGGACGTTTCTCCAAATACTTGCATTATTTGTTTCATTCTGGGTCTCGATTTATATGAATCTGTGAGGAAGAAAAGTACATTGTCCACATATAATGCTATGTGATCCGAGATATCGGCCGGCCATTCAAAGCCTCTAATCAGTGCGTCTTTACGGACCAAATCCAAAGTATGTTTAAACATTTCCATTACACCGGTTTACTTTTTTTCAATCCCATTACCTAATTAACTTCTTTAAAAACCATATTCTCTGATTTTCACTATTACTCTCTTATATGGCCTCCCGCGTTATAGGTTTTTTCCAGGCACTGCATAGGCTGATCATCTGTGGTTGCCAGTCTGGCTCAAAATTGGTGGCTTACTTTGAAAAATGAATGGTGTGAATTTGGGAACAATTAGGGCTTACTTTGCCTGAGGCATATTAAAAATAGTGACGCGTTGTTTCTTTTTCAGTTTTATGCTGTTTGTACTGGCCTGTGACCTATTGAATTTACAGTCATTTTTAGGTCTAACCTAGTGCAGCGTGCATGCTGCGCTGGTCTATGGAGAGGCTTCTTGTAAGTACTCCCAACTTCCTACAGACTTCTCCATGTGATTTTGTTCACACCCACACATTTTATTGGCCATTGCGTGTGGCTTTCAAAAATGAAAGCATGCAAATGGCCAAAGGCAGGGGTAAGTCCTGCCTTATCTGTAAACGTTCACTCCCATGGCCTATGGGTCTCTGGAGTGAGCGGAGCGAGCAGCGGCGCTTAGTGTACCAGCTGCATTCCAGGATCAGGTTACTAATTTACTCAGCGCGGTGGCTTTCACTTTCGCGAAGGCGCTTGCTTCTTTTTTGTTTACTGCATCTCATTAGACTTTGCATACAAAACGCGCCTGCTGCCAGCCTTATCTTGTTACTTTGATTTCCCGAAGATTGTGTGCGATCGGTTTTACAGCTGTTTTTCTTTTTTTTCTGAAGTGGTGTGTTTGTTGTTTTATACATTTGTCTCCCCTGCAACTTACACCTTCATCCAGCCGCCACCCTGGACGATGTGACTAGAGGCATTACCCCCAGTCCCGCAGAGAAATGTAAATGCAGGATATATGTTTGGAACTTGCTTTCCAACATTCACATTTCTTTTTGGTGATAGGGAGGCATCCGGGTGATTAGTTTCCCACCTAGATATGTTGGTTTCTGATACTTCTGTCCCCGCTGTGGCATATAAAGAGTTCACCAAGTGGCACAACCATGTGCCACTGAAGCATACCAAGCACGGGGCCTCTTGCACTCTCTTGGCAATTGCTAATGGTGCAGTAAACAGTCCCTTTCTTAATAATGGTATTGCTGCTTGAATCCCTGCACGGTGGGTCAAAGTTCTACCTCTAAAACAAGCTATGAATACATCTGTTTTGTTAATTATGGCACGTTTTACAAATGCATCGTGAGAGCGCAGCAGTTCTGCTGTGTAAAGTGCATAATAATTGCAGATGCTTTCTGTGCAGAGGTGGTTGTTAAAACATCCGATCTACCGGATATTAGCACAGCACACCTTTAAGATGGAATGTTTTTAGACACCAATTCCACATTTGCAGTCTATAATGGTTTTATTAACTATAATTCCAAATCAATAGATACGTAATAGAATACTATTTGTTATTTCTTATGTTTTTATCGCCATTATAATGTCATCCAATTTAAAGAAGAATTCAGGGTATCCTTTGTCTGAGAGTTCTATACAAACACGTGTTTTTCACAGTATGAAGTTACTTGTGAGCTTCGTAAAGCCAACTCTTATAAATGTATTATAAATCATTAGAACAATATAAGTCTATTATTCACCAGCTGCAGTTGATCCAATGTTTTGAGACTGCGGATTGGACTGTGGTCTTTTGATAACAATTGAGTTAGACCACTATTAGAAAGATATTGTTTTCTTTTCTTCCTTTGTCATTTGACCAAATTAAAATTGTCTCTTGAAACACACTGGGATGTTCCATAAGCTTGTGACAACACTGGGGAGTTCTGTAAGGATGCTACGTCTCATAAAAGGTAAACGTAACACCTACATCATCCTCTATGAGGCCTTGGCCAACACCGCACACCCTTACCCACCCCAAACCATCCTTTGAAGAAAGACAAAAGCTGTTTTCTAGATGCTGTCTAACTTGGACAGTGGTGAGTGGGGCAGTGTTAAAATATCTGGATGAGTTTTTATCACTATACAAAATGAAAGTTCGCATTTGAATGAATGTATATTCTGTATTTGCTTTATGCACATGTACTTGCTGTTTCTAAAGTGATGGTTGTGTTCTTCTCAGACTCTGGCATGGAAGGCTATGCTGTACATCTTTCTGGGTTTTGGAGATATAGGGGTTTTCACACTGTCAGAACTCCTGATTTTTTTTTTTTAAATATATTTTTATTGCAGGAATTAGCCAGGGTTACATATCAGATCAAAGACACATCATTAATATTAATCATAAGAAAGAAACCCCTGTAGGGGAACATCCCTTGTACACAGCCATTCAGCCCACAGCCCGGAGGTTGGGCGGCGTGTGCGGAGAGTCCATGCATGAGGGTCTGGTAGTCTTCTGGTGTCGATCCGAATAAATGAACGGTCTTCTTCTGCTTTTCTAAACAACTTAAAACACCCCTTTCTTCCCACCCGACCCAACCCCCCCAGAGGACCAAGGACTAATCACACGGTATGAAAAGACAGCAATGTCTAAGAGTATTCTACGCTTCCCTCTACCTCTATCCACCACCCTCCTCCCCTTGCCCCGCCAATGGTGTGCTGTGTGTTTGGTAAGTGCTTGTGGGAGGAAACCATTTCCTGCTATATAGAAGATCAGTGTGATACCTTTCTACTGGGACTGAGGTTGTACCACATCATCATTATCGGAGTCGCTGGAAGAGCTGTAATCGCGCAAGGCCTGCACTAGCGTCTCCCACTCCTGTGCGGCCTCTAACGCCTTCCCGTTCTGCTGCCGCCTCGCCATTTGATATCTCAGGGTGCTCTCCCCCGCAGCCCACTTCAGAAGTTCATTGCGCCATTTATTGCCTGTTGGACCAACTTGTGCTTTCCAGTGCCTGGTTATCTCCCGCTTCGCCAGAATGAGCCCCAGATCAATGAACTTACTGGAGAGTTTGTTTTTAGGAGTATGAGGGAACCATTGTAGGACACCTACCGCAGCGTCAAAGACCAGGGTCCTCCCAGTTACTCCATTAAGGGTGTCGCCTATCAGCAGCCAGTATGAGGACAGCGCTGGGCAGGACCACAACATATGTATGAGGTCCGCCGCAATCGTTCGGCATCTGGGGCAAGCCGCCGTGTCCGAGGCGAAATATTTCTGGATTTTCTCCGGGGTCAGGTAGGCCCGGTGGAGTATGTAGAAATGAACCAACTGGAACCGGGCGTGACGCGTTCCCTTCCAGGCTCGGCGCATTAATTGTGCCCACGTGGTCTCCGGTATGTCCTTCCCAATGTCAGCCTCCCACCGAGTCCTGAGTGTATCGAGCGGGGGCAGCCCCTCGTTGACCAATCTGGAATACAAACACGTTACTGCTTTGACCGTCCCCGGCGACATCATGGCACACCTCTGATGTTGGCGGCTCCTCCATGCCCTTCTGCCAGTGCGTCTGGATCGCCCGCGTGACCGCCGCGTGAAGCAGAAAATCGCCCCGGGGTATGTCAAAGCGGTCCAGAATTTCCCGGAAGGTCAACAACACTCCATCCTCATAGAGGTCGCCCACCAGTTGTAGCCCTGCGTCTTCCCAGCACCTCAGTCGCGACCAGTCGCCCCCGTCTGGTAAGGCAGTGAGCACCCCCAGCGGGATCTCCGGAGCATATGGATGTTTCAGCTCCGCTCGGCCATGGACACGGTTCCAGCACAAACGTATGGTGCGTTCTTCGTGTGTGAGGTCCCTCAAGGCCAACCGTTGTCGCAATGCGATATAGGATATAACATGTCTGGGCATACCACTTCCCCTCCTCTCTTCTGGGCCTCGGAACTCCCCCGCTACCTCCTGGGTAAAAGTCTGCAGCTGAGCTGCCAAATAGTACTTTTCGAAGTCCGGCACCGCTAGACCCCCCCTCCGATTTCGGCCTCATCAGGGTCTTGAGTGCTACTCTACGGTGGCCCGATCCCCCAAGGAACGCCACCAACATGGAGTTCAGGGACCGGAAGGTGGCCGACGGGATCCAGACCGGGAGTGTCCGAAAGTAGTACAGCAGCCGAGGGAGCGCCACCATTTTCAGCAGTGCAATGCAAAGCCACCAAAGCGGCAAAGTGGCCCAAAAGCCCATACTGCCCCGTAGTGCGCGAACACACCGGGCTATATTGCCGTCTAGGATATCGGCGGGGTCATGATACACATATACTCCCAGGTATTTGAGGCAGCTAGGTTCCCATCTAATCTCTCTGGTGGTGTCAGGTCTGGGCTCCCCCTTTCGGACTGGGAACAAACAAGTTTTGGCCCAGTTCACTTTAAGGCCCGAGAGCTCTCCGAAGGTCGTGAGGGCCGTATCAGCCCCGGTCAGGGCTCCGCCCGAATCCTCAAGGAAGAGCAGCAGATCATCGGCATATAGGGAGATGTATAGCCGCCCCATCGAGGTCCGTAACCCTCCGAAGTAGGCCCCAGTCCGAATCGACAGTGCCAGTGGTTCCACCGCGAGCGCGAAGAGTAGGGGGGACAACGAGCATCCCTGTCTCGTGCCTCGTTCCACTGGGTATTGTTGGGAGATCAATGGGCCCGCTCTCACTCTGGCCATTGCCGAAGCATATAGTACCATGGTCCACCGGATGAACCCCTCTCCCAGACCGAAGTGTACCAGCACTCTACGTAGGTACTCCCACTCCAGGCTGTCGAAGGCCTTTTCCAGGTCAATCGAAAGGATTAAGGGGCATGGGGCCTCCACGTGAGGTTCCTCTAGTAAGCGGAATAGGCGGTGAATATTCATTGTCGTATTGCGTTTGGGGATGAATCCCGCCTGATCGTCATGCACCAAGGAGCTCATGTGACCCAACAGTCTCGACGCTAGTATGCTGCTCAGGATTTTGTAATCTACCGTTAGCATCGAAAGCAGTCGGTAAGACGCCGGGTCACCGGCCTCCTTGCCAGGCTTGAGTAGAGGGACCACCAGGGCCTCGCACATCGAGCTGGGGAGGCGTCCCAGGCGCTTCGCTTCCCTGTACACCACCATTAATCGGGGAGCCAGGAGGTCCACGTAGGTGGCGTAAAACTCCACCGGGAGACCGTCTAGGCCCGGAGTCTTGTTTCTCGCCATCCCCTTTATGGCGCTGCGGATTTCCCCTAGCTCTACGTCTTTACCCAATTCTTTCGCTACTGCAGGCTCCAGTGTGGGGATCTGCAAACCCTGCAAGTATTCATCAATCTGGGCAGTGTCCTGTGCTAGTCTACTGCGGTACAACCTTTCATAGTAACGCAGATAACAATCAAGTATCTCTGGTTGAGTGCATACGTCGGTGCCCTCCGCGGTACGCATTGTCATCGTTGGGGAGGTTCGTCTCATAGGGTTGGCCAGCCAAGCCAGGAGTGCCCCTGATTTATCCCCCTCCGTCAGTGACCTGGTTACATAAGCCTTATAGTCGAAGCTACGCAGTCGTTCGACTTCAACAGCCACCGCTTCCCTCGCTGCTGAGGTTTGTTCCTGACGTTCCGGGTGGCCGGGGCGGAGAAGCTCCATTTCGCGGAGTTTCCGGTCAGCGTTGGCCAGGTCGTCTAGGATGACCCGCCTCATTCCCACCTTCTTGGTTATGCAGTAACCTCTAACGACCACTTTAAATGCATCCCACTCTGAGGCCCTCGTCCCAGCCGTGCCCTCATTCATCGCGAAGTACTCAGCGATTTTGTCTTCTAGGTCCGTCCTGAACACCAGATCCTCCAATATCTCGGGGCGCAACTTCCAAGTGGGTACACTAGGGACACCCGGAAACCATCGGAAATCTGCTATTAAGGGGTTGTGGTCGGAGATGGTCCTAGTCAAGTATTCAGACCGCATGGTCGCGGACACTAGTTCCGCCGATCCTAATAGCCCGTCCAGTCTCACATGCAGCTCATGCATGCCAGAGAAATGGGAGTAGTCCCGGGTACATGGGTGTTGCGCTCGCCAAATGTCCGTCAGCCCCCATTAGACTTGCCACTCCCTCCTACCTTTGGCCACCCGTCGGACTGGTGAGTCCAGGAGGGGGGGATGCGATCGGTCGAGATCAACGTCCACCACCGAATTAAAGTCTCCTCCCATCAAGAAGGACCCCGATAGGAAATGGGCCAGAGAGCCCGACAGCGCGGTCAAGAAAGCGAGTTGGTCCACGTTAGGCGCATAAATGCAGCAAATTTTCAGTGGTCTACTCCCCAATGTGCCGGAGATTGCCCCGTATTGTCCCTCTGGATCCACCACAGATTTAGTAACCTGTAGGGGTACCCCAGCTCGCACCCAGATCAACACCCTTCTCGCATAAGCTGAGTATGTGGTGCAGTATACCTGTCCTCTCCACCTACGCTGCAGCGCCAATCCTTCTGATTTAGTAAGGTGCGTCTCCTGTAGCAGCGCAATCTGCACCCCTCTGCGCACTAGGTAAGCATGGATCTTATGCCGTCTGGACATGGTGTGAAGGCCTCGCACATTCCAAGTGATACATTTCAAATTAGTGATATCAGCAATTGTCCCATGGTGTCTCATCTAGTTTCCCCCAGCAATGCTCAGTTATAAACAGTTTTACAGTTAGCTTCACATCACTGGCGGTCTCCCCCCCCCCCCCCCAACAACAACAGAACTTCCCCCTGTCTCAAACTCCCCCCCACCCTCCCCTGAACAGGTCCCAAATAGTGCCATCTAGTTCCCATCCAAACCGTACCCTCAGAAAACGCCCCCCCAACTAACCCGACGGTACCCACCGCGGGTGTGCCTTAAGGGCTGAGTGGGGGTCGAGCGCCGATAGGGGATCACCGTGTCTCAGTGCTGCCGAGATATGACCGAGCTCCAGATCATGGGGATCGGGAAGATAGAGCTACCCCAACCCACCCGGTAATCAGTGGTCTAGCAACTCCCTCCAAGGGCCCCCCCACCCTCCGCCGCGCCCCCTCATCCGAATGGAACCATCTCACCCGAGTTCATCCCTGCCCATCTAGTAGGCCTTCTGCCGAGTCAGGGGTAACCACAGGTAAGTTCACACTGTCAGTTTCAGAGTCCTCCGTGTCCGATTGGCCCCCACCTCCGCCAGATTCCGATTCTTCCGTGATGGGTCCGCCTTGGGAGCTAGACAAGTTGGAAACCATCTCCAACACCCCTCGCCGCTCGGCCGCGGTCTCCACCGTCGAGGGTCTGCCTGGCCTACCACGGCGGCTCCGAAGTCTCTTAGATCTCCGCTGTCGCCCAGCCTCCGATGTGGTTTGGAAGGAGGAACCAAAGCCATCTTTGCCAGCTCTGTATAGTTCACAATCAACTGCATACATCCTCCGGGTTTTCGAAAAATTTGGTCGTGCCATCCAGGATGATGCGGAGTTTCGCCGGAAACAGCAGGGAGTACTGAATGCTCTCGCTCCGCAACTCCCGTTTGATCGCCAGGAAGGAGGCCCGCTTACGCTGGGTCTCGTAGGTGTAGTCTGGAAAAATGGTCACTTGACTGTTCTCCACCTGGTACGGGCCGTTGTGCCTGGCGGCGTTGAGGAGGAGATCTCTGTCCCGGAAGTGCAGTAGTCGCGCCACCACTGGGCGCGGGGATCGGCCCTGTTGTGGAGGCCTGGCCGGTACCCTGTGTGCCCGCTCCAAGGTGTAAAAGGAGGAGAGCCCCTCAGGCGCCACCACAGTCCGGAGACAATTCTCTAGATAGGCCACCATGTCGCCATTTTCAATCTTCTCCGGTAGGCCCACCACACGGATGTTATTTCTCCTGTTACGCCCTTCCGCGTCCTCCGTTCGCCTCTCCAAGTCCCCAATCCGGGTTAGGGCATCTTTTATGGTAGCGGCCAGGGTCTTTTGCGCGGGTTCCCCGATTCCCACCGAGCTCTCCACTTCTTTGACCCTGTCTGAGAGCTTACCATGGTCCGCTCCGAGCAGGCCCAAACTCGTCGCGACCTGAGCAATGTCTTATTGTAAGGCCGATCGTGTATCCGCGATCGCCTCCAGGATCCTATCGAATTGTTGCTGTAGGTGAGGGCCCTCGGATCTCTCAGGGTCCTGCCGATCGTCTTTGTCAGGAGCTTCCGTGTCCGAGACGGCTTGTGTGCCACCTTTAGCTCCCTTTGGTTTCCCCATGGCGGTCGTGCTCTGCGGTGGGGAACTCAACAGGCGTCCAGAAGGGATTTCAGCAAAATGTCTTTAGGTGCCGGATGTGGGTCTGTGTCGCCGTAGGCCGTTAACCGTATCCAGCGTAGTGGCGCGGGGTTCCCCCACCAGTCGGCCGTCTAGGGGTTAGCCGCGGCCTCGACTCCGGGAGCAAGCAGAGGGGGGGAAGAAGGAGCGATCGCCGCCAGGTAATGTGGTCCCGCCGAACTCGGGTTAGGCCTCGGTCCTCAACCACCGATCTCGCCGAACCTCCGGCAGACTATCCAAGTGCTGTTCAGCTGCTCGCTATGTTCCTCAGGACCCGAGGGGGTCCAGACTCAATGGCGCCGAGCACGCCCGATGTTAGCTTCAGGATCTAGATGGAGTAAGTCCGCTCCGCTTCGGGCAGCTCGGCGCCTTCAGCCACGCCCTCCGGCACCGAGGGCCTCCGCAGCGCCGACAGAGTGACCAGCGATCGTCCGGGGAGGTCTCCGGTGTCTGTAGCCCCCCGGGCAGTCGGACGCAGCGCCGCTCCTCCGAAAGTAAAAGTGTAGAGAGGGTGAGCTCGGAGACGGCGGTTTCCCCAGGTCCGAGGTTCTCTCTGGGCCTATAGAGACTGAGCGGGCGCCATCTTGAGCTCCGCTCCGCTCACTTCGCAGCTCCGATTTCTCTCTCGGCCAGTTGTTTTGCAGGGTTCTTCAGGCGCCCCTCGAGTCGGCCCCATTGCGCTCTTTAGTTTGGGGGGTTCGGGGCGCTCAAGACCCTCGGAATTCAGGATAATTGCGGGCTCGGTCTCGGAGCCGAGCTTTCAGGCGACCGCCGCCATCGGCGTCCAAACCACGCCCCCACTGTCAGAACTCCTGATGTGATGAAAGAGAGGTGGTGGGTATGTCCACAATCTCTTTTTGGGATGCGGCATCCTAATTCCCATTATCTTAATTCTGAGATTTTAACATTATTGTTGGTTGTTTATGTGCACTGAACATTTTAAGTTGTTCTGACAGTCTTGATGTGGAAGGTTTGAACAGCAGACCTCTTTAGACACCTCTGCTCCTCTCTGCCCCGTTCTACCCACCAGCATCCCTCTTTTGCGCTGTCTCTCCATCAAAATCTCTCTTCATTCATTGCCATTCTGTCTGTCTGTCTCTCTTTCACTCTGTTCCTGTCTGTTCTTTGCCTGTTTGCGCACTGTCTTTCTATAATCCCCTCGCTATCAGCATGTGTGTGTGCCTCTATAAATTCAATCCCCTTGAGGGCGTCCCTCCCACCTTTGCTTTAGTCTCTCCCTAGTTTTTTAGGTCTCGCCTGACCCAGCGGGCATGCGCTGCTGTGCGAGGCATTTAGTAAGGGCTTTGGAACTTTGAATACACACTTGTGCCTGTGCTTTCTTTTTTTTTTTTTTTTTTTTTTTTTTTTTTTTGCTAACCTGGCCTGTGGCAGTCATTGCTGGGAAAGTTACTTGAAAAGTGGATTTGTCCTCTGTTGTGGGTCATGTGCGAAATCCTGGCTCTGCCATATTTCATACACGCATTAATCGCGCCTTTGGCAGAGTTGCAAAAAGAAGCAACAGCTGGATGACGGTAGAGGCAGTTCTTGCATTCGCGCCTCACAACTAGAGTGCAGGCAGTTATGGTAGGGAGTGCATAATGTTTATATTCTCTCGATTGCTTGCAGCTGCCAGCATTGCTGCCTGCTTACTAACTTGTCGCAGGATATCCCCTTCCCCCACTCCAACCACTGGACGCACATACCCTCCCTCACAAATATGGTGTGGCTGGCAGGCGTTTTACTTTTACAACAGACCAACGCAAGCCTGCCTGCGCCTTGCACCAGAGATGTTGCCAGACAAGCCCTGATTCACTTCATGGGTTGATCCACTTCAGGAAAAGGATATTTATCAGTCAGAAAATCTGGTTGATTAATTTTTTCGTGTGTTCTGGGGCCGAAAAATTAATGTCTGGTTAATTTACTTTTCTGTTCGTCGAGGTGTTTACCAAACATGCAAGCATTTGGGCACACCCTGGAGGTAGTACATTTTGTAGAATAGGGGGTTGGTTCTGGGGAACACGGACTGTAAATGTCAGAGAGCCTTGTTACCATTTTTTGGGAGATAAAGTAAAAACAATAATTGCATACAATTTTGGAGACTATTCAACGTTTTAGATAAGAGTATATATTCTTCCATGCGTAAATTGTAGGGAGTAAATAGCGTCATGTCTAAGGAAGTCAATCATTTCCAAGTAGAAATAATTGCGAAGACGAACGAAACAAAGTAATAAATGGGATTCTTTGATTGCCTGACTCCTATTTGTGTTTTTGTAACATGTTGGACTTTGACATACCAAAAAGCCTAAATCAACCCCTGTATGTGCTTATTGAGATAGGAGTGACTTAGTGCTGGAGGTAGAAAATACAGCACAAGTTTTGAAACATGAAAACAAAATTCCCCAGAAGAAGTAGGTGTCTCCCTCCCTTTTTGAAATTGAGAGTTCATAGGGAATATACAAGAAATGTAATAGTTAGCAATACAATATGTTATTTCATTGGTCATCTAATTGCACTTTCTGGCACCATTTTAAAGCGTGTTTCCAAAATAAGCAATAATCTGACAGACTAGATAATTTTGTAAGTTGGTTCCCCTTTTTTTGAAGACTTGCACCATTTTTGTTGCATAGCCTCTTTACTAATGTGCACCTTTGTATCACTTGAGGCAATTGTTGGATGCGGACATTGATGGATCTGTGACCTCTGGCTCTTCATTCAGTATTGTGAAATATTCAGTGTCGCTGTGCTACTTGATTCAGAAAGGCCGTTGTGTATATAAGAACACAAATTTGCAGACTAGCACAGTTATTTGAAAATTGTTTGAAGTTGGTGGACATTTTAAGGGCCCAGTTACCAAATGGGTTTAACTCCATTCAGTTGTGATTTGGATTATTGCATGTATGGTTGAATATTATCCAATTGAGAACAATGGACGGTCTTATCGTTTCTAATAAATTAACGTTTGAAACCGACAGACACCAGTACATCACAGTAAAGGACATTAGAAACCATTTCCAAGATTAAACTGGAATTTCCTAGTAGGTGGAGAGTATAACTGTTACAAAATGTGCTTCAAGTTAATGTAGCTTGCCTCCTTTGAATGAGTCATGGGTACTCACAAACTTTCTCTCAGGGGCCAAATTTACAGTGTGGTTTGTGTCTGAGGGCCGCACCGGTGGGGGCGGGGTCAGTGGGGAAGGGGCGGGGCTAGAGCAAAAAAAAACCTGTGACCATGAGGTTGATCACAGGTCCCTGCAGCGGACGCCTTCGTCCACTGAGCCACGAGACCCGGCATACACACCTCTCTCTCCTTCTGCCTCTCCTTCTCCCTCTCCTTCTCCCTCTCCCTCTCCCTCTCCCTCTCCCTCTCCCCCTCCCCCTCCCCCTCTCCCTCTCCCTCTCCCTCCCTCTCGCTCCCTCTCTCTCACTCCCTCTCTTTCACTCTCCCTCGCTCCCTCCCTCGCTCTCCCTCCCTCTCCCCCACTCCCTCTCCCTCTCCCTCCCCCTCCCTCTCGCTCCCTCTCTCTCACTCCCTCTCTTTCACTCTCCCTCGCTCCCTCCCTCGCCCTCCCTCTCTCCCTCTCCCTCTCCCTCTCCCTCTCCCCCTCCCCCTCCCTCCTCTCCCTCTCCCTCTCCCTCTCCCTCTCCCTCTTCCCTTCCCCCTCCCCACCCCTCCCCCTCCCCCTGCCCCCCCTCCCCCTCCCCCTCTCCGTCTCCCTCCCCCCCTCCCCCTCCCCCTCCCCCTCCCCCTCCCCCTCTCCCTCCCCCTCTCCCTCTCCCTCTCCCTCCCCCTCTCCCTCTCCCTATCCCTCTCCCTCTCTCTCTCCCTCCCTCTCTCCATCTCTCCCTCTGTCTCTGTTTCCTTCTCCCTCCCTCTGTTTCCCTCCCTCTCTCTCCTTCCTTCTGTCTCCCTCCCTCTGAGGTCTCCCTCTCTCTCGTTCCCCTCCCCCTCACTCTGAGGTCTCCCTCTCTCTGAGGTCTCCCTCTCTCTCCTTCTGTCTTCCTCCCTCTGTCTCCCTTGCTCTGTCACCCTCCCTCGCTTGCTCTCCCTCGCTTGCTCTCCCTCGCTTGCTCTCCCTCGCTTGCTCTCCCTCCCTTGCTCTCCCTCCCTTGCTCTCCCTCCCTTGCTCTCCCTCCCTTGCTCTCCCTCCCTCGCTCTCCCTCCCGCGCTCTCCCTCCCTCTCTCTCGCTCTCCCTCCCTCGCTCTCCCTCCCTCGCTCTCCCTCCCTCGCTCTCCCTCCCTCGCTCTGCCTCCCTCGCTCTCCCTCCCTCGCTCTCCCTCTCCCTTCCTCTCGCTCACTCTCCCTCACTCTCCCTCGCTCTCCCTCCCTCGCTCTCCCTCCCTCGCTCTCCCTCGCTCTCCCTCCCTCTCCCTCGCTCCCTCCCTCGCTCCCTCCCTCGCTCCCTCCCTCGCTCCCTCCCTCGCTCCCTCCCTCGCTCTCCCTCCCTTGCTCTCCCTCCCTCTCCCTCCCTCTCGCTCCCTCTCGCTCCCTCGCTCCCTCCCTCCCTCTCCCTCCCTCCCCCTCCCTCGCTCTCCCTCGCTCTCCCTCGCTCGCCCTCGCTCTCCCTCGCTCTCCCTCGCTCTCCCTCACTCCCTCCCTCGCTCCCTCTCCCTCGCTCCCTCTCCCTCCCTTGCTCTCCCTCCCTTCTCTCCCTCCCTTCTCTCCCTCCCTTCTCTCCCTCCCTTCTCTCCCTCCCTTCTCTCCCTCCCTTCTCTCCCTCCCTTCTCTCCCTCCCTTGCTCTCCCTCCCTTGCTCTCCCTCCCTTGCTCTCCCTCCCTCGCTCTCCCTCCCTCTCCCTCCCTCTCTCTCGCTCTCCCTCCCTCTCTCTCGCTCTCCCTCCCTCTCTCTCGCTCTCCCTCCCTCTCTCTCGCTCTCCCTCCCTCTCTCTCGCTCTCCCTCCCTCGCTCTCCCTCACTCGCTCTCCCTCCCTCACTCTCCCTCCCTCACTCTCCCTCCCTCTCCCTCCCTCTCCCTCCCTCACTCTCCCTCGCTCCCTCTCTCTCACGCTCCCTCCCTCTCCCTCGCTCTCCCTCGCTCCCTCGCTCTCCCTCGCTCCCTCGCCCTCCCTCGCTCCCCCTCGCTCCCTCGCTCCCCCTCGCTCCCTCTCTTGCGCTCCCTCTCCCTCCCTCGCTCTCCCTCACTCCCTCTCTTGCGCTCCCTCTCCCTCCCTCGCTCTCCCTCCCTCGCTTGCTCTCCCTCCCTCGCTTGCTCTCCCTCCCTCTCCCTCCCTCGCTCTCCCTCGCACTCCCTCCCTCTCTCTCTCTCGCTCTCCCTCGCTTGATCTTCCTCCCCCTCGCTTGCTCTCCCTCCCTCTCTCATGCTCTCCCTCCCTCACCCTCCCTCACTCTCCCTCCCTCCCTCACTCCCTCATTCTCCCTCCCTCGCTCTCCCTCCTCGCCCTGTCTGTGTGTGCCCGGGCTGTGACAGCTTCCAGGCGCACACACACAGCCGCACCCGAGCACTTCACAGGTCTTTAAAAAACCATTCACATGTTAATGAGGCTTTGTTCACCTCTCAGCGCCCCTGCAGCTCCACTCTGACTATGGTGAGAATCGCCCGGCCCCCACAGAGCAGCAGAGTCTGAGTCGCACCCTGGTTGCAGACACTCTTAAAAAAAAAAAAAAAAAAAAAAAAAAAAGCTCTGGTACGATGTCTGGAATGTCCGCGAGCCGCCAGGGAAGGCTTGCCGGGCCGCCAGTACCCCTGGAATGAGTGATGCACGTTTTTTGAGAATGATAAAGTGCAGCAAGTTGGCAGGTAGACTAAGCAACAAGGGTTTGGAAGCCCTGAGGGCAGTCATTGACAGGATTTGGCATTAGCGGATCAACAGATGAGTAAAAAACCACAGATTTAGAGTGATGATGTTTACCGAGAAATACACTATGCTATGTTGTTCCCGGCCCGCTTGAAGGTCATAGCTGGCGGGAACACCCATTTCTTTCTTACACCGCAGGCGGCTTGGGACTGGATAGAAACCAGGGGGGCAGCTGGTGGAGACACCTCAGCTGCGGCCACGCCTAGACGCGACTCTACTGATTCGACACCGACGCGGCGACCTGGCTCCCCCACTGGCTGGCAACAGGAGAGAAACAAGGCGGTATTGGCGGTAGCGGCCATCAGCCAGGGGAGGTCAGCCCATCCAGTAACGGCTCGGAACCCTCGAGGAATGCTGAACTGAGTCCGAGCTCCAGTGGCGCTCATGGTCTCTCGGAGACGGAACTCCTGGTGGTTACCCTGCAGACGGCGGACGGCATCTTTGGCTGAGGCGGCTGTGAGGACATGGGACACTATTACACGGTATTGGGACAAGGGGTGGGTCCTTCCTGCTTTTGCAAGGGTGGCGGGGGTCAGCTATCTTCTGTTGCTCCTACCTGTACTGTTGAGGGGGGACGAATGAGCAATCTTTTGAAAACTTGGGGAGGCGGGGGGGAAGCTCCGGATCTAACTGGCATTGACGTTCCATATAACCTAGCCTACTCTTGTTGATTAACTCTTGTTTTGCAGGGTTTGGATGGGGTTACCACGTTGGTTATCTGTCCTGGGGAGAGGGAGTTGGGTAGAACTGTTTGATAATTGGTATGCGGGGCGGGGGTGGGTGCTGGACGTGTCAGAGGCTCCCATGGGGGATCGTATAGACTGCTATGTGTACTGCCATGGGACCCGACTTAGGATACAAATGTCTCACGTGGAATGTGAGGGGGATGCATACCATGCATATACGCCACAAGATTCACTCATACTTAATTCGAAGGGGCATACATATTGCCTTCCTCCAGGAAACGCATCTCTTGGCACAGGAAGGGAAAGCATTGCAGCGGAGATGGAGGGGACAGGTATTCCACACTGATTACTCAGCATATGCCAGAGGGGTGGTCATCTGGATAAGGGCAGGGGTACCCTTTCAATGCACACAACAGCTTATTGACCCGGAGGGTAGGTATGTAGTGGTGAGGGGCAAACTAGATGGGAGTGACCTAACGTTGGGTTGCATATATGCACCAAATGTGGACCAACCTGCTTTCTTCTCCTTGATGTCCCGCACATTGGCACCGTTCCTAATGGCCCCTCTGCTCCTTGGAGGGGATTTTAATTGTGTGTCCGACACTGCCCTGGACCGCTCACATCCCCCTTTACTAAATGCACCAGCGAGTAGACTGGCGCTTGTGCGTTCGGATTGGCAGCAGGGCTGGGGGCTAATTGACGCTTGGAGGGCTCACCATCCATAGGACAGGGACTACTCCTTCTTTTCCTCCCTTCACGAACTTCATGTCCGCATAGACGCCTTCGTGTGCTCCCCGGATGTGCATGGTGAGGTGTGCCATAGCGAATACCTTACGCGCACGATTTCCGACCATAACCCGTTGCTGGTGCACCTGCGATGGTCGCAGTGCCGCCCACGCATTCCCACCTGGAAACTTCGCCCGGAGGCGCTAGACGATCAGGTCTTCCGGGCAACGATAGCCACGGATATAGCGTCGTATTTTCAGGACAACGCGGGGACTGCGGGGTCAGCGACGATCGAGTGGGACGCCTTCAAATCGGTGGTGCGGGACGATGCATTGCGACGGGTGTGAGGAGGACCTTGCTCAGTGCAGCTGACCAGGAGGAAGCGAAGCTACGATCGCTGGAGAAGGACCGACCTGAGTGGCCAGACATTCAGGAGGCACTACTTGAGGCGAGGGAGTCGGTAGCGGCGACGGTGGAGCGCCTCAGGTGCTTCGATCACAAAGCCTACCTTAGACGTGCGCATTTGGAACGGGATAAAACGGGGACGCTCTTGGCCTGGTTAGCCAATCCGGCTCGCCGAGGCTCGGTCATTCTCGAACTCAGGGATCATGCGGGAATGGCGCGGTTCGACCAACAGGGGATAAATGACTTATTCCATGACTACTACATGGAGCTGTACCGTAGTCTGGTGCTTCCGCTGGAGGCTGACTTCCAGAGATTCTTGGAAGGGCTGGATCTACAGGAGCTGGAGGAAGAGACCGCAAAACCGCTAGGGGGTAAAATTGATGAAAGGGAGGTGAGTCGCCATCAAGAGTATGGCGCGGAATAAAACACCGGGATCTGATGGTCTACCAACGGAATTTTACCACACGTACGTCGACCTCCTGGCACCCCGACTGGCGTGGCTCTACAATGAGGCTAAGCGTCTGGGTAGCCTACCAAAGACCACTGGCGAGGCGCTCATTGTCCCACTATTGAAACCTGGCAAGCCGCCTTGGGACAGGTCGGCGTACCGTCCACTGTCCATGCTTAACCTGGACTACAAAATCTTGAGCAAAATCTTGGCGATGCGCCTACTTCCCCACATGGCCACCCTGGTCCACGTGGACCAATCGGGCTTTATCCCGACCCGCAACACTGCGCTTAATATACAACGGCTTCTCCACGTTCTGGAGGCTGACACCTACGAGGTGGACGAGGCAGCGGTGCTTGCAGTTGACATGGAGAAGGCCTTTGACAGCCTGGAATGGCCGTACCTTTTCCATGTTATGCGCGCCATGGGTGTGGGTGCGGACTTTGTGGACTGGACGGCACTCTTATACAAGAACGCTACAGCGAGAGTCAGAACGGGTGGTGTAATATCAGAGGCCTGCGTAGTAGGAAGGGGCACGCGGCAGGGTTTCCCCCTCTCTCCCCTGTTGTTCACCATAGCGATCGAACCTTTAGCGGCGCGGGCCCGATTGGGACAGGCTTATCAGGGGTTGGACGTATATGGACAGGTGCATCATATCGCGTTATATGCTGATGACCTCCTGATGTTTTTGGCGGACACTGCGGCCTCCCTGAGGGGAGCTAAAGCTTTACTGCAGGCGTTGAGCAGGGTGTCTGGCCTCAGAGTGAACTGGGCGAAGTTGTACCTGTTCCCGGCTCGGGCGCGCAAGACATGCCCACACTCTTCGGAAGGGGTGACCTGGGAGGAGCGGAGCCTTCGATACTTGGGCACTTCGATCTACCATACTACCATAGACATTCTGGAGGGCAACATCGGATCGGTGATTCGACTCACTAAAACGAACTTTGACTTCTGGGGTACGCTTCCCCTATCCCTGGCGGGAAGGGTGGCACTCCTTAAGATGGTGACTCTGCCGCGGCTGCTTTATTTTTTTTCGGACTCTCCCGGTCTGGATCCCGGCGAGCTACTTTCGTCGTCTACGGACCATGGCGACCGGTTTTCTGTGGGGCTCGGGTAGGCGCAGGGTGGCACTGACCACGCTTCTACAGCCTCGGGCTGAGGGGGGTCTAGCGGTGCCGGACTACGAACTGTATTACCTGGCGGCCCAGCTACAGTGGTTGACACAGTGGGCAGCGAGAGCCACGAGGGAGGAGAACGGATCGGGCGAACCAGCGGGGCCGGTACAGGTGATCTCCCGGATTATACTGGGCCTGCCGATGGGGGACCTCCATCTTACTCAGGAATTTGCGACGGTTCGGAAGTGTTGGAATAGGTATCTGCGGAGGAGTCGCATTGCGGTGCCATACGCATCGGAGATCCCGCACAAGCTATGCAGGGCACTCCCGCACGGGGGCTCGTGGCACCGACTAGAGAACTGGGAGCACCAGGGACTGGCGACCATTGGAGATCTATACGAAGACGGAGCTCTACTGCCCTTCGACCACTTGCAAGATCGCTTCGGGCTGCCGAGGGGAGACTTCCTCCTTCATGCGGCACTGACTGCGACGATCCGTAAACACTGGAAGGCGGGTTTGGTGGAGCCTCCGCTGTCCACGGGCTGCCAATACGTGGTGGTGGCCGCGGGGACGGTTAAGGCTATAACGTGCCTCTATAATCTCATGACCGCGGAGGCTCAGACTCCACTAGCAGCTCTGGAGGCGGACTTAACAACGGAGATCCCTGAGACGCGTGGTCTGGTATAGTGGAACGGGCCTGGAAAGGGACGCGCAATGCGATGTTTCAGCTGGTGCATTTTTACATTCTACACAGAGCGTACCTGACCCCTGACAAGCTCCATAGGTATTTCCCGACACATTCAGCGGCCTGCCTGCGATGTCCGGCAGCAAAGGCCGATTTCCAACACATGTTTTGGTCCTGCCCGGCTCTGGGCTCCTTTTGGCAAAGGGTGGTGGAGAATCTGCGAGAGATCACCGAGAAGGACTTGCAACCCACAGTGGCACACTGCGTCCTCCACTGGTTCCCACACACATCAAAATACAAAATCACTAGTAAATTCCTAGACCTGGGTCTGCTACTAGCGAAGCGAGCCATAACGTCCCAATGGAAAGCAAATAGGGGGCCCACGGTGGAGAGATGGCGGGCGGAGCTCACTAAATGGGCCAGCTGTGAGGGGGAGGTACGCTTGCAACTAGCCCTTAGGGCAGGCACTGATACTGCTCTGGAGCGGGCCCGGGCCTGGGAGCGGCTGGTACTAGAGCTTACGTTGCCGTCCTCTGACAGTGGGGGCTCCCCCGCACTTAGTCCTGGTCCTTAGGCACCCTGGCTCGGGCGGGTGCTAGACCCATTTCTTACCTGGGATCGCCCCGCGCCCCACGTGTTGACTGCACTTTACTACTGGTTAATCCTGATTGTCGGTCTCGGACCTGCGGTGCCCGCAAGGGGATCGGACTTGCTCTTGTGGACCTCTGACACGCCTGAGGGGAGGGACGGGGCTAGGGGGGAGGGATGGGGGGAAGGGGTTGAGGGCTGGAGGGGGTTGGGGGGGGCAATGGGAGTTGGGAGGGAAGATGTTTGTTATTGTTCAGTGATCACTGGACCAGGTGCGTGGGGAACCTGTTGTTTGGTAACGCAGCGGATGCACTACATGGGAAACAGTTATAGGTGAATACCCTGGCAGCTCTTAGCGAATACCACTCTCCTGGCGACTGCCGCTCGACCTCCGGGATGTGAGCTAAATGGCAGTGTTAGACTAAGTATCCCAATTCAGAACTGTTATGCCACGAATGCAAGTCTCTGACATTGTAGACGACATGAGTATGCAAATATTACTGCTGCAATAAAAATGTTGTTAAAAAAAAAATAGCATAGGGGATCTCCGCACTGTATGCCTGTGGGAAGGAAAATGTGGGTATCAATAGTGTGCCTCTTTAGTAAGGGTACATTTCCATTTGCTGAACACGTGGTTGGAAATTCTTCAGCAGCATTGGCCATGTCCACAAGTTCTGTGATCAGGTTTGACCGTTGTCTGTATATCTGCACACGCATTAGGTCATTGTGCTGAACAGCTCTGCCTGTGTTCTATCTCTAAAGCATACAAAAGAGCGATGGATGGAATGTTTCAATTTATCTCCGCCTCTGTTGATCACTGAGCCTGCATCGCAGTCCATCTTCATTTTGCACACCATGCCACCTCAGCTTTGCCCTAGTTATAGAAAAATCTTAATTTGGTCCGCTTTTCCACTACTGCTTTGTCTGAGGTAGTAAGTTTTCCTCTGGAAGAAAGTTTCCAAAACCGAACTATAAATTACGCCTAAGACAATATCCATTAGGTGAACATTAAGACTTTACTAACCCCACCATATATATGATATCCAGCAAATTGAAGTAACTAGACAGTTATGAATCTAAAATGAACCTTACAACAAGCATTTTGTGACCCCCCTCCCACCTCCCTCCACACTATGTACATTGACCACAGCATCCTAAAGTCCAACACATAGAAGATGATGAATACAGGATCGTAGTCTGTATTACTTTTACAAGCTCAGAGTAATCAAAATGATGCATCTAGACTGTATGGCCTCTACCTGTGACACAATCTAGGGGCTTGTTTTCTCTATAGCTTAATTAGGTAATGTTAGGTATGTGCAACAGCTAAGGCTTGGGTCTATTTACTCTGAATCGTCCGTGAGTTACAAAACTCTTTTCTTGACATAAGATCAACAACTGTTGTTCCAGACGCCCTAGTCTCCTTATTTAGTTATGCAGCAGATCCCAAAGGCGAAACCTATTGGCTATGTCAATGCTTGTTTGTGACTGTTGTGGCCCACCTCCCCGTCTGTCCTTCCTTTCCTCGCCTGCCATTCAGGCTTTCTCTCAATCTAGGTTTGCATGGCTCCCACCCTTCCTGTCTGCCCGTGCATCTTCCTTCATGCCACCCCTTTCTGTATATTTAACTAGCACCTCACCCGCGCGCCTGTCACCATCTGAAGGAAACACGTTAGTGTTACATTCCTTACCTTAGAATATCCCCAGGCATCAGACTGGATTCGGAAAGTTTTCGTCAGCAGTACCCTTGCGTGTCGGTAGGCGTCGTCTGTGGTTCCGCGTCCGTCGTTGGCGTCGTGATCGCCGGGATGACGTCGTCTGAGTACTTAGACACCGCCCTTGCCCGCTGACGTCCCTTCTTCTTTTTTCCGCGCCAGCAAGCGTAGATCCGGGAAGAGCAGTACTCTAGTCATTTTTTTACTAACTTTTTTGATCTCTTTTGATCACTTTTCGAGTCGATTCCGACTCGCGGTCCTGTTAGGGATGCCTGGTTTTAAACCTTGCGACGCCTGTCACCGCCCACCATCGGTGCCTTTACTGCCTCGGGGCCAACTGCGATGACAAGTCGTGCCCTGACTGCCGGGCCTTGACCTCGAAGGCTAGACGGGAGCGGTCCTGTAAGCTGCTCGAGCTCTGACAATCGGCTCCGCGCCGCTCGAGGTCCCGGTCGAGGAGGAAGTCGAGGGACCAGTCACGGAGCCGCAGTTATCGCCGCTCGTCGAGTCACCACCACTCGTCGGGCTCCAAGTCCTCCGGTAAGTCGAGGCATTAGAAAAAAAAGTCGAAGAGGCGTCATCGCTCTTCCGACTCCCCCCGACGCTCGCGCGACGAGGCCAGGGGTTCGGGCGGCACCGCCAGCGCGGCTCTGCTGGAGCCGCAGGCACCGCGTCCAGCTCCTCACCCGCCGGTCCCTACGCTGCATGCGACGCCGTAGGAGATACGTGACTTCCTCGTGGCCATGAGGACTCGCTTCCCTCTGTCGGCACCTGTCGAGGCGCCTTTGGGCCCCGCCAGTCTGACTTGGAGCCCTTGCGGGCCGGCCGCTCCAGCCCCGGCGCCGTCGGGTTCTTCGGCGCCGTCGTCGACTCCGGTCCCGACGCCGCAGGGCCCAGCAGTATCCAGGCCTGGATCCGGGTCATCGCCAGTCGACCTCACGACTCCTCCGCTAGTGCGGACCCCGAGGGTGTCGCTCCCGGTGCCGTCTTCAGACGATACCGGCCCCGGTTTCAGCCCCGGTCCGGGTGCGATGCCGGAACTGCGCCGTTCAGCGCCGTCTCTGACGCCGATGGGTGACCAATTCACCTACGACCCTGTTCCGGCTCCATCATTTTTGCCTTGTTTCCAGGAGATGGATGACTAGGAGGACTGGGATGGGTCTGAGGACCCTCTGGCACAGCAGTGCTAGTTAAGCCAGGACTGGGCAGATGAGCTGGGGGAGGCCAGTGGTCTAGACACTTTGCCTGACAGTGGCTTCATCTCTCCGCCCTCCGTGGCTTCGGAGGAGGGGGCTACTTATAGCTTGGTGTTAAACAGAGCAGCCAAGGCCTTGGCTCTTTAGCTCCCTGTCGCGGCCGTGAGGACTAACCTCCATACTGAGGTGCTCAACCCGCAGGCAAGCTCATTTGAGCCTCTACTGCTGTTTAACGAAGCCCACACCGATGTTCTGATGGGCACCTGGTCCAAGCCCGATACAGGCCTCCCTGTGGATCGGAACGTTGCCCCATGCCACCGCCCGGCTCCGGGTGACCCCTACTTTCTGTCCCTTCACCCCACCCCCGAGAGCCTGTTGATTCAGGCCTCTATGTCCCAGACTGCATTCCCGACCGCTCCTCCGGATCGGAAAGATCAGTTTGGGAAGAAACTGTCCTTCTCGCTGAGTTTGGGGCTGCGGTCTGTCAACACCGCCTGCCTTTTAGGCCGTTACACCCACTTTCTGTGGGATACGGTTGCGGAGGTGCTGCCACAGTGTCCAGAGGAGGCCCGGACACGCCTCGCCCAAGCCCTGGCGGAGGGGCGGGATGCAGCACGCTACTCGATTAGATGTGGACTTGACACCATGGACTCGCTGGGCAGAGCGATTTCCTCGATGGTGGCGGTTCGTCGCCACGCCTGGTTGCGGTCTGCCAACTTCTCGGGGGATGTCCAGGCCACGCTCATGGACATGCCCTTTGATGGCCGTCGCCTCTTTGGCGACAAAGTGGATAGTGCGCTAGAGCGTTTTAAGGACTCCAGGGCTACGGCCAATTCCTTGGTCCTAGGCCAGCGCCAGCAAACTTCCGCTTTTCGCCCCTTTCGTGGCCAAGGTAGGGGCGCCCCCACTCGTCCAGCTAGCCACAGGCGGCAGAACCAGTCTCAACACGGTCGCGGACGTGGTTACCGCCGTGGAGGTTCGGGGGGACAACGGAAGGGTCAGTCCACATCTGCCCCCGCAGTATCTGCCTCTAAGCCTTCCTAGTCTGGCATTTCAGGCCCATTCGACGCCAGTGGGGGCAGGGTTTGCCATCACCTCCTCCTGGCGGTCATCACGTCGGACAGGTGGGTGCTGCAAATCGACCAAAGGGGCTACTCCCACCCCTTCGAGGCAACTTCTCCAGCCATGCCACCGCAGTACCACCGTATGTCGGGGGATCCCTTGCAACTTCTGCAGGAGGAAGTTATGGCCCTCTTGGCCAAGGGGGCAATCGAGCGCGTTGCTGGGCCAGAAGTAGGATGTGGTTGCTATTCCCACTACTTTCTAGTACCCTAGAAGGGCAAAGGAGGCTTATGCCCTATCTTGGACCTCCGGAGCGTCAACGGCTTCCTCCGGAAGGAGAAGTTCAAGATGCTGACTTTGGCTCAGGTCCTAGCTACCCTGGAGACTGGAATGTAGCGTTGGACTTGCAGGTCGCTTATTTTCACATCTCCGTCCTGCCAGCCCACCGGCGCTACCTGCGGTACACAGTAGACCAAGAGCACTTTCAGTTTACTGTGCTCCCCTTCGGCCTTACCAGCTCCCCTCGGGTGTTCACAAAAGTGATGGTGGTGGTCGCAGCTCATCTCGCAGATCAGGGGTTTCAGTCTTCCCCTATCTCGACGATTGGTTGTTAAAGGCTTGTTTGCCCCAAACAGTCGTCTCCCACCTCCAGACTACGGCCGACCTCCTGCACTCGCTGGAGCTCTCCATCAACGTGCCAAAGTCACACCTGTGCCCCTCTCAGACGCTCCTTTTCATTGGAGCGGTTCTGGACAGTTCTGGCAGTTTCGGGTTTATCCCCCCGAATAGCGGGTTCTGGATATTCAGGCTCTGATTCAGATCTTTCAGCCTTTATCCCGAGTTTCGGTCAGATTGACGCCGCGGCTCCTGGGGCTGATGGCCTCCTGCATCCTTCTGGTGCATCACGCCAGGTGGTGGATGCGGGCTCTGCAGTGGGACCTGAAGTTTCAGTGGGCACAGCATCAGGGTAACCTGTCCGACCAGGTCCTGATTTCGGAGGGCACTGCAAGTCAGTTGCAGTGGTGGCTTACGAACCGCGATTGGGTCAGCGGCAGATCCCTCTCCCTACCCCAACCGGAGCCATAGTAGTGACGGATGTGTCCCTCCTGGGATGGAGGGGCCACATGGGAGAGGCGGTGATCAGAGGCCTCTGGTCTCCGGCGGAGTCCCGGCTCCATATCAACCTTCTGGAGCTGCGGGCGATTTGACTTGCACTGAAGGCATTCCTTCCCTCTATCCGGGGAAGTGTAGTGCAGGTGTTCACCACCGCCATGTGGTACTGCAACAAACAGGGCGGGCTGGGGTTGTGGATTCTTTGTCAGGAGGCTCTGCGCCTCTGGACATGGCTGGAACACCAGGGCGTCACCCTGGTGGTTCAACACCTGGCAGGTTCCCTGAACGCCAGAGCGGACAAACTCAGTCGCCGGTGCATGATGGATCACGAATGGCGTCTGAACTCGGACGTGGCACAAGGTCTCTTTCAGCAGTGGGTAGAGCCTTGGTTAGATCTATTCGCCGCCAAAGAGAACGCGCAATGTCATCAGTTCTGCGCTTTGGAATTTCCAAGGCGGCACTCGCTCGGTTACGCTTTTCGTCACAAGTGGAGCTGCGGTCTGTTGTACGCCTTTCTGCCTATACCACTTCTGCCCAGAGTGCTGAAGAAGATCAGGCGAGACCTGGCCAAGTCATCCTTGTGGCTCCGGACTGGGCATGAAGATACTGGTATCCCGAGCTACTCAGCATGTCAGTCGATCCCCGATTCGTCTGCCTCTTCAGGAGGACCTTCTGTCGCAGCAGCTGGGGATGTTCCTCCACCCGAACCTGTCCAGTCTCCACCTACATGCGTGGAGATTGAGCGGCGTCAGTTGAGACCATTTGACTTACCTCCTGAAGTCTGTGACGTGATTCTGGCAGCCAGGCGTCCCTCCACAAAAACAGTATACGCCTGCAGGTGGAACAAATTTGTGGCATAGTGCACAGCAAAGGCTGTGGATCCACTCTCTGCCCCCCTTTCAGAGGTTCTCCTCTTCCTCCTTTCTCTTGCCCAGCAGGGCTCTGCTCTGGGCACTATCAAGGGCTAACTCTTGGCCATTTCAGCCTTCTTAAGGCTTCCTGATCAGTCTTCTCTTTTCAAGTCCCCTGTTGTAAATAGATTCTTGAAAGGCATCACACACGTTTCCTCTTGTTCCCTTCGTGATGCCTCCGTGGGACTTGAATCTTGTACTTGCGTATCTGATGTGCGCTCCCTTTGAGCCACTTCATAACTGTTCTCTTCGTCTCCTAACTCTTAAAACTGCATTCCTGTTTGCCATCACCTCTGCCAGGAGAGTGAGTGAGCTCCAGGCTCTATTTTCTAAACCTCCTTTCCTCTCTGTCCATCCGGACAAGGTTGTTTTGAGGACTCGTCCTTCTTTCCTACACAAGGTCGTCACAGCCTTTCATATCGGGCAGTCCATCACCTTGCCCACCTTCTTTCCGCCTCTGCATCCCTCGAAAGAGGAAGAGAGGCTCCACCGTCTGGACCCAAAACGTGCACTCTCCTTCTATCTAGATCACACACGCCAGTTCCGGATGGACGACCAGCTCTTTGTTGGTTACGTGGGCGCTAAGAAGGGACTGGTGGTGCACAAGCGGACCATCTCTCGGTGGGTCATCTTGTGCATCAAGGTTTGCTACTCTTTGGCGAAAAAGAAGCCTCCTGTTGGGCTGCGCGCCCATTCCACTCGGGCCACGGCGGCTACTACTGCCCTGGGTCGAGGAGTCCCCTTGCAAGACATCTGTCAGGCGGCTATGTGGGCCTCGCTGCACACGTTTTCTAGGCACTACTGCCTGGACAGCCAAGTCCGGAGAGATGACTTTTTCGGCCGTTCCGTTCTCCAGGACTTTCTGGTGTGATCTTGGTTCGCAGACCCACCACCGGGGTTGGTATTGCTGGGGTATCTATTCTAAGGTAAGGAATCTAACACTAACATGTTTCTTTCAGTTGCACAAGTTACTTACCTTCGGTAACGATATATCTGTAAGAAATATTATTTACTGCCCATTTTCTTTTTGCTTGGTTTAGTGTCATTTTTTTGGCTTCCTATTTGACTTGGTCTCGCGGGAAACTGACAATCTTAGGCCCACTATCTCTCCCTTACTGTGCCTGTCTCCTTCCTCATGCCTTCCTCTAAGTGCCCCCTACTGCCGATGTTCCTCCATTCTCTGCTGGCCTCTTCTCCCCTCGCTCTACCTGCAACAACCAGTCGTAAAACCCAGGGTAACTCTTTCTTCTAGTCTGCCTATTTCTCTCTCTCCCTCCCAACAAGTATTCCCCTCCTTTCATTCCTCTCTCACCTCTATCCGCCTACCTCTCTCACACTACCTTTTTGCTTGACCTTTTTTCCAACTTATATTGTGTTGCTCATCTATGCTTCTGTTATCTTTGCCTGTTTGTCTCAACTCAGCAGTATCTCTCCCCCACGCCTCTTTGCCTCTGTCGCTCGCCCTTCTTTCCTTCTCTCCCTCCCCTCTTCCCACCACACACTGCACCCCCACACTTTTGGCAGCCCCTTATCCCCAGTCAGGTAAGCAGTCTGTCCTGATTGCTAATAATCTACCAGGAGACACATACCTGCCTCTCTAGTTGTGTAACTGCCTGCACAGTGAGTCTTATTAAATCTCCCTTATGCTTAGTCCTCTAAAACCGGGGACTGCTGGGCAAAGCACAATAAGTGGCTCATGCCACTGAAGTAATTCTTCCTGGAAATATGATAGATCCTCTCATTTTTCCTATGATTAATTTCCAATATGGGCTCATTATTTTTCTGGGTATCTTTACATAATGCATTATTTTTTCTATATTTAAAAAAAATATATATATATATCCAGACACTCAAGAGGTTTAAACTTCCACCATTTGGTTCTCTAATGTGTTTCATCCTTTATCATTTTTGGTTTCATTAGCTCAAATGTCCAAACCTTAAATAATATTCTTGCTTAAAAAAATGTCAGACAGTAGGATCAACCTATTTACATTGTGCTTTTAGCAACGTGATTATTTGGATACGATAAAAGAGGTAAACATGCTCTTATTACTCAGTTTTATGAAAATGGAAACCGCTTTAAGTTGCACTCCTTAAACTTTTAGTGCTTTCTTTTTGGTTTCAATTTTTGGTGAAATAAAATTAATATTAAGGAATGCTCTTTGCGCTGTCCAAATGTGGCGCATAATGTGAGATTGCGTAACAATATATGATACAAGTAGATAGTGCAACATCACCTTAGCACCACATCAACACCACCTCAAAATCAGAACAGCTCCATCTCAGCATCTGCATAGCACCACTACCAGTGCAGCACTAATTCAGCATCAACACAGCCCCACCTCAGCACCAACGCAGCACACTTGAGCAGCACGCAGCCTGAGCACCAGTGCAGCAGCACCACCACCTCAGCATTACTCTGCACCACCTCCAAACCAGCACACCACCATCTCAGCATCACTCAGCACCACCTAAGTCTGCCCTCGGAATCTGGCATCTTTTGATTCTCCCCTAGTGTCTGTCCGCTGCTCCTGTTGGAATTCAGGTACTGTTTCTCAACCTCCACCCTCCCGCTGTTTATGTCCCCTCCCCCATGACAAAGAAAAAGCTATAACAAACCAGCAATAAAACAGGCAGAAAGAAGTTATCAGCATTGCAAGGACAAAAAAAACAGTAGACATTTTTTTATGTTATTTTTTTTTTAATAGGGTTCTTCAGTTGTACATAATGTCTTCTTGGTTATGCATAAGGTAACACAAATGCTATGACACTTTTGTTATTATAACTTTTCAACATTCTGCACAGCAGTCACAATGCTCCATAACATAGCTAAAAAATATTGGCAAAGCCAATAGCTCTAGCTAAACATGTATAAGGTCCCAAAGGCGAGACCTGTTGGCCATGCCAATACTTGTTCAATCATGTGAACCTTACTTGACTCTGACATAGACACTAGCGCTGGAACCCGCTCACCCTTGCTCTAAAGTCTAAACCATAAGAGCACGTGATCACTTCCACTCTTAACGTAATGCACAAGTACTGGATTACATTCATCCTTAAAGCACACAAGCACTAGCTCATACAGAAAAAAGGCACTCACACCTTGCTCTGGGCCTGCTTGCCCTCTGCCACTCAGTGCCATGGTAGACCATGATCTGAGGATCCTAACTTGAGTATCTCTCAAGGGATTTAGTTAATTTCTATATAAGTTGGAACAACTAAACATAAAAGACCAAAGTATATGCGAGCACTGTTGTCTCACATATGAACCCCGCATAGTGACCAATAGAAAATAAATACCAGAATAGTAAAACAATCCACCAAAGTACTATATTGTCCATTTTCACAGCACCCATTCTGATCCTTGAAACATCCTCTGAGACAAAGACTGGTATCATCATTTGGAATCACTGGACAAATCACTGGACAAATCACTGGACAGGCATTCAAAATACAGACCTAACAATTGCACCCAGAATTTACTCTTTGATTTCCTCCCGGCACAGTACTTTCACGGATGACAAAACAACATAGCACTCCAAAATACAACAGTGTGCTCTACACCAAAGAAAGCCATTTAAACTAACATCCCAAGCACTTTAGGTGTATTATGTAAAAAACCTACATTCACTTCACACAATACTTGAAGTACTAATTGTCCTTGCAGAAATCCGCTTGGTTAATGCACGCTTTCAGGCTTTTTTTGCAATTGCTATCATCACCTAATGAAATAGAGGCTTGACCTATAGTCTCATTCAAAGCAACCATCAACAAATTAAGGCTCAGAATCACACACTTGGCCTCAACCAGAAGCATGATAGGTCAAATAAAAAAAGAAAAAGTATTACCAGCAAATGCTACAGTTTGTTGGTGCTATTCGCTCAAGCAATACTTCCAGGTGAAGGCCAAGGAGTTTTCCACTGGAAAATGTGTGCATGGCATGTGTTGTCCTGACGTAGGAAGCCACATGGAACAAATAGCATTGCGATAAATTTAGATGACCAGTTGCATAACATGCTGTTCTGTACACCACATAACCATTGTTAACATATGTGACAATCCATCTAGAGCACCCCACTACCCCACCCAACTATCTTTTCTAACATAGACTGATTGTATTGATCTTAAAGTTTTGTACAATTGCAATATTGTAGCAACTGATATCCAAACACACTGGCTGCAGGGAATAAATAGATCCCGAGTGTGAAACTATGTGGTTTTTGGATGATAGTGGAGTCCATCCTTCTTGAGGAAAGAATGATGGTAGAGGAATAATGGACCTGTCCGTGACATACGGAGAAGGTTCCTGGATAGCTTGAGAGAAGGTGGAGAGAAAATTTGTTTTACAAGATCGGTGAGCAACCTTAAATTATTATCATTCAGGAGATCTACATTGATAATCAGATAAGCATTGAATAGTACCCCCATGTGAGGGATCCTGGAGTACCTTTTACAAAATATATATATATTTTTTAACTTTCCTGAAGAAAAGCCATTTATACATAAATTTGATTGATTTTGGAAGCCTAGCCATACCCTGTATAGGACAATTTTCATTGTTTTATTTGAACAAAGATTAAGTTCTAATTTGAATTTGTCATTAGTTTAACAAAAATTAAGAGAAAAACAGACTAAGGTAGTTAGATCTTCTGCACCATTTAAAGATTAGGAATACAGACCCTGCTCTTTTAAGGAAGTACACATCACCAGTATCCCACCATAAACTGCTGGTAACACTTGCTGCATTTTTAGGGCTGGCTTAAAAATATCTGTAGTTGTCTTGTTAATAATTTCACGAAAATATCATAATAAAAATAAAATGTATAGGGACTTTCAATCAATCCTCTTTCTCCATTGGTCTGTTCATATGTCACGTGTATGTAACTCTAGTTATGCTCCCTTCCACCGCAGCACAAAGTGTAGGTCAGTGGATCAGTCCACGTCAGCCATTGGATGCATTCACCCTCAGTGTCTGCATTTAGTCCCCCAAGAGTATGTTTTAGACACTTGTATTTCCCAGTGACTGCTAGTTCATGTGCATAGCAGGATGTCCTCAACTATTTCCACAACAATCAAGACATTTTTTGAAAATTGCAGTGTTATTGGTCAAAATAAACCGCTTTGTTATACTTATTTTTCCAATAGAAAATAAGTGCAAGACATTAGAGTAGCAAGAGTGTATCTGTAAATTTGTAGGTTGATCCCACACCACTACGCTTGATGATTGACATTTCAAGCACTTGGATATGACTCGCGAAGGCCCTGTACTAATAACGACTTAAAAAAAAAAAAAAAAAATATATATATATATATATATATATATATATTTATATTTATTTATTTATTTCAGTATAGCTCAAATATATATGTATATATATATATATATATATATATATGTGTGTGTGTATATATTTATATATATATTCACTGAAAAAAACATAGGTTTCTCACCAGTTATAGTTAACTGGAAATTTTACTGACATAAAACCATTGAAATTCCACGTTCTAGTTAGTTGGACTCACTATAACTTGCGCGCCTGCAATGCACTGCTGATAACGTCTCATATTACATCACTCATGACATGGTCAGTGACATCACTCATGACATCACTGATGACACCATCCAGTGAATGTGTGTCTTTCTGAAAAATAAATATGTTTTATATATGTATATGTAAAGGTCGATGGAAGAATAAATGTTTAAAAAAGTGTTTTAATGAATGTTTAAAAAAAAAAATTGATTGGTTAACTGGCTTATTAAGTGTATCTTAGTAAATACATATATTAGCGATTAATGTTTAAATATTTAAATATATGTATCAGTGTTTCACTTTGTGTATAAGTGGCTGCATGGGTTGGTGAGTAGCTACATGTGTGTGTATATGGGTTATTAGATGTTGTTTTTAGTATCAGTATGAGTGTCTGTATGGTTTGGTGGGGGTATTACTTAGCACATAGATGCATCAATGACTGACTCACTGTTTGTATGTGTTTTGAAGACAGCATATGTGCAGGACTGTATGGGTGGATGAGTGTGTATATGTGTGTGTTAGTGAGTGAATGACTGTCTCACTAGTGTCTATCAGTAACGACATATGTTTTAATCTAGTATATGTGAGTATTGATGTATATAAGTGAGTATATGTGAGATTGTAAGAGTTCCTGTTTAAATCAGTATGTGTTTCTATAAGTGATTGTTTAGGAGAGTTAAGTATGTGTAAGTTTCCTTAGAAGTAAGGTGGTAGTGTGTGTATAGTTGTATATGCAAATAAATGGATGTTCAATAGTTTATTTGTATGTGTGAGTATGTGTGTGAGTAACTTTTGGATGACTGTCGGTGTGTAACAGGATGTATAGGTGTATTACTACATATGATGAGTGAGTATATGTATGAGTGACTATATAGAACTGTTGGTGAATGAGAGAATGTGTATATAGATGGTGGAATTACTGAATTGGTTGTAACTGGTATGGATATCCTTTTTTTTGAAAATGCTAATTTCTATTTTCGAATATGTGTTTTAAGGGTTACATTACACTGAAAGGAGGTCTGTCACTCTGTCACAAGGATGGTGTCATCAGTGATGTCATGAGTGATGTCACTGACCATGTCATGAGTGATGTAATATGTGACGTCATCAGCAGTGCATTGCAGGCGCGCAAGTTATAGTGAGTCCAACTGACTATAACGTGGAATTTCAATGGTTTTATGTCAGTAAAATTTCCAGTTAACTATAACTGGTGTGAAACCTATGTTTTTTTTCAGTGAATTTAGTAGGTTTTTTAAACGCTAATTCCGAACTATAACGGATGTGAAACCTATGGTTTTTTCAGTGAATTTCTTAGGTTTTTTTAAATGCTAATGCCTAACTCTAACTGGTGTGAAACCTATGATTTTTCAGTGAATTTAATAGGTTTTTTAAATGCTAATTCCTAACTATAACGGATGTGAAACCTATGTTTTTTTCAGTGAATTTCATAGGTTTTTTAAATGCTAATTCCTAACTATAACTGATGTGAAACCTATGTTTTTTTCAGTGAATTTCATAGGTTTTTTGAATGCTAATTCCTAACTATATATAAGGCCCCAAACCTATGTTTTTTTCTTTGAATTTCAAAATTTTGTTAATAGCAAATGTCTATAGCTATGAAATGTAATATTTTTTAAAATGAATTAATCCTATATTTTATTTGTATTTAAAACAAATTATTTTTTTTTTTTACCCTGGAGCGCTCCCGGGGCGTGCCCCGGTGAGCGCCCCGGAGAGCGTAGTCTTTTGAAGCGCCCCGGTGCGCGAACCGGGAAGCGTCCCGTAAGCGCCAATGTCGCGAACGAAAACATGATCGTGACGTATCGCGTAGCCACGTCCGCGTGATACGCGCGGCGTAAGCGCACCCGGAAGCACTCGAGCGAATACGATCGCGCAACGTAAACATCCGACGCGCTTACGCGACGCGACCTGGGGCGCGCCCGAGGGCACGTTGCGTAAGCGCGTCGGCCATGTGACCTGAAAATAACACTTTTTATTGGTGCAGAACAGTTTTGGTTTCATAATGATGAAATCCCTGGTCTTGTGACCTGAAAATAACACTTCTCATTGGTTCAGGGCTTTTTTTTCTCCAAATGATGAAAGACCCCACCTTTTTTCCTTATTCTGACTTTGTCCTTTGACTGAGGAAGACCTGTTTGTACCTCTCTGTACCTTTTTGAACTATAAAATGGCTTCAGTAGCAGCTGGAGCATCTGCACCACCACCACCACCACCACCACAACCACCAAGAGGACCACCACAAGATTACATTGGTGGTCAACAAGAGGAGGAGGAAGAGGAGGAGGAGGAGGAGGGGAGGAGAAGATGGCTTGAAGAACACAATACCCCATACCAGCCAAGACCACACATTGTATGGGAGTTTTTTTCGATCCCAGAGGGGAAGAAAAAAGTCAATGCGGCCAAGGTGACTTGGCATGGAACTTTCTAGGGGGAACCCGAATAAAAAATATTCATTCGGAAACAACACCATGATTAGACACATGCAGCGCAAGCATCCAATGAACTATTCTGCTGCAGAGAGGAGGGAACTGGCCAGTAACCCTCCCCAATCTACAAGCACCACCTCCAAAAGAAAGCAACCCACTCCGTCGGGACCAGAGGAAGGGAGACAATCCCTTGCATTCAGCCACGGTTTGCGGATTACCGAATTACTTGTATTCATTGTGGGAAGACCATCTCTTATGGTGAACTGAGCATAAAGCTCATAGTCCTTACTGGGGACAACCACAAATGCCCCAAAAAACCCTACTTTTTTTTTTTTTTGGCTCTATTTGAGCCATTTTCAATTCCCTGTTTTTTCGTTTCTCCCCATGAAAAATACAAAAAAATATATAAAACTGTTCAGAAAACCCCAAAAAAGTAAAAAATGTTCAAAAAAACAATAAAAAAATATAAAAGAAGAAAAAAAACAGTTCTTTTTAGAACTACCTCCAATTTATAAAAAAGGCTACATTTTTTAAAAACTCTGTCATTCTTTTTTCCCCATGGTACGCTCCCCGGTGCGCGTACCGGGCGCTCCCCCCCGCGCAAATCAAAAAAAAATATATATATATATATTTTGCTCCGCGGGGCCCTTTTATAGCCCCCACATCAAACCTAGGGGGTCAGGGGGGAGCAACCCTGCCCCCTTATGGTCATTTTCCCCTTTTTTTTTCCACCTCTTGTCTCTATCCTACCGAGACACAAGATGGCGGCCGGTCCGGACTGTTTCGAATATTTACAGACACCTGAGAGCCAATCAGCTTTCCGTGCACACCTCACGTGGCGCGCCCAGAGCGCTCCCCAGTGCGCGTACCGGGGCGCTGCCATAGATATATATATTTTTTTGAACCTAATTTACTCAAAATCCACTGGAGCACATATCTTGAGACATAGCAAAGGCACATCGGGCTACCAGTCCCTACAATTTTGCCAAGTTTGGTGGAAATCCATTCAGCCGTTCGGGCTAAAAGTGAGTTCGACCGCCCTATGGAAATTAACATGGAGAAAACACGTTTTGGGACCCCCCTTTTATCTCGGCCCCCGCTTGACGAATCCCCCCCACATTTTCAGGGAAGGAGCGGAGCGGGCCACGAACTTTGAGAAATTCGCGAAGATTCGTCCACCGGCGCCAAAGTTATTCCCAATAGAATGTTGCGGATTTCCTATGGAAAGTAGATCCTAACTATAACTACCTACTGGCGACCGCCAGTAGGTAATATATATATTTATATATATATATATATATACATATACATAAAATGTGCACCTTAAGTTTTCAAAAACTACTGAACAGATTTACACCAAATCACAAAAAGTGTGCTTTCTAGACCAAGATATAGAATTCGGTTTTGGCTGTAGCTAGGTCTAATTTTCCTATGGAAAAATGCATGGGGAATAGGCATTTTGCAATCCCCCCTGCTGCCCTCTTTTTTCGGCCCCTGATTGACAGTTCACCCCAAAATGTTCCAGGAAAAAGCGGAGGTGGATGAACATTTTTAGGGGAAAGTTTCATGAAGATTCTTCGACTGCGCCAAAGTTATTAGCAAACCAAAAAATCAATTTCCTATTGAAACGTGTTCCTTACTATAACTTCCCAGAGGGTAATAAATAGTTTTCCAGTATTAGGGTGTCTTTCATAGATTCACATGCCTGAATCATTCCCCATCGTCGGAGTCGGAGTCCCACAGTACATAAAAAAGCAATAATATGCAATAATATCCTTGGAAAAACTTGGTAATAACCAACCAGGAAGTAAAGTAGCCCAAGCTACAAGAGTTAAAACTTCCACACTCATGACTATCCTAGTCATTTTGTATAGTCCAAACTGCAGCCAATCAGGTGACAGAACCCACCAGAATGTTCTCCCCAGAGGCTCAGGCTCTCAGATTTTCTACCGCACGTTGTGTGAAGGGAGTCTCCCTGAGCTCTGCTCAGCTTTCTTCAATTTTCTTCATTTTTCTTAAATTTTTTCTTCATTATATCACCGTTTTGTAATGTCTTCTTGCACGAAGTCTATCTTCAGACCCTGCGTCACTTGTGGAAAGCTGAGACCTTTTTCCTGTGAACCCTGATGAGGAGTATATGGACCAGCACTCTGCCTGTCTCTGACATGGTAGGAGGAGAAGGAGTTGTTCTTGTGATTAGACTATACCCCACTGTGGGAGGATTTTTTTTGTTTGTCCTGCACATTAAGGTTTTAAGTGATGCTTCTCCTCTACTTCACCAGCTGAAGTAACATCACAATTAAGGGGTCTCTGGCCTTCTTTGAGTCCGCCTCCCACATCTACACCCACGAGATTTACTCTCAGGCGTCTAGATTCACTCTGCGCACTTTTCTACGTGAAAATGTGCCAGCTTGTCGACGATACGGTCGATGTACTCTCTGATGACAATCTCTGCCGTCACTGGTGCTCTGTGATGACAACCGCTCCAGGCATTCGTCGACGACAGTGAGGACAGTGCCCTTTCGTCGACTGCAGGCTCGTCGACCACTGTGAGTTTTGTCGATGGTTAAATTTAGTCGACAGTTGGCCTCGTCGACGGTAGGCTCGTCGACGGTGGGCCTCGTCGACGGTGGGCCTCGTCTACGGTGGGCCTCGTCTACGGTGGGCCTCGTCTACGGTGGGCCTAGTCGACAGTGGGCCTAGTCGACAGTGGGCCTAGTCGACAGTGGGCCTAGTCGACAGTGGGCCTCGTCGACAGTGGGCCTCGTCGACAGTGGGCCTCGTCGACAGTGGGCCTCGTCGACAGTGGGCCTCGTCGACAGTGGGCCTCGTCGACAGTGGGCCTCGTCGACGGTAGGCTCGTCGACGGTAGGCTCGTCGACGGTACGCTAGTCGACGGTACGCTAGTCGACGGTAGGCTCGTCGACGGTAGGCTCGTCGACGGTAGGCTCGTCGGCGGTAGGCTCGTCGGCGGTAGGCTCGTCGGCGGTAGGCTCGTCGACAGTGAGCTCTGTAGACGGTAGGCTCGTCGACAGTGAGCTCTGTAGACGGGGAGCTCTGTAGACGGGGAGCTCTGTAGACGGGGAGCTCTGTAGACGGGGAGCTCTGTAGACGGGGAGCTCTGTAGACGGGGAGCTCTGTAGACGGTGAGCTCGGTAGACGGTGAGCTCGGTAGACGGTGAGCTCGGTAGACGGTGAGCTCGGTAGACGGTGAGCTCGGTAGACGGTGAGCTCGGTAGACGGTGAGCTTCGTCAACATTCAGCTTCGTCGCCAGTTAGCTTCGTTGACTGATGACCTTGTCAACTGTTGGATTCGTCGACGGTTGAGCCCGTTGACAGTTGGTTTCAAGCACTGTTGACTTTTATGCACAGTGCTTTTGTAGACTATTTTTTTCGTCGACAGTAGCTTTCCGCTACATCCCCGTGATGGCTTTTTACTTCCGCCATTATTCTTCTTGGAGAGCGAATAGCCGTATGAACGTGTTTTTTTTCTTCAGATCACAATTATGTATTTCTGACAGCGAGGCTGCCACGGCCTGTACCATGGCGAGATTACGTCTTCTCTTACAACTGGATTTCTATTGCATTCACCACCGGTGAATATTGGAGTTTTTCCCCTCCTTATGAAGAGAGTGGCGAATCGCTTTCCACTATCCCCTCGTACTGAGGAAAGAGGTCTGTTTTGCTCTATGATTTAAAAAAAAAAAAAAAAAAAAAAAAAGCACAGAAACAAGTTCGTTCAGTTCCGATCATAGACTTTATTTAGCAAGAAGGTGTTAAACTCATGCAGAGGCCAAACTCTGTGCCGGCAGCTTTTTTTCCACGCCTCGACGAGATATGGGTAGCTCCAGACTATTCACCTGCTTGTCTAGTCTCTCAGCCTAACCCTGACTCAGTCATTACTCAGGCGGCACAGCGATTATCTTGCAATCCGGTTGGGCAGGTATGCCGCCAGATGTGCTCTGACGGGTTGGCGCTGGTAGAATTTATTCCAGAATCCTCCAAGCCTCACGCTTTGAAGATCCTGCTGGAGAGCGAGAAAAAGAAGTGCATCAGAAATAATACACTGTGCAGCGGACGTTGCGTGTACAGGTTTTTTGACAGCTCGCAATAGGGGCAGTCTGGCAAAGACAATTTTGCTTCAATGCTACGTCTTTCGCAAGGAGGTTCAAACTTCAATACTTCACTAGCCTTTTTATCGAGGATCCCTTTCTGGCAAGCATGTTGATGAGGCACTGCAGACCATCTTAAAGGACACCGATATTGCCCGCACACTCAGGACTCTCCAGTATAGAATCGCAGCCTTTTCGTGGAGCCGAGGACATAGCTCGACGTCCTATTTTCAAGGGAGTTCCATCCAGTATTGGCTCCTACAATCAGAACCAACAGCGTTACTCAAATCAAACGCGGTCACATAGGCAAAGTACCAACAGGTCCTACATAGAAAATCATCGTACAGCCGAGGCAACTCTTCTAAGAAACAATGGAGTACCTTGGAGCCCACCTTTATTCCCTCCAAAAACGTCGGAGGTCTAATCTCTCACTTTTATTCCAATTGATCAAAGGTGACGGAGGACCGTTGGGTTTTTTAAACGTCGTGTCCAAGGGCACACTCTAGAATTTGTCAAATTTCCCTCTTTCTACACCTCCAAAGGGACCTCTACCTCCTCATCTACGGGAGTCGTTTGCACAAGTGTCTATATGGATACAAACAGGGACCGTCGGAGTGGTTCCGAATCTCCAACAGAGTTAGGGTTTACTCTCAGTTCCTCATTAACAAGCAAATCTGGAAAGTAGCGCCTGATTTTAGATCTTTGCGCAAACTTTACAGATGTTGTACCTCAAGAAAGTCCTAAAGTTCTTATGCCAGAACGACTTTATAACTACACTCTACCTCCAGGATATCTATTTTCATGTGCCAATCCTTCCTAAGCTCAGGAAGTGGCTACGCTTTACAATAGGTACAAAACATTTTCAATTAAAGTCCTACCTTTTGGACTTAGGTCCGCTCCACGTGTCTTTACGTAGATCCTGGCACCAGTGGCAACTTATCTACGTCTGCAAGGCATACAAATTTATCATTACTGAGACAATTGTATAATAAGGACTCACTCTTATTTACAAGCAGTCCAGCACACCCAGACTTGTCAGTCACTGTTTTAAAACCTGGTTTTCAATAAATTATGACAAGTCCCAACTAGTCCTACCTCAGATGTGAACATTTCTCGGAGCATCAATCAATACACTCCTAGCAAAGGTGTTTGTCTCACACGAACGACGGGCCTGCAGCTCCCATTTGGTGGTTCTTCTACGTACAAAAAGGTCCGTTTCAGTAGATCCTCAAAGTCATTCCTGGCCACAGCCTCCACCTGCATCCCGTTGGTTCCCAAATACAGATTACACATGAGAAAAGTGCTAGAGGAGCTAGACAAGCAGTGGTTGCAAGCCTCCAGTTCATTCGAAGATCTCGTTCAAATCACTCCTCGGATGCGATAGGCCTTTTATTTGGTGGGTACAAGAAAGAAATTTGTAGAAGGGGAGTGCGTTCCTTCAAGAGGCTCCAAATTACACAATCTCCACAGACTCATCCCTTGAGGGTTGGGGAGCACACCTTCAAGGGCTGAAGGTCAGCTGGAAATGGAGCACCATCCAGCCTTGCGAAATGACACGCCCACTGAGGCAGGTGTTTATAATATCTACGAATGTGCGCTGTGAAAAGCTGTCTGCTAACATCCTCTGAACTTTGCCTCTGATAAAAGGATGAGGAAATCCTGAAACGCGCCAGGCTGACATTAATCTCGAAGACTGCAGTTGTGTGTTTCTCTGCTGGCAAGCTGTGAAATGGATGCAATTTTTCAACTTCTTGTGGCTTAACTTTAACCTTGGGGCTAACCTGCTTGTGTTGGATGTTTTTACGGCTGATGCCCAGCCGGGAAGTTAAAGCCCACCGCCTGGTAGCGGGTCCTTGCAGGCTCATTTTCTGCTTGCAGTCAGGCATGAAACAGGCAGTGCCATTTGCAGGATGGTGCTGTCTGAGGCATTAATTTCACTGCTATAAAGCAGAGGCAGGCGGCACCTGGTGTGGTACTTCTCTCCACTTGGAACTTTATTTCAGTTCGAAATTGAAGGTATTAGAGGCAGCCCCATGAGGGGAAGATGTGGCGCACTGCAATGACCAGCAGGCCTTGCGAAATGACACGCCCACTGAGGCAGGTGTTTATATTATCTACGAATGTGCGCTGTGAAAAGCTGTCTGCTAACATCCTCTGAACTTTGCCTCTGATGAAAGGATGAGGAAATCCTGAAATGCGTCAGGCTGACATTAATCTCGGAGACTGCAGTTGTGTGTTTCTCTGCTGGCAAGCTGTGAAATGGATGCAAATTTTCAAATGCCGATTAAAATTCTTGTGGCTTAGACGCGTTTCGCAGGTGAACCTGCTTTCTCACGAGAACGAGTCAACTGAGTTACGTGCATTAAATAAATTGTCACCTGGTATTCACGTCATACCAATAGTAATAAACAACAGACTAGCTGATGTTGCCGTGGGCTGAGTTCACTTTTTTTCACAATATTTGGCATAATGAAAAGAACATAAGATGTGTAATACATTGCATTTAAACAGCCTTAAATAGGTAGGCGCTACAAAATGAAGTAGACATAAAAGCATTTCATTTATAAGACAACCCGGTATTACCAGTACCTCCAGGGTGTGCATCTGGAAAGATGGAACAATAAAGCATTCAGAGTGGACTTTTAAAATAAAATTGCAAAAAGAAGTACAAGCTAAGCCGCGTGAGGCGCTCTGCTCAGTGCAATAAGTGTATATCAGTGTTGCCGTCACCCGGAATTCCCAAAGTGGAGGAAACTAACACATCTGCCAGTGTTGCAGAGTAAACAAAATAAATCATGCCCATGTGGGCCATGTGGGCCAGGGTGGCAGTGCCTGCTGCTGATCGTGTCATAATAGTCCATACCCAACGGGTAAAGTTACGGTATTGTCTGTATAGCCCCAGTGGGCAAATAACGAAACGCAGTGTTGCTTACTTAAACTCCACCCATGGCGGTAGACGGACAATCCAGATGCCAAAACATAAGTGTTCTAGAATAACTGATAAATGCTGTCATACTTCATATTGTGCGTGAAATCCACAATCATATTGTTCTTTCAAATGTGCAGTCGTTCAAATCAGTGGTGAACAGATTCCCACAGTGGGTCATCCACGTTTAAGTAAGCAACACTGCGTTTCGTTATTTGCCTGTTACTGCCAGCTTTATATTCACTTCACAGCGGAGAACGGAGTCAGGGAACAGGTCTCCTTTACAATATCGTCCAACTAAAGGAGTTGGTATGAAGTGGGAAAGTATAGATCCCAATATGTTTTTTTAATAAGATAATATTTGGTAAGTATGAGGCCATGATATGTTGCTTGTCAGCAGAGCCAGGTTATTTCTTGGATAGCTTTGTTGAGATTTGTAGCTCTGTATCACATATGTTGACCACAGAAAAACCATCCAAAGACCCTCCAGCCCATAAATGGTTACAATTCTACCTGTACTGCCGCCCTTAAACTCAAAAAGGTCACCAAAATGATAGCACCCACCATAATTGCCTTTAGAAAAGCTAGATATGATTGTAAATGGACTTAGGAAAAAGAAAGGTAGAAATAAGAACTAAAGCTTGGGAAGCGCCTGTGCAATTGAGAAATAGCGAGTTTAGGGGAAGTTGTAAATCGTTCCTTTTTTCCAAGCACCCAAATTCGAGCTTGGTATGTCACATTCTGGGAAAAGACTGGGTACTTCATTTCTCCAGAATATTTGCTCCAAACAGCATCTCGCACAGAACAGCCATTAGCCCAAGACCCTCCACTTCTTCTTCCACTCAGCATGTCCCAGTTAAGTGGCACCATCGCTGTAGCAGATCTTACTAGGGATATTTTAAGATTCTGGAATCCCTATTGATCTATTTAGGACAAACCCCACCTTTTGGGCTCTCTTCATAACAAATGTACTCCGTGCTGGAATAACAAGTGGCACAATTTAATCATAAAGGTAGTCAATTATTCTACCAATTTAAAAAAGGGATTAAAATCTTCGGCCTCCTACCGCCCCATTTCCTTATTGGATTCATCTGTTAAAATATTAGGGTGGATAATTTTAGGAAAGTTGGGAGATTGGGCCGAAGCAAACACCTTTTATTCTGAGGAGCAATATGGATTCCAGTCGGCTCAGCACTGTTGAACAGGTCCTTTTTCTATCCTTGTTATTAAGAAAATACTTCACAGCCAGGAGAGGTTCTCGACATATGGCCTTCATGGTTCCCACAAGGTGTCAGGATAAATTGGGAAAATAATTGTTCAATCACAGAAAAATTCCAAGAGTCTTTCAATCATGTGCAGTGTTGTATATACAGTTCTGAAGTTCAAACTCCCTCTCAGGAGAGTGTCAAAAGGGTGAAAGCCAACACGTGTTTCTCCCCCTACTTGGCCATCCGGCCTGGGGCTTCCTCAGGGCTGTATATTTACAAGTGAAAAGGTATCTAATATTTACAGTGCAGGACGGAAAGGAGACAAATTACACAATTTATATAAAATGGAGATATATGTCACGGAAGGTGCACATTTTTCATTTGGGGTAGTATGGCAACGTGCAGTGCAAAAAAACGGGCGTATACATTGTAATAGGGCACACGGGTTGAGGTAGGTGTGTTAAATGATGATCAAACAGCGCATTAGAAAGTAGGTCATCTAGTGTGGTTCATCCAAAATGGGGCGCAGGTGAGGTATCATATATGAGGTTAGGATTTGCGAAAGGCATAGTTGTGGTAGTATGTACATAAGCCATGTGGGGAAATAAGGCAAAAATGGAAGTGAAATTCACAAGTGATAGTTAGGTATTTGGGGAATCACAGTTATGAATTTGGCGTGCGTCGAAGACAGGAAAAGGCCAGCAGAATGGTACATCTGTATATTGGCAGAGTGCATCAAGACATGTTTTGATTTAGAGAGGCGAGGACATATGTTAATATATACGTACAATAGAGGAACCCATTTAGGCGAACATACATCGTCAAGAAAATATATGGAAATAAAGACATAAAGACATAATTTCATATTCCAGTTGAAGGTCGGATCCATGGTTCAATATAGGAAACGGTGAGAAGAGGGAAAAGGAGATCAGGATGAGGGTCGGAATAGTATTTCTGGTGAGTTGGTTTGTGGCTCAGGTATTAAGCCTATGTAGAAGCGAAGGTCATAGCCTGCAAGTCCTGTGATCTATATCAAGGAAAGGACGTTACTTCAACTAGACAAGAACTGGAGTGTTAAGTGGCAGGGCTGGGATAGTACTGGGGTTCTATAAGTGATTTTATTGTGAATTGTGAAACAATCAGGGCTTATATCGCTAAGTGGCGTGTGGAAAGGGGAAGCTCCGTGGTATCGTGGTGATGGAAGCATGCTTACCGTTGGTAATCAGGTAGGGGCTTGTTGTTCCTGTTGCCCCAGCCACATTTTGCCGCATCCTTACAGCGGGGGGACAGAGGACCATAGCCCTCATGCTGCAACGTGGGCCGCAGACCCGCAAAGCCGCCACGTCACCGCCAGCACCCGGAAGGTGCTTATAACGCAGCCAGGGCTCCTGCAGTGCGGGACGCGTGCGGGCGGGCCTGTCTGCGGCTAATAGAGGCTGGGCAACCCCTTTGACGTCCAGGAACCAACATAGGTAAGCGCAAAACAGTGTTTAAATGACTTGCCTAAGACCAAAGCCAAAATTCCTCGTAACTGTGCCTCAATAATGTCCTACCTAATGAGGGCTGTTGGGGCAATTACCTCAGAGATCCATAATGTGGAAGCACAACTGGGAATGGGAGGCGAGACTGCTAATACTTTACCATTGTTAGCCCCCCGCATTTCAAGGATGGACATTGCTAAGGATGCTACAGATAATTTAGTAGGGGCTCAAGGCTCTACTCAAGACTCTATTCAAGGGAAAGTAACCACGTCGCCCCCACTTTCGGGACTCTCACTGGGGACGGTTAACACACCATCGACCTCCTTAATTGAACAGCCCTGGACTACAATAAGGAAAAAATGAAAGAAAAGTGCTAAGGGTTTCAAGGGAGGTCCCATTAAAAAAGCCTTTGCTCCCCAGGTGGTGCCTGGTACTCAATCAAATCACACAAAGAGACCCCCTGCTCCCCCTGGACTATAGCCATGGACGCTCCTATGGATATAATTTTAGCCCATATAAACACTCTATTTGAAACACTGAGACTGGAATTAATTAATTGTATAAAATATGTGGTGAATGGAATCATGAAGAAATTGTCTAATTTTGAGAATAAGTTGGCGAGTGGAGCAGGTGGGGCATGTACTAATGTTATAAAAATGGAGTGAACATGATAATGGTAAAACTGGCCAGCGTAAAGTAGCTAGCAGGAATGGTAACCCAAATAGTATTACAAATTTCGGTATTGGGTGTGTTACAAGAGAAGCCTGTCCTAGAATTCCTGGCCCTGGCCCCAGGAAGAATGTCGATCACCCCCAGGAAGGTAGCAGTATTTTGGATCAGCAGGGCAACTTAGAACGCCATCGAAGGAATGATACCAACTCGAAGGTCCAACTGCCCCATTCAAGTGGTTTGATGAGTCGAGTTGGGATCCACTTGCCCCCGGAATCTACTCCATTGGTCGCAGTTCTTATCGGGGTACCGCAGCTTAAAGTAAAAACAAGGGAAACTACAGAAGACCTAATTCGTAAAGTAAAATGTTTCTGCGGTCTAATGGCGTCTTCCCATGTTATAATGGCAAGACGTGTTGATTTGGATGGTTACTGACCTAAAAACACTGAGGGGGATTAAGTGGTGGTTAATTTTGATAAAAATAACGTAGCAGGTTGGCTCTTTGATGGTAAACAGATGGGTCATACTGTGGGCATTAGAGCTCTCCCATTGGGGGTGTTTTATCCCCCTAAAACACTTGAAAGGCCCAGTAATAGACCGAGATTGGAGAACAGATCCTCCCGCACAGGAGACCAACATTTAGCTGGTGGCACTTCTACTTTCCCTCTAACCACATGGGGTTGCAGTAGAGTCGGCTCGACTACTAGTGGGTTGGAAACTTCCAATAGATATGACGCCCTTTCACACCTAGAAGGTAATGACTGACTAATCACCACCTGACCTACCCGGGTGGAGGAGTTAGACATACAGAGGAAGCATATGCCTGTTCTACCCCAATCCTAGCATCTAGGGACACAGTAAAAATACTTAGTTGGAACATTGCTGGGCTAAGAGGACAACAGCTGGGTTCTCTTGTTTGAAAGATTATGGTGTTATTGGGCTTCAGGAATCATGGGAAGAAAATACCCCTTTATGGTTAGATAGTTTCACATCTTATTTTGAACCAGCTAGACCATCTAACATCTGAAAATCAAAAGGCGGTCTGATTACTCTGATTGCACTAAGGTTGCTGGAAGTCACCGTAAGTTACAAACTGGACTAGCAAATTGTCTAGTTGTTGAGATTATCCCAGTAAATTCTACTAGAATTTTAATTGTGAATTTTTATAACTCGTTTGATAGGATTACAGTCACAGAACATTTGCTCAAAAGACCTACTTAGAGGGTTAGAGGGAGAATAATTCTGCGCCTTATTCGGGTATTATTTTAGGGGATTTTAATATATACCTATGTCACAAACAATGTGGTATCTTTGATTGTTTAGGGGCCGACAGGTTTCCTGAGCCTCACTTTGAACATACCATACAAGTTGAATATTTGGAGCAAATTATAGCAGATCTGGGCCTCATTTACCCATCTAATCTAGGTGATACAGATGTTGTCCCAAAATTTAAAGGGAGGGGAAACTGTACAACTATCTACTATATTTTTATAAATACCGCTCTCGAATTATTTGTTGAGGATTATACAGCCTTGTGGTCTCAATTTAGTGACCACAATCCTATACATCAGATTTTTTTCGGGGAGGGGGTGGGGGGGGGGGGGGGGGGATTGGCCTTATTCTGGAGTTAACAAATGGGCTTCCACTGCTGTAATTAAGAATATAGATCAGGGCCGTAGACTGAAGTGGAGTATGGTCATTCCTGCAGATTTCTGTAATGGATTAACCAATACAGAATTGGAGTTGTGCTGTGATAGTGAGGCAGGAGATGATGGTGTCCTTCGTGCATACTATAAAATTAGTAGGCAAGTGGTACAAGATCTTTCACACCCCCTTAACCCGTTAACTGCGGCGGTAATTCCGCCGCGGTGCGGGCGTTTTCGTGCGCGGGTGGAATGCCGTTGGCCAATGGCCGACGGCAGCACTGGGGAAGTAGTGCTGCCGTCGGCCATTGGCCGACGGCAGCAGGGAAAGGGTTAAAGAACACGTAATCAAAGGAGAAAGGTGGTTTGATCATGGTTGTTCAGCCACACATCAAAAACTAATGTGTTCACTAAAAAATAGCCCACAAGACCTACATTGCTGATTGTAGGAAAAATTATAAATTAGCTACAAATACTCGTAAAACACAGATTAAAAATTATGCTTTTATGGAATTAACATTTATTGACGTGTTAAAAAACAGTGTAGTGAATAGACCTTTCTTCTCTGACAGTAAAAATGGTAAGTTGGAGTGTAATATTCCTGAAGAGGATTGGTATAACCACTTTGAAGTTATATATGGGGACCAGGGAGATAATGAACCGAGGGACTCTACATATGTGGGTAGGAAACATCTTCTAACCTTCACAGTTAGTGAAGTAGCAAAAGCTATAGCCCAAATGAAAAAAAAAATTTTGGGCTGATTTGCATCAAGATCTAGGCTCCACAGTACGATTCGATCAAAAAGGGAACTTATCACGTAGCATCCAAATAATTAAAGGAGTGAGACAGGGCTGTATTTTGGCCCCTCTCCTATTCACTCTATATATTACCAACCTTGAAATTATTTTATCGGGTGCTTGTATTGATATCCCGCATATAGGAGATAGAATAATTCCGGCCCTGTTAAGTGCGGATGACGCTGCTCTACTAGCTAGAACGGCGAATGGCCTACAGCAGCTTCGAACCACTTTTGCCTCATTTATGAAGCCTTTGGACTTGGATGTAAATTTCAGTAAGTCCCACATTATGATCATGGGGGCCAAACCAAAGAAATGTAAAAGCCACTATTGTGAGGGAAACAGTCTCACGCAGGTAATGTCATTCTCATATTTGGGAGTGTTATTTGACGAAAGGGGTTCCTGGATCCCACAAATGCAGGCCAAAAAATATATAATGGCAAGATCAACTATGGCTGTCTTGGATTTTGCCCGTAGATTGGGTTCTAAACCCATACAAGCTATGTTAAATATCTACAGGGCTAAATGTCTGGCCATTACGAGCTATGGTTCAGAACTTTGGGTTACAGCAATGCCGGCAACGTGCAAATAGTAGAAAATACATTTCTAAGAAATTTGCTGTCCGTACTGTCATTGACATCCACCTATGTTATACATCAAGAAATGGGCATAGGTTTTATAACAGACACCATTGGAATGGGTCCTCTGCTCAATGGATAAGTATTTGGACAAATCGGGAGATGGAGATGAACCGTGTTATCATTCGTGACTGTTTAACTCTTGACCTGGCAAGTAGAATTCCAGGCATAAATTATGTCAAAAAGACCGCAGTTTATTTAGGCAGGCCTTAACTCTATGGCTCCCCAGGGAAATAGTTAAAAGCCGATAAATTGTGGGTTAAAAATATGTATGTTCAGGTTTTTTAAAGTGATAGAGAGCAGAAGGAGTTAAGCAAACCGTCTGTTTGGGCTCATCAGTTGATATGTACATCATTAATGATTGATCCATACTTAACCATTGTGTCTAACCAGCACCATCGTTTCCTATTGGTTCGATTTAGATTAAACCAACTACATTTGCTTTTTGCCGATCCAAAGGGATGGAGGACTTAGATGTTTGTACCTGTGACAATTTCTCTATTCAGGATTCTCTGCATTTTGTTTTATTTTGTGAATATTTTTTGCTCCTCCGTAATCGTTTTATAATACCGATTTTAAAAGGCAAAGGATTTACTCATGCAAGACCAGCTTTTATTTATTTTCAAATGTTAAATAACACATGGGAATGTTTTAATATAGCTAGTTTTTTAACCGCGGCTGTCAGGATTAAGAAGAAAGGAAGTGTTGTTAATAATGTGCATCATGTGTCAGGACTCTTATGAAGTTTTCCACTTTTTATTCTGTATATCAATGAATTAATTATGTTTTTGGATAAATTGTGATGATTATGTTAATTTAATATTTTTGTAAAATACTTTATAATTTATTTAGTAGTATACTTTTATGGTTTTAATTAACTGAATAAAGTGAATTTGACTGACTGACTGGTAGGGACACAGTCCGTCCATGTAAGTGCGGTTTCTCTTTCAGATCAGCTGTGTGTTGGGAGATAAGGATTAATGTGTGTCTGCGTGGGCTTTTTACAGCAGGCTGTACGAATCGCGGGTGGTTTTAGTGTCGCTTACCTCATCAATAATGGCTCAATGCCTCGTAGCAAACTATCTCCGCGGTCGGCGTCAGCAACCTTGAGAGGGTGCTGGACCGACTGAAATGATCCCCTGGGGTGAGTACTTCCGGGTCGCGCGTGAGGCTGGTCTGATTCTGGTACCTGGGATCGCGGTAGGCGCCATCTTGGAATGGGGTCCCACTGTGAATGCCAAATGTCCTTGTATGTTAGGCGGATAGGCTTATAGGGTACCCGGATGGAGGAGACTAAGTATTGTACTGAATTAAAGGTGAAGATTATTTGGAGTTTAAGGTAGTATCCCGTTAAATGACGTGGTAACTACCCCAGTATAGAAGGGGAGCAATATTCTTAATGTGCAGGAAGTAGAAGAAAGGTCATTAGTTGAGAAAAGATAAGGCAGAATTTAGAAGTTCGACATGAGTTCTCAAAGAGGAGAGGATAATATTAGCGAGTACTAAAACAGGAGCAGAATACCCGACATGTCACCAAGCATGATGGAAATAAAGTCTGGTGAGTTTTGTCAGTTTTCACAGTGTCTCGTTGGAGTGACTCAATGTTATATTCTCATTTGTCAGTCACATCATACAAAGGTTAAGATCCAGCATGATTCATTGTTGGGCGTGACCTGGGGGGATTGCCGTGGAGATCATTCATCGCCTAGCCAGACATGCATTTCTGCGTCTTTGTTCAAGCCCAGTTTTACTGTATTAAACTTGAGGATGAGTTCACTTTCCCTTCTCCTCAGTTTCAGTTCACGGTTGCCCCCTCGTTTTGCTGGTCGGATCAGTTCTAGACTAAAGAAGGAGAACTCTTTTTTTGTGTGGATGTTCCTGATGGAAAGGTTCAGGGACAGAGATCTTTCTGGCTTATGTTATTAGGCCTAAATCCCAAGGTGCCACAGCACAGCCTAAAATTCCCCCTCCCATGCAAATGAGGAGTTGCAGCGTGTAACATCTGGAGTTGCCACCCTTAGAACTGTGTTTGTCTTGAGAAAAGAAAAAAGTACAGGAAGTATCTATCCATTCTGTCACAGACTGTCCAACCTCAGCTGCTTTAGCAGCAGTAGCAACATCATGCTTAATGAAAGATTTCCTAGCTACCATAACAGAACATTTGAATTCTATTGAGAACTTGGAGCTGAGGATTAGGCGTTCCTTTCCTTGCTGTATTCACCAGCTCCCATTCAAATTGTTGGAGAGTAGGATCTGCTTACTGTGGTTACCCCCACTTTTTGCTGGTGTTTCACTGAGCTGTCGACTTTAGTCTAGCTGCGGCCCTGCTAACCAGCACCACAGCATAGCTGCTTCCTCTCTAAATTGATTGCATGTACTTTAGGTACACTCCAGATTGGTTACTGAATGAATGAAGCAGGATTTGTATCGCGCAACTTAGCCCCAGAGGGCGTCAAGGCGCCTAACCAAATGAACTCGTATGGTCAGAGAGCATGATTAGTGGTAGGCCTTGATGAAACACCACGTCTTTAAAGCCTTCTTAAAAAGAACCATGTTGGGTTGGGATTTAATCTCAGAGGGGAGGGCATTCCATAAATTATGGGCCACGGATGAAAAAGCTCTTCCGCCCCATCTGACCTTGTTTGTCCGAGGGACGGTAAGAAGGTTCTTGTTGGCAGATCGAAGATTTCTGCTAGGGGTGTAAGGACTCAAAAGGGAGCTTATGGCCTCAGAGCTGCTGCCGGATAGGGCACTGAAAACTAGGCATAGGATTTTAAAAGAGACTCTAGACTGGATAGGGAGCCAGTGGAGACTCTTCCTTGCAAGAGAGACAGAAGCGGTGTTAGGGACGCCCAGAACGAATCTGGCAGCCGCATTCTGAATGGTCTGGAGGCGTTGGATGAGGCCTTTATTGATGCCTGCATAAAGGGCGTTACAATAGTCCAGCCGTGATGTAACTAAGGCTACCACAGTCTGTTTGCGAGCTTGAGGAGAAAGATAGTGGGCGATTTTTCTAAGTATATTGATCACTCCCCAACAGGTGGAAACAGTTCTATTAACCTGTAGTGACATGTCTAAAGAGGTGTCAAAAATCACGCCAAGATTCTGGGCGGAATTTGACGGTACAGGACAGGCTCCAAGAGAAGAAGGCCACCATTCATTGGACCAGCTGTTTTGATCCTTTCCGAAGATCAGGACCTCTGTTTTCTCTCCGTTCAGCTTCAGGGCGTTTTGAATCATCCAATCGGAGACAGCTTGCATGCAATTCCTGAAGCTGAACGCGGAGGTACTCAACGAGTGGGAGAGGGACACCATGATCTGGGTGTCATCGGCGTATGACACCACTTCCATCCCCTGAGCTCTTACTAGTCTAGCAAGTGGGGCCACATAAATGTTAAAGAGGGTCGGGCTCAGGGCCGACCCCTGTGGAACCCCACATTGCACAGGCTTAACAGGGGAGAGGAACTCTCCTAGCTTGACCCTTTGTTCTCTCTGATCGAGGAAAGAGGACAGCAAGCTCAATGCAGGACCCTCCACCCCTATCTCCCTCAGACGAGCAGTTAAAGTCGAGGGAGATAGGGTATCAAAGGCGGCAGTCAGGTCTAAAAGGACCAAGAAGGTGGTCTGGCCTTGGTCGACCTTTGATCGTATATTATCTGTCACTACTGTAAGGGCCGACTCAGTACTGTGAAATTTTCGAAAGCCATGTTGAGACTGGTCCAGGAACCCAGAGGCATCCAGGAAAGTAGTCAGATGGTGATTGAGATGTGATTCCAACATTTTGGCTGGAGCTGGCAGTAAGGAGATCGGCCGGAAGTTCTTAAGGGTGTCCGGATCCAGGGTGGGTTTTTTAAGCAGTGGCTTGACTATGGCTTGTTTCCAGGAAGCAGGAAAAAGGCCCTGGGCCATAGCCTGATTCATTACCTCAAGAAGCGGGGGTAACAGAGTCTCCCTGCAGTCTTTCAGAACCTTCAAAGGGCAGGGGTCCATAGGAGAACCTGACTTTGTCTTGTTTAGCAGGGAGTCTAGCTGGTTGAGAGTAAGGGGCGGGAAGTTGGTAAGAATCTTAGAGGGGTCCTTGGCCCAAGACTCTTGAATAGGTTGATACAGAGAAGGGCGGGAAGACATAAGGTCTCTCTGTGCTTCCAGAGTGAGAGAGATGTCAGTGATTTTAGCCTGAAAGAAGTGAGCAATCTTGTCGCACAGCTCTTGAGAACCTATGATGGGATCCGGCGTTTGTAGCGAACACAAGGAATCTACTATCTTGAATAGTTCCCTAGGGGACGTGAGGGACGATGTAAGCCTAGAGAAGTAGTCCTGCTTTTCTATGATAACCTTGGTCTTATATTCTCCAAGTAACACCTTGTGTTTTTCTCTATCTAAGGGGTTCCAGGTTTTTCTCCATTGCCTTTCCTGCCTCCTGCATCCCTGCCTCAGCAGTCTGAGGTGTTCCGTGAACCAGGGAGCAGAAGGTTTCCGTCTGGCTGAATAACGTAAAGAGGCAGGGGCTAATAAATCAACTGCTCTGGAAATAGAGTTAGCAAGGTCCAGTGCAGCATTACTGGCATCCTTCGAGGGGAAAGTAGGAGCCTGCGCTATAAAGGGGGCAAGAGAGTCATTAGTAATATCCTTATAGTTCCGCTTAAGTATTTTATTGGTAGAACTTCGTTGTTGTAGCGAAGGGGACAAGGTTTTTAGTTCTAAGGGGACCGCTAAGTGATCTGACCAGACCAGAGGAATAGGGGGGCCCACAGATAGTCTAGTATCATTGGAGAACACCCCATCAAGGATGTGGCCAGCCAGGTGGGTAGGGCTATCAACCAGCTGATACATTCCACATGCGGCCAAGGGGTCCACCAAGGAGAGGGTGTCTTTTGAGAGCAGATCATCTAGATGAAAATTGAGGTCTCCCAAAATCGTAAGATGGGGTTTGCCAAAGTAGGGTTCCAAGATTTTGAAAAGATTAGAGCTAAAGCAAGATCTGGGGCCAGGTGGTCTGTAGATGAGAAGACCTGTGAAGGACACAGAGGGGGAGGAAGAGATGACGAAATGAATGGCCTGGAAGAGGTCTGAGGGCACAGAGAGAGTTTTAATACGACAGATAGACGAGACTTTGAACAGAATTGCTAGCCCACCACCCCTGCGTCCTAGTCTGTCCAGTCTCTGTAGAGCATATCCCTCAGGAATAGCTAACAAAAGCTGGGGGCCAGAGGAGTCAGACGCCCAAGTTTCGGTGATGAACACCCAGGAGGGGTTTCTATCAGAAACAAACTCATGAAAGGCGATATTATTTTTTATCAATGACCTGGCATTGATAAGGAAACCCATTTCCGAACTGTAGGCTGGCACAAAGGGGGTGCTAGCCAAAGGGTGCATTGTGGGGGAATCGGGGGAACAAACCTCAGTAGTACCGGAAAAGCAACAGCATACCGGTGAGCGATGAAACGTTTCTGGGGGAAAGGAATAGTGACAGGGAAGGGAATGAGGCCTCAGAGCAAGCAGTTCCGAATGGGCATAGTAACGAGTTACCTGGCGGCCCAACGGAGTCCCATAGCAGCGTGGCCCGTCCTGCAGCCCGACCTCAGCGCGGACGGGCGCAGACGGGCTTGACTTTGGCGACACTTCGGCAGAACTTCGCTGTGCGCATTCGCTGTGCGCGAATTGGGACATCATTGTTTAAGTAGGTCAGGTCACGTATCTCGCGTCCCACCTGACTCAGAACAGCCAATGGGAGCGTGGACCCAATCTCTGCCGGCGAGCCCTCCACACAAACGGGAAAACCCGTGGTGGAACGGGGCCAGGGCAGTTAAATCAAAGCAGTGAGCTGTGCAAACAGTACTACAATGCCACTATGTTAAAAACACGGCGCAAATTAAAAATTAACACAGTTTCCACTTGCTAGTTTTCGTTTTTACACAATATTGCTAAGTTAATCTTAAGCAATGAAAATTACATCAGGGTCACCAGAACCTATTAATCATGCTCTGGACACGAACTAACCGAGGCATCAAAGTCGCCCGGTATATGGAGTCAGCTCTCGCGTCCCACCTGACTCAGAACAGCCAATGGGAGCGTGGACCCAATCTCTGCCGGCGAGCCCTCCACACAAACGGGAAAACCCGTGGTGGAACTGGGCCAGGGCAGTTAAATCAAAGCAGTGAGCTGTGCAAACAGTACTACAATGCCACTATGTTAAAAACACGGCGCAAATTAAAAATTAACACAGTTTCCACTTGCTAGTTTTCGGTTTTACACAATATTGCTAAGTTAATCTTAAGCAATGAAAATTACATCAGGGTCACCAGAACCTATTAATCATGCTCTGGACACGAACTAGTGTCTGGGTTACCCTTGTGAATCCCTACTATATGGTACCTTAGATATCAAGGGCATAGGTACCCCAGAGGCCTACCAGGGGCTGAAGCATGTATTATGCTACACCTGGGAAGCCTTCCAGAAGTGCACCACAGGTCTGCTACTGCAGCCTGGGTAAGGTGGTGCTTGCACCCATTACTAAGATATAGGCTACCTATTTCTACCTTTAAATACAGAAACATATAAACCTATAAGTCACTCCTATGGCAGGCCTTGACAATCCTGAAGGCAGAGTGTTTGGTTTTTTGTGAGAGGTTTCCCATGCATGAGCAGGACCCCTCTGCAGCTTTCGGAATCTATTCCCTGAGGCTGTTCTGTGATACAGCCATACCACATACTCTTAAGCGCATTATAACCTTGCAGTAAGTGCTAACTTTGGAATGGCTGCATCAAAACATGTCGTGTTTGGTGTCAAACACTTTGTAATCCCCCCCCCCCCCCCCCCTGCCCACCACCACCACCACCCGACCTGGCGGCGGGGGTAGAATTCCACCCTTGTAGAGGGAGAAGGCCCTAGAATCACAAAATGGATGCTGCTGCCACAGACACAAGTCTGACCTCCTGCTGCTGGACTAAACTCCGGCAGGGGAGGCCTGGACACTAGGTTTCCTGTCCACCTCCCCAGACAGGCTTTAGCATATTGGGGCTGGGCAGGTGCATTCAGTGAATGCTTTTTAGACAGTGCTGGGGGCACACTTAGTGTCCCTGTGCATACCCCAGTTCAAATCGGTTGCAGGGGCACTCAGCCCCTGCTCTGGCGCGAAACTGAACAAAGGGGAAGGGATGTAACTACCCCCTCCCCAGGTCCTCCCATAGGTGGGACCTTAGAGTAACTCCAACCCCTAAACTTAGTATAAGTATAGGAACCCAGTCATTAGGACTTTAGATTACCCTGGACGAAACTCTGCAACATATATCTAGCAACTACGACATTCTATATTGACTAGAAGATGGTAGACTCTCCCTTGAGGTCAAGGAGTGACTCCTCTGTTCAAACAGGCACCAAAGACGCATCTTGCCGGTCTGCATTTCCAATGCTCCCGCCGGATCCCGAAGGATTTGCGACACAGGACACGGACTTCGAGACATCTCTGAGGCCGACACAAGATCACAGCAAAGCGGAGACCCGCAGCCATCACGAGAGATGTGGGACCAGAACTCTTGGACACCGTGCACATTTGCTAGTGCACCTACTTCCTGAGCTTTTCCGAAGTTGTGCATTGGGCTACTCTTAGTCCAAGCCCAGAGCACCATCTGCACCAAAGATTGTGGGCCTACACTCCACGAGTGTTCCGTGGTCCCGCTTCTAGCATTTCTGTTTGAGGCCCCTTCGCGATCCCTGGTCCGTCAACTGGTGGGTCCATACGAAGGTCCTCTCTTTTGTTTCTTGGGCTTCCCTGGTTGCTCCAGACGTGCCCTGACTCCCCTCCAAAGGGTGAGTCCCTCAGACCTTGCTGGTCTGCTCCAAAGCCAATCTTTGCATTCTGCATGGGTTGCGGTTGCCAAGGCTTGTTGGGTCCAATCGGGATACCAACACCGCAGCACTCGACATCCGACGTGGGACAGCTCGAATCCAGCTCCTAGTTGTCGTCGACACCTCATGGTCCTCGTGGCTGAAGAGTCCAGCTTCACCTTCTGCACCTGAAATCACCGACATCGGTGGGCATCTTCTTATCGCTTCCCTAGTCACTGGCAAGTGACCCAGACTCTGTCCCCTCTGCTTTCAGGTTCTTCAAATCTTCAATCCACCCTTGGATCCAACCGGACACTTTCCACTTGATCGCCTCCAGCACTTTTCCGCTGCTCGCCTTGAAAAACGACGGCGAAACCCGACACGAAAAGACACCTATGCACCCGGCTTCCCTGGATGAGGTAACTCGAGTACTCCGGTGCTCCCGTGGGTGTTGACTCTCGAACTGCCTAGTTCTGAAGGGGTTTCCTTCTAGTCCACTTCCAAGTGTCCCTAATCTTTAAAATTCTAATCGCAACTTTCTCCATAGTAGTCAATGGTGATTCGCGGCTGTGTTTAGACACTGCACACCTCCCCTGTGGGTCTCCTTCGTCACTACCTTGGGTCATTCTTGGTTGCCCCAGCGGTTCTACAGGCCCTAGGCCTTGTCTCGGTCTATCGTGGTTCTTATACCACCTACTTAGTATATGGTTTGTGAGGCCCCTAGGGCTAAACGTATACTGTGCTAATTTACTGTGTGCTAAATAAGTTTATTGTATGTACTTTTGCCTCTAGCCTCATAAAGAGACTAGAGGGATGTGTTTAGATTAAATACTTATATTTTATATATATACTTGGTGTGGTTCTGCTTTCATTTGGTCATTCACAAGATTATAGACTGGTAAAACAAGCTGCTTTACATTCCTTCAAGACTTAGCCTGAAGGCTGCTCTCCACAGCTACCACTAGGATAGCTTTCTATATAGGTTGTCTTTAAACCTACCATCAATAAGGGTCGTTTGGACTGGTGCAAGGTGCCCACTAGAATAGTGGACAGCATATGCCAGGCCAACTTCTCAAACAAAGTATGTAACAACAACAAACTACATTTCCCTTCAGTCCATGGGAATAAAACAAAACATCCTCCAATCAGAGCGGTGTCAGTCCAAAAGTTATTGTAGATGCTCTGTTCTCCTCTTTCTTTCTGGAAACAGATCAGACTCCTTCTGGAATTACTCCTGTTTATTCGCATCCATCCCCAAGAAGGCAGATAGATAATTGATGTAAGATAATGAAAAGAGCAAACTAGATATCCAAAGCATAAACAATGTAACGGCATATTAGGCCAAAGTTCAGCGAAGTATAAGGTCAAAACTTTTTCATAATATAAAGAGAAACATAATCATGATATGCACCAGGAACCACAAGAAATACAATGGCAATATGGTGGGTAAATTGAAATCCAATAAAGTAAGGGTAGGCTAATCCTCACCTTTTGAGTCCTTAATAAAATTGAAACTTTCTATTACAGTAGCTAGGACAATTTTAATTCTATGTCAGGACTGGAGGCAAGGATTAGGCTAGTTTAAAGCGTCTCCACCACCAGAGATGCCGGATGTGTAACCAGTTTCAAATAAAATCTTTTAAAAGTAGAATGAGGACCAATCCGTTGCATCAAGGATGTCCTCCAAACAAACTTCTAGAGAGAAAACTTTGGAAGCCCTAGCCCCCTGTACGGATTGAGCCCCAAACTTAGATGCATCAACCCCCACTTCATGCAAGGCCCATCTGACCCATATGGAAATGATAAGGGAAGAAACAGCTTTGTGGGGCTTGGTAAGAGCAATAAGTAGTTGACACTCACCCTGAGGAAGTATATCTTCTGTCATAGATTCGTAAGCTTTCAATGCTTTAACCACACATAACTGAGGATCATTTGGCAAAGCTGAGTATGACAGAATCCTAGAATTACATTTTCTATGTCTAGAAACATGAATTCACACCGTCTGAAGTGTATATTCTGCCTGTCAATTCCAGAACTCTCACATCTGACAATCTATGACATGAAACCAAATATAGCCGAGTAGCCAGTTTCGCCAACATCTTCTTCCTTTAAAGTTACTTGTTAAACGGCCAGGATTTAAATAAACAGAGGACTTTTTTAATGTCCCAAAGTTAGAATATCTGCGTTCCAGAGGAATAGACAACATGATACTACTGAGAGGTTTACAGATGAGGGGATGTTCCCCCTCTGGATTTCCATCCACAAAATTGTGGCATGCTGAGATAGCCGATCTAAAGGTGTTGATTGACCAGTAAGCTAAATCCTCGGAAGCCAGATCCGCTAGGAAATTCAAAATACAGACAACTGCCCCCACTGAATCCAGCTGCTGCTGACGATACCAGTGCAGCCATTGCGACTCGGCAGAGCAGTATCCCTTATGTAGTGCTATCTGCCCAGGCTCTGGCAAGCAAGCCTGTAGCTTTTGAAGAAATTCCTGGGACTTTCTAGGAATCTGCCATGCCATGAAACGAAAAGCCTGCGTGAGCACCAGGTAATGAGGATTCCCTTAGGGATCGTGGAAGAGACCCTGAAACTGGGTTAGAGGGATTGGGAAATCCCAAGAAAGTTCCCTCAGAACCGGAACCAAACTTGAGATCTCCATATTGGTGTGACCAGCGCTAAGTCCTCATTCTGTTGCCACATCTGAGTGGACAGTCTCATAATCATTGCAAACTGAGGAAAGGCCTATGCCTTCTCCATGCTCAAATCCTGGAGAAACTTATCAATCGATACCACATCGGGATCCGGTCTCCTAACTACAATACCTCTCCAACTGGTGATCCAGTTGGGGGGCAAAAATGATGATGATTCTGCAGAAACTGATGCTTTCCTATACAAAAAAATTTAAACAAACCCCAGAATTTGGATGCGAGTCAGAAGATGTTGCTGATTCTCTTGGGTGTTACTGGAGATGCTATCTAATTTATTTTTATTTTTTTATTTTGCTGCTGTTTTGGGATTTTGCATCTTATCCTATATTGCTCTATTTACTATTAGCCTAATGGTACTTTATGCATTTTGCAATTCCTATAGTGCACCTTTTGAAGTTTTGTAATTCATCTTTTAATTGTATTATTCCTGCCCTAGAACTCCATTATTGAGTCCGTCCTTATTTAAATGGCTCAATTTTTTTATATTTGTATGGTTCATTATCTCATAGACACATTACCTCATGAAAGTGAGGTTTAACACTGATCTCTGGTTCATCCACCTATGGGAGTGCTGTTGAGGTAATATGTTGGGGTGTACAATTTAGGGGTTCCCCCTGCCAACATGTGTGGCTGATTCAGATACTGTTTTCTATAATATGTGGGGAGTTTAAGAATAGTGGCAAAGAGGGTGCCAAACAAATATGTCTGCCTCATTGCCTGCTTTCATTTAGTAGCAAACTCGGAGGGAGGATAAGTGTAGAGCCATAAACCAAAAAAAAAAAAGAATGTCCGCCTATATGCATTAAAAAAAAAAAAAAAAGATCCAGTACAATCTTCATCTCGTATGGTACATTTTTTAACAAAAGAGGGTTTTCAGAGTTTAATAAACATACAGCTGGTGCCACTCTCTGTCTTCGGCAGTTTTATTGTCCTTAATTTGCAAAGGAAGGGGTATATTTTTTGATGCTGTAGTGGAAAAAGGCAGTTTAAAAAAAATTGAAAGCAAATTTGGCTTTCTCTGAAAAAAAGATTAAGATATTTCTACTCGGCTTCGCCCCTGTACCACCGGAACCTAAACGCTGCTTATTGAACATTTGGGAGGCTACGGACCTTAATACCACTGGACAAATATGGGCGTCACTGGGCATGATGGTGGCGAAGCGAAACATAGCTAGATTGTGGGGGGCGTGAAACACTCCCACGATTAAAGAAATGGGAACGGATGTGGGGGAAATGGAACGCATTCAGAGGGGGGATATGTACTGCGCCAACTGTAGATACCTCACAGGACGAGGATTAACCATCATACTTGGGGACACTGTTTTATGTCTTATAGTATGTAATTTTGCACCAAGAAAACAAATAAATAAAATAAAAAAGATATTTCTAAACTTTCAAAGCCCTGCTTTTTCACGTGTTCAGATGTAGTTTTAAAGCTTTCAAGACTTCGAATTGACTCAAAATAAAAGGATAAAAAAAGGCTTATATTAGTGTCTCTCAAAAGGTGTATATTTGTTCTTAAAGTCAACTCTGATGTATTTGTAAATAAGAAGGTAACCTTTGCAAATTAGTTTGTTTGACCCCTGTCATAAAGGTGCAGGGTTCTCACACAACAGAACAAAGACGATTAGACACATTTGTCCCATGTAAAGCTGTTTTTCTGACATACAAGTTTTGGTTTCCAACAAGCGTTGCAATATATTTGCGGCATATCTCAAAAATACGTGATTTATGTAGCGCTCATCCCAGCATGCATCTACTTGTATTATTACGCCAGAGCAATGGTGACTTCTGCATGTTTAATAAATAAGATCAGCAGAGCACTCGCGCTTCTCCCTGTGAGATTTGAGGAACTCTCTTAGAATGCTTCAGTAAGAACACGTTATGATTTTGGTCAGGTTGTTCCTTATAGCTTGTTGCTTGGCTTGCGGTTAGAGCATCACTTCTTCCAATGATCTTCTGTTTGGTAAATAGTGTGTAGATGTGATTGGAGGGCAATGAGAGTTGGCTTTGCTGAAGGGAGGACCTTACATGTGCAAAATTTACTCCATACCTGTTTTTAATAGCTTTGAAAATGTGAAAAGTAGCTTCTAGTGAAACAGCAATGTGATGGACGTTTCCATATCTTGATAGCAAATCCACTTGAAGGACACTTACTAACTGATAGGACGACTGGGCTAGCATTCTTGCCACAATGACTAATTCACTGCTGCAATTTGTAACATGATATTGTTCTTTGCATTTCAGGTGGTTATGCTGGCAATGTACAACCTGTGCTTGGAAGGAACTGGGCGTCAAGGTTATTTCAGGTGGAAAGAAGATATTTGCTCGTACATCGATAAACATTGGACCTTCCTACTTGGGAACAGGTGAGATGATTTGAATAAGAGCAACTTTATCATCGAGTGCATTGACTATTCCTAGCTCAGGAAATATTTTATTTATACACATAAAGGGAGAATGATGTGTTTGTGTATGTATCAGGTACTTCACAGGTTGCAATGGAATTGACATTATAGTTAAATAAACTGTTAACTGTTCTATCCCTGGAAGCGACCCCATAAGTAGTTATGACTAGATAATGGTTAACTAACATTCAGCAGATGCTTACCTTTGTGGGGAAAAGGATAGATACTTGCACGTTTGTGTCCTAGAATCGCGAATGTTATACCAAGGACTTCAGGCCTTTCTTCTGAGGCTCTACACCAGCACTTATTATTGGAGGCCGGCACTTCTATTTCTGCATCAGACATTTCCATAGAGCAAGAGATGGAAGAACAAACAAAACGGAAAGATGGAGGAAGACCAAGAATAAACGAAAGGGAGAAAGCAGGAACTTGCAAGTGTGAGATAAAGGGGCAGGTAGTGTTTGGTAGTGGATTAAGGAGGCCTGAGGTGGACTTAAGCTACCAGCTTTAGTATTTGGCGTGCCAATGTATAATTGCTGGCTGTGTGGGCTGCTGAGCATCGGGCACCAGCATTCTTTTTTTTTTTTGTTTGGGTTCAAAATTGAGCACTGTTCACACCCCTCCTATTCGCAAGTAATAATTATTGTCAAACAACTTTTATTAGTTCACTTCCTGAACTTACCCGCAGTGTTGGGGAGCCGTGAGGGAAACGGCCGGGCAATCCCTTCACCAATCCAGCCGTGAGGGGAACGGCAAGCGCAGGGAAGACGCAGGGTATCGCCTACATTTCCCAGCAGCCCCGGGTCCTGGCGCGCTCGTGACGCTCCCGCTGCGCCAGGAGGCGCCTCAAGACCGCGGAGTGCCGAGCGGGCCCGGGGGCACTTCCTGAACTTACCCGCAGTGTTGGGGAGCCGTGAGGGAAACGGCCGGGCAATCCCTTCACCAATCCAGCCGTGAGGCGAACGGCAGGCGCAGGGAAGACGCAGGGTATCGCCTACATTTCCCAGCAGCCCCGGGTCCTGGCGCGCTCGTGACGCTCCCGCTGCGCCAGGAGGCGCCTCAAGACCGCGGAGCGCCGAGCGGGCCCGGGGGCACTTCCTGAACTTACCCGCAGTGTTGGGGAGCCGTGAGGGAAACGGCCGGGCAATCCCTTCACCAATCCAGCCGTGAGGGGAACGGCAAGCGCAGGGAAGACGCAGGGTATCGCCTACATTTCCCAGCAGCCCCGGGTCCTGGCGCGCTCGTGACGCTCCCGCTGCGCCAGGAGGCTCCTCAAGATCGCGGAACACCTCCCGCCCCGCCTGACGCGCGCGGGACGACGCCGGGCTAAGCCCGGGCAAAGGGCGGGCCCTCTGTGGCCCTCAGAGGCCAGAGGAGGACGGGACGGGCCACTATACTTGGCTCCATCACAAGAGGAGGTACAGTCAGGTGCTAGCCTTTCCATCTCTACCGTTTTGTACTGTATACTGTTGTCTTCGGCATCCTGTCTCCCAACTACGATGTCCATCTGGGAAGAATTGAATGCCATGTGTGGCACAAACTATGTCCAGGATGTATTAACTCCCCCTATAGCGGGTAGAGACACTGATCAAGCAATTTGCACTCCCCCGCATCCCCCGAAACAACCCCCCCTCAAATAAATATTTGCAGCCCCCATTTATCCGCCCCAAACCCAGTCTTATTAACATTGGATAAGGCTGAGACTCGACCAAATGACCCCGTATCCCCCCTTCACTCGACCCTACTGGCCCAAATCGAACGACTGTTAAACACTGCTCTTTCACCACTGGTCGAAAAAATTAATGATTTGGGGGACAGGCTGACCAGGATCGAAAACACTGTAATAAGGTCCTATCCACTAACTGTTAACACCGTGACACCCACATGCTCTACCCTCACTAACACTCATGAAAGGCCTGTGATCAATGCTTACAGTATACTTCCAACTTGTGACCCCCCTTTTATACCATCCATTCTAAGTGGTGGCAATGCTCCTCTTAATCTCAAACATGCCCCTCACAGAGTTCCAGAAAGAAGGCATCAAATTGATCTACCCCCCCGAAGCCGCCCCATACGTTACCGTTCTTTCTGGGGTCCCTGCACTCAGCCCGGGTAAACGTGAACTACACCAGGACCTACTGAATAAAGCCATTTTTTGGCTCAAAAACAATAGACCGTTACCATCTGTGTTAAATGGCGGGATACTGAGCGTCAGGAGGGTGGGGTGGCTTGGTTCTCTGCCAAAAGACGTTCCGGGAGATCTGATTTTAATTAAATTTAAACACAGGAACATTGCCCCCTACTTACGTTCTACCCAGCACAAAGTTGGAGATGGCTCCATTCGTATTTGGGACCTGCATGACTTTTACCCTGGCCCCCGAGTACCAAATCACCATAATACCTGGTGATAAAGGAGGACTCTGTGTATCTTGGGTTATTATTTTGAATAGTTGATTTGCCTAACCGTTTTAGTTTGTTTTAAATAGTTTGTTTTTCTTTTAAATATGAATTGACTTGCTGAGTTAATTTTTGCATGTTTGTATTTTTTCTCTGCTGCTTTTATGGTTTTAAATTCAAAAGCCGAATAAAGCTTACTTGAAATGAAATATTAGTTCGAAAGACGTTTATGTCTTTAAAGAAATTTTGTACATAGCAAAACACTCTACAGCTTCAAAGTATTCCTTTTTTGCCATTTGCAGACTTTGAACTCACGGAAGGATTTTGTATATGACCCCACAATAGTTATCTTATTGAGGAATATTACATTCAATTAAAGTGTCCTTAATTTTTTAGCCCTCACCTTAAGTCTACCATGCTAGCCCGAGAGCCTTTTGCTAATGAATAATTACCAATCTAGTTTGGGCTCCGGTTGTATGATGGTTCCAGAACATAAGTGTAAATTACTCAACTTTTTCCACTTGAAATCTAATTTCCTCTGTCACCCGGAACCAGGTCTCACATCATAGTAAGAATTTAGAAAGCAACTACACAACAATCACTTTTCATAGACTTTATTCACAGCTATTGAGAATTGGAAGCAACGGACTTTTAACCAGTGAAAAAGAAACAATTTTCATATACCATAAGAAAAGGTGAATAATCACATATCATTTATAGGCTATACAATTGAATGTTAACCGTGACACAAACAAGATACATCAAAAAGATGACAAGGGAATGGGAAAAAGTGACAACACAAACCATCAATTTCACGCCTATAATTAATAATACTTCAGAAACAACTACTTTTCTTGAAACAAACCTTATCCTAGGGTACATACCATTTCTATTTAGCTTAGGCAAACAAATTCAGCGTCTGGTTTTTGTTCACCTTTGATACTTTGGATTACAAAACCTTTAATTTGTAGCTACCCATAAAATGAAGCAGTACAGTTAGAGATTTTTTTGATCAGCTTCTCACCAAGTACAAAATACTTACAGACAAAAAACTTCTCACCGAAATAACTACCTCTCCCACAGTCGCACAATAGAAGACTGAGGGCACATTGAACTTGCTCAGAGGCCCAACTGAGGTCAGAGTCAATCAATGACAATTTAGCCATTTGAGCAGTTGCCCAGTGAATCATCTAAACCACTTTTTGCTGCACCAAATGCAAGTTTGTCCAAATTAAATAAAGCAAAGCCATCGCAGATGTTATACAATAATGTTTCACCTAAATTGTAGTTCATATCCCTACTGTATCCCACATTTATCATAGTTCCTGACCTCATATGCCCCTGTACCCGGAATTTGCTTATGCATTAGAGTTGACGCCTGCATAATATTTCTCACAAGCTTTTATAACCTTGGAATATTAGATAATCCATCTTGCATGTATCGTGTCAGATTTTAATGGCTTGTGCCAGAACCTTATCTGTGTTTTTTGTTTCTTTTAGCACTGAAATTCATTGGGTTTTTAGTAACTTCTGGGTGGCCAGCCCCTGCATCTCACCACCTTCTGCAGTGTGCAGTCCGGTTTTGTCATGAGGCCTGGACTCCTGCCAGACCCCCTTGTTGGTGCACGACCTTCAGCTCTCTCCAGCGGGGGTTTGGTGGAGGGCCTGGCTTGGAGTCTGACCCTCAGCCCAACCTTCTACCATCAGTCATCCCCACTGCACATGGCCGTTGTCTGTGCACTGTGGTGGTTTGACATAGGGTCTGGCTTGTGCCAGACCCAGCACCCTATCCCTTGCATGCAGTTAACACTCAAAAGCTGCGCACCAACTTAGGCCATGGGCTGGGGGTCTTGGATATAGGGCCTTGCTCTAGCCCTCGCCAACTACCTTTGCTTGTATTTACACACTTGTTAAAGAGTTTGCCTTTTTTTTAATCAGCAAGACACTCTTGAATCAGAAGCGATTCAAGTGTTATGAAGTTCTCGAGTCAGAAGGGATTCGAATCTCAACCACAAAATGCCCGTCGATTCCTGATTCTAGCACTTAAAACGGCTGCTTGAGTCCCATGCACCACCAAGCACCACTGGGGAGACGACTACAACTCCCATCTCCCCCTGCCACTGCCTCCTGCTTCCTGGACATGCGCATAAAATTGCGTTGCAGCCCTGCATTTACCTTTAGCTGCTTGCCAGCCGAGGGGGAAGCCATGCAACACCAAGCACCGCTGGGAAGAGGACTAAAACTTCCATCTCCCCTTGTCACTGCTTCCTGCTTCCTAGACATGTGCATAAAATTGCATTGCAGCCCTTCATTTACCTGTAGCTGCCTGCCAGCCGAGTGGAGAGCCATGCACCACCAGGCACCGCTGGGGAAAGGACTACATCTCCCCCTGCCTCTGCTTCCTGTTTACTGGACATGTGCATAAAAGCGTGCCGCGGCCCCACATTTACCTGTATCTGCCTGCCAGCTGAGGGGAGAGCCGTGCACCATCAAGCACCGCTGGGGAGAGGACTACAACTCCAATCTCCACCTGCCACTGCTTTCTGTTTCCTGACCACACGCATAAAAACGCATCACGGCCCGTGGTGCGGGACGTGAGCTGGGACGCCCGGAAGAGGCTGGACTGGGCAACCTCTCTAACCTCTGACACCTGCCCTGCGCTGTCAGAATCTTGGATCAGGATGGTTAAGAAGAAGATAATCACTACATCTACCCTAGGGTTAACCATATCCACCATTGGCTCGTTTCTAACTGAAGTGACTAAAGCAATTTCTATTCAGATCGCCTTGGCAGAGCGAAGGCTGTCTTTGGGGGATGGTACTCACGATTGGTCTGAATGTTTGCTTACCACTATAGACACTGAGCCTAATGTTAACATTGTGAGTCAAGGTGTCGTTGAGTGAGTAATTCGCCATCAATTGCACCGGCACCCGCTAATGGCACTCCCTTTCCTCTGAACCACCCCATCGTAGAGAAGCCTATCTCCTTATTGACCACAAGCGGAAAGAGGAAGAAAGGACCTCATAAAGAACCTCCCTCCTCCAAACTAAAAAAAACAAGGAAATCAACAACTTTACAAATTAGCGCAGATCCTGGTGTAGACAATCTTGAACTGTCACGGTCCTTGGCCCCTCTTGAGGACATTTGCATTAGATTATCTTTTATGTTAAGTCCTATTTTGTGGCGTATGGAAAATATTGATCTGAAACTTCATGAGTTATTAAATTCCAGCAGAGCTCCCATACAGCCAATCCTTTCTAATAACCACCCTCCACATACCACTTATAATCCCCCATTGCAAGCACCTCTTATTCCCAGACTGGAAGGTCCCCAGCTGTGGGTAAATCTGGACTTACCTTGGCATCTAATACACAGCCAGGTGGGGGTGTTCCTACCCTAACGGCAAGGCCCTCAATCGAGACATCTTCAGGCCCTGCAGGCCCTCTACCTCTGTCCGCATGTGAGAACAGATTAGTTATTAACAAGCCTTTGGAGGAGTCCTGTGACATCATCCATGCTCACACCAACCACACCCACAGTGAATCTATGCAGAATTATAGGGAATTTAAACATCAAACCCTTTACCTTTCGCCAGTGGATTGTCCTTTTGTCCTAGTTTTGGTAAATGTTCCGGGGCTCAGACCATCACAAAGAGAATCCACCATCCAGCTTATGGCCAAATTGTGCCAATGGTTATCCAATCATACCAGGCCAGGGTACCTCATTCAGAATCATCTAATAATGGCGAGGAGAAACCCGTGGGTTGGTCCACCCCCAAAGGTATACGAGAGCGATTATGTCGTTTTAAATTTTGATTGCCCACAACTTGTTGGAGACTTACTTTCTCAGCCCCTATTAGCCCCCAAAATAGTGACCAAGATCTTTTCTGCATCCCTGTTTTTTTTTTCTACAAAGCACATACTTCTCACTATGAAAGGTCTCAATCACAGCCCTGGATCGCTTCATAAATGCTAACAGGCCTTCGTTGAACGATCACATGAACCTTTGCACATCTAATAGGTTTGCCCCATTATCAGGCCTGGATTCTTGTGATTGACAAGTGGTTAATAACTAGAAACCCCAGATGTTATCCCGAATAGAGAGTGAAGGGGTTGAGGTAAATGGTGTTACACGGTCCTCACAGGAGGGAACCAGAACATCGGAGTTGTACTGATTTACATCTCTTCGATCCTTCCCATGAGGTTACCAAGGTTCATACTATGGGCGTACATAATCTAGTTTACTCTCTTTTGTCCTGGAATATAGCAGGCTGCAATAGTAAGCAAAATAATAAGGAGTGGCTCACTACCTTGGCTGATTTTCAGATTATTAGTATACAAGAAACCTGGGAGATTGCATTAATTTTTATTAATGGGTATCGGTCGTTCCAAACTGCAGCCTTGCCCTCCCCAGGGTGTAAGCCTAGGGGAGGTTTACTCACATTGATATCTAATGTGGTTGCATTGAACGTTTTAAGTTTTATAAATACATCCCCTTACTTTCACATTTTGGTTATTAAAGGGAACAATATGTGGTATTTACTATTAGTGAACTATTACAATAACAACTTTCAAAACCTGAGGTGGTACCCCAGCATTTAGACAGCTTAATAGAGGACCTAGCGGAGTCCTACCCTAAATCTGTACAAGTTATCTGGCTGGGAGATTTAAACACAAAGACATGCACACGAGATCCTGTGGATTTATGCAGGATCGTAGACCATAGGGATGTGTCTAGTCCCCATTTTCATCATGATGCCCAGGGGAATGTTATAAGTAGTATTTTAATGAAGTGGCAAATCGAGTTACACAATGAAATTGATCCACACACGCTGCAATTTTCCCCTACTTTTCACAGAGCTGAATATCTGTCCACGCTAGATTATATGATCTCCTCTGATACTCTTAGATCAAGCTTAACTAAGCTACAGATACAATTTACAGAATTTAGTCATCATGCCATGCTTTCCTGTGCGTTATGGCAGGTTTTGAAAATTCGTAACGGTACTAAAGTCCCTAAACCAACCCTAGACAGAAATAATGGCTTTATTTTAAAATGGGATACAGTTGACGTGTGCAGTCTTTTTACAAGCTTTATTGTGGCAAATCAGGAGGATATACAAACCTGCCTGGATCCATCCTTAAATCAAACGCAGTTAACTGAAGCGTTCCGTAAGCTTATAAACTAGCTAAAATCACAGCTGATACTCCAGATATCCGCAAGAGATATCACACTACATCGGTGGTTTGATAAGAATTGTTCAGTTGCCTCTGAAAATCTTTGTAACGCTCTCAAAATATCACCTAGAAACAAAGAGCATGTTGTATGTTGAGGAAATCATATAAACTAGCAAGGTAAAGCAGGCTGAGACAGCTTAAATCGGAGGCCTGGAATAATCTAAAGTAAGCCTCATCCCTCAGTGACAGTACTGCTTTCTGGAAGGTAATTAATTCTCCTTTTTTGAAAGATAATGGTGGACCTTCCTCATATGTACATATCGAAGAAGACCCCTTGGTAAGGTATTTTCAGGAAATATAAAACAGGGGGAAACTCTTATTGTAGATGCATGCCCCGACACAGAGGCCTTTACCTACCTCTCGATGATCTTAGGGAAATCGAACATGCTCTGACCCAATGTCCATCTATTAAAATACCAGGACCCTATGGATATCTTTCTCACAGACATTCCCTTTTTGTCTCCACTTTTAACTGTGGTTTTTAACGTTATAGCCAAGACTGGCCCCCTCCTTCATGCAAAAAATCTGTTAAAATCCTGATATCTAAAAAAAGGGGATGCTTCTATTCCTGCTATCGCCCCATCTCATTGCTTGATAGCACAGCCAAACTTATCAATAGGTTATTGCTAAACAAATTGGAAGCATGGGCAAAGGAAAAGAAAATCCTCACAGAAGTACAGTACGGGTTTAGACAGTGTAGGGGAACGATAGATCAGAAACCATATATGGGACAGCAATCTGGGGAATAAGCTTCGTGACAGCACTCCACGTTTTAGAAGATAAATTGATCAAAAGGTTGTTGACAGTCCCTCTAGCATGTAATAATTTTGTTGCACATAAAAAAGCCAGTATGCCCTTCATTATTGACACCATTACATCAGCACCACTCTCTCTTATCAGTATGGAAAAGGGGCACTGTGGGTTTGAAACTGAAAATCTTGTAAGATATCCTGAACCTGGACCATGCTCATAAAATCCCCCGGCAATCGTATGTTAGACAAACCTTAACTTCGCTGGGACTTGCTTTCTTATATGACACTCCAACCTTTTGTGAACAATTTTGAAAATCTAGATTGAAGGACATTTTCTTAACAAAACTATTCGTGACAGGTGGAATAGTCATAGAGAGAAACAATCTGTAAAGTTTAACGAAAGTATACCGCAGATACCCAAACATTTTCATTCTTATGTAGGGTTTGTTGAGAACAACCCGCATCGTTTCATTCTGATCAGATTTCGATTAAATCTCATTCTTTTAATGTTGGGCTATCCAAATAAAGTATTCTCAATAAGGAATTTACCGTCCTGTCCGTGTGATAAGTCGCCCCAGTCGACCTTACATTTCCTATTTTTCTGTCCTTTGTATATAGTAGAGAGTAAGATTTTTATTGTCCCAATTTTGAATACGTTCTCCTTGAGCGCTCTAGCCCCAGGACACACTCTATTTTATCAATTAGAAACTCCACTTCTTTGCTATGCACTAGCTTCATTTTTATTGGCTACCTTGAGAACCCGTAAGGTTTTTAGTATAGCACCTATTGCACTTTAAGACCTATTTTTCAATCAATGTACTTGTTTTTAGGTCTCGCACTGCGAACCGGATCGCGAAAGCGATCCGTCGCTGCGAGACTTATTGTGATCATTTCATCTTTCAAGGGCTCAAGGGGAACAGACAGCGGACAAGCAATGTGAACGCGCAGCTCCTTGACTGGGATTAGGTCGCGCGCGTCAACTGTGACAGTTTCAGTTTTACACGCGACCCTCTACAGTTTGTGCCTCATGCACTTCTCGCATACACACACACAGCCACAGCTTTTCGCACAAGCACACACACGAGCACACACACACAGAGAGACACACGAGCGCACATGCACTGCCGCCACCCCCACCCGCCCAGGGGTGAGATGTTCCCCCCCCCCTTCCTCACACTCACCGGAGAGGTCGGCGCGGGCCCCGCCGAGCAGCAGGAGGCAGGCGGTGAGCAGCAGCGGCGGCTCCATGGCGCTCGGTCCGTCAGTCTGTCTGACTGACTGCCGGCGCGTGCCCCCTCTCGGCCTCCTATACAGCTGCGAAAGCTCCTACGCACTGAGTGAGCGCGTGCGTGCCCGCCCGCCGCGGAAAGAGAGACCCGGGTCTAATATCAGCTGCGCCTGCGCCCGACCGAGCCCGAGGACAGCGGGCAGACCAGGGCCATGGAAGTACAAGGTACAAGGGCCCGCCTGCGCTCGTTTGAATCTGGGGTTGGTTGCCATGTTAGTTGTGCGACTGGTTCTGTGAGCTTTTGTTCAGCAATGACGCTCACTCTCTCACCGCTTCTGGCTTTCTGTTTTTTCTGCTTTTTCACTCGTCCGCCTGTCCGTCTTCCTCCAGCCGAGCATCCTTCCGTCCCCGCACCCTCCCGGCCTCGGATTTCATCCCAGAACCGAAGCGTTGGACCCTGGGCCCGCGTATCCGTCCGATTCTTGGGTTACCAGAGCCCAGAAAACATGGTTTTATAGCGCTGTAGGGAGATCGGTGTGCATTATTACTGAATATTTAAATTGTAACTTCATCTAAGAATCGAAAATCTGGACCCCTGGGCCCGTTTGTATCCTTCCGATGCTTGTGTTACCAGAGCGAAGAAACATGTTTTATAGCGCTTTATGAAAGTGGTGTGCTTATATTACTGAATGTTTACTAAATTCACCCCAGCTCTGTATCTATATGTAACGCCCATGTGCACAAGAAGCCAGAAATATGAATGTTTTTCATAGCGCCTTGTGTGTGTGCTTATATTACTGTATTTGTGTCTGTGGGCTGTGTTTTTGTAGCGCCCGAGGGGTGTTGGAGCGCTTCTAATACTACATATTTAAGTTATCATTCATTTCCGAACCGAAGCGCTGGGCCCCCTCCCGGTGTGTATGTTTGAAACTGATATATACAAGAGTCCAAAAACATGTTTTTAATAGCGCCTTAAGGCGGCAGATGTGCTTAGATTATTCATTTGTTGTTTAATATCAGAACTAGAGCGTTGACCCACAGCCCTGTGTGTATGTCTCTGTGCGCCTTGAGTTATCAAGAGCCCAAAAACGTGTAATATTTTAGCGCCTTCTGAAGGTCGGTGTTCTTACATTATTGAATATTTAAGTTATAATCACTTCCCAAAACAGAAAGGTTAGATCCCGGCCTTTTGTGTTTGCGTTCTAACCTTCTGTTTACGTTTTTTTTCCTAGTACCGTTCGGCGATTGGTGTAGTTATATTACTGAAAATATATACATAATAATGTCATAGCAGAATTGCAGCGTGAGACCCCAGCTCCGCGTTTATTAGGCACAAAAACTGTATTTAATAGCGCCTGGCCGAGGCTAGCCTGCACGTGTTACAGAATATTTTAATTGTAATTATATTCCAGCCTTTCAGCGCTAGACCCGTCGCCCCGTGTGTATGTCCGAAGATTGTGTTTACTAAAGCCCAAAATATTGGTATAGCGCCTTACAGACGCTGCTGTGCTTATATTATTGAATATGTTTTATAGTTAAATCCCATAACCGGAGCGTCGCCCCCCCCCCCCCCCCCCCCCCCCCCCCCCCAACATCCCCCGCAGCCCCGTATGTATGTATGTCCGAGTCTCACAGGAAACATTTTCCTACAGCGCCCGAAGGAGGTTGGTTTTCTAATGCTATTCAATATATACAATTTAATTTCAAACCAGAACTGCAGCTTGGACCTCTGCCCCGTATGTAAGTCCCAGCCTTGTTTTTAAAAGGGACAAAAATATTTTATAATAGCGCCTAGTGGAGGTCGGTTTACTTATATTGTTCAATATTCAAATCTGAACTAAACCCCCTTCCGGCGCGTTAGACCCCAGCCCTTGTTTTAGTCTGTAAACACTATTTACTTTAATGAGTTTCTCCTACTGCACACACCACATGCTGTCATGCAACATTCAGCGGGCCGTGCGCGTTTTCGCTTTCCTAGCAGCCTGGGACAATGGCAGCCGCTTCTTTGAAAAGGTCTCGCATTTACAAGAGTTTGAGCTATTGGCATTGTAACTGACAATGCAATTTATTTATGTGTTAATTAGCAAAACAGATAAATAAAATGCATTGTCATTTACAATGCCAATAGCTTAAACTCTCGCAAGTGCGAGACCTGTTGCATTGCAAATGCTTGTTAATACTTATGATCCCTGCTATTTGATTCTATTTTAACCTAGAGGGTGACATTTCTCTGGTTCTTGCATTGTATTTATTTTACGTTTGGCTTTTAAATGTCTTTTTATGTGTACTTTAATGCATTTTTTGAAGTGCGAAATAAAGTCGATTGATGATGATGACATTTCCCATGTCAACGTCCACTGGATTATTTGATCTTAAACAGCAAAATACAGCTGAACAGAGCAATTCCATACTTGCCCTGAAGGTAGAACTTTACTCAAGGAGGTACCTTTAATTGGTTTGTTGTAAATCCATTCAGTCACTTTTGAATAATTTGCGTTTGGGTATAAAGACGTAAAATTTTAAAGCTATATGGATCGTTAATTTGCGGATCTACCGAAGATTTGCAAATCCATTTAATCAAGTAAGAGCACATCAATAGACAAGGAAAGATTTTTTTATCCTTTTAGGCATTGTAAATTCCTAAATCTCACTGTGGATAAGCAAATTCACTGAAATCTGATTGGCTGGCCGTTACAGAAACATTTTTGTTGTGGTTGCCATTACCTAAAAAAACAGTGCATTGAGCACTGTGTTGAGAAAATTGTGCAGACCATGAGGAGGCAGAGTGAACCTACCCTGACCCTTAATCCCATGAGGAGGCCTCATGGGGATCCACTGGCATTAAAATATAAAAAATAAAAAGATTAATCTTGCAATGAAGTCAGTTGAAATTTCATCAGTTTCAATTAAATTGTCGTTAATGATGTCAAGTGTTAGGTCATAAGTAGTGTAGGACTACGAACCATAACCTTCTAACCATAAATGGTGCATTGTAGTAGGTATTAGGTTTTGTAGCCATAACTGCACTTTGAATGTGTTTTTTTCCAGACATTTTCTGAGATTTTTAACTTATCTTAAAGTCTTATTACTAAAGTTATCTGTTGTCTTGCTTTCGTTGTTCTGTATCCCTGCACCATCATGAATATTATGCTGCATGGAATGTTGCTCTGTCACTTGGAATGTTGTTCTGACAGTTGAGCCCAGATGCTTACCAGCGAAGTCCAATGCTCCTGGTGGGGTATCTTGTAGTCCTCTTCTTGTATCCTGCAACTAAACCTGATGTTTCCTTAGCCTGTCCTGATGTGTGAATAAAGAAGCTGCAAGTTATGCAGTGTAGTCCAGACTGTTTACTGCATTCATGGGACCGCATTACACTAACCATCACTTTACTTTAAACTTTAGTTATATATTTGTTTGTGTCTAATAGACGCAACAGTAAAGGGTTTGGGCAGAGTCCTCTTGGTTCATGCAGAAGAGTGGGCCTTTGCAAACCAGGTGCTTTCTAAAACTCATTATGGTTTTAGACGGGAAATGGGTACGACAGAACAGTGTCTGAACCGGTCACTGGTTGTCAGTAAATACACTAGGTCCATGAAGTGCTCCTTACATCTGGCCTTCATGGACCTATCTAATGCTTTTTGACACGGTCAGTCGTGACTATGATGGGAGAGATGAGGGTGGAGGAACCCCTTGTTGTCCTGCTGCGCAGGCTACACTGTAACACTACAGTGAAAATTCGATGGTGAGAGAACAGACTCAATTGTCTCGACGATGGGGACCTCCAGGTCTGTATACTGGCCCCCTTTCTATTTCTTGTTTATACAGACCCCCCAGGATATTGCGGCACAAAAATGGAAATTTAGCGGCACAAAAATGGAAATTTAGCGGCACAAAAATGGAAATTTAGCGGCACAAAAATGGAAATTTAGCGGCATTATTGCACCACTTTATTTTACTCGTAATCATGCCTTTTCAGCCTTAAATCAATGTAAACTGATTCAGCAGGGGGGGGGGCGTGGCTTAGCCGCCTAAGATGGCGGATCGTTTTCCCTAGAGCTCCGACTGCCGGCCCACGCTCGATGCAGCTAATGGTGTCCCCTTACCCGCTACAGGGGCCAAGAAGGCGGAATCGGCGGTCGGAACACCCCCAGGCAGCCCTGACCCGCCCGAGGTGCCCGGATTAAGTCCCTGTGAAGACTGCGGCGCTCTGCTGTCGCTCCCCGTTCTCGGCCTCTCAAGATGGCGGCCTCCGGGTGGAGTGACGGCGCCTGAGTGCCCCCGAGCCTAAGGCGCCAGAATCCCCTGACGGAGCACCCACGCTGGACACTAAGGTGAGGAGGCGGCGCTAGGAAGTCGGCGGCCCGACTCATCCCGCGACCTCAGATACCCAGCGCAGAGGGGCCTGCCTGACCCGGAGGAACCACGCAGTGAAACGCAGCCCGCCCTCACCAGACCGCACCACCACCGTCGCGGCTCGCCAATGCCGGGCTTAACAGAATACAGACACACGCAGCCACGAGCGTGGAGACACTGGGGGTGATCACGAAGGACGAAGAACACACCGGGCCCCCCCTTCTCGTGCATCATTTACTACACCCCCCGAATGCCTCATAGCCCCGGCCGTGAAGATTGACGGCGTGGAGAAGACGCACGGAGCTACTCACTGTGTTACGCCGCGCCCTTCGGGGACCAGGATTCAGGGACACGCTGCCAGCCTGCATACTTAGCGGCCACCATGCTGTACACACCAAACAGCGCTGAGAGGAGGCGCGCTAGCCCTGCAGACGCGGGGACAACGGTGACCCCAACCCCCATAAAGTTTGATACCCTAGCCACGGACCTGAACCTCCTCCGGGACAACCATAGGAAACTTTCGGACAAAGTAGCCCAAGGAGAACAGGTGATGCAAACTATACACCCACAAGTGCAACAACACCACCGAGACATTGTGGACCTGCAATCCCGGCTCAAAGCTCTAGAATACAAGACTGACGATTTAGAAGGGCGCTCCTGGAGGAGCAACATAAGCGTCATGAACCTGCCGGAAGGAGCTGACCCCATACAGTTCATCACGGACTGGATTGCGACCTTCACACCGGCCACAGATTTGACCCCCTACTTCTCAATTGAACGAGCGCACAGAGTTCCGACACGCAAGCCAAAACCGGGCCTGCCCCCACGACCGTTCCTCCTGAAACTTCTACATTTCCGAGACAGAGATGCTATTCTTCGAGCGGCCAGAACACACAGGAAACTACGGGTGGAAGACCGACAAGTGATGCTGTTCCCCCGGCCGTCCAACAACAGAGGGCCACCTTCCAAGCAGTGAAGCGAACACTCAGGCAGAAAAACATCCAATACGCCCTCCTGTTCCCAGCCAAGCTCAAATTGTCCACGAAGGCACTACGCGTTTCTTCACAGATGCGAAAGAAGCAGACAATTGGGTGGAACAACATGCCCCTCGCCGCCCAGCGTCACCGAGCACGCAAAACAGCTCGTCTGGACGGCGTCCGCGAAGACAGAACCTCAAAGTCACCCTGACATAACTTAACACCCGGCCCACTCAACAAGGAAGCGGCTCCCCGAACCTCACCCAGATCATAGCGGAGCGACGAAGAGCGATCCAGGCGGTGTTGGAGCTTGACCCCACGGAGGGAGGATCGGACCTAGACAGAGAGACGCATCTATTCAGCTCTGAGGATGAAACCAGCGATGCTCCGGCCTCCCGTGAGGGATCACAGACACCCCCGATAGTGACCCAGCAGACCGCGGACCTGCTGATGTAACGAGGAAATACACACGGAGACCACCTGATACTGCGGCCCGACCCGCTCCAGATAGTCTGGCGAAACTTCGATAGCCCAGACGACCGCCCAGAAGGACAGACTTGAGGGCGGATCCGAGCTGCTTCTGAGTCTTTGTCCCGGGGCCCAGAACCCCTGCTCAGCGGCCACTCACCATGGGGCACCGGACAGACAGTTTCAACAATTAACGTGCCTTAGTCGTGGTGCCGGCAGCACCAGGGATGATGACCGCCTGCCACCCCGCAGCAACGAACTAAAGACTCTCCATGTTATATTGTTTGGACTTATTGCCCCGTGCAATAGGTCCCCCTAGTTGGGAATGTTCCCCAGAGTTATGGTTTATCTTTCCTTTACGATTTTACTTCCTAGACACGAAGATGCGGGCGGGCTATGAGAGACAATGCCGAGGCATACGACCCCGGGTCGGCGGGACGGGGCGGGGGCCTGAGGGGAGGGGACCAGCTGCGTGGGGAGATGACTACACAAGGTCCATACTCTACACGACTGACACATGACACCTCATTTATCAAACACCGGCCTTAAATTCCTAATGCTAAACGTCAGGGGCTTGCACACGGCCAATAAAAGGTACTCGATCGATGCCTACATAAAGCGACAACAGGCACAGGTGGCCCTTCTTCAAGAGACACACCTGACAGAACAAGAGGTTTCAGAGGAAATGGCGGGGGATCATATGAGCCACCAATTACTCCGCATTCGCCAGAGGCGCTCTAATCTGGATTAGGCCCGGGGTGCCATTTAAAGAACAGGCCCGACTGATCGACAACGATGGGAGATACGCTATAGTTAGTGGCCTGTTAGAAGGCCAAACGATACTTATCGGTTCTATATATGCTCCAAATACAGAACAGGAACAATACTGGGACAAACTGACCGCTATGCTAGCCCATCACACTTCAGTTCCCTGGCTCTTGGGAGGAGACTACAACTGTGTAGTAGACCCACACTTACAGATCGCACCCTCCCCCACCGCATTCCCCAGCACTCAAACAATCCGAACACTTTCGTAAATGGGTAGAACACTGGATGCTGAAAGACGCTTGGAGAACACTGAACCCGGCGGTCAGGCTATACTTTTTTCACTCCGTCCCTCATGACCTTAAGGTGCGACTTGACAGATTCATGTGCTCCGCAGCCATCTTACCGAAAGTACACCACACTGACTACTTGGGACGAATAGTATCGGACTATGATGCACACACGGTCACTCTCCGCTGGAAACCGCCCCACCCCCGATCCCCACATGGAGGCTCCCTCAGGAATGCCTCACGGATCAACCCTTCCGCCAAACGCACGGGGACTTCATTCAGGAACACTTTCGGCGCAATGCGGGCTCTGCCTCCTCCAGGGCCATAGAATGGGCTGCATACAAGGTTACTGCACTGGGGCATTGTATTCAACAGATAGTGGGAGTGCGGAAAACATTGGAGCAGGCATTACATACATCGGAGGAGAAGTTGGCGGGACTATCCCGAGACTCGGGCCAGGGACCGACCACCTTAGAACAGATTGAGGCAGCAAAACTTACACATGTGGAAACGCTACGCGATCTTAGGAAATATCACTTCTGCATGTATGCCACACGCGTACACAGGGAGGGTAACAGGGCAGGCGCACTCCTAGCATGGATGGCCAAGCAAGACACGACCCCACAGCCCATCACAGACTTAGCGGATGAAACTGGGCAGCTCCACACGTCACAGCCCGACATCTTGAATATATTCCGCGCCCATTACATGAACGTGTACCGCAACCCAGCGCTGACGCCGCCATGCACATTACAACACTTCATGGGAACACACAAGCTCCCCACCATTTCCGAGAGAAGAAAGATCTAGACACCAAAATTACAGCCCCTGATATCAAGCGCGCTATCGGGTCCCTCGCGCGAAAGAAAACACCAGGGATGAATGGGCTCCCATTGGAATATTACAGCACTTTCGCAGCCCATCTAGTACCCCATCTCACGCTCACATACGAAGAAGCCCTGTCCAAGGGGATTTTGCCCGCGTCATTCCGCGAGTCCACGATGGTGACCTTCTTAAAGCCCCACAGACACCCCATATACCCATCCTCCTACAGACCCATCACACTCTTAAATACAGACTGTAAGATCTTAGGGAAAATACTTGCCGACCGATATAGTCCAACTTTACAAACCCTCGTTCACTTGGATCAATGCGGTTTAGTGCCCGGGCGCAATACGTCACATAACTTAAGACGACTATTCCACATCCAAGATAATGTGCGGGACAGATTCCCCCACGTGGCGTGCTTGATCTTCGACCTGGAGAAGGCGTTTGACACACTGCTATGACCCCATTTGTTCGCGGTCCTTCGGACGCTGAACTTCGGCGAGGTGCTGTTGGCATACACGCGACTCCTCTACAAGGGACTCACGTCCAGACTCCGACTCTGTAAACTTATCTCTTCTCCCTTCCCAATTGAGAGAGGTACCAGACAAGGATGTCCTCTCTCCCCCCTCTTGTTCGCACTGGCCGTTGAACCCTTGGCGGTACGGCTACGTCAGGAAGGAGAACGATGGGGGATTCCGGTCGCGGGGTCAACACACTGCGGGTCATTATACGCAGATGACCTGCTGACCTACGTCCGGGACGTGACTGGGGATGATACCCCAATATGGGATACCCTACAGCTCTTCGGGGCCATATCTGGCCTCAAAGTCAATTGGGAGAAAGTGACCATCTACCCACTCGGCCCCCACCTGGCACCACACGAGATGACACTCGGCACTCAGACCCTACGCTGAAATGGGGATGCCCCCAGATACCTAGGAGTCCGACTTTACCACTCCCCGACTGATTTGTATGATGGCAATCACCACAAGGTGCTAGCAGGTCTGCGAACTGCGGTGAACTTCTGGAAGACTCTTCCCCTGGCGCCCATTGGGCGGGTGGCCATAGCAAAAATGATCATGGTACCCAGGCTGCTCTATCATTTTGTCATTCTCCCGGTGGTCCCGCCCCGGTCATTCTTCCGGGAACTGAACACCCTACTCACAACGCTCATTTGGGGCGCCAGTCGCCTTAGAGTAGCACTCCGCACGCTATATTTACCCACCACCGAGGGAGGCCTAGGAGCCCCATCCTTCGAATCATACTTCCTAGCTGCCCAGCTTCAATGGCTGTCCCACTGGACAGCGGAACGTTGTGTTGGGGAAACAACGACCGAGATCCGCAGGATACCTCTGCCGATCATCAGGAGAATGCTCCTGCCCGGAACCAAACCGTCCCCCACCCACTCCAAGTCTCCATAGCGAGTCGCTGTATGATGCGTATCCATCGACTGTCAAAAGACCGACCACTATATTCCCCACTGCTACCACTGGTAGGTCTTCCTCGTGCAGACAAACATTACACTACCAGAACCCTGCAAGCCTGGACCGACCATGACATAACGGAGATGGGCGATTTGTTCCATGAGGGTCAATTGCGTACCTATGCGCAGCTGGTCGAGTGGTACGACCTCCCGCAGGGACAGTTTCTCTCGCACAGGCAACTCCTGGATAGCGTAGAACCGATCTGGAACCTACGAGGCGAAGAACCACACACACACCCGGTAGTTGGCAGACACTTAGTTACATGGCACTACAAGGCCATCCGAGAATTGACAAACGTCTCCCTGGATACTTTGCGACAGTCATGGGAAGACGATGCCGGCAGAGTATTCTATGACCTGGAATGGAAGCGCGCTCTGGAGTACACGAACAAAGTGTCCAGAAATGTGCGATTCAAGAACATACAATTCAATATACTCCACCGCGCCTACCTCACACCGTACAAATTACACCGATACTACCCAGATACACAATTCAACTGTCCGCGCTGCCACCTATCAGAGGCAAACTTTAGCACATGTTCTGGGACTGCCCCTCCCTACGTCAGTATTGGACAACAATACACAACACACTCACAGCGTTGGTCAATCTGCCGCACATGGACTCCTGGGAAGTATGCGCATTGGGGACATACAAACAGAGGAAATCAGAGGAATTACAATGGTGGTTCGCATCCCTTGCTCTGCTACTGGCGAAGCGAGCTATTGCCATGCACTGGAGGGCCCCCTCGGGCCCCCCCTCGGCAGCCTGGATCGGAGCGGTAAATAAATGGGGAGCGGCGGAGGAAGCTATCCTACGGGAAGAAGAAGTGAAGGGAACACGTAAACACCCCATTTCCCTGGAATGGGCACAGCTGCTCATACAATTTAAACAAGAGACGACCCCAGACGACACCCAGGGACCATCCTCACCCCGTACCCAGGCCTCCACTCGACACCCTGACTCCCCTGGTCAAATACCTGACGCTTGACTCCCCGGTACGCGAGACAGGTCGAACCAAGGGCTGATCCCTCTGAGAGACGTAGCTCGCTGCCTCCGGCGAGGTGCTTACCCCCCCACCCCGGCGACCCACGCGCGCCCCCCCCTGATCCCGCGGTCCCCGATACCCTCTACTCACCCTGAACATTGGCCTCAGCGAGCCCGCCTCACGCACATTCGCCGCACACAAATCTAGGAAGAGTTCCTCCCACAGTTTTGTGTTCAGTTCTAATAGTTGATTTGCGCATCGACGCACTTTGTCCTGGTTTGTGTCTACTGCTCAGAGGAAGGTACATACAGACTTACTCCGGGGCAACATTCACACATACCCCTCCGCCAGCACGCAGATCCCCAGGCAAGACGTCAAAAGCTCCTTCTAACACATGATTAGACTTTGAACTCTCACACCTGAGGACATTAGACCACGAATAAGCTGAACGGAGGGACACCTAATTGTAACAACTGTCTTCTAATAGCGAATGTTCATGTAACCCTTTACTGTGTGACATAATTGTTGTACATTCGAAGTACCATCCCCTCCGGGGACTCTGAAATGTAAAAACCCGAATAAAAAGATTTAAACAAAAAACTGATTTAGCAGATTATTCAACTGTAAAATAGGCATGTTTAAAGTGTCTGTGCAGTGAGACTGCCCCCATCTGCACTGTGCCTGTTGCAGCAAAACAGCTGAGGTGCTGTAAAAGCTAAAAGGGCCATAGTTCGGAGTGCTATAAGTGCATCATATGAACATGGTGCAGTTAAGGTGCAACCTGGTGACTAAATGGCGATGCAGCACGTTCCTTGTTTACCCGAGTCCTGGTACAATCACCCCTGGCCCTTGAGACTCCGTTTATGGCTAAAGAGCTTTCTTTCGGATCGGACCCAATGTGTCACCATGGGCGATTTCCGATCCGAGGAGACCAGGATTACTAAGGGGGTGCCACAGGGCTCCTGTTTGAGCCCTACATTATTCAACATCTATGTGGCCCCCCTGGCTAATATCCTGAGAGCCTTTGGTTTTTGTCCAGTGTCATATGCTGACGATACTCAGCTGCTCTTTCCCTTTGACCATCTAACTCCAGAGGTATTACATTCTTTCTCTGAGGGGATGAGAGCAGTTTCCCAGTGGATGTCTTTGAATATGTTGCAGTGCAATGTTTCAAAGACAGAGGTCATGCTCTTCGGTGAGGCTAAGATCTGCTGGGCTCCTGACTGGTGGCCTTTAGATCTAGGCCCAGTCCCCGAGCCTAAGCAGATAGTCAAGAACCTAGGGGTCCGTCTGGAACAAGAACTCAGCTTGAAGCAGCATGTTACCAACCTTGTTGGATCTTGCTTTCGGACCATTGGATTGCTGCGCAGAGTTTTTCCATTGCTTCCAGACACCATCAGAAAGACCCTGGTCCAGGCGTTGGTTATCAGCCGTCTCGACTATTGTAATGGTCTCTTGCTGTCAGCTAATGAGGAGGATCTGGATAGGTTACAGGTCGTGCAGAACACCGCAGCCAGGCTGGTTCTAAATGCCCCTCCGAGAACATCTTCAAAACCTCTTCTTGCCAGGCTTCATTGGCTTTCCATCCGTCAGAGAGTTGTTTGTAAGATCTGTTGTACGGTCCACAAAGGACTTCATGGTTTGGGTCCCTCCTATCTGGCAGACAAGTTTGTGCCGTATGTTCCTTCCCGTGCTCTACGGTCCAGTGACCAAATGCTTCTCACGATTCCTAGGATTAAGCGGGTAAGGCAAGGGGGTAAGGCTTTGTCTGTGAGGGGACCGAGGATATGGAATGGTCTCCCTCTTCAGCTTAGGCAGCTTGAAAATCATCTGGCCTTCAGGAAAAAGCTGAAGACGTTCTTGTTCCAGGTTTAACCATACAGTTTAAGAACTAGATTGCAGCCATGTAATTCGATCTCCTGCAGGTTCAGCAGTCAGCTAGCGCGGAGATACTCCTCTGGGAGTTTATTCAAGCGCTCTATAAACACGCAAAATAAAAATAAGTAAATTATACGCCTTTGTGTTGAGTATAGCTGAGGTATGTGGTGACCGATATTAGGGCAATGGGATTGGGCGTTTGTCTTGTTTGGCCAAAATTGTAAATATCGCGGCCATCGTGCTAGTCAGCTGATTTTGTGATAATTTTGTGAATAGCAAAATCGCGAAATGCTGGAGGGTCTGATCTGACACCTCAAAGGCATGATTTCATGACCAAGTGGGCGCCATTTTTCACTGTTGATTTCTCTGATGTTACCAATTTTTCAGCTGTCTGCTTCACTAATGGGGGCCACTTTCCTTTTGGTGTCTTGGCCTACTTACTGCCCCAGTTCGACCATGCCTGCATGATGGTTTAAGTTTTCTCCTTTGACCCTATCTGCAATATCCCAGGATTCCTTAGAGAAGGGGCTGAGAGTATTCATGAGTCTTAATGTGAAATATTTTTCGGACAAGTTGCTGTTATTCCCCATGTTGTGGGCTGTATCACATCTTGAGTTGCGGATAAGAAATCATTATTACCCTTTTCAAAGATATTTCTTGGATGATGGAGTGAGAAATCTCCCTTGATTTGTCAGATTGGCAATATTGAGTTGTATGATTGGGAGTCCATGAGAAAGAGCTGCTTTGACTGGTGTGGGCAGTATTTGTGCTTTTTAAGACACCAAATGAAAGCTTTCTGGTGTGTAATGCTTGTGGCATTGCTCAGACTGTAGTACACTGTGTTGTAATATCCATGGAAGTCTGGGACAGGTGATAATAATGGAAACTCGAATATCAGAAACCGTGATACATTAATGGAGAAGATATGTTGCAATGTATGCATGTGCAATTCTGTATTGTCCCTGGAACTCTTGGAGAAGTTCTCGAACGGACTTCTGTCCCCTTATTTGAAGTATACAGTAACGTGGAAGACAGAGCATTTTTCTGGACCGTGATCCGTAGGTGGAAGGGTAAAGAGAATACTTCCGTTACTAACATGAGGAAAAGCGAGCATGGGCAGACACGTGACTTAGAGAGTAGATAGGAAATTTAAAATGTACCACAGTCTGCAGCGTGTCACGATACACAAACTTACGTCTGAATATCAGATGGAGCCTGTAGCAGGGAGAGACTTGTGTCCTGCACACAGTGTCTTTGTAGCTGCAGATGGCCTATCTGTGTCAGAAGAAGGGCGATTTAAAGGGTGGGGTGGAGAGAGGATGGGTAGTCTGGTAAACGGGCTGAAACGTTATGATGATGGAAATATGCGAAACAAATGCAAATTGAAATCTGTTCATGTGAAGAAGTGAAACGGGGTCTACAGAGAGGGGACGGGAGTAGGGGGGTGGGGGGTGGATCAGTGCGGGCTCGGGCTAGTAGCTCTAACTGAATGGAATTGAACAGGAGGGTGTGGTGTATAGAAAAAAATTGCAACCGGGGAAGTACAAAATTCTGCCATGGAGGGCTGAAATGTAATGTAATAGTCGGGAGGACGAGAAGCAATTTTGGAACAATAAGGGTGTTGATATGAATTTACTGAATGGTCACACATGTTCCGAATTTCGCTGGCACTTTTGTAAAAATCGCGGCATTTTTACAAAACTGACGATTTTGCGATTCTTTTTTTTTTTTGCAAATTGCGAAATCCTGGAGGGTCTGTTTATACAAACGACTTAGAGGCCCATCGACTGAAAAAGGGTCTAGAATCTCCAAACATCAACCAAAACTTTGTAACAACATTACTTTATGCTGATGACGCTGTCTTTCTTGCAAGGAAATCTGTGAGTCTGGAGAGATCCATAGATGCCTATGTAGATTGTGTCTTCTCTGGACTTATAAGTAAATCACAATAAGTCGTTTGTTATGGTGTGTGGCCCCAAGTCAGCCAAGCTGAAATCCTTCATCATACAAGGCAATCTGATAGAGACACATTAGTGATAGATTCCTTACCTTACAATATCCCCAGGCGTCAGATTGGATCCGGAAAGTTTTGCTAGCAGTACCCCTGCACGTCAGTCGGTGGCGTCATGCGGCTCCGCGTCTGTCACTGGCGTCGTATGCACCAAGATAACATCACAGAGACTAATTAGGCGCCACCCATGCGCGCTGATGGCAGTTCTTTCTTTTTCCGCTCCAGTAAGTACAGATCTGGTTAGAGCACGTACCTTAGTCACTTTTTGACTATCTTTTTTGGGACTTTTGTCTCTTGTTCGTCTTCTCTGGTGCGTAGGGATACCTGGTTTTAAGTCCTCTGGGGCCTGCCGTCGCAATATGTTGGTGGCGGACCCCCACGACGTCTGTCTCTACTGCCTGGAGCGCAACCATGACTCCCGGTCCTATCTGGGCTGTTGGGCCATGGCCCGAAGGCCTTGAGCGAGCGGTCCCGGAAGTTGCTTGAAGTTTGGCACTCGTCCCAGCGCTGTTCCCGGTCCAGGGGCCATTATTGAGCACGCTCGCGGTGCTACCATCACCGCTCCTTGAGCTCCAAGTCTTTACCCTCGGATTCGGGTAAGAGACGACACAAAAAAGAAGTCGAAGAAGCGGTGTCCTCGGATGCCATTCATTTTTTGAGTCTGTCTGCCATTAATGGAAATCTTTGTCTGAATTGGGGCAGCATCTTGAATTGAAGTTATCAGAATAGGCAGTGCAACACTCTTGCCCTTTGGCCTGCTAGCTGATTGGTTGCATGTCTAAATGCCCAGTGCAGAAAACATTCTTTTCAGCTCCATTATTATGCCAATATTAATGACATCAATGATAAGATTCTAATCTTGGCCATTGCTCTAAAGGTTAAGCAAATAGAAGAAGATGTAGAATACTTTGAGGATTATGAAGAGGTATTAAAGGAAGAACTTGAACATGGGGAGTAAGTAGAGGCAAGATGGCAGCCGCGGCAGAGTCAGCTGAGTCTCTCCCTGAGCTACTTCCCCCCCACCTACCTGCTGGTCCTCCGTCCTGACAGCGAAGCCTACACGTCTGGAGATGTTCCTAGGATGCTGTGGAGACTCTTGCTAAGGCACCACGGACCGCAAGTGGCATCACGTACCTGGCTACTTGTTTACTCAAGGCTTCTGCTATCTTGGTCGCAGCTGCAGCCGCCGAGAACAAGTGCGGCCCTGATGCCCATGAGAGGGGCAAGAGCTGGCCGCGGGGCAGTCGCAGGAAAGGAAACCTCAGCCGGGGAAGGGACTGCGGGGGCTGGAGGAGAGTCTCTACCGGCAATTTTCCAGTCACAGACTGCGAAGAAGATACAGGCAACCATGACTCAGACAGACACTGTTTCTTTCAGTGTGAGCCTCCTGCTGAACATAGACGTATTACACCAGCCCCTTGCACCTGAAACACTCTGTGGCAGAGAGGTGAGCAATGAGAAGTCTATAGTTAAGGATGGGGGAGACACTGCTGAACTTGGGTCTGGAAGCCCTGCTGGGGGAAACCTACATGGCGGAGCTCTTGTGGGGGTTGTATAGGTCAGCCCCCGAATGGAGAAAGAGGAACCAGCAGTAAGTAAGGGAGGAAAGGAGGCTTCAGAGAGAACCCCAAGGGGGGAAAAAGGAAAAGGAGAAATAGATAGCCCGGTTGTGATAAGGGAGAACCAAGCTGGCAACATTGATATAATGGGCTCCTTGAAAGAGGTGGACTCTGGGGATAAAAGTGTTCAATGTCAGACCCCTCGAATTAGTCAAGTGATGTGAGCGTGGGTGGTATGAAAGACTGGACAGGAGAAGAACTCACCCAGAGCGATGGCAGTTATATAATTAATATTCACCCCGAGGAGGCGGTCGCTTGGGCCGCAGGAGGCAGACCCTCAGCCAGCTTTCTAACTGTTCGAAAGGAGAAAGAAAGACATCTTTGACAGAAGCTAAAGGGGCCGTGGGCTCATTGGTATGGGACTAATCCTTCTCACCCAATCTTGGCTGCGATGAAAATGTAGCTGTTGATAGTGGATTGGCTGGGGGAGTGGAAAACGCAGAGGAAATGTTGCTGTCTATTATTTATAAAAGTATCATGGCACATAGGGAAGAGACACGGGCTGGGATAGTCTAAAGACACAAGGAGCATACAGAAAGCTACAGAACTCAATTCGGAGAGTGGCTAAATCTTGCACAGAATTTGCAACAAGGATTGGGGAAGCAGAAACTAGATCTCCACACTGGAAGATAAACTCATTGCCAAAAGAGCTCTTACGGACTCCCTAAAATCACGGAAGGATGATACCGCCTGGAAATTAACGGGCATAGAGAACGGACTAAGAAGGAACAATTCGAGAGTTTTGGGTATTCCTGAGGGGCGTAGGGAATGGATGTGCGAAAATTTATTGTAGATCTCTTTGCAGAGGCATTCCCCGAGCCCACACAATGGAATTGGAATTTGGAGGTGCAAAGGGCGCATAGATTTCCTTTGAAGCAGCAAATCAGAACAGGACAGTCTGTAACCAGACCAAGAGCTATATTAATTTGTTTGAATAATTTCTTGGCACAGGAAGCTATTTATGACCTAGCATGACCAGACAGAAAAAGGATTGGGAAGGGGAGTGAATTTTTTGTTAGGCTTGATTTCTGTCAAGCGACAGTAGAGGAGAGGTGGCACTTGCGGCTATTGATGCCAATGTTTCAGGCCAAAGCAGCACAGGTTTTTCTGCTCAATCCGGCCAAATTGAAAGGGTCAAACACAATTTTTCACTTCTGAAATTCTTGCCAAGGAATATCTATATTTAATATAGAATATAGATTTGTTAGGCTGGTACCCGTAATGATACAGTTGATTTTTCTGTTTACTTAGCAGATATACAGTTTGTTCTTTGATGCAATGAAAGAGAGGGGGAGCAACAATGAGTGGGGGGGCATTGTCAGCTTTCCATCACCAGGGACCTTGAGTCCTTACGCCTTATTTTGTGGGGGGTGGGGAATGGAGGGTTCTTAAGGGTGGGAGGCTTTGTGGGTGGGGAGGGGGGGTTTGGGGGAAGGAGGTTGGGGAGCACAGGATGGGGGGAGTATGTGATTTCGGGGAGAAAAGAAACAAGCATTGGCATAGCCAATAAATCTCGCCTTTGGAACCTTATAAGTGTTTAGTTATGCAGTACAATATCCTTGGTGCAACAACATCAACTGTTACATGGCTAACCACTTATAAGGTCCCAAAGGCGAGACCTATTCGCCATGCCAATGCTTGTTATGTTAAGAGCTTGCGGGGGAAATATAAGCAGAGTTCGTAAATTGTAGTATGATTTTGTAGACTGCAACAAACCTAAAAACGTAACATTATTCAGTTAACATGTCCTAGGTGGATGAAATGTATGAACAAGTAATATTTCTATTCTAGTCACATATTTTGACAAACGGCAGCAAGTGTTACTTAATTTCAAAAGGTTATGGTTACTTAACTTCAAAAAGTTATCGTAGATAAGAAAGCATGTTTTTGTAGAGCAATGAACAAGTCGCAGTAATAGTCTGCGGTAGTAAATAGGAGGACATTTTCATTTATAAACGGAATTTTAAAAATATTTTTAAGTGAATTTCACAATTTTCATATAAATAAAAACGCACGTTCTTATAGACAGATGAACGCGTTCGTGGTATTAGTGAATTCAAATCAACAAGAGGGCACAGTAGTGAAAAACATTGTCATTTAAACAAGAGACATGTTCATTGAAATGGGTTCATATTTTCGTGCGAGAAAGCCACATGTATCTACAGAAAAGCATTTTCCTGAACTCGAGACAACATTTTCATGTAAATAGGAGGGCATGCTGTAAATTGGAGATAATGTTTCAATAATGAAGGCGCTTGTCAGTTTTAACAAGAACACGCACGTGTTGAAAAGACATCCAAAGAGTGAATCAGACCACGTTACAATAACAAAATACATTGAAACCTTGTCAACACAGAAAAAGGATCGCATTTTATGGTAAACAGTCGAGTCTGTCAAAGTTAATCTGACAATATGTTGATTTACATAAGATCGTCCGTTTGTGAAAATGTGAGAACGTGTTGTCATAAATAAAGAGCGTGTTCTGCAAGGTAACGAGGTGTAACGAAGATAACACTTCAATACAAGTTAAAGTGAGTTTATATAAGTACCATATTCTTGTAGTAAGTGCAGCTGTCTATTTAAATATGTGAGCCTTTACATTTAACGGAGGATATTGGTATGGTCGCGTGCATGCTTATACGTAAGAGAGCTGCCGGTGTAAGCAAAAAACTGCACACAAAAAATGCAATTATAAGTAGGTAGGTGACAGCGTTCACTGTTATAACATGACAAGTCTGCAGAATAGAGAAATGTTTGTGTAAACAGGAGAGCACGTTCAGGTAAATACAACACACAAAGCGGACATCAATTGCGCATCTCCACGTGCTGCGCGCGCCTACCTGCATGTGGAGGATTTTGTGCCGACATAAGGTGCTGGCTTGTTGAAATCCTTTTCAGTTAAAGAAAACACTGACGTTCTAAAAGTACGCAAGTGGTGCACGCACGCGTGCCATAGCGAGACATCTGTTTTGAATTATCGCGCACACGTCTGAGCACGATAATTCAAAACAGATGGTGCCTGTGTGGGTAACCGCAAGCAATAGGCTGAGGGCAGAGCAAAGGCGGGACATGCACCCGCCTTTGCCTAATTGCATGCTGTCTTTCTTAGAAAGACGAACGCAGAGGCCAATAGCCTCTGACCAAAAACAAACCACACGCACAAGCGTGTGGTCAGATTTAGAAACCCCCTTACAAGGAGTCTCGCAGAGCAGCGAATGCTCGCTGCCTAGGCGAGACCTAAAAAGGAGCCCATGGTGGAGACATGAGAAGCAGTATTTACATAAAATGGATGTGTCTAATAAGGAGCAGTATGTCTTGAGAAGATGGAGGGTAGAATGATGACGGGGAGACTATGGGTATGCACATTTAATGTGTCTGGTTTAAATGATAGGGTCAAGAGACAGTGTGTAATGTGGGAATTGAGAAGCTTTTTTCCAGATGCAGTGTGCCTTCAAGAAACACGTATCCCATTGAAGAACTGAAGAGCCTTGGCTAAATTGGGATATACTGTATTAGTCTGTACGCAACATAGCACTACAACTAGGGGGGTAGCTATACTGGCCAAACCTTGTGTACGGCTGGTGGGAAGGGTTTTGGCAGATAACCATGGCCAGTGGGCCATAGATGAATGTGCTGCGGGAGAATGGAAATTTTTAATTTGCTCAGTGTACGGGTTGAATATGGACGAAGCACAGATCTTAGAATTGCTTAATATAGAGCTGGTGTCATGGGCAACTCCATTAATACTCTGCTCAGATTTTAACATTCATCTAGCAGGAGCAGAATTACAAACCTCTAATGGAGCCTGTCTGGGGAGGAAACCTAAAGTTTAAGGCTTTACAGCAGCTGGTACTAGAGCATGGGCTAGAAGATCTATGGTTTACAAATAGGCATCCTGATCCAGGATGTACATATTTCTCCTGCCCCCATCATAAATGGGTGAGACTGGACGACTTCTTTGTCTCTAGAGGGCAGGCTGACGTGGCTAGAATTCAAATATTTCCTAGAATTTCTTCTGATCACAGCCCTGTGGTTATGGATTAACCAATTCAAAGCCTATTCAGGCCACAGAGGCACTTCACTTTCGATCGGAAATTGTTGGCAGACGAAATGTTTGTGCTCCGTATGAGGAATTGGATTAGGAACTTTCTCGAGATAAAGAGGAATATAGCTTCGCCCGCTGTAGTATGGAATACACTGAAATCAGGATTTAGGTGGAAATACTGATCTTCTGTATATATAAGCAAAACCAGCTAAATATCCTTCTCCAGGGCCTTTATGATGAGCTTAGGTGGGCCGAATGTGGCTTGACACAATGTGTAATTTAAAAAGATGTCAAGCTCGGTGGCGCAATTCACTGTAGCTCGCTGTAAGGGGAAGATTAACCTATTATGGTCCAAAGACATTGCTTGTAAATATTTAACCTGTAGGAGAGAATGTTGTGAATTTGGGGAGACGGCTGGGAGATGCCTAGCTAAACGAATTAGAAACAGGAAGACTGAACGTGGCATTGCAGAAATAGAAGACTCGGCTGGGAAATTAGTGAGCAGACCTCCAGTGATTAGCAGCTCCAAAATCTTTTTATCAAGAACTATTTGCAGGGGAGGATAGACCAGATGGAAATGCAGCTCTATGCTTACCACAAAATGGATTTAACCAGACACTGAGCAGGGAAGACGCAGCAGAATTAAAGACGCTCATAACTCAGGAGGAGATTGAGAGTGCTATTAATGCACTAGCAGTGGGTAAAGCAGCTCGCCCTGATGCATTACCGTTCGAATTTTATAAGGTCTTTTTCTCTGCAATTGAAACAGAAATGTTGACAGTCTTTAAGGCTGCTCAACAAGTTCAGGCACCAGCATACTGCCAACATCATTGTCTTTAAGAAAAATGACGAACCACCAACTCTCCCTGGCTCTTATAGGTCTATCTCCCTTTTAAATTGTAACCGTAAGATTGATACCAAAGTTCTTGCAGCACGGCTGTCTCAGGTAATAACCCCTTTGGTTTCAACACGCCAGCATGGTTTTATCTCTAGAATAGGCACGGTTAATCATATCAGTCGGGTGGTGACCATGTTTGACACAGCAAAAGTCCAAAAGGCTCCACTTGAACTGATACTTCTTGAAACCGAGAAGGCGTTTGACCGGTGTCTCTTGGGAGTTTTATGGGCAGTCATGGGCGGCTTAGGATTTGGGTGTGGGTTTATTAATGCTATTAAAACAATGTATAGGTTCCCGGTGGCTCGGATTTGTGTGTTGGAATTGGAATCTGAACATGTTTTTATAACCCGTGGAACACGGCAAGGAAGTCCATGCTCACCTTTATTATTTGCACTTTTTATTAATCCTTTGTTGTTTCTAATAGAACAGAGTATGGTTATACAACCTATACAGATTCGACATGAAAAATACAAAGTTCTGGCGTGTCACTCCAACACCTGCTATAGCAATGCCTGAGATAGAACAGCTGGCAGCTTCATTTGGATCAATCAAAGGGTACAAATTGAACACTGATACAACACAGATTATATGTACAAATGAGGCTGTTTTTAATGAACCGAGAGTTGTTCAGGAGGCAGTCTATCAAGGTATTAAACTCAAAGAATCATTAGACGATTTAGTTACTGCGATTCGGGACTCTGTTAACTGGGATTGAGAAAGAACTGGGAGAATGTAGTGCTTACATCTCTCACTGGTAGGATGCTGTAACGTATTGAAGTTGAACATTTTGCCTAAGGTGCTGTACTTTTTTAGATCCGTTCCGCTAGAGCTTACTAGAGTACAGCTGCAAAATCTACAATCCATCTGTGGAAGGTTCATGAGGGGTCAGAAACAAGCTCGGAAAGCAATGAAGTATATGACTCTTCCTCTATCCCGAGGAGGGTGGGCAGTCCCTAACTTTGTGTTTTATTATGCTTCACTTCCTCAGAATTTGAATATCCTAATAACGGGAGAAAAAGGGAACAACTCAGCAGACGCTCCGTCTTTTTTCCATATGCTGTTAGAGACAGAAGCTGAGAGCTGTTTAGGTCTCGCGCCTAGCGTTGCACTGCGTAGCAGTGCTTCGCGCAGCGCGAGGCATTTTGTAATCGAAAAACGGGGTTTCAGCAGTCACCTTTGACTCTAAGACGCTTGTGCGTGTGCTTTTTTGTTTAGTGTTACCTCATTGGCTTTGGCGTTCTTTCCATAATAAAAGACTTCATACTATTGGCTTTTGGCGCGAGCATTGCTCCTCCCATGGCCTATTGGTGTCTATTACGCGCATGAAGCTTGTAACAGACACCAATAGGCCATGGGAGGAGCATCACAGCAACGGGCATGCTAATAGAAATGACACGCCTTGCGCGCGTGCGTTTTACAAATTACGGGCATTTTTTTTTAGGTCTCGCGACCTGCGGTGCACTGTGTAGCAGTGCTCACGCAAGTCGCGTGAGCTATCTCTTCTTTTCCGGTCCCACTTTGCCTCTCTTTAGTGCTCGCCTGCCTTCGCTCCTCTCCCATCCAGTGTCTCATATCTTTAGTTCATCATGCTCTTCTCTCTCTGTACTCCCTTCTTTCGCTCTTTTCGTACCTTCTGCCTCCTTTCTCTGATTCTTTCCTCTTCTTTCATCTTCTCCAAATTCCTTTCTCGGCGCGATGACCCCGCATCTTTTCTTCCTCTCCCTCTTTCTGCTTATTTTCATTTGTCTCCGCGCCTTCCTTTCCCATTCATTCTCTGACTCCTTCCTTCATTTCTCCCTGTAGGAAGGTGGATACCTGACTATGGTTACCCCAGATTTTTTGCATTGTGTTTAGCTGGTTTTCGACTTAGCCTGGGGCCCTGATTAGCAGGATCCCAGGCCAACTATCTGCTCTCTCTGTAAAATGGACTCCATGTACCCTAGGTACATCTCCAATTGGATATTGGGTCACCTTATCAGCCCCTGTACAGTGTACTATAGGGCATAGGTGCATCCACGGCCTACCAGGGGCTGCAGCATATCTTTTGCCACCGCTTGCTGGTCATCCAGAATGGCACAACTGGCTGATCACTCAGCTGGGGCAAGGTGGTGTAATCACCCCTTGCTTAGATATAGTATACCTATATCTAAACCTATATCTGGACACATATACACCTATAAGTCACTCCTATGGCAGGCCTTAACAATCCTGGAGGCTGAGTGCTTGGTTTTATGTGAGATGGTGCTCTAGCATGAGCTGAGCCTGTCTGCAGCTTTCGGAACCAAGTCCCTTAGCTGTTCTGGGATTTTGCCATACCATATACTCTTAAGTGCATTATAATCCTCGCGGTTACTTGCTAACTTTGGTTTGGCTTCATCAAAACATGTTGTGTAAGGTGTCATACGCTTTGGAATACTACCCCCTTGCCAGTTCTGGTGACGGGGGTAGCATTCCACCCTTCTAGAGGGAGAAGACATGTTACTTTGCTTAAGCGCGGTTAAATCTAACCAGAGCCTCAGCATCTCAAAATGGATGCTGCTGCCACCGACACAAGTCTGGCCTCCTGCTGCTGACCGAAACTCCTGCAGGGTAGGCCTGGACAAATGGTATCCTGTCACAGGGAGGTGTTACACCACCCCAGACAGGAGATAGTGGATTGGGGCAGGGAGGGCTGAATGAAACTAGACACTGCCCAGGGCGCACATGGCGTCCCATGCATATTCCAGTTCAAACTGGTGCTAGGGCACTCCATCCCCAGCTCTGACGCGAAACTGGACAAAGGGAAAGGGGTGTAACCACCCCCTTCCTGGGTCCCACCCATAGGAGGGACCTAGCAGGTGATCCAGCCCCTTGATTTGGAATAAAGGTAGGAGCTGTGCCAATGCAAACTAGATCATCCTGACTGAAACTTTGAAACAAAACTCTGGACCCTTCGACATCCTACTCAGCGTAGAAGACTGAAGAATCTTCCTTGTGGTCAAGGAGTGGCCACCCTGTGCAAGCAGGCACCATCAGCGCATTGAGACTTCCTTTCCCGTTGCTCCCGCCGGAGCTCGAACGACAGAGACCGACAAGATCTGGACTCCCAGACTTCCAATAGCCCGATCCACAGTCCTAGCAAAGCTTCGACCCATGGAGGCGACGTGAGACGTGGGACCGGCCATCTTGAAAAGTCGACAAAGTGCTTCCTGTGCAGTTCCCGAGGCTCCCTCGACGCTGTGCTTTGGGGTTTGAGAAGCCCCAGCTCCGAGCAGCCTGTGCTCCAAAGATCACCTCTCCACACTCTCCGAGTGCTGCGTGGGACCCTTTTGCACTTTTCCTGCTCAACGCCTTGTCCGGCCACTTGCCCGTTGGCTAGTGGCCTCTGTGACGACGAACCTACAATTTTGAACTGCTGGTCTGGTGACTCCAGACTCGCCCTAGCTCCCCTGAAAAGGAGCCACCGATCTGACCCTCTCGGTCCGATCAAGAAGACATATTCGAGTCCTGCGTGGGTTGCCTTTGCCAAGGCTTGGTGACTCCGATTCGAATACCGACACCGCCGACAGCAAGAGCCTCCGTGGGACAGCTCGTGTTCACCAGCTGGTCATCCTCGATACTTCCTGGTCCACGTGGCAGCGGAGACAAACTACTCGACAGCACCTGATCGCAACCCAACATTGCCTGGTTCCGTCCTGGTTCCATCCTGGTCACTGGCTAGTGACCCAGACTCTGTCCCCTCTGCTTTCAGGTACTCTTCATCTTCGATTCACCCTTGGATCCAACCGGACTCTTCTCTCCTGGCCGCCTGCAGCATCTTTTCCTCCAGGCTCCATAGAACTTCACGAAGAAACCCGACACACTTTGGCACCTATGCACCCGCTTCCTGTGGGTGAGGTAACAATATAACTCCGGTGCTCCTGTAGTGGTTTACACCTCTAGTGTCCTAGTTTTAAGTGGCTAAGTTCTAGTCCAGTCGGAAGTCTCCTAAACCTATCTCTTTCTGATTTTTACGCACCATTGACTTGTATGGTAAACGCGGTTGCCTATAGACACTGCACCCGCATCCTGTGGGCCTCCTATGTCCTAACCTTCGTTAGTCCAGTGTAGGCCCAGCGATTCCCAAGGCCCTAGGCCTTACCATTGTTTGTGACGTGGTACTTATACCACTTTCTTAATATATGGTTTGAGTGGCCACCCGGCCTATCTATAATTGTGCAGCTTATTGTATGTTACATTGATTCTTTGTTTAACGCTTGTGCTTCTGTGCTCATAAAGAGTATAGGGGATTATTCTAGAAATAAATACATATGTTTTGTAATATATAACTTGTGTGGTGTCCTTTCATTTGGTATTTAAAAGGATTGCATATGGTAAAACAGCTGGCTTCACATGCCCTCTTGAGTTTAGCCTAAGACTGCTTTTGTCCATGTTACCACTAGGATAGCTGGTTTATAAGGTTGACTTACAACCAATCACCATAAGGGTCGTTTGGACTGGTGCACGGTGCTCACTAGAATAGTGATCATCATATACCAGGCCAACTTCTCACATTGGTGTGCAGCGGTTGGGATTTGAGCTTGCTGTTTGTTTTACCAATTGTAATCTTTGATAATATCATTTGAAAGATCACATCAAGTATCTTAGGTACATATAAACAAAGCTTAACATACTTAAGTTCTAATGAACTTATTGGTTGTAGACCAAAGGGCTTAGCACACCCAGACTACAACCTCTAGAGAGGTTCCAGTAGGAAAACAAATAGTGTAGGTAAGTGCACCACTTACACCTCACTAGTCATGCCTGGCACAGGTGAACCATCCAGTTCTCCACCTGTGGGTGACCCTCACAAGGCATCATCCAGTTATGAAAAACTCCGCTTCAAGGACTTGAGTGCCCTATACACTGCAAGGGGGCTGAAAAAGGGTCACAACCCTACTATCCCTATCCTCATAGCAATCCTAGAGAAAGCTGATCTTGAGAAGGAGCCTGTAACAGGTCATTCAGGTAAGACAGGAGAGGGAACCCCATTGATGTTGAGACCCATACCCCAGAAGTTGAACCTGAAGAGGTAGACGATGATGAGGACTCAGATAATCAGGGGGAGGACCAGGTTGAAGTCAGAAGACTCAGCCAGGCCAATCTAAGGCTACATGGGAATGGAGAAGGTGTCCACCTTCCCAGGCCCAATAGTAGACAACCCTTGCACTAGAAGGGTTAGATCTTCTTCCAGGGAATCTGACCAGTCTAATGCCTCCAGGGGATCTCAAAGGGGAATGACTTCCCCCCAGAGAAAAGAACATGAGGCTAGGATGAGAGCTGTCCAAACTTCAGATTGAGAAGGAAGAGATAGCCCTGTCCCAAGCTAAACTTCCTTTGGCAAGGGAGCAAACGTTAAGTGAATTAGATTCCACTGGTGGCAGCAGTATCCCTAAGGATAAAGACAGGTTCTATGATAGTAGAAACCTGAGTAAGATTGTGCCCCCCTACAAAGATGGGGATGACATCCGCAAATGGATGACTGTTCTGAAGAGAGCCTGCATGGTACAGCAGGTTCCCCAAGATCAGTGGGCAGCAATCTTGTGGCTCTCCTTTTCAGGAAAAGGGAGAGACAAGCGCCTCACTGTTAGACATGAGGATGCAAAGAACTACACTGTCCTGAAGAGTGCTCTAATTGATGGGTTTGGCTTAACCACTGAACAGTACAGGTTAATGTTCAGAGACACCCAGAAGACACAGACTCAGGACTGGACTGATTTTGTAGATTGTGCTACTAAGGCTCTGGAAGGTTGGTTGCTTGGCAGCAAAGTACATGACTATACAGGATTGTATAATTTGATTATGAGGGAGCAGATCCTTAGTAATTGTCAAAACCAGCTTTTACACCAGCACCTGGTGAACTCAGATCTGACCTCTCCACAAGAATTGGGTAAGAGGGCAGACAAATGGGTCAGAACCAGGATTAGGCCTAGAAATCAGGGTAATGACCAGAAGAAGGAGTCTACCAAGCCTCAAGAAAAAGGTGGGGATAAATCTAAAGACAAGACTTCCTCAGGCCCCCGAAACTCCAAGGATGGGGGTGGGTCCAAAGACACTTACTCTACCCAAAATAAACCTTATTGCCATGCTTGTAAAAAGCCTGGCCATTGGAAGACTGACAGCAGTTGCCCTAAGGCCAGCAATAAGGAGAACATTCCTCCAAGCAATACTCCAACACCTCCTGTTACTACTAGTAGTAATCCCCCAGGTGGTGGGAGTGCCCCCAAGAATTTCACTGGGTTTACTTGGGGAACTCAGGTGGACTCTGGCCTAACCATGTTCCCTACCACAGATACTCTTGTCTGTGAAAATGGCATGGGGTTTGCCAACTTCACTGCTTGTTACAACACTTTGGGCAAGTACATACAGGAGCCCCTCATCAATGGTCTGAAAGTTGAGGCCTTCAGAGACACAGGGGCTAGCATCACTATGGTGACTGAGAGTCTAGTCCCCCTCAAGGCAACTTTTACCTGGAGCCACATACCAGGTGACCAACATTGATGGAGTGCAGAAAGATCATCCCATGGCAGTGATAAATCGCAGCTGGGGAGGTGTCACTGGCCCCAAGAGAGTGGCAGTGTCATCAAAATTGCCTGTAGATTGTCTACTGGGGAATGATCTAGAAATCTCAGCCTGGGCTGAGGTTGAACAAGAAACCCATTCTAAAATGGAAAATCTCCATGGAAAGGTTAGTGGGCCTTTGATAGCCACAGCCCCAATCCAAGATGTCCCCCCTGAACAGGTCAGGAGGGCTGTGCCAGTCTCAGCCCAATCTCAAGCTGATTCCGTCCCTGAACAGGTTGGCAGGGCTGTCATGGTAACAGCCCATACCCAAACTGGGTCCCTTCCTGAAAAGGTTGGTGGGGCTGTGATGGCCACAGCCCAAACTCAAACAGATTCATGTGTTGTGAAGCCTGAAACTATGGATCACTCCACACAAACAGAGAGCATTGAGGAGAAAGAGAAATCTCCCTCCCACCAGACTCTAGGAAAGGATCAGCCTCCTCAGGGAACTGATCGTACCCCTGGTGAAGGAACTGTCCCAGAGGTGGTTGGGCCTAGCCTGACAGAGCCCCTGATGTCAGTGGACCCTTCCCAGGTGGGACCCAGTCTGGAGCAGGTAACCTGCCCCTCTCTACCCTGCCTCAGTCAGCCCAGGTATGTAGAGGTCAGGGAGGCCAGTGGTGGACCCCAAAGGGCCCCCTGTCCAAAAAAACACCCCATCAGCAGATTAGGGGCACCAAGGCTAGCAGCCCTAGCAAGGTGCAAAAGTCAAAAACTCCTGAGGGATCTCCCTTACACTTAGTTAGGAGCCTCCCCCACACTTAGTTAGGAGCCTCCCCCAGATGGATTCTGTTGGGCACAGCCAAACCTGGGACCCAAAGGCCCCAAACCTGACTTGTCCCTCCAGTAAGCCAACAAAAGGGACCCAGCCTCCAGCTTTAGGTAGCCAGAGGTTGACCCTGAGAGCACAGTGCAACTCAGTTGTGGAAAGAAAGGCATCCATGGTGGATAGTGATTGGAGGAAGCTGAGCCCAACAGTAATGGAGCTTCACTTCAATACTCCATTCCCACACCAGCCTCTTACTTTGCCAAAACACACCACAGGTAGTGATTCCCTATGGTGGAGACCCTCTGATACCCCTAGGGTGAGGGATTGCTTAGTGGACCATGAGACAGGGGGTAACCATGCTAGTGCAGGTACTTCCTTATATGGCCACTTAGGCAATATAGGATTACCTGGTCAAGGATAGCCTTATCTCCTTTCGTGTGGGGGGGGCGGGGGGTTTATGTAGGAAGGTGGATGCCTGACTATGGTTACCCCAGATTTTTTGCCTAGTGTTTAGCTGGTTTTCGACTTAGTTGGCCTGGGATCCTGCTAATCAGGACCCCAGGCTATCTGCTCTCTCTGTAAAATGGACTCCATGTACCCTAGGTACATCTCCAATTGGATATTGGGTCACCTTATCAGCCCCTGTACAGTGTACTATAGGTACCCAGGGCATAGGTGCATCCAAGGCCTACCAGGGGCTTCAGCATATCTTTTGTCACCCCTGGCTGGCCATCCAGAATGACACAACTGGCTGATCACTCAGCTGGGGCAAGGTGGTGTAATCACCCCTTGCTTAGATATAGTATACCTATATCTAAACCTATATCTGGACACATATACACCTATAAGTCACTCCTATGGCAGGCCTTAACAATCCTGGAGGCAGAGTGCTTGGTTTTATGTGAGATGGTGCTTTAAGACACTTTTAATTACCTTGCCTCACTGGTTCAGGGGCTGCGCTGTGGACATCGCGCACCCCTTGTCATCATCGGATTCCCTTGGCTGCCGCCGCCAGAGCGCCCCACGCTGAGCGTTCCCTCCCCCTCTGACGGGCAGGTCACGAGGGCGGGGACGGGCGTGGCTACCACCTCGGGCTGCTCTGTGGTTGGCGGGGCAGCTCCTCTGTCCCTCCTCCCTGGCAATTTCCTTCAGTCGGGCGAGTCCCGCCCCAGCTCTCTGGAACTGTTCAGATCTCCCGAGGCTTTGCCGGGAGCAACAACGCTGCCGAGGCGCGGCGCAACTTTGCTTTTAACAGTGCTTTAAGACACTTTTAATTACCTTGCCTCACTGGTTCAGGGGCTGCGCTGTGGACATCGCGCACCCCTTGTCATCATCGGATTCCCTTGGCTGCCGCCGCCAGAGCGCCCCACGCTGAGCGTTCCCTCCCCCTCTGACGGGCAGGTCACGAGGGCGGGGACGGGCGTGGCTACCTCCACGGGCTGCTCTGTGGTTGGCGGGGCAGCTCCTCTGTCCCTCCCCCCCTGGCAATTTCCTTCAGTCGGGCGAGTCCCGCCCCAGCTCTCTGGAACTGTTCAGATCTCCCGAGGCTTTGCCGGGAGCAACAACGCTGCCGAGGCGCGGCACAACTTTGCTTTTAACAGTGCTTTAAGACACTTTTAATTACCTTGCCTCACTGGTTCAGGGGCAGCTCCTCTGTCCCTCCACCCCCTGCCACGCCCCTACTACTACCGGTCGCCTACTTATGGCACTTCTATCCCGGTCGCGCAGCGGACGAGCGCAGCGGGCGCGACGAAGGCGCGCCGAAGTTGCGCCTAAGTTAAGCCCGTCTGCGCCCGTCTGCGCCCGTCCGCGACGGGCCGGGACCAGGGGCCTCACCCCCTGCCTCTTCATTGGCATACACACCTGCACAACTCCTCTCCTGCACTGCTGATGTGCCCCTTTCCCTTTTTCTCACGCAGCACCTCATTTCTCTAAGTATCTATGTCCCCCACTTAGACTGTGTCACTTCTCCGCGGCCCACGCTTCCCCTGCCCACTCAGGACACCAGACCTTCTCCCACTACACCCTCACCACCACCTCACATTGCCTCTGCCTACCTCCTCAACACTCGCTCGGCAGGCAAGCATCAATTAGAACTGTTCAACCTCCTAACCACAGATTCCACTGATATTCTGTTTTTAACGGAAACATGGTTCTCCGAGGCCTCTCTCCCTGACATTCTAACCATCCTCCCCGATTCTTACTATGCCCTCCGGGCCGACCGCCCCGACGGCAAGACCGGGGGGGGGGGGGGTGTTGCCATGATTGCTCGAACCACTCTTCAATTCCAGCTTCTCTCCCAACCTTCTATAGCTGGGGTGGAGTTTTCTGGTCGCCCGCTCCACTTATCTTTCCGCGCCTCTCACTGTCGTCCTTGTCTATCGCCCCCCCTGAGTATGCCTCTGTTTGTGGCCTTCCTGCAGGAACTCCTTGCTACGCTCTTAGTTAACAACTCTTCTGTTCTCCTGCTAGGTGACTTTAATTACTGGCCTGGTGACCCCAGGGAGGACTTAGCGTCCAAGGACTTCACGGCCACTCTCTTATGCCTCAACCTCAAGTCCCACGTATCGACTCCTACAATCTTGGACATATTTTGGACCAAGTCTGGTCATCTCAGGACATAGTTTCCCCCCCCAGCATCCTCCCTTGTACCTGGTCCGACCATTCCCTCATTTTCTTCACTATCAACATTGGCTCCCCTCACAAACCCCCTCGTCCCAAGAATGTTTTTACACGTAGCTGGAATCGCGCTGACCTGCTCTCTCTCTCTCATTCCCTTGCCTCTTCCCCACCCGATCTCAATGGCATTCCCCTTGACTTACAGGCTGCTGCAGTTGGCAACTGGTTATCTTCCGCCTGCGATCTAGTAGCCCCCCTCAAGCTAGTTAAGTCCATTCGTCCACACGAGGCTCACCGTTGGTTTAACTCTGAGCTTAAGGTCCTCAAATTGGAACTTAGACGCTCTGAGCGCCTCTGGCGCCGTAGCTACTGCCCCGACCTCAAGCCCAAATACAAATCTCTTCTTAAAGAGTATAAGAAAGCCATTCTTGTGTCCAAGACCAAGTACTTCTCCGAACAAGTAATTCTCTCTGCTAACAAATCTAAAGAGATCTTCTCCTTGGTTAACAACTTGGCCACCTCTGATCGTGCTTGCCCTAACTTTATTCCCTCCCAAGCCCTCTGCTCCTCTTTAAACGACTTCTTCATCGAGAAGATCGTTAAAATTAAATCCAACATTTCTATCACTCCTTTTACTCCACTTCATTCTGCCCCCTCTGTGTCTAATTGTTCCTTTTCCTCTTTCCCGCCCCTTTCCTTGGATTCCTTCTTAGTTCTGCTCACAAAAATCAAGCCTGGCTCTCCTACCGATTGTGCCCCTGCTCGCATCCTTAAAACTCTCTTTTCTTCTTGCCCTGCTACCCCTCTTTCCCTCCTTAATGCTTCTCTTTCCACTGGATTGGTTCCTTCTTCATTTAAGTCTGCTATTGTTTCCCCCATTCTTAAAAAACCTGGTCTTGACTCCTCCCTCCCTTCTAACTTCAGGCCCATCTCGCTCCTTCCCTATCTTGCTAAAATTCTTGAATCCTACGTCACTTCCTGTCTTTCTTCTTATATCGAGCAGAACCACCTCCTTGCTTCCCATCAAGCAGGTTTCCGTTCGGGTCATTCGACCGAATCTGTGGTGCTCGCCGTTCTCAACGAGCTGAAAGCCAAGGCTGACACCAACTCTCCCCAAGCTTTGGTTCTCCTCGATCTGTCCGCTGCGTTTGACACGGTCGACCATAACATTCTTTTGTCAGCGCAGCGGGCATTCGAGGCCCTGCCCTCTCCTGGATCACGTCCTTTCTAACAGGACGCTCACAAGCTGTCCACCTCCCCGGCTTTTCTGCTCTTCCCCTCCCGGTGCCCTGTGGGGTCCCCCAAGGTTCCTCCCTCTCCCCTCTTCTTTTCAACCTTTACATTCACCCACTTATTTCTTCTCTCCTTGAGCTGGGGGTCTCTGTGTATAACTACGCAGACGACCTCCAGCTCGTCTTTGATCTTTCTTCCTCCTCTCACTCCCTATCTTTTTTTCGCTCCACCATGGTTTTTATTTCTGGGTGGATGAGCGCCAATCACCTCAAGCTCAATCCAGATAAGACTGAGCTTGTCCTGACCGGCGGCTCATCCAGCCCTTGGTCCTCCGCTTTTTGGCCCCCTACTCTTGGCCCCCCTCCCACCCCGGTTCCCTCCGTCAAAACATTGGTCATTAAGGTCAGCCAGGACCTGTCCATGCATGGCAAGGTCAGTGCTGTAGTGTCTTCCTGCTTCCTCTCCCTTCGGTTGATCCGAAAAATTTCCCGTTTCTTTTCCCTTGACTCTCTTAAAATCATCATTTCTGCCCTCATCACTTCCCGCCTTGATTATGGAAATAGCTTGTTCGTGGGTATCCCTGCCTACGAAACTCGCCGCCTTCAAGCAATCCAAAATCAGGCTGCCCGTCTCATCTTTCACTTGCCTAAAACTCACCACATCACTCCTGTCCTCAAATCTCTTCACTGGTTACCCATCCTGCAGAGATCCTTGTTCAAACTAGGGTGTCTTGTCTTTCGGGCTCTTGATCGCTCTGCACCGACGTTCATCAACTCTCTGATTTCCACCCACACCCCTGTCCGCACTCTCCGATCATCTTCCTCTGCCTTCCTCACTGTTCCCCGTTTCCGCAAAACTCGCACTGGTGGAACTAGATTCTCTGTTCTTGCACCCCGGTTTTGGAATTCCCTTCCTCTCTCGATGCGTTCTATTCCTATCTTTTCACACTTCCGTAAAGCGCTCAAAACATTCCTGTTTGCCCAGGCCTACCCCCGCTAACCTCCTCGGCCCTGTTTGTTCTGTTCCTTAGAGCTCTCAGCGCCAGGAAGCCGTTTGGCCATCGTGCGCTCTATAAGTACTTTCATTCATTCATTCATTCATTCATTCATTCATTCATTCATTCATTCATTCATGGTGCTCTAGCATGAGCTGAGCCTGTCTGCAGCTTTCGGAACCAAGTCCCTTAGCTGTTCTGGGATATTGCCATACCATATACTCTTAAGTGCATTATAATCCTCGGAGTTACTTGCTAACTTTGGTTTGGCTTTATCAAAACATGTCGTGTAAGGTGTCATACGCTTTGGAATACTACCCCCTCGCCAGTTCTGGCGACGGGGGTAGCATTCCACCCTTCTAGAGGGAGAAGGCATGTTACTTTGCTTAAACGCGGTTAAATCTAACCAGAGCCTCAGCATCACAAAATGGATGCTGCTGCCACCGACACAAGTCTGGCCTCCTGCTGCTGACTGAAACTCCGGTAGGGGAGGCCTGGACAAATGGTATCCTGTCACAGGGAGGTGTTACACCACCCCAGACAGGAGATAGTGGATTGGGGCAGGGAGGGCTGAATGAAACTAGACACTGCCCAGGGCGCACAAGGCATCCCATGCATAGTCCAGTTCAAACCAGTGCTGGGGCACTCCAGCCCCAGCTCTGGCGCGAAACGGGACAAAGGGAAAGGGGTGTAACCACCCCCTTCCTGGTTCCCACCCATAGGAGGGACCTAGCAGGTGATCCAGCCCCTTGATTTGGAATAAAGGTAGGAGCTGTGCCAATGCAAACTAGATCATCCTGACTGAAACTTTGAAACGAAACTCTGGACCCTTCGACATCCTACTCAACGTAGAAGACTGAAGGATCTCCCTCGTGGTCAAGGAGTGGCCACCCTGTGCAAGCAGGCACCATCAGCGCATCAAGACTTCCTTTGCCGTTGCTCCCGCCGGAGCTCGAACGACAGAGACCGACAAGATCTGGACTCCCAGACTTCCAACAGCCTGATCCAGAGTCCTAGCAAAGCTTAGACCTGTGGAGGCTACGTGAGACGTGGGACTGGCCAATCATGAAAAGTCGACGAAGTGCTTCCTGTGCAGCTCCCGAGGCTCCCTCAACGCTGTGCTTTGGGGTTTGAGAAGCCCCACCCCCCAGCAGCCTGTGCTCCAAAGATCACCTCTCCACACTCTCCGAGTGCTGCGTGGGGCCCTTTTGCACTTTTCCTGCTCGACGCCTTGTCTGGTCACTTGCCCGTTGGCTAGTGGCCTCTGTGACGACAAACCTACGATTTTGAACTGCTGGTTTGGTTGCTCCAGACTGGCCCTAGCTCCCCTGAAAAGGAGCCACCGATCTGACCCTCTCGGTCCGATCAAGAAGACATATTCGAGTCCTGCGTGGGTTGCCTTTGCCAAGGCTTGGTGACTCCGATTCGAGTACCGACACCGCCGGCAGCAAGAGCCTTCGTGGGACAGCTCGTGTTCACCAGCTGGTCATCCTCGATCCTTTCTGGTCCACGTGGCAGTGGATACAACCTACTCGACAGCACCTGATCGCAACACGACATTGCCTGGTTCCGTCCTGGTTCCATCCTGGTCACTGGCTAGTGACCCACACTCTGTCCCCTCTGCTTTCAGGTACTCTTCATCTTCGATCCACCCTTGGATCCAACCGGACTCTTCTCTCCTGGCCTCCTGCAGCATCTTTTCCTCCAGGCTCCATAGAACTTCACGAAGAAACCCGACACACCTTGGCACCTATGCACCCGCTTCCTGTGGGTGAGGTAATGATATAACTCCGGTGCTCCTGTAGTGGTTTACACCTCTAGTGTCCTAGTTTTAAGTGGCTAAGTTCTAGTCCAGTACACAAAAACAGTTCCCAACAGGTATCATGTAGAGACAATTAAATAATGTATGCAATCTGCATTACAAAAAGGGAAACAAGGAGTCACTGTGGTTTTTTTGAAAAAGGCAGTATTATTCACCAATGTACATAAGGAGAGGTCTTTCACATGGCAATACAGTTAAACAGCACTGTATAGAACAGATCTTGTGACAACCCAGTGGCACTTGGTGCAAGGTGCTATATACAATAAGTGAAGTGAAGGTGCAAGTGCTAAAGTGGACAGCGTGATCGACGCATGAACATAAGTATATACATCAATTGGTGGCTCAACAGAAACAAGTTGTAATCACTTTAAAATACAATTGTGGTTTCAACAGGAGCACAAATTGTGATATGCGTCATGTAATTTATGCTGTCTTGTCGACGGCGTTTCGATCCCTTCTATTTGGAATCGTCATCAGGACAGGGTTGTCGATGGGACCAGTGCTGTGGGCGAGAAAGGGGTAATTAGGGGTGGGCAAGGCAGGGCGAAGGGGAGGGGGGCGGGTTAGGGGGGAGGGGGGGGGCGTTTTGCGGAGGAGGAGGAACATTGATTGCCTAGAAGAGACAGGGTGGGGGTGTAAATTAGGAGTGACTAGGGTATGTGCACTGATGAGGAGATATGGCCAGGTGAGTTGGTGCAGGTAAGTGAAGGGACAAGGAAGGCAATGGAAACAAGGGGGGAAAAAAGGGGGAGGGTAAAGACTTACAGTAGCACCCAAGCGAGGGCGTGTGGGTCGCTGCGGTCCAAGTGGTCGTTCAGAAGTCGACGGCTGCAGGGGAACAGAAGGAGGGGGGGGTGGGGATCAGAGCCAGATCATAATGAAAGGAGGGGCTCGAGAAACGAAACTCGGATTAGGTGAAATTACCTGATAGTAGAATCAATCTGCTCAGCGGGCGGGATATGCGGCGCCTGCGAGGAAAAGTGGCAGGGGTCAGAGAGAGCCGGTAGCGAGGCAATCGTTACGTAATGCCACATGGCGAACGCACAAAATGTGCCGTGTGTGGGCGTACCTGTATGGATCAGGGCGGCAGAAGGCACATGGGTCTCTTCTAACGCGGGGCTGTTGGCAGTAAATGCTGGAGCTCTCTACGCCGGTACGGAGCCACATATAAGTATAGATAGGGCGGGGAGGGCGACAGGAGAGGTGGGGTAAGGGGCGTGTCTCTGTGTTACCACGGTGACAGAGGCAAACAGGAAGTTACGAGGAGGAGGAAGTGAAACAGGCTGAGTCGGATCGTAGTCATGGCGATACTAACAGACAGGGCGTACTAAAGGGGCTTAATAGCAGGACGGAACCTGCATGAATGTAATCGCCAGAGTGGAGAGCAAGGCGAGATCATAAACGCAATAGTCAAAGACAAGTACAAGAAATATAAAATTATATACACTCTTAAGGTTACACAGATTGTGAATACGGGGTCGGGCCAAAGTGCGCCTGAAGTGGAGTGTATTCACAAAGGAAAGGGTATCCAGTTGGATGATTGGTTTAAAACCAGTGGGATATTTAACATCATATTAGATTCAAATGTCATGGGCGAAGGAAGCAGCAATAAAGATTACAAATAGTACAGGTCCAGCTGGATACACGGTTTAAAACCAGAAAGTTAAAAACATATCCATAATCAAGTAGAGTAGTCAGGGGAATAGAGTTGTTCGAGCGAAATATGCAGAATATACATTTAGAGAGTTACATAGTTTGTAAATGCAAGAACTGGCACAATTCCGAGTGGGTTGGGGTATATTTACAAAAGATGATGGTGCGTACTATTGATAGAGGCAAATGATCCAGCAATGGAGATTATAAATAACTGGGATCCAATTGGGTATATGGTTTTAAACCCAGAAAGTTAAATATACATCGATGATCCAACTGATAATCAAGGGAGTGGATTTTAGATAGTGATAGTGTTAGTCCACTCATCAAGAGTATTGAGCCCATGGTTGACCGATACTCTTGATGAGTGGACTAACACTTAACTTTCTGGGTTTAAAACTATATACCCAATTGGATCCCAGTTATTTATAATCTCCATTGCTGGATCATTTGCCTCTATCAATAGTACGCACCATCGTCTTTTGTAAATATACCCCACCCCACGCGGAATTGTGCCAGTTCTTGCATTTACAAACTATGTAACTCTCTAAATGTATATTCTGCATATTTCGCTCGAACAACTCTATTCCCCTGACTACTCTACTTGATTATGGATATGTTTTTAACTTTCTGGTTTTAAACCGTGTATCCAGCTGGACCTGTTCTATTTGTAATCTTTATTGCTGCTTCCTTCGCCCATGACATTTGAATCTAATATGATGTTAAATATCCCACTGGTTTTAAACCAATCATCCAACTGGATACCCTTTCCTTTGTGAATACACTCCACTTCAGGCGCACTTTGGCCCGACCCCGTATTCACAATCTGTGTAACCTTAAGAGTGTATATAATTTTATATTTCTTGTACTTGTCTTTGACTATTGCGTTTATGATCTCGCCTTGCTCTCCACTCTGGCGATTACATTCATGCAGGTTCCGTCCTGCTATTAAGCCCCTTTAGTACGCCCTGTCTGTTAGTATTGCCATGACTACGATCCGACTCAGCCTGTTTCACTTCCTGCTCCTCGTAACTTCCTGTTTGCCTCTGTCACCGTGGTAACACAGAGACACGCCCCTTACCCCACCTCTCCTGTCGCCCTCCCCATCTTTACTTATATGTGGCTCCGTACCGGCGCAGAGAGCTCCAGCATTTACTGCCAACAGCCCCGCGTTAGAAGAGACCCATGTGCCTTCTGCCGCCCTGATCCATACAGGTACGCCCACACACTGCACATTTTGTGCGTTCGCCATGTGGCATTACGTAACGATTGCCTCGCTACCAGCTCTCTCTGACCCCTGCCACTTTTCCTCGCAGGCGCCGCATATCCCGCCCGCTGAGCAGATTGATTCTACTATCAGGTAATTTCACCTAATCCGAGTTTCGGTTCTCGAGCCCCTCCTTTCATTATGATCTGGCTCTGATCCCCGCCCCCCCCCTCCTTCTGTTCCCCTGCAGCCGTCGACTTCTGAACGACCACTTGGACCGCAGCGACCCACACGCCCTCGCTTGGGTGCTACTGTAAGTCTTTACCCTCCCCCTTTTTTCCCCCCTTGTTTCCATTGCCTTCCTTGTCCCTTCACTTACCTGCACCAACTCACCTGGCCATATCTCCTCATCAGTGCACCTACCCTAGTCACTCCTAATTTACACCCCCACCCTGTCTCTTCTAGGCAATCAATGTTCCTCCTCCTCCGCAACCCCCCCCTCCCCCCTAACCCGCCCCCCTCCCCTTCGCCCTGCCTTGCCCACCCCTAATTACCCCTTTCTCGCCCACAGCACTGGTCCCATCGAAAACCCTGTCCTGATGACGATTCCAAATAGAAGGGATCGAAACGCCGTCGACAAGACAGCATAAATTACATGACGCATATCACAATTTGTGCTCCTGTTGAATCCACAATTGTATTTTAAAGTGATTACAACTTGTTTCTGTTGAGCCACCAATTGATGTATATACTTATGTTCATGCGTCGATCACGCTGTCCACTTTAGCACTTGCACCTTCACTTCACTTATTGTATATAGCACCTTGCACCAAGTGCCACTGGGTTGTCACAAGATCTGTTCTATACAGTGCTGTTTAACTGTATTGCCATGTGAAAGACCTCTCCCTATGTACATTGGTGAATAATACTGCCTTTTTCAAAAAAAACACAGTGACTCCTTGTTTCCCTTTTTGTAATGCAGATTGCATACATTATTTAATTGTCTCTACATGATACCTGTTGGGAACTGTTTTTGTGTACTCGTTATACCCATCCCAACGTGGTCTATGGGTCCTCTCCTGTTCTTCTTACACATAAGTTCTAGTCCAGTCGGAAGTCTCCTAAACCTATCACTTTCTGATTTTTACGCACCATTGACTTGTATGGTAAACGCGGTTGCCTATAGACACTGCACCCGCATCCTGTGGGCCTCCTATGTCCTAACCTTCGTTAGTCCAGTTTAGGCCCAGCGATTCCCTAGGCCTTACCATTGTTCGTGACGTGGCACTTATACCACTTTCTTAATATATGGTTTGAGTGGCCACCCGGCCTATCCATAATTGTGCAGCTTATTGTATGTTACATTGATTCTTTGTTTAACGCTTGTGCTTCTGTGCTCATAAAGAGTATAGAGGATTATTCTAGAAATAAATACATATATTTTGTAATATATAACTTGTGTGCTGTTCTTTTATTTGGTATTTAAAAGGATTGCATATGGTAAAACAGCTGGCTTCACATTCCCTCTTGAGTTTAGCCTAAGACTGCTTTTGTCCATGCTACCACTAGGATAGCTGGTCTATAAGGTTGACTAACAACCAATCACCATAAGGGTCGTTTGGACTAGTGCACGGTGCTCACTAGAATAGTGATCATCGTATACCAGGCCAACTTCTCACACTCCCGTATCGCCCTTTCCGTCTCCTTTTCTCCTTCTTTCATATCTTCCCTCTGCTCCCTCTTTTACCCCTTGCTTCTTTTCTAACCCCATCATCCACATGAGCCCTCTTCCCTTCTTCCCGCCACCCTCCTTTCTACCTCAGATGACCCCTCGCTCCGTCGCTCTCTTTTGTCGCGTCCCTAAATTATCCGAAAGTTCGCGAGCAGCAGCAGTGAGCACCGCACCAGCGGAAAGAGGGGGTAACATCACCCTGACAAAGGCTTCAAATTAAATGAATGTTCGGCTAAGCCCTTACCTGGGATGTGACGCGGCGGCCGAAGGACGAGGGTGTGCGGGGAGAGGAGCCCCCTTGGCCCCCACACCGAGCTCAGCTCCGGTCTCTGCCCTCTCTGGTGCTCCCCAGCCTCCTCCCTGTCCCTACCCCCGCTCCGGTCCCCGCCCCCGTCTCGTCTTCTGGTCACACTCCCTGGCAGTGTCTGCCGAGGGCACCGGCTGGTAAGTTCTCAAATACGAGCAAAACCACTTCAATACACGGTGTACACCCCTCCTTCGAGCATGACCACCAACAAGTGCTGGCAGCTGAGAAACAAAGTAAGTGCCATCAAAGCCCACATGATCCGACGGAGACGCCAGTAAGGTCAACTCCCAACCAGCCCCCGCGCCCTGCATGCCACATGGAACCAGCCCCACTCTCTAGTCATCTTAGTCGATCTAAGCAGTCCCCACATCCAACCAAAATAAGACCCATTATCCAGTATTAAAGGTGTCTTTCATAGATTCACATGCCTGAATCATTCCCCGTCGTCGAGACGGGAGCCTCCGGTACATAGAAAAGTAATGTCCTATAGACATACATAGAGAAAAATAGGCCTAAGGTCCTCCCCTTAGTAGCCTATCCTTGTCCTTATGTAAAAAGGACCAAACTCTTAGAGCCAGCCAATCAGCTAACACCTCCCTCTAGAACCTTCCTGTCAGGAGCCTCAGTCCCTCAGATTTTCTACCGCACGTTGTGCTAAGGGAGTCTCCCCTGAGCTCTGCTCAGATTCTGTGTTTTTTCACTTAATTTACAATAATTTTGCTTTCTACTATGGATTACCTTCACAGATGAATGAAAGAATTTTATTTTAAAGCCTGCGCTTCTTGTTCCAGAAGGTTGCTTTGCTCTGTTCCTCACACTCACAGGCCAAAGGCTGCAAGGTATGTTGCACTTTCTCAAGTAATTTCTTGAGGAGTCGTGAAGAGAGACTTTTAATATTGTTCAGACCAGAAAGGAGGTTTTTATTTTCTCCAGTTACTGCTATGAGGCGTGGCCCTCAAAGTCCAGGAGACCTCTAAAGAAGAGAATCTCCTCAGACTCATTCCTCAGGGGACCGTCCTGAGAAGGCCCTAAAAAAGACCGCTCAAGGGTCTTCCGGGCGCAGTCCTTCAAAAATCTCCTCACTCTGTGGAAAAGGAGATTAAAGGACTTGCTTTTGGAGAAAAAATCAGGTAAAAAGACGACTTCTGAGCCGTCAAAATCACCTCCACTGGTCATGGGATCATTCAGAAAGGCGTCTTCTATACCTCCTAAGGTAAAGACTAAGAAGCCAACATCGTCAACTGGATCGTCGATGACAAAACCACCATCATTGCCTATGACAGCCTCTTCGTCTACGATGGCCTCGTCTACGCTGGCCTCGTCTACGATGGCCTCGTCTACATTGGCACGTCGACGAGAGCGTCGACGACGACGAGTGCGTCGACGACGAGTGCGTCGACGACGAGGGCGTCGACGACGAGAGTGTCGACGACGAGAGTGTCGACGACGAGAGTGTCGCCGACGAGAGTGTCGCCGACGAGAGTGTCGCCGACGAGAGTGTCGACGACGAGAGTGTCGACGACGAGAGTGTCGACGACGAGAGTGTCGACGACGAGAGTGTCGACGACGAGAGTGTCGACGACGAGAGTGTCGACGACGAGAGTGTCGACGACGAGAGTGTCGACGACGGAAGTGTCGACGACGGAAGTGTCGACGACGGAAGTGTCGACGACGGAAGTGTCGACGACGGAAGTGAGAGCGTCGACGAGAGTGTCGACGAGAGTGGACGAGAGTGTCGACGAGAGCGGACGAGAGTGTCGACGACGACAGCGAGAGCGTCGACGGCGAGAGCGTCGACGACGACTGCTTGTCTATATGACGGCCTAGTCTATGACGGCCTCATCTACAAAGGCTAGTCTATGACGGCGTTGACGGCCTTGTCTACGACGGATCGTCTATGGAGTCGACTGCTCGTCTATGACAACCTGTCTACGGTATCGACGATGGCCTCGTCTACGACGGCCTCATCTACGAAGGCTCGTCTACGATGGCTCGTCTACGATGGCATAGTCCCGACGACCTCGTCTATGACGGCCTGTCTACGGCGGCCTGTCTACAGCGTCGACAAGGGCCTAGTATACGATGGCCTAGTCTACGATGGCCTAATCTACGAGGGCCTGGTCTACGACGGCCTAGTCTACGTGGCCTAGTCTTCGAGGGCCTAGTCTACGATGACCTAATCTACGATGGCCTCGTCTACGATGGCCTCATCTACGATGGCCTCGTCTACGATGGACTCGTCTATGATGGCCTCGTCTATGATGACCTCATCTACGACGGCCTCATCTACAAAGGCTAGTCTCCGACGTTGTCGATGACTGCTCGTCTACGACGGCATGGTCTATGGCGGCGATCTCGTCGAAGGGCTCGTGGACGAAGGAAGAAATCCGCCAATTCTGGAATCTCTTCTAAGGTGGTAGAGAGGGCTGCTCAACGTTTTAAGATCCAATAACCTCTCAGGAAGAGGCCTGTCTCTTGTTCGTCATCGAAGAACCCTTCAAGAAGGCAGTAAGGTCAATACTGATTATCTATTACCCATAGTCAGGAACGGTAAGGGTCATGATGTACCCCTCCTCTGTATCACTGGTGATCCCTCAGTTGGATAAGACGTATAAGGCGCCAGATACAGCACCGGCGTGTTTCACAGGAACATCCTAAGCCGGACTCCGTGGTGACACAGGCGGCCCAGAAGAGCTCCGGGACTCCTTCGGTCCCGTTGTCGCCTCCTCCTGATAAGGAGGGAATAAGAGTGGACGACATTGGGAACAGGCTTTCCCCAGCGAACGCTCTAACGCCCTTGGGACGCTATTGTGAACAATTGTGAGCACACATGCCCCATACCAAAGTGGAGTCTGCTAGATGGTGAAGCATCGGCGTCAAGCCATAGACTGCGCGAGGAATATCGCTATGACAGGGTTCCACCAGTTGGCTGGAGCAGCAGTCTTGCGGATCCAAGGAGGGCCCTTTCCGTCCTGAGGTGCGAACAACGTTTTTTGGGACAAACCATATGATAGCCAGTTACTATTTGGCACAAAAAGTTAACGAAGCAGACAATGCAAGAGCTTTGGCCACTCTTCAGTATAGGAACCAGTCCTTTAGTAGAAATGGAGGAAGAAGACGGTCTTCCTACAGAGGAAATTATCAATTCGAGTCTTCCTGCTCTTCAGGCCAGAATGGACTGCGATGCCCTCGGCGCCAACAATAGCAAAACAAGCGCTCTTCTTTTGCGAAGTTGTCCTTTCAGGGAGAGGACAGCGGAGATATCAAAATTTACAGCTGCTTCTTCGAGAGATCTGGATTATGCTGTAGAAAGGAGCTATGGCGAGAATACCTCCTCATGAGGGAAAAGGATTTTATTCCTGCTTCCTTTTGATCCAAAAAAAAAAAAAAAAAAAAAAAAAAAAAAAAAAAAAAAGATAAGCGGTGGAGACCAATCTTAGATTTCAGAGCCATCAACAAATTCCTACGGAAGCATTCGTTTCGCATGATAATCCAGGAGGTCTTGCAAACAGGACGCTTACTCCCATGTCCCAATTCACAGGAATAGCTAACCGTACTTACGATTTGCAGTAGTGGGCAGACGCTTGCAGTTTCGCGTTCTGCCTTTTGGGCTCAAGTCTGCGCCGCAAACATTCAAGAAATACCGTTCCCCGGTGGCGGCATATCTCAGACACCAAGTCTTTCAGTATCTGAATGACTGGCTGGTCAAGGCTTCATCCTTAGAAGATGTGTCCAGGTCTTCCAACGCCTGTTTTCAGCTTTGATTGCTTGGATCTCACCCTCAATCAAGAAAACGCCTATTTTCAGCTTTGATTGCTTGGATCTCACCCTCAATCAAGAAAAATCGGTCCTAAAACCTTTTCACTACATAAGTTTCCTAGGTGCAACCCTGGACACACGGTCAGCAAAGGTTTTCCCTTCCAGAGAGTGATTGTGTATCCTCCTGATTCCTCACTGTCAACTACGAATGAGACCTCTACAGGAGGCGCTCTAGAAGCAGTGGGTCCACTGCACAGGGTCATCTGACGACCACATAAAAAATGAATTCTCATATGGCCGGAGCCCTACAATGGGGGATATCATCTCAAAACCTGTCTCAAAGCTCGTCATTCCTACTTCCGGCTGTTCCTCATGTCGTCACAAAAGGCGTCTCTTTGGAAGGCTCTGGAGTTTTTTTCTGCAAGAGCTACAGATATGTGGAAGGTGGTCTCCTATGGAGAAGAAACTACATATCAATCTGCTTGAACTATGGGCGGTCTTCCTGGCCCTTCAAGCTTGCCTGCCAAAAATAGGACGGACAATGAGCTCACAAAGGTGTTGTGCAGCCAGAAAACATCGTCACACGAGTGGGAGCTTGTCCAACAAATCATTGGCCAAATCTTCTCCAGATAAAGCACGCAGCAAATTGATCTATTTGCAACGAGAATGAACGCCAAATGCCCACACTTCGCAAATTGGCAACCCCAGTCAGGGTCCCTAGGGAATGCATCTCCAATCGCATGGCGCAACGTCTTTGCGTAGGCCTTTCCGCCACTCCCGATGCTTCCCATGGTCTTCACTAAAATTTACTTGGAGCCTTGTATTCTGATTTTAATAGCCTCAATTTGGCCGAGGCAACATTGGTTCAAAGAGCTCCACCGTCTATCCCTGGAGCCACCGGCCCACCTGCGCCAGTACCTATCCCTGCTTACAATGAACTATAATCAAGTTCAACGTCCGGATCTGAAGTCTCTCAAGTTAGTCTCCTGGCCCCTGGGTTCAGAGTTCCACCATCTGAATATTCCACAAGACTGTGGACATTCTTACCAGAGCAGGGGCGGATACACCTAAACATATTCCCTGAAATGGAAGCGCTTTTGTGTTTAGGGTGCAGATCACGGAAATTGGCCTTTCTCCACGTCACCGGAGCAAATATTGCCTTATCTATTACATCCGGCACAGTCGGACCTAGCCCACTCCTCCAGTAAAGTACACTTAGCAGCAATATCTCGTTATGAAATAATTTCAACGAGTCCATCGCTCTGGTCAAGCGGGTTGATTAAGCAAGTTCTAAAACGATTATACAGATCTTTCCCGCCAGTAAGGATGTTGCCACCTCCTGGCATCTCAATGTGGTTCTTAACCAGCTCATAAAACATCTGTTTGAACCAGTACACAGAGCTGACCCAAAGTATGTCTCGTGGACAATCCACACCCCTCCTGGCGCTCAAATCCGCAAGGAGGGTCAGTGAGCTACAGGCGGTTTTGTATCCAGGATCCTTTTCTGCAGTTTAATAGAGACTGGGTGACTCTGAGATCCACTCCTAGGTTTATCTCAAAAGTTCAGTCGAACTTACACCTAAATGAACCTGTGGTTATGCGTTCCTTTTTTCCGAACCACAGCACGGCAGCTGAGAGATCGCTGTTTTTTTCCTTGGATCTCAAGCAATGTTTACAGTTTTACAGTGACAAAACGAAAACATGCAGGAAATCTAACCAGCTATTACGAACTTACAGCAGACCTAGGAAGGGTCTACCGCTTGCCAAGCAGAGCATCTCCAAATGGAATTCTGCAGCCATTGCTTTCTGCCATGACCAAGTTGGACAGCCATTGCATTCCAAAGTGAGAGCGCTCACCATGAGAGCTATGTCCACTTCTATGGTTCTCATTCACATTACAGGGCGACAACATGGAAGTCGCCGCATACCTTTACTAGGCAATTCTGCCTGGATACGGAGCTGATGAATGATGCAGCAGTGGGACAAACAGTGTAACGCCATCTATTTCGGTAAGGTGTAACGCCATCTATTTCGGTAAGGTGAGCCTTCCTCCGTCCCTCCATCCTACCCTGGTATGCACATTTCTTTAGTGTTATTTATTGTGGATACCTAGTGATGGTTCATGCTCTAGTGATGGTTCATGCTCGCAGGATGTCTTATCTAAGGACTTCTATATGCTGTTCCATCAGAAATGTGCACTCTGCATTGCTTGCTACTCTGATTCAGGCATGTGAATCTATGAAAGACACCTTTAATACTGGATAAGAAATGAGTTACTTACCTGTAACTACAGTTATCCAGTATTGGTGTCTTTCATAGATTCACATGCAACCCTCCCGCCTCCCCTGGAAGGACTCACCTATCTCTCTATCAGTGCTACGCCTACTTAGCTTGGTGCGTACGAAAATCTGAGGGACTGAGGCTCCTGACAGGAAGGTTCTAGAGGGAGGTGTTAGCTGATTGGCTGGCTCTAAGAGTTTGGTCCTTTTTACATAAGGACAAGGATAGGCTACTAAGGGGAGGACCTTAGGCCTATTTTTCTCTATGTATGTCTATAGGACATTACTTTTCTATGTACCGGAGGCTCCCGTCTCGACGACGGGGAATGATTCAGGCATGTGAATCTATGAAAGACACCAATACTGGATAACTGTAGTTACAGGTAAGTAACTCATTTCTTAACACCTACTTTCCTACAACCCCCGTGTCTGAGTAAACCCAACCCCCATATCTACCCACCCTCTCACAAACAAACCTTACTATCAGCACAGATTCCCTCATAGCCATTCACCACATGCAACCAAAGCAATACCAACCAAAATTCAGTTTCAAGGTACACCAACCCCAACGGCCTGAACTCCCATCCGCAATTGCCCCCTTGCCCAAGCAATATCCCATAGTGACTCCACGTTCAAAAAAGATCAAACCACCAAATGGACTGACATCGAGGCAAGCTCTTCCCAAGCTACTCATTGCATAAAAACAAAATAACACCTTTCTACGCTAACAGCTAATGAAGACCACCCTATGTCTGAGATTCACCTCAACAAGCACCTACATCTCTGCAAGGTCAAACCCAGGAGGTCCCCAAGTCCAAGCAAGCATCCCCCAACCATTTCCCCACCCTGCCATAGCACACATCAACACCCACTGCCAACGGTGGCCACCCCCACATCTGGGAAAAACCCCACACAGGTGTATGGCCACACATTAGCAGCCCCAAGCGCAAACAAGCTCCTCTCAACTATTTCCCACATACAATAACAAGAATTTGCAATGCAATAGGTCTTGCATTATTAACGTTTGGGCTTTTGGCATTGGTAAATAAGGCAACACCAATAGCTCAAACTTTAATAATGCGAGACCTATTGCATTGCAAATGCTTGATTTTAAAGGTTATTGAGCCATGCTCCTACAAAAAGACCCGGTTTAAGGAATTAGGAGCAGCCTTTAAAATCTGGAAGCAGGTTCGCAAGTATTTGAAAATCGGGAAAATTCTTTATTTCACTCCCATTGAGGCAACACAGCTATTACAACCCATTTTCTGGGCTACGATTATGGGTAGGTGGAAATTAAAGGGAATTTCGATTATTGATGATTTTTATGATAAAGGCAATCTTTGCATCTTTTGTCAGTTGAGGCAAAGGTATGGATTGTCAAATAGAGATTTTTTTTAAATATCTTCAGTTACTGGATTATCTAGATAAGAAGAAAATGCAGCCAGGTGATACAGAGAAAAAGGATATGATTGAAGTCATTAAAAGTAGACAGAAAATAGGATGTCTTTAGGGGAATCTTGTGGAATTGCAAGGGGATTATCTGGAAGAGCAGGATAAGAAATTGAATCGGACGTTAGGGCAGGGCGAGGGGCTGTTACAAAAATAGATTGACATTGCAGGGGAAATATTGATTTAATCAAGTCTTGGGTCCCATCATTATAAAACCATCTTCAATCTATAGCACACCCCCCTGAAGATGCTAAAGTGGGGTCGCACTAACGACGGTAAATGCTTTAGGTGCGGAACCGAGGCTGCCGGCCACCTCCATGTTTTTTATGCATGTACCAAACTGCACCCCCTACTTTTGGGGATAGAAAATTTCTTAACCTCCGTAACTGGGGTAGAAATCGTGCTAACCCCGATATTCATGCTGTTAGGTTTGGCAGAGGAACCATTGGCTAGTCATGATACACCAAAGGTTGGATATATTATTTTTATGGCTATCGCTGTAGCACAAGTCTGTATCACCTTGGCATGGCTGCAGAAAGAATCGCCCTCTTTTGAAATGTGGAAGGCGAGGTTTTTAGCCTTCTTCCGTTTGGAGCACAATCTATATTCCCTTAAGAGTCCTTGTAGAAGTAACCTGGGTTTAAAAGTATGGGGAGCCATTGCAGACTATGTGAATGATGAAAGGGGAAATCAATGATTTATACAGTTTCTGTGTGGTTAGTTTTCTTTGTTTATCTTATCATACCCTTCAGTTTTTGATTACATTGTCTATTCATTTATTTATTTATTTTTCCTTTAGTATTGTACTGCTTTGTTTGTAAATGACTGTATTTTGGGGGGGACCTCGTTTAATATGTAACATGAACTTGCAATATTACGTATGTATGATTTATTTCATTTTTTATGCTTAAGATATATTGTAATTGACATTAATTATTGCTTCACACTGATATCATGGCCTAATAAAATAAGATAAAAAGAACTTGAACATGAGCATCTCTTTAGAGAGCTGTTAAATTAAACTATTTGAAACAATTAGAAGGCATCTAGTCCCTCTGAAAGAACTATCTTAATTTAAGACTCACTCCATCTTAATAGAACTATGCCGATAATTTATCGGTGCCTTTGCACATGGGTGCACAAAGCAGAGAAGGTGTGTAGAGCGTGGATGATTGCCATGGTTTGTTTCTGGAGGTCTGAGCACTTTTGATGGCCCTATTCCATTGGGATCATAAGCCTGCCTTCTATTTTCTTCTGTACTCTTGAGTAGTGTGCGCATCTTCACCGACCTGGTCATGGTAAACCTTTTTAAGCAAACAGATTTATAATCATATCATTTAATTTATGTGATTTGGATTCTAAGTGTTGGTAATGTGAGCACATACTTGTTGATGGAAAGAGTTGTTTGACTGTTTGAAGCCTGCCTTCTATTTTCTTCTGTACTCTTGAGTAGTGTGCGCATCTTCACTGACCTGGTCATGGTAAACATTTTAAGCAAACAGATTTATAATCATATCATTTAATTTATGTGATTTGGATTCTGAGTGTTGGTAATGTGAGCACATACTTGTTGACGGAAAGAGTTGTTTAACTGTTTAATGCTGCTCCTCCATGTATATTATGTGGCACAGGTAAAGCACTTTCTTTGACTGCAGTATTTACTTTCACAAGCCTTACATAGTGTACTAGTTCTCACAGTTTGTATTTATATGATGTGTTTTAAATCCTCTAATAATAGCAATACACATACATAATATGACCGCTTTAATGTGCATGGTCTACAGTATTAGATCCAATTCCCTCTGTTCCAGATGCATGAGTAATCCTCAAATGTCCATCATCTATGTGCGTCACCTCCCGTTCTAATATAAAGGGTGGCTGGAGTGATCATCTTCCAGCCCCACCACCCATTCCGCCATATTAATCTTTCAGTTCCCTCTCATCCTCCCCATATATTTTCCATTTTTTTCATACACTCTTGTGCTTTATAGATTACTTTTTCCATCACCTTACAAAAATCCATTCCTGTTTCCCAGTTATCATGTGTCTGGGTAGTACCGGAACCCCACCTTTGCGCTATATCATGGTTGCCACCAGGCAGCCAATATTTATAAGTGGTTTGTGATACTTTGTGTGATCCTTTGGGTCCCACACCCCTAAGATTACCAGCTTTGGCATAAATTCCAGGCGGCACCCCTGTTACTTCCTCCAGTTATGTGGCCATTGCCTCCCAGTACATTTTGAATGTGGGGACAGCTACAAAGTGCCACAAGGTTCCCTCTGAACCGCATCCCCTAAGGCAGACTGCACTATCTGTTTGTCCCATCCTATGTAGCAAAGAGCTTGTGTAGTATACTCCATGACTTTTATTGCTACCTTTGCTGGAAATTCCAAGGCCTCCTGCCAATCATTCTTCTCCAAACCTCCCAGGTCCCGCTCCCATTTGCCCTACAGGGCCAGTAGATCGGGCTGGGTATTCCTCATTAATGTACTGTATGTCAGTGAAATCAGTTTTGTTTGCACCCATCCGTTTAAGAGCATAGTCTCAAACGGCGAGTCCTCCTGCGTTTCCTCCCCTAGCAGTACACAGCTTTTAAAGGTGTGGCACACCCTTGCATGATTCAGCCACTGTTTCAGACATTTGGTACTCTCTACGTAGATGAGAGAAGGGGAGCACCCCATTTGCGTCCCATACATCTGGCGGGGTAGATAAATCAATGGCATCCCAGCCTGTAAATCCCTGCAGTGCTGTCACTGGCCCAAGTCTGGAGCCCTCCGATAATGGTGTTTTGGAAGTCAATCTGTGTTTCTACCCCATTTTCTTAGTCTGATATTTCCACGTCCCCACTCCCGTCCTTGTCACTGGGCACATTGTTGGTGATAGTGTGCTCCGTATAGTGCGTTAAGGTAGCCCTTACCTCTCATTTCTGCCAAGTCTCATCTGAACACTGTGTCCTCCCAGTCTGTGTACTGCCAGTCATTTACCGCAATCACTTGCGCCGCCTCATAATATTTTCGTACATAAGGAGGGCGCAATACCCTCCTCTTATTTTTAACTTTGGAGTACCCTCAAGGCTATCCGGGGTTGTCCTCCCGCCCACATCAAAGATCAGACCAATGAGTCTAGCCTCTTAAAGAATCCCTCCTGATTCCTTTAGAGGCCATTTTGGAGAATATAAACAAATCTCTGGATTGTTACTATCTTTTACATTACAGCTCTGCCCAGCAATGAGATTGGCTGTGATTGCCAATGCTTCACTTCCTGTTTTAATCTCCTACATTGGGGTTCAGGGTTGGCTTCATAGAATAAGTTGGGAGTGTTGGTTGTCCAGATCCCCAGGTATCTGAATACTTTTCACTATTTTGAAGTATAAGATCCGTTGATCATCTGTCTCTATCTTTAAGACCTTCCTACATGACAGCCGCATGAGCTCTCTATTGCAAGACATAATGTGGGTTTACCAAGAACATACTGGCGCTTAGAGCCTGCCTATTTTCAACCATTGACTGGCATTCCTGTCACTGGCATTTGCCTGCTTCTTATGTTTGTTCCAGCTGGTCAATATTGCGTTTGACCCTCCTATAGAGCTTTGTCTCCTTACCTTCGCTTTTGATTGGCTGGCTTTTAAGCATTTACTGCTTAATATTCAAGCACTATTTGTTTCTTTTCTGTTGAGCACTCAAGAGAGAACATGTGCACTCATGAGAGAACATGTTTTTCTAGCTGTCTCCCTCATGAACATCTCTTCCCTGCACTTTGTGTTGCTTTCTGTTGTCTGTGTGCTTCTCCTGTTCATCTCCGTGTTGAGCTCTCCCTCATTTACCCCCATTGCTTTCTTGCCCATAAGCTTCTCCTCTGCCCACTCCACGTTGCTCTCTCGCCTTTTGCTTCTCTTTTTCCCACCCCTCCCTCCATGTTGCATCCACCACCTGCATCCTCCTCTCTCACCCTCTGCTTTTCTTCCTCAGCCATGTACTGCTCCTATTATTTGTTCGCTCTTGTACTTCCCTCACCCACTCCATGTTGCTCTCTCGCCTGTTGTTTCTCCTCCACCCTTTGTACCCTCTGTATTGCTTCCGCCACACTGTTTCTTCCCTCACCCGCTTTTTAAAAATTGCAATCTGATTTTTTCTTCTTCATTTTTTTAGTTACCAATCCAACTATGATTGGTAACTAAACAGCCCCCCCTCGCATTATTTTGCAAGTGTGCACAAGTCTAGTGCACACAACTATAAAAGAAAGCCTGTCATCCACGCCAGTCTTTCTTTCTTTTTGTTTCTTATACTTTAGTTCTGGTTGCACAGCATTGGTGAAGCTTTGCAGCATGGCTAAAAGCCATTGGCAATGCCATTAGGTCCCAAAAGTGATACTTATTGACTGTGCCATTGCATGTTTTAAATCTCAACTGAAACCCTGCTATGTTTATTTAATGTTACTGCTTTGTGTTCAATCTAGGAAAAAGACATCAACATGGTGGAGCACTGTCGCTGGTTGCCTCTCTGTGGGAAGTCCTATGTTCTTTCGCTCAGGTGCTCAAGAATTTGGAGAACCTGGATGGTGGAAACTTGTGCACAACAAGCCTCCAGCAATGAGACCAGAAGGAGAAATATTTTGTGCCTCCGGACTGAAAACAAAAGGTACTATCTATATCTGAATAACATATCAAGTTGATTGCGGGGTATGTCCTGCTCAATGGAGATGACCTTACCTTGGATTAACATTGAGTGCCTAACTTAAACATATGTTCCTTAGAGTTTGGTTCAGTTTCTAGTAACTCCAAACATCCAATTTTTCCTGATCCAAGCAAATGTTTTTTTTTTTTTTAAGTAGACTTCTAAAAGGTAAGCTCTTATAATAAATTTCAGACATGCGATGACAATTTTGTTTCGACTAGTGCTTTAAAATATCAGTGGCATCTTCACTTGTTATGTGCTTTTCTGAAAAACCTTCATGGTCGTTTTTAGATCACGTCAAAAACAAATGAAGTTGAGCAAGGAACCTTGCATGAGGCCTTCCACCATTCAGCATTTTCTGTGAAAAGATGGAGCCCTTCAATTCCAAAGATTGTTCTTGGAGCATTTTTTATTAATTCTGAAAACAGGAAAAGGATTATCTAAACCATACACAGAAACAAATTCGACAGCAGATGCCACTAAAATCTAGGACCTCCAAATTTTTTTGATTATTCTATACATTTTCAGGTCTATAACTTTGGATGTGTTTTAGTTTAAAATGATGTTCTGATAATCATGTATTTGCAATGAAATTCAAAACGCGCTTGTATTCCTTTAGTTTGATTTCTTTGAAAAAGTTATCCATCATTGAGCATGCTTTTTTTGACTCAGTTGACTGTAACAAAAACCACAGATGAGGCAAATTGATGTTATTCTGCGTAGGATTGCTTCCATTGTACTACAATAAGACTGTCTCTTGTAGAAGGACCACCTGGCAAGTATTTTTAATTAATTTAAGTGGAAATCCATTTTCCTTAATTGCTCCTGTGAATCCTTTGTCTGTTATTTCTGGGCTGTACAAACAAGCTGTGGTAGTGGAGTGCTCTAGCCGCTCAGCTTTCTTGAAAGCTAGTCTGTCAATGTTGAGAGAAGTGTAATGGCCTGTGATTTGCTGGTGCATAGTTTCCCAGGCTGCCACATTGATGATTACCTGCAGAGGAAACATCGAAATCAGGGTAAGCTTGTTGTTCACTCAACAGCTGTATTGTATGCTAGTTCTTCCAGCAGTTCTTATAAATCTCTTGTATGCCCCTTGATTTCTGCTGCTTAGGTCTACTGGAATCCAACAGCTTCTCTTGATACTCTTATTATTTTCACTGGTGCAATATCAAGGAATTGTATCCTTTGAGCTTGTACCATGCTACATGTGAAATGCGAGTCTGCCCAGGATGCAATACTCCTGTGTGTCTTGTCAGCCATGATCTATTGGGTGCTGCTGGAAAATTTGCAGCCAGTATAGGGAAACAATGGCCAATGACCAATAACCATTGCAGACTTGCGAGCACTGACCTCATAAACGCATCATTGTGCATGTGAATGAACAGAGGTGCAGCAAGTGTGATGTGGGCCGTCGTACAAGCAAGTAAAACAGGTCCTCCTGGAAATCAGGTAGGTACGAACATCACTCATAATTGTGGTGAAGGGAGCCCCTCAAATCACTGGACCACAGTGCCCCTGCACCTGCTGCACCAGTGATAGGTATGCCCATGTGAGTAAAATTTGATAAAATCAGTGAGTACTTTTGTCTCAAAATGCAAAAATTACACCAGAAATAATGGTTACAAGGAAGTGGGGCTAAGGTGAATTCTCATCCATCAGTTAGAAACATAAGCAGAATTGATCTTATTTTATAGAATTGACCCAAGGAGTGAGATGCAGAACTTCTGAGCTATTAGGAGCATTTAAACTGTCCTTTATGAACTGGTTAGCTCTGAGTGCAGTGCTTCAAATTTTCTGTGAGAGTGCCCTTCATAAACTTGGGAATTACCTTATTACTGAGGGGTAATAGAAGCAAGCAGGGAGAGGAAATTCAGCAAATAAAATGAAAGCAAAAGAAAGGCATGCGGAAATGAAAGAGAGAAAGGAACATGAGAGAAAGAAAATGGGGAAAGAAAATAAGAGAAGGGAAGAATAGAGGGCATGAAAGAGGCATAAAGAAATGAGCAAAAAGTGAAGAACAAGAATGAGGAACTGTTGAAATAAAAATAAAGAGGCCAAGCATGACCAATGCCAGGAGTATAATTCTGAGTGAAACACTTCAAGAAAAAGATTGAAAAAAAGAGAGAAAGCCGGGAAGGAAAGAAAGAACTTGGGAGTGAGAAAGAGTTAGAGGCTGCAACGTGCAGTGAGAAATGGGGCTAATAGAACTAGGTGCAAAAGAAGGTTCTGATTTAGAGCAAGAGGCAGACGAGTTAAAAAGGGAAGTCTATGGAGATAACAGCTGTATCTAGTGATTTGTTCAAGAAGGTCAGGGTGGGAAAACTGAGGAGGAATGGGCTTTTTTTGTTTGTATGTGTGTTTGTGTCACAATTATTAACATGTGAATATGGGGGAGAGAGAGAGAGAGAGAGAGAGAGAGAGAGAGCGCTAGCTTGGATGTCTGGTACAATCAATAGTTTGGGGAACACATTGTATCCTTGGAGGCTTGTGCGACAATGTAAATGGTAAAAGGAGCCTACAAGGGATTTAATTCACAACAGTCAAGTTATTCAAAGATAAATCAGGGAGTTAGTCCTAACTGAACAAACGCCAAAGTGTCATTACACAACAGCAAACAAAAAGAAGAAATCTTAACATAAAAAATACGGGAGAACCTAGTAGTTTGAAAAGTATATCTTATTTTATATATTTTTTGTAGGAAAAATGGAGTACATGTAGATAAAAACATTCAGCACAAAGTCATGGAGAGAAGTAAAAATCAAATTGACGTAACAATACATGACTATACAACTATTCCAATTAAATTATAAGCAACAAATCTCTTGATGAGAATGTGTATTGCTCCAGAATGACAACGTTTCTTGGGAATAGAGGATGAGGTCAACGTTTCGGTCTGTTTGGCTGTAGTCCTTCAGACCATCTTCAGGATGAGAAAAATTGTGGCTGACAAAATGACTCTTTCTAATAGTAGTGGGCAGCTGCCTAGTACCATACACAAGATCTATGGTTACTGCTGCAGAAGCGTTTGCTGTATTGTAGGAAAATTGATGTTCAAGGCTTGTGGGCTGCTGAAGTCATATCTTAGCATAGATCGCCGCCTAGTGTTGGGTCCGGATGTTTGCACTTTGTTGTCCTGGAAGAGTCTTCGAAGTATCACGAGATAGGTGACTCCTCCCCTGGACTACAGTGCGCATGAGCATCTCCATCTTCAGATTGTTTTTTTCCGCCATTGGGTTCGGATGCTATGCCTCAACTCCAACTTCGGAACCGAAACTTTTCAACTTTCTAAGGCCAAAAGGCCTTCTACCTCGAGGGTATTGTTCTTGTTCGGTAAACCTTTACTCGATAACACTTTCCATCGCGATCCGTTCGTCGACGCGGGCCGTAGGACCTTTTCCACGCCACGTGGGCCTGCTGCCGATGGAAAGGACCCCGTTTAAAAGGTGCCCACAATGTCACTCCAAGGTCCCACATACTGATAAACATACAGTATGCAACAAGTGCCTCTCTCCCGAGCACAACGAGAAAAACTGTCCAGCTTGTGTTCAGTTCCGTTCGAAGAAGACTATCTGGAACCGAAGGGCCGCTAGACAAGAGATGCAGCGACAGGCACCGGAACCGGAGAACATTTTCGAAGACGAACATGACCTCCCAGAAGCGGCGGACTCCGACCTAGAAATTGTCACCGTAGAGGACCAGTCGGACTCCGATGACCAGATCACACCGGGGCAAACCGTGAGTACCAAGCCCCCCTACCCCGCTTCCATCTCAAGACGAGGCTCCGGTCGAAGCATCGCCTAAAGGCCTTAGCCGAGATCGGCAAACTCCTTCAGAGACCCTGCCTTCCGGCTCGGCTCCGAAGACCAAACCCAAGCCTTCTGATACCCCGGGAACGAGCTACACTCTTCCCAAAAAGGCTGCCGAACCGAAAAAGGTTGTCGAGCCGAAGAAAATCGTCTATACAAAAAAGGGCGTCGAAACAAAAAGTGTTGTCGATCCCAAAAGAATAGTCGACCCGAAAAAGGCCGTCAAGCCGAAAAAGAGTGTCGACCTCTATAAAACGGGTCACACTAAAATTCCTGTCGACCCGAAGAAGGCAGCTGAGTCAATGGAAAAAAACGGTCGATCCGAAGAAGGGTATCGAACCGAAAACACCAGTCGACCCGAAAAAAAGTATCGAACCGAAAACACCAGTCGATCTGAAAAAGATGATCGAGCCGAAAAATAGTCGATCCGAAAAAGGTTGTCTAACCAAAGAAGGTCGCCGAATCAAAAAAGGCAGTAAAACCAACAAAACACATTGAACAAAAGGGAGTCGCCGACCCGAAAAAGGTCACTCACCCGAAAACAGCAGTCGAGCCGAAAGATGCTCCACAGCCGAAGGCCCTTGAGCCAAAGACTCATAAACAAGTGACTAAGCCAAAATCATTGGTGCCAAAACGACGGACAGTTGAGGAAGAATTTTTCCACCCTGATCCAGTGGACGGAGAACAACCTACACTGTATATAGACCCTAAAACAGCACGGGTAACATTTTACCACAGGAAGAAGAGACCTTTGGACACTGACACTTCTTCCCCTGTTCCTCCAAAGAAGAAAGACTTTGCAACATCTCCCTCAAAGGCCTTTCACTCCTCCTCCTCCTTTCTTTCCTGACATGCCTTATGTACCTTACTCTCCCTCAAATTATGATGAGACAGAAAACATAGGGGACGATCCTCAAGATAACTTTGTAGAACCTGAGGATCAGGATATACAAGATAACACATGGGATGACCAGAGTGATCCTTATGATACATACGACCCACAACCCATCTCGGACACCTCTACATATCCTACAAAGCCGTTGCCTACTGACGACACCATTGTCTTTAACCAACTAGTGGATAGGGCAGCTAAATATCATAATGTAGACATGCATACTGACCCAATAGAAGAGGATTTCCTATTTGACACTTTTCCAACTTCAGAAAAGAGCGTACGTACACTTCCTATCTTAAAAGGGGTACTAAAACATGCGCCAGACATATTTAAAGATCCAGCCAGAGCACGTGTCCTCAATCCCAGAATTGAGAAAGTATAAAGCAGCCCCTACAGACCCTTCTTATATTAAGTCACAGTTGCCTTTAGGCTCATTAGTGGTAGCAAACGCTCGAAAGCGAGCTAATTCACAAATAACAGGAGATGCTCCCCCTCCTGACAAAAAGTAAAAGATACTAGAAGCCTCAGGCAAAAGAGTGGCATCCCAAGCAGCAAATACTTGGAGAATTGCAAACACACAGGCTCTATTAGCACGATACGATAGAGCACATTATGACCAGCTGGAAGGTTTACTACAACACCTCCCAGAACCCTTTAAAACTAAAGCTAACGACCTAATACAGGAAGGCAAATTTATAACAAATGCTTCCATTAAATGTGCACTTGACGTAGCTTACACAGCTGCTAGGTCCATCAACACTAGCGGATTACTACGCCGGCATGCGTGGCTACGCATTTCCGGATTTAAGAATGAAGTGCAGTCAACCAGCCAGTTAACCAAGACTTTCTGTTTGGCCCTGCAGTAGATCCCATCTTGGAGAAGATGAAAAAAGATACCGATACTGCTAAGTCTGTGGGCGCACTTCAGTTTCAACAATCTAGAAGTTCCTTTTGCTGCTCCTCCTTTCGAGGCTCAGGTAGAGGCAACACATCCCAAACTTCCTCTACATTCAAAAGTAATACCCAGAGCACCTTTAATAAAGGCTCCAACAGAGGAGGTAATAGAGGCAATAATAACAAGGGCAGAGGATGTGGCGGCAACAACACCAGAGCCTCCACCGCCACCAAACAGTGACTTGCTCACACTCCCTCCAGACCACTCAACACCGGTCGGAGGCAGACTAACACAATTCCTACCAGTCTGGAACGCAATTACCACAGACAGGTGGGTGAGACAAATTATCCAGTATGGTTATTGCCTGGAACTCACTTCTACTCCACCCAAACACAGTCCTATGTCCAAAGATCACATCACGCTGTTACAACAAGAGGTAACATCCATGCTAAAAAAGGGAGCCATAGAGCCAGTCCCTTTTCAACACCAAGGGACAGGAGTATACTCCCTATACTTCCTTATTCCCAAAAAGGACGTGTCCCTCAGACCAATATTGGACCTCAGACCTCTGAACCAATACATACTCTAGAGCATTTCCATATGATCACTCTTCAACAAGTACTCCCGTTACTCCAAGAAGGCGACTTCCTCGCTACATTAGACCTCAAGGATGCATACTTTCACATACCTATACATCCAGCTCACAGGAAATACCTCAGGTTCACAATAGGTCAACACTATCAATTCAAAGTTCTACCCTCTGGGGTAACTACAGCACCAAGGGTTTTTACAAAATGCCTAGCAGTAGTAGCAGCATACCTAAGAAGGCAACACATCCAGGTGTTCCCCTACCTGGACGATTGGCTCATAAAAGCCAACTCATACGTACAGTGTGCAAACCACACATCTCAGACAATCCAGCTGCTGCACAGTCTGGGTTTTTCCATAAATTACCCAAAATCACATCTGCAGCCCTCCCACATACAACAATATCTGGGAGCAACAATAGATACCTCAGTGGCAAAAGCATATCCAAATCCAGCCAGCATCGCCAACATGCAGTCTCTAAATCAAAGATTTCACCCACAACACTCCTTGCCAGCTCGAGTGTTCATGCAGCTTATAGGCATGATGGCCTCCTGCATATTAATTGTCCCTCATACCCGACTTCAAATGCGTCCATTGCAAGAATGCCTAGCACGGCAGTGGAACCCAGCTCAAGGACAACTAAAAGACCTAGTGTTGGTAGACAGTCACACTTACAACTCTGCAGTGGTGGAACCCACAAAACATTTCCAAGGGGCGACTGTTCCAAGAGCCGGTTCCATAGGTAGTGCTAACAGCGGACGCATCACTGACAGGTTGGGGAGCCCACCTACTTCAATACACAGTCCAGGGGCTCTGGACAGTCAAGCAGAAGACACTGCATATAAACCACTTAGAGTTGCTAGCAGTATTTCTAGCAATGAAAGCCTTCCAGAAATACTTGTACAACAAGGCTGTATTAATCCGGACGGACAACATGACAGCCATGTACTACATCCAGAAACAGGGAGGGACACACTCTCCGCAGCTGTCTCACCTAGCACAGAGCATATGGAAGTGGGTAATTCCAAAAAACATATTTCTCCTGGCAGAACACCTCCCAGGAATAGACAATCAGATTGCAGATCTTCTAAGCAGACACAGCCAACAGATACACAAATGGGAAAATCACCCTCAAGTCCTCCAACCATTCTTCAAAAAGTGGGGGCATCCAGAAATAGATCTGTTTGCCACATACGAAAACTCAAAATGCCAGTCCTTTGCCGCCAGGTTCCCACACCCATTGTCACAGGGCAATGCAATATGGATGAACTGGTCAGGCAGATTTGCATACGCTTTTCCGCCAACCCCACTGATTCCATTACTGGCACGCAAACTAAAGCAACAGTCCCTCACAATGATCCTGGTTGCTCACACATGGGCAAGACCGCCATGGTACATGACACTCCTAGAACTCTCAGTAGTTCCACACCAAAGACTGCGCCTATCGCCACAGCTGTTAACGCAGAACCATGGAGAAATCAGGCACCCAGATCCCAATCAGATGAACCTAGCGATCTGGCTCCTGAAGTCTTAGAGTTCGGATTTCTTAACTCGCCTCCTGACTGTATGAACATTATCAAGGAAATAGGACGCCCAACTACTAGAGCATGCTACGCAGCTAAATGGAAAATATTTGTAATTTACTGTAATAATAACCAAATCATTCCATTAGATGCCTCCATCCAAAACATAATCTGTTACTTGTTACATCTGCAAAGATGCAATCTAGCATACTCTTCCATAAGGCTACACCTTGCTGCTATAGCAGCATATCTCCAAAACAGACTACACCTGTCCCTTTTCAGAATACCACCTTCAAAGCTTTTATGGAGGGTCTTAAAAGAATTATCCCTCCAAGACATTCCCCTTCACCAGTCTGGAACTTAAACGTAGTACTTACCAGACTTATGGCGCCACCTTTCGAACCACTCCATTCATGTGAATTGCAATTCTTAACATGGAAAGTGGCATTTTTAGTTGCCATTACCTCCCTCAGGCGAGTGAGTGAGCTACAAGCACTAACAATTCAAGAACCTTTCATGCAAATACATCATAATAAGGTAGTGCTCCGTACTAACCCTAAGTTCATGCCAAAAGTTCTATCAACTTTCCATATCAATCAGTCAATAGATTTGCCGTTTTCTTCCAAAACCCGCAGTCAGTGGCTGAAAGAGCCCTACACACACTAGATGTAAAAAGAGCTCAGTTATATTACATTGACAGAACTAAAGCTTTCAGAAAGACAAAACAACTATTTGTTGTTTTTGCTCCACAACATAAGGGTAACCCTATTTCAAAAACAGGAATAGCCAGATGGATAGTTAAGTGCATTCAGATATGCTATCAAAAGGCCAAGCGCACTCTAACAGTTCCCCAAAAAGCCCACTCAACGCGCAAAATGGGGGCATCCATGGCTTTCCTAGGAAATATTCCACTAGAAGACATATGTAGGGCGGCTACATGGTCTACCATACACACTTTCACTAAACACTACTGTGTAGACGTGCAAGCAAAGCAACAAGCTGCCGTAGGCCAAGCTGTCCTCAAAACTCTTTTTCAAACTGCTGCAGCTGGTAGAGGTGACCACCGCTAGAGGAGATACTGCTTTACAGTCTATGCTAAGATATGAATTCAGCAGCCCACATGCCTCGAACGGAAAATGCTACTTACCAGTATGCATCTGTTCTTGGCATGTAGGGCTGCTGATATTCATATCGCCCACCCTCCTCCACGGTGCCTGTCACAGCTGCAGTAATTCTTTCTACACACATTTACATGGTCATCTCTTACTTTTCTGTACTCCATCTTTGCCACAATGGCGAAAAACAATCTGAAGATGGAGAAGATGCCCATGCTCACTGTAGACCAGGGGAGGAGTCACCTATCTCGTGATACTTCGAAGACTCTTCCAGGACAACAAAGTGCAAACATCCGGACCCAACACTAGGCGGCGATCTATGCTAAGATATGAATGTCGGCAGCCCTACATGCCAAGAACATATGCATACTGGTTTTTTTTTTCCTTCCTATGCTTAATTCTTCAGCCAGAATCTGTCTGAGTACAGATGAAATGACTGTTGGATGCTGTATATATTTGCACTATCTCACTCGAATGACGGCGTTCTACATGGAACACAGCAGCATGTGCTTCTGCAGCAGTAACCATAGATCTTGGGTATGTCCATCATAAAGCGACAAACTCATACAGCTGATGCCTCCACACAAATTGAAGGAAGCTCCTGTGATGAGCGAAGATTGAAATTGTTAGATTTGTTATATTCATTTTATTTATAGAGCACACATTCAGCCTGAGGTTACTTGATGCTAAAAGAGAATCAAATCGTAGGAGACTAGAAAATGGATCTGAGGAGCTAATCAAATTATGCTTGTTTAAAAAGTCTGTGTTCGAGGCATGTGTGCTGTAGATATACATGCTTTGCTCCTGCCATTTAGTGTTGGGTCCGGATGTTTGCAAGTAGTTTTTCTTCAAAGAATTGTTGTCTAGTCACAAGGTATGGTGACTTCTCCTTTTGGTGATATTGCGCAAGGGCATTGACTCCATTGTCAGATTGTTTTTTTCCGGCATCGGGTTTGGACGTGTGTTGCTGCTCTCCGGTTCTAAACCTTTCTTCCGCCCTCAGTGCGCAATCCTCGACTGTATTGTTTCGTACGTGGAGAGGTAGGAAAAGCGTATTATCTGAAAGAAACACGTTAGTGTTAGATTCCTTACCTTAGAATATCCCCAGGCGTCAGTCTGGATCCGGAAACTTTTGCGTAGCAGTACCCCTGCGCGTCGGTAGGCGTCGTCTGCAGGCGTCCCCTGCGGCTCCGCGTCCGTCGTCGGCGTCGTGCGCCGTGATGACGTCGCTGGAGTACATAGACGCCGCCTCCGCGCGCTGACGTCAGTTCTTCTTTTTTCCGCGCCAGTGGACGCAGATCTGAAGAGCAGTACTCCGGTCTTTGACCAAGTTTTTCGATTGTCTTTTTTCTCTATTGTGCCTGATAGGATGCCAGGATTTAAGAATTGCGATGGCTGTGAGCGCACGATGTCGGTCACAGACCATCACCGCCTCTGCCTCCGGTGTCTGGGCCCCGACCACGACGTGGACTCCTGCGTCGACTGCCGGGCCCTTACCAACAAGGCTAGGCGGGAGCGGTCCCGCAAGCTACTGGAGCTCCGGGTGTCGGCCCCACGTCGGGACCGGGAGCGGTCCCGGTCCGGCCGGAAGTCGAGAGAGCGTTCGAGGGAGCGGTCGCGGAGCCGCGCCGGGCGCTCCGGAAGTCGACACCACTCGTCATCCTCGTCAGGTAAGAAGCACAAGAAGTCGGGGCGTCGTCATCGTACCCCCGACGCTCGCGCGATGCGGCCGGGGGCTCGGGTGACCCCAACCCCGCGGCTCCGCGAGAGTCGCCGGCGCGGCCTGCCTCATACCCTCCGGTCCCTGGGCATGGTGCGACGCCTGAGGAGATCGAGGCGTTCCTCATGGCCATGAGGGCGCTCGCTTCTCCGACGGGGCCTACGGCGCCTTCGGGCCCAGTGCTACCGTCTGGGGGCCCTGGCGGTTCGGGTGTCCCTGCCTCGGCGCCGTCGGGTGCTCCGGCCCCGGCGCCGCCGACGGCTCCGACCCCGGCGCCGCAGGGGCCTTCGGGATCGGCGCCGGCTGGTCTTCCGGCCTCCCCGGCGCCGTTGCCATCGGGGTTACCCCCGACGCCGCCCCCGCGCGGCGCCGGTTCTCCGCTGCCGGTTCCGGCCGGCGGGGGGGTTCCGACGCCGGCTCCGGGCGGCGCCGTCCCCTTTCCTTCTCCGACGCCGGACGCGGCGCCGGACGGGCGTCGCTCGACGCCGGTCCCGGCGCCGATGGGGCCCATGAACCCCGAGGAGCCGGTCTTCATCATTGACTCCGAATACGGAGAGGATGAGGAGTACGGTGAAGGTTGGGAGGGGTCCGAGGACCCTCTGGCTCGCGAGTGCCAGTATGACCCGGACTGGACAGGTGACTTGGGGGATGCCAGTGGTTTGGACGACTCCCCTAACCCTGGTTTGATCTCTCCTCCTTCCGTGGCATCGGTGGAGGGAGCTGCCTATTCTGTGGTGCTGATGAGGGCTGCCAAGGCCTTAAACCTTGAGCTCCCCGTCGCGGCCGTGAGGCCTAACATCCTCACCGAGGTCTTCAAACCGCAGTCATGCCCACTGGAGCCTCTGCTGCCGTTTAATGAAGCCTTGTCTGACGTTCTGTTGGGCACGTGGTCCAGGCCCGCTTCAGGTGCGCCTGTTGATCGGAACGTGGCCAGGCGCCACCGTCCTTGTCCGGACGACCCCAAGTACCTGTCTACCCACCCCACTCCTGAGAGTCTGGTGATCCAGGCCTCGACCTCCCAGTCCGCATTCCCGTCGGCCCCGCCCGACCGGGAATCCAAGAGGTATGACCAGTTTGGCAAAAAGGTCTTCTCGTCCATTAGTTTGGGCCTGCGGTCTTGCAACACCGCCTGCCTCTTGGGCCGCTACACCCACTCTGTGTGGGATACGGTCGCGGAGCTGCTGCCAGAATGCCCCATGGAGGTGCGGGCAAAGCTCGGTCAGGCTGTGGCTGAGGGCCGAGATGCAGCGAAATATTCAATTCGGTGTGGTCTTGATACGACCGACTCGCTGGGCAGAGCTATGTCTACGACGGTGGCGATTCGTCGTCACGCCTGGCTGAGATCCGCCAATTTTTCGGCTGATGTCCAGAATACCCTGATGGACATGCCGTTTGATGGCTGTCACCTGTTCGGTGACAAAGCGGACCACGCGCTGGAACGCTTCAAGGACTCCAGGGTCACGGCCAAGTCCTTGGGTCTCTCGACCCAGCGTCAGCAACCGGGTTCGTTTCGTCCCTTTCGTGGCCAAGGAAGGGGCGCCCCCACACGTGCTGCCAGCCACGCGCCGCAACAATCCTTCCAACGCGGTGGCGGCCGTGGAAACCGCCGTGGTGGCGGTCGGGGACAACGGCGGGGTCAGACCACACCTTCCCCCGCAGCATCTACCCCAAAATCCTCCTAGTCCGTGCTTTCGGCCCCATGTGACGCCAGTGGGTGGCAGGGTTCGCCATCACCACGCTCACTGGCGCACGATCACTTCGGACAGGTGGGTGCTGCAAATTGTCCGAAGGGGCTACTCCCTCCCCTTCGAGACCTCTCCTCCAGCCATGCCACCGCAGAACCACCGTGTGTCGGGGGACCACTTGACACTTCTGCAGGAGGAAGTTACGGCCCTCTTGGCCAAGGGGGCCATCGAGCGCGTTCCTGGGCCAGAAGTAGGGCGTGGTTGTTATTCCCACTACTTTCTGGTGCCCAAGAAGGACAAGGGGGGCCTACGTCCTATCTTGGATCTAAGGAACGTCAACGGCTTCCTCCGGAAGGAGAAGTTCAAGATGTTGACGTTAGCTCAGGTCTTGGCTGCTCTAGACCCGCAAGACTGGATGGTAGCGTTGGACTTGCAGGACGCCTATTTTCACATCCCCGTCCTGCCGGCCCACCGGCGTTACCTGCGGTTCACGGTAGGCCAGGAGCACTTTCAGTTTATCGTGCTCCCCTTCGGCCTTACCAGCGCCCCACGGGTGTTCACAAAGGTGATGGCGGTGGTCGCAGCCCATCTGCGCAGGTTAGGGGTTTCAGTCTTCCCCTACCTAGACGACTGGTTGTTGAAGGCGGGCACGCCCCAGACAGTCGTCCACCACCTTCAGATGACGGCAGACCTCTTGCACGACCTGGGGTTCTCCATCAACGTGCCGAAATCACACCTGTGTCCCTCTCAAAAGCTCCTTTTCATCGGAGCGGTTCTGGACTCGGCGCAGTTTCGGGTTTATCCTCCGGAACGGCGGGTTCGGGATATTCAGGCTTTGATTCCCATCTTTCAGCCGCTATCCCGAGTCTCGGTCAGGTTGACGCTGCGGCTGCTGGGACTGATGGCTTCCTGCATCCTTCTGGTGCATCACGCCAGGTGGCGGATGCGGGCTCTGCAGTGGGACCTGAAGTTTCAGTGGGCCCAGCATCAGGGCAACTTGTCCGACCACGTCTTGATCTCGGAGGGCACTGCGAGACAACTGCAGTGGTGGCTTACGGACCGCGATTGGGTCAGGGGCAAGTCCCTCTCCCTTCCCCAACCGGAGCACGTTGTCGTGACGGACGCGTCCCTCCAGGGCTGGGGTGGCCACTTGGGAGAGGCAGAGATCAGAGGCATCTGGTCTCCGGCGGAGTCCCGGCTCCATATCAATCTGTTGGAGCTGCGGGCGATTCGTCTGGCACTGAAGGCATTCCTCCCCTTTGTCAACGGGAGTGTAGTGCAGGTGTTCACCGACAACACCACCGCCATGTAGTACTGCAACAAACAGGGCGGAGTGGGGTCGTGGACCCTTTGCCAGGAGGCTCTGCGCCTCTGGCAATGGCTGGAACGTCAGGGCGTGACTCTGACGGTTCAACACCTGGCAGGTTCTCTGAACGCCAGGGCGGACGAACTCAGCCGTCGGTGCTCGATGGATCACGAATGGCGTCTGAACTCGGACGTGGCGCAAGGCATCTTTCTGCAATGGGGAGAGCCTTGGTTAGATCTATTCGCCACAGAAGAGAACGCGCAATGTCATCAGTTCTGCGCGTTGGAGTTTCCAAGACGGCACTCGCACGGCGACGCCTTTCGGCGCGAGTGGAGTTGCGGTCTGTTATACGCCTTTCCGCCTATACCACTTCTGCCCAGAGTGCTGAAGAAGATCAGGCGCGACCGGGCCCAAGTTATCCTTGTGGCTCCGGACTGGGCTCGAAGGTACTGGTATCCCGAGCTACTCAGCATGTCAGTCGGTCCCCCGATCCGCCTGCCCCTTCAGGAGGACCTTCTGTCGCAGCAGCAGGGGACGGTCCTCCACCCGAACCTGTCCAGTCTCCACCTCCATGCTTGGAGATTGAGCGGCGGCAGTTGAGGCCATTTGACTTGCCTCCTGAAGTCTGTGATGTTATTCTGGCAGCCAGGCGTCCCTCCACTAAGTCGGTATACGCCTGTCGGTGGAACAGATTTGTGGCATGGTGCACAGCAAAGGCTGTGGATCCTCTTTCTGCCCCTCTTTCGGAGGTTCTTCTGTTTCTTCTTTCTCTTGCCCAGCAGGGCTCTGCTCTGGGCACTATCAAGGGCTACCTTTCTGCCCTTTCAGCCTTTTTGAGGCTTCCTGATCAGCCTTCTTTGTTCAAATCCCCGATTGTAACTCGATTCTTGAAAGGCATCACTCACATGTTTCCACCTGTTCCGTTTGTGATGCCTCAGTGGGATTTGAACCTGGTTCTAACTTTCCTGATGTGTGCTCCCTTTGAGCCCCTTCATTCTTGCCCTCTCCGTCTCCTGACTTTAAAGACGGCTTTCCTGGTTGCCATCACCTCTGCCAGGAGGGTGAGTGAGCTCCAGGCTCTTTCTGTCCAACCTCCTTTCCTGTCCATTCATCCTGACAAGGTGGTTCTGAGGACTAGACCTTCTTTCCTGCCCAAGGTTGTTTCGGCCTTTCACATCGGGCAGTCCATCACCCTCCCTTCCTTCTTCCCGCCTCCGCATCCTTCAAAGGATGAAGAGCGGCTCCATCGTCTGGACCCAAAACGTGCGCTTTCATTTTACATGGATCGCACACGCCAGTTCCGGGTGGATGTCCAACTGTTTGTTGGCTACGTGGGTGCGAAGAAGGGACGGGCGGTTTGTAAACGAACCATCTCTCGATGGGTCGTCCTCTGCATCAAAGCGTGCTACTCTTTGGCTCGGAAGGAGCCTCCTGTTGGGCTGAGGGCCCATTCCACTCGGGCCACGGCGGCTACTACTGCCCTGGGCCGGGGAGTCCCCTTGCAGGACATTTGCCAAGCGGCTACGTGGGCCTCGCTGCACACCTTTGCGAGGCACTACTGCCTGGACAGTCAAGTCCGGAGGGATGGCTTCTTTGGCCGTTCTGTCCTCCAGGACTTTCTGGTGTAGTTTTGTATTGGTTCGCAGACCCACCACCGGGGTTGGTATTGCTGGGGTATGTATTCTAAGGTAAGGAATCTAACACTAACGTGTTTCTTTCAGATGAACAAGTTACTTACCTTCGGTAACGATATATCTGTAAGAAACATTAGTTAGTGTTAGATTCCTTACCGAACCCACCCATCCTCCCCGTTCTGCGAACTGATACCTAGGGTTAAGGTCGTCCCTTTCAGGGCCCTAGTTTTTACATGGCACCAGTGTTGGTTCTCTCATGGCTCTGCGTCTCCTGGCGCGGAAAAGCTGTGTGCAAAGAACTGACGTCAGCGCGCGGAGGCGGCGTCTATGTACTCCAGCGACGTCATCACGGCGCACGACGCCGACGACGGACGCGGAGCCGCAGGGGACGCCTGCAGACGACGCCTACCGACGCGCAGGGGTACTGCTACGCAAAAGTTTCCGGATCCAGACTGACGCCTGGGGATATTCTAAGGTAAGGAATCTAACACTAACTAATGTTTCTTACAGATATATCGTTACCGAAGGTAAGTAACTTGTTCGTTTGAGTCAACAAAATCGACTTTTTGATCGGAAATATTTGTGGACGGCCTTCGGGCTTAATCGCATCGATCCAGCTCTCCGCCGATGGAACGGACACCATTCAAATTCTGTCCTCAGTGCCAGGCAAAGTATTTGCGCACTGACTCACACCAGGTGTGTAACTTGTGCTTGTCTCTGGAGCACAAAGAAGACCGCAACGCTTGCAGATCGTTTCAGTCAAAGAAAACCCTTCACTATTGTCGGGCTCGTTGTCGAAAGATGCAGCGTCAAAGCATTGAAGACACGGTGCATATCTTCGGTGAAGAGTCAGGTCGAGAATATATTGGCTAATCAGTGGAGGAGGAGGAAGAGACCTTCTCCGTGTCTGAGTCAGATTCGGAGCTCCAGATAGACCTCGATGCCGAAGAACCTCCGCAGGGACAGGGTGACATGAGTACAGAAGACCCCTTGCCCCATCAACTCACTCACAACAACCTAAGGCTTCGGCGCCACCTCTGCCTTCTGGCCAATGTCTGCATTGAGACGACGTTTCTGACGCCCCGCCTTCCGGCTCCGCTCCAAAACACCCAGTCAAGCCTTCCAGCTCGAGACTGAGTCAATACAAGCCCTCTTCGGAACTGAAGCCCTCCGATTCCAAGTCAAAATCTGTCTCAGAGCCGAAACTCTACAAGCTGAAAAATAAACTGACTTCGGAGCAGAAAACTTCCTTACCCAAAGGGCAGGCCATATCGCCACCGAAAACGATGGCGCTGAAACTGAAAGATGTCCCTTTCGATCCAAATTTAGACATTGTTCCACCGAAAATGGATCCCAAACAGAAGAGACTTTATATTAACCCAGAAGCTAGTCTTTTTCATACCTAGCTGCCTCGTAAACACAAGCTTCCTGATGAGGACAGTCATTACAAGATCCCTTTAAAAAAGAAGACTGTTAGTACCAGCCTTCTTTATCCACCACCAGTATCCCTTCCACCACCCTCTTCTCCAACCTTAATTTGAATTTAAATTTGAATTTGAATTTAAAAACATTTATACAGCGCTCGTTTACCCAGCGGTTTCATGGCGCTAGTGGTGAAACAGTGGACGGCAGCAGCTAAAGGGATTTAAGTCGAGTAGGCTTGCATAAAAAGGAAGGTTTTAAGGTCTTTCCGAAACTGGAGGTAAGAAGGTGAGGTGCGCAGGGTAGCCGGGAGGGAGTTCCAAAAGGCTGGAGCCAGGACAGCGAATCTCGCTCCACCCGCCTTCTGTTTTTTAAAACGGGGGATGATTAGGAGGGCCAAATGAGTGGAGCGAAGTTCTCTGCCTGGGAGGTAGGGCTTAACGGCAGAGCAGATGAATTCGGGAGCAGTGCCCGATCTGGCCTGGTAAGTGAGGCAGCCGAGTTTGAAAAGGGCACGCTCTTTCACAGGGAGCCAATGTAGTGTTTTGAGCAGTGGGGTGGCCCGGTGGTATTTGGGTAGGCCATGGATCAGGCGGGCAGCCTGATTCTGTACCAGTTGCAAGCGGTGGATCGCGTAGGCAGGGCCCCATTATAGATTATGTTGCCATAGTCTATACGAGACAGTACCATGGCCAGCACAATTATTTTTAAAGCAGAGGGAGAAAAAAAACGGGAAACTTTCCTGATTATTCTGAGGGAAAAAAAACAAGAGGAAACCACAGAACCAACTTGTGAGTGAACAGTGAGTTGAGAGTTAAGAAGGATCCCAAGGGTTTTTACTTTGGGAACAGGGAGTGGAGAGGCACCGAAGGAAGGGGGCCAGAAAGAGGGGGACCATGGACTGCAACCACCTCCGGTCAGGACCAGCTCGGTCTTGTCCGGATTGAGTTTGAGGTGGTTGCAATTCATCCAATCTTGAATGAACGTCATTACTGTCTGGACGTTCTGGGCGGATGAGGATGAGTGGGACAGGTTGAAAATTAGCTGGAGGTCATCTGTGTAGTTGAACACGGTGACCTCCAGCTGCTGTAACATAAAAATGAGGGGGAAGATGTATAGGTTGAACAAAAGGGGGGAAAGTGATGAGCCCTGGGGGACCCCACACTCTACCTTGCGGGAGGCTGCGGCGAAGCCAGCCAAATGGACCGCTTGAGCTCTCCCAGCAAGAAAGGACTCAAGCCATGAGAAGGCCAAGCCCTCTATGCCCGCCGCCCTGAGACGGTTGAGGAGGATGGATGGAGTGATTCCTTTGCACTTCACACTTAGGATTCTCTACAATCTCAGCATGACAAAGACGATATTGATTAGGGAGACACGCACTTACCAGTAGATCCATGGAAGGATGACACAATTCACCATCCATTAGACAACGATCCAGACCTTGACCCAGCCAAGCCATCTTCACTTGATGACAATGTACCTTATGAGGAACTCATTGTCAGGGCTACAGAATACCATGGGGTGGTACTACATAAAGAATCCTTAGAAAAGGATTTTTTGTGTGAGACATTAATATCCATACACAGGTCTACACAAACACTCCCTATGCTTAAGGGTTTGATGAGACACGCTGACAAAGTTTTAAAAGATCCTGTGCGTGTACGCATCTAGACTCCTAGAGTCGACAAAAAGTATAAAGGGCTATATGTATCAAAAAGTCATTTTGCGATTCTCAAATAGCGATTTTTTGCGAATCGCTATTTAAGAATCGCAAAATGCTATGTATGTAGGATTTGCAATACATTTTGCGAATCCTACATATTCCTTAATTGCGATTCGCAATTAAGGCCTACCTCTCCATTCATTCCTATGGGCCTAGAGGCCCATAGGAATGAATGGGAAGACATTCTTAATTTGCGATTAGCAATTAACGAATCGCAAATTGAGAATGCAATTTCAAGAGTGCAGGGGTGTCTAAAGGACACCCTGTTGCTCCCCTGAAATAAGCATGGGTGCACATGTGGCGCACATACATGCCCTAAGGGCATGTATGTGCTTCACATAGCACTATGAAAAATGCAAAAAAGTGCGAACTTGAAGTTGGTGGTAATTTGCGATTCCTTAAGGCCAAATTGCACTTTTTTGGTGCTTCTTACATTGCATTTAAGGAATCCCAAAATTTGCGATTCCTTAAATGCAATCGCAAAATAAGGAATCGCAAATTTTGCTATTCCTTATTTTGCACGCAGATTTGCTTCATACATACCAATTAGCAAAAATGCGATCGCCAAAATTCTGCGAATTTCGGCGTTTACGAACCCATTTGGGCTTGATACATATGGACCTAAGCCTCTTCAAAAGATCCAATATGTTATTAAGGACCAGTTGCCACTGGACCTACTGGTAGAGTCCAATGCTTGCAAACGAGCCAATTCCCAAACCTCAGGGGACGCTCCTCCACCAGACAAAGAATCCAAGCTAATAGACACTTCTGGCAAACGCATGGCTGCTCAAGCTGCAATGACGTGCGCATTGCAAACACGCAGGGTCCTTTGCCCAGATATGACAGGGCACACTGGGATGAAATGGAGCAATTGCTCCAATATCTCCCAGATGAGCATAAAGCAATAGCACAAGATTTGGTAAATGAAGAAAAGCTAATTTCTAATTCTTCAATAACATTTGCTCCAGATGCTGCTGATGCCGCAGCTAGGGAGGTCAACACTAGCATCTTACTCAGAAGACATGCTTGGTTAAGGATTTCTAGGTTTAAACCTGAAGTCCAACTATTTATTTTAAATACACCATTTGATAAAAGACATCTCTTTGGTCCTGAGGTCGATCAGCCGCTTGAGAAAATTAAAAAGGACACTGAAGTGGCTAAGTCCATGGGAGCGCTCCAGTCACCTTCAAACAGAGGCTCCTTTTGTCGCTCCTCTTACTGAGCAGGGTCCAAAACAATACCCTCAGACCAAACACCTCCTCTTACAAAGGTAATAACCAGTCCCCTTTCTCAAGAGGCTTTTTTTTCGAGGAGGATATAGAGGATACAACTCTAAAGGCAGGGGTAAGGGCACCACACCACGTATCTCCCATTCCCCTAATAAGCAGTGACAACCCCATGCTTCCCTCCGACCATACCACACATTTGTGAGGAAGAATTCAACAGTTTCTCCCCATTTGGCAATCTAGAATAACCGACAAATGAATGATCAGAATTATCCAACATGGTTGTTGCCTGGAGCTTACCACCAATCCTTCAAACATTCCGCTTCACTCTCACAAATTTTCTCCAGACCACTTTCAGTTGCTCGAATAGGAAGTGCCATCTCTCTTATCAAAAGGAGCCATAGACCCAGTTCCAGTACAGTAAGGTTCAGGGGCTTACTCAATATTTTCTGATTCCCTAGAAGAACCGCTCTTTGAGACCTAATCTGGATCTCAGGGAGTTAAACCAATATAGAACACTTTCACATGGTAACTCTTTAATAGGTACTTCCACTTTTACAGAAGAGAGATTTTATGTCTACTCTAGACTTCCAAAAAGCATATGTTCACGTTCCAATTCATCCAGCTCATCGCTAACAGCTCAGAATTGTGATAGCAGGCAAACATTACCAATTCAAAGTACTCCCGATTGGAGCGACTACTGCTCCCAGAGTATTTACCAAATGCCTGGCAGTAGTCACAGCTCATCTCAGAAGACAACATATTCACATCTTCCCCTACCTAGACGACTGGTTCATCAAAGCCAGCACCTACCAAAATTGTCTGCGACACACTCAGACCACAATAGACCTACTTCATCAATTGGGCTTTACGGTCAGTGCTCAGAAATCTCACCTGCAACCTTCACAGATGCAATCTTACCTAGAGGCCACTCTAGACTAAACTCTAGCTTCTCCAAAAGTAGCCAGAATTCCCAACATTCAGTTTGATACTACAGTTTCAATCATACCAAACATTACCAGCCAGTGTCCATGCAACTGCTGGGAATGATGGTGTCTTGCATTGCAATTGTACTCCATGTAAGACACCAAATGAGTTCCCTACAAGCAAGAGTGCTTAGCATGTCAGTGGAATCAGTCGCAGGGTCAATTAACCGATCTAGTGTTGGCGGACGGCCGCACCATTGCTCCCTGGAGTGGTGGAGCCCACAAAATGTATCAAAAGGACTACCTTTCATCGACCCTATTCCACAGATCGTGCTCACAGCAGATGCATCCCTGACAGGTTGGGGTGCCCATCTCAAATTATACAATACAAGGCCTGTGGTGCAACAAGCACAAAAACCTCCACATCAACTATCTAGAGCTTCTATCAGTGTTTCTAGCGCTCAAAGCTTTTCAAACTCACTTGATAGGAAAAGCTGTCCTAGTCTGGACAGACATGACAGCAATGTACTTTGTACAAAAACAGGGGGATGACACGCTCTCTGAAACTGTCATGCCTCTCTCTCAAGCCATTTGGAATTGGGCAATCAATTACAGGATATATCTTTTGGCAGACCACCTTCCAAGGGTAAACAATCAGATTGCCGACCTCCTCCGCAGAACGAGGCAGCAAATTCACGAGTGAGAGCTTCATTCCCTGGTTCTCCTTCCATACTTCCAACAATGGGGTTTACCACAAATAGACTTGTTCGCCACAGCCGACAACGCAAAATGCCCAAACTTTGGCTCCAGATTCCAATCCCTGCTCTCAAAAGGCAATGCCCTATGGATAAACTGATCAGGGATATTTGCCTACGCGTATATGCCTCTCCTACTCATTCCGTGTCTGGTTCAGAAGCTAAGGCAAACATCCCTCACACTGATTCTAGTAGATCCCACATGGGCCCATTTACCATGGTGCACCATCCTGTTGGAGCTGTCATTAGTTTCACATCAAAAGCCGCATCACACCTCTAGGCTCCACGGGCAGAACCATTGAGAAATCAGGCATCCACATCCCAAAGAACTAATCTTAGCGATCTGGAACCTGAAGTCATAGAGTTTGGTTATGTAAATCTACCACCAGACTTTATGACTATTCTAAAAGAAGCAAGAAAGCCTACTACCAGGGCATGTTATGCAGCAAAGTGGAAAAGATGTGTTGTCTACTGTAAGAACAAGATCCATCCTCTAGATGCTTCTATACAAAATATTATCTTTTACCTGCTACACTTACAATGAACTGGAGTGGCTTATACATCTATTCGTTTGCAGCACTAAATGGCAGGAGTATGCAAAGCTTGTGAATTTATAGCTCTACATGCCAAGAACAGATGCTTACTGGGTAAGCAACATAATCCTTTTCATACTTGAACAGAATTGCTTCAGATTAGATTAAAGACAAATGTTCGTCAAGAACTAGTGTCAGATAAAAGATAAAAGTAATGCAAAACTGTGCATTGCAGATTTGTTTTCCAAAGTTTCGGCATGACCAGGAGGTTCGAGTGATCTGATCTTAGGTTTCAGCTAGGTATGTAGTATTTACCCTTTCTGGTGATAAATTTGGGGTGGGAAGCAATGCCTCTCAACGCCTTGCGTGTGAGATAAAAGGTCTTAAAGCGAATGTTGCTTAATGGAAGCCATTAAAGTTTTTTTCAGTAGAGAAGTACCATGTGCCCACTTTGGCAGGTGCTCTATGAGGCAATTGGCTTAGTTTTGAATGACCTGTACTCTTATGTTTATTTTTTTAGATAGTCCTAAATAAATAGTATTGGCATAATCTAATATAGATATGACTACTGCATCACTAAGTTTTTTTGCTTAAAATGGAAGAAGCAGGGTTTCTTTTCTCAGTACATTCAGCATAACAAAATATTTTGATACTACTTTTCCGACTTGCTGTTTCATGCGAAAATTGCTATAGATTACAACTCCCAGGCATTTAGCTGAGGGTTTAGGCACCGATAGCGGTCCCATTTCCGAGGGTCAATGGAATTGGTTCCAAAAGTTGCTCTTCCTCTTTAAAATTACTGTCCCAGCTATGTCCATGTTGAATTTTACTTGATTCAAGCTCATCTAGTCACAGATAAATATCATCAAGTTTTGGAACTTGAGATACAAGGCCGATCTGTGTAGATGAATTAACAATTGTGATTCATCTGCGTAATTATACTGCCTGGAATCTCTCAATGCTAATTCTTAACCAATGGTTTAATGTATAGATTAAAGAGATATGGGAACAGTGTTAAACCCTGAGGAAACCCACATTCCAGTGAAGTTTGTTAGTTAAACTACCTGTGTGAGGTTGAATAAAAAACTTTTTGAGCCACTTTAAGGCAGAGCCTCTTCTAGATCGTCAATCACTATCTTGTGTTTAACCATGTAAAATACGGCTGGCAGGTTCAAAAGAACCAGGCAGAAACAAGTTCTAGGTTGTCATCCCATCTTAAGTTGTTAATAGGACACCTGACTCTGTGCTATGCAGAATCCTGCTTGCAAAGGATGAGGAAAATCTGTAGACTGAATTTGAAAGCGTACGTCTTGTGCAACATGAGATTCTAAACATTTTTGTAGGGCAAGGGAGCAATGACATTGACCTGCAGTCCCTAAGTGTTTTGGGTTTCTCTCCTCTTCTTGTTTTTTAACTAGAAGATGTACATTCACATTTTTGAATGTAGCAAGAACTTAGTCTTGTGCTAATGACGTCCTCAAAAGACTCATGAAGGAATTTCTAACAACTGGAGTCAAAGATTTTATTACTACTGGAGGACTAGAGTTCATGGGAGAACCAGATTTGACACTTGCCATCAGTTTGTGAATCCTTTTCTTATTTATTTCTTGGAATGAGGATAACGTGGTAGGGTTTCTGTCCGTTTTCACTTAAGCAAAGCTGCTACTGTTCTGCTTTCTTTGATTAGAAAACTAAGATAGTTGTAATCTTGTCTGGGGAGAAAAATTCAGTCCCCCAAATTGTTTTTGTTTATTATTTGCTTTTAGTAGTTGCATCCTTCAGATCCAGTCGTACTAACCAATCATTTGGTATGTCTCAGAGGAGGTGCATTCTTTTTATTTCAAACAGGCGATAAACCTAAAAGAATTCAATAAATGGTTGGTCTGTCACCAGGCGATGCCCCTTGTCCTCTTTAGGAAGAGATTGTTTAGGAACCTTCTTGGGTGTTCATCCATGCTGGCCCTTTACCAAGAATTCCCTTTAGCTCCTAGTCTGTATGCTCTGGAGTCACTTATACTCTACCTGACCTGAGGGCAAAAGAAAAGTTATGTGATCTCCCAATCAGGCTGTTCACGTGCCACTGAACCTCTTCACCTCTCGTCTTATGACAAAAGCGGAGAGAGCGAGACATGCACACTTTTGTCCAACCTTGTGACACCATCTAACGCTGCTGCACCTCATGGTATAACTTACAGAAGTATTCTCCAATCGACTTTCCATGGGGTTTTGTCCCATAGTGATCTGCCTCTCCTGTCAAAGCACAGTGCAGCCTGTACAGGTCTTGGAGGTAAATTGCAATCGGAACGCTTAGCCTGACTACTATAGTCCTGCGTTATTCTCCTGTCATTGAATCAGGCAAGCTCTAACACTTCACAATACCAAAAAGAAAGAAAACATGAATAAGCATGTGGCAAAGCACTTAAAGCCCAAGTACAGTGTACAGAGAAAAACATATTTGGCTGCTGAACATTGAACAGAGAGGAAGTAATTTTCCTAGTATTATAAGGGGACCTTGTATGAAGTTTGGGGGACAGTTGATTGATTTAGTTTGAGACTAATGGGATATGTAGGCTTAGAGTTTTGTGGGAAATATGATGTTTGTGGGCTTCTGAGCAAACACATGGAGAAAGAAATTGTACAATCTGAGCCTCTGGTTGTGACAGAATTTTTCTCTCATTTTGATGGTCTTTCCTGGGACGTTTTTATTGAACACTAATTGCATCAGGCATTGAAGCAGTTTCATTTTTTCCTGGCATGCATGTGTTGACTTGCCCATGGACAAGTCAACACATGCAACACATACTGCAAGACTGTGAAGCCTAAATTCCTTATGGAAAGAGAATCCATAGTCAGTGCTGCAGAAATTGTGATGTCAAAGGTTTAGGTATCTCTAAAGTGTTTGGACTGAGTTGCAGGAACAGCTCCAAAATCTTCCTTTCAAACCATATGTTTATGTTTTGAGGATATAGATTTTTCAACTATCTGGCATGGGTTTGATTATTTGGTTAGTAAGGGCTATAAACTTTCACCAACACCAGTATGCACATGTTCGAGGCATGTGGGCTGCTAAATTCACATCTAGTGCATAGATCGCCGCCTAGTGTTGGGTCCGGATGATTGCACCTTGTTGTCCTGGAAGAGTCTTCGAAGTATCACGAGATAGGTGGCTCCTCCCCTGGACTACAGTGCGCATGGGCATCGACTCCATCCCCAGATTGTTTTTTTCCGCCATTGGGTTCGGATGTGATTTCGACGTCTCCTGTTCGGAATCGATATAAACACTTTTCTTAAGGCCAAAAGGCTTTACTCACTCGTCGGTATTGTTCGCGTTCGGTCTCGTGTTCATTCCTACTCTTCGAGTGGGATTTCGTGTGAGTCGGTGACTCTTCGATCATCGAGGCCCTGTCGACGCAGCAAGACCCCGACGTTGATAAGATGGAACGGAGTCCGTTCAAGTACTGCCCCGTGTGTGGTTCAAAGTACCCACACATCGACGTACACCCAGTGTGCAACAAGTGCCTGTCGCCGGACCATGACAAGGCCAACTGTATGGCCTGTTCGAGATTCCGGTCGAAGAAGACCATCAAGCTTCGGCACGTGGCGCGCCTTGAGGCCCAGCGATCGGCTCCGGCGCCAGCGGACATCTTCGGCGACCCCGCAGCAGATGAGCAGGAGCTTCACCTGCAGATTTCGCCGGCTTCGGCGGAGGTCGAGACCGACTACGGAGAAGCGGTCGAGGACCACGACCTCGAGGAAGACATCGAGGAGGTAGGGGACGACGGAGAACCTTTTGGGGCCATGGAAGATAGCTCGGAGGATGAGCTATGCCCCGTCCCAACTTTTACAACGGCTCAGGTCACGGGATCGCCACGAGGCCTTACCCACGACCATACGCCTCGATCCTCCGCCCCGCCTATCGGCCCGGCTATGGACACCTCTGCGGAGCCGCCATTACCGAAAACGAAACCGAAAGTGAAACCTTCGGGTTCGAGCAAAACCAAGATGGACTCCACTCCATCGAAACCGAAGACGTCTGCTACGTCATTGACGCCGTCATCTTCGAAGGCGTCTGCTACGTCATCGACGCCGTCATCTTCGGATACCTCAAAGCCAAAAAAGACTGTTGATGCGGCTAAGGTACCGAAGGTGGTTGAGCAGCCAAGCTCAAAGAAGGCCTTGGTACCGACTACAGTCAAGCCCACCGCATCGGCAGACAAACCGGTCGGCGATGCCAAAAGGGGCACCGTGCCGAAGCCAGGAGTCCCGGCACCAAAAAGAAAGTTGGTCGATCCGAAGACATTGACGGCGACGCATGGAGCCGTAGACGGTGGTGGGAGCTCTGCCGACGGCGCATCGGCAGCTCCAACAGCCAAAAAGGTGTCATCCACGCTCCAGTCTTCCCCTGGGGGTGGATCGAGGTCGACAGTCGGATCGACGAAGCCATCCGCTTCTTTTACGAAGCAGGTACAAGACTCCCTCAAACGGATTCGAGACAAAGAATCCACGTCGGGCCCGAAGACGCCCTCGGAGACTACTCCGGTTGTACCGAAGAAGCAAGCCTCGATGCCGCTTCACTTTACCTTGCCACCAAAGGTGGTGCCGAAGGCTTTTGCGCCTCGGTCGGTGCCCAAGGACGCGGTCGAAGGGAGGCATACTCAACTAAGTGGCAGTTCTGGTCGACATATACCAACTAACAATAGCATGGGGTCAAAAAGAACAATAAACTACTTCAATGTCTATGTCAGGGGACCAAATGGTATGCCTACAGTCATGCCTAGGGTTTTCAGAGTAGTGTCAGAAAAATACCCATCAGTCAACGACCGAGACCGCCCTTCATCATTTGGGCTCCTTCTCACCTACAGGTGAAAAATCCACAGCAGAACAGGTGATGTTATAACCTACCCTGCCATGGGATTCCCAATGAATAGTTGGTAAACGGGAATATGTCTTGGGTTGACTGAGTAGCAGTGCAGTGTGAAGTGGTTGGGTGTAAAACCAAAGTGTATGTGCAAAGGTGAAAAAGTGGTACAATATAAAATTGAGTAAGGAAGGGGAAAGAAACTTTAATATGTTCGCCTTCTCTCTCAAATCACTAAAAACAGTGCAAGAAGTAGTCTAAACAAATAACTACTTACTTTCAGTATAAAAGGTCGACATGTTTCTGCAGTAAAATAGGGGCAAAAGCTACCCTGCTGCTTCCTCAGGACCAATTTTATGCTACTGCTACATTAATGTGTGATAAATCATAAGATGTGTGAGAAAAACAAGAAAACAATATCACCTGATGTTGCGATATTGTAAATCGTCCTCCTGGCTTTGTGGCAGGAGGGAACAGCCCCACCTCACCTGGCTACGGCTCGGGTATGTGGAGCACCGCTCTGCCCGTCGGTACCCCGATCTTCCCTCTGGGCTCTCTCTGGTCGACAGCCCTTGTTGGATGACGAGTCGGAACACTTTATCGATGCTGACACTGGAATATTGACGCTCGAGAAGAGAAAGATTACTTCACAGCCTCTAGAGCCGTTTGTAATCCCTCTAAAGAAGAAGAAGCCACTCCCTGGGTCCCCTCAACTGGTGGAGCCTATTAACCAACCAACCAAAAGTCCGACATCTTCACCCACTTGTTCAGATGGTGGGGAGGGCGACCAGGAGGAACAGTATACCTTCCCTGAGAACACTGACCCTGATGAACAACAGGACTCATGGTTGCCCTCAGGGGATCAGGGGGACCACCAGCCCATCTCTGACCCACAAGCATATGGGCCTAAAACTTCTCCAACAGAAGATTCTACAGCATTCAATGCCTTAATCGAAAGGGCAGCTGCGAACCACAAAGTAGAGATGCATGCTGACCCGGTAGAGGTGGACTTTCTATTCAACACTTTCTCTACTGCCGAAAAGACTGTAAAAACTCTTCCTATGCTTAAAGGAATGATGAAACATGCCACTGACATTTTCAAAGACACTACTAGGGCGCGAGTGGTGAACCCTAGAATTGAGAAGAAGTACAGGCCGGCACCTGGGGACCCAACTTTCATTCGGGGCCAGTTGCCTCTGGACTCTTTGGTGGTCTCTAATGCACGCAAAAGGGCGAACTCTCAGACGACGGGTGAAGCTCCTCCCCCGGACAAAGAGTCTAAAGTGCTAGAGGCATCTGGGAAAAGGGTGGCAGCACAGGCAGCCAACATATGGCGCATCTCAAACACACAAGCTCTGTTGGCCAGATACGACAGGGCACACTACGATACATTAGAGCAGCTTCTACAACACCTCCCTGATGAGTTTAAAGAGGGTGCGGAGATGCTCATCCAAGAGGGCAAGCTCATCTCCAACGCTGCTATTAAGTGTGCGCTGGACGTTGCGGATACAGCAGCAAGATCCATCAACACTAGTGTGATGCTGAGGCGCCAAGCATGGCTCCGCATCTCGGGGTTTAAGCCAGAGATTCAAACGACTATTCTCAATCAGCCTGTTAATCCAGACAGACTATTTGGCCCAGAGGTGGACACCACACTTGAGAAGATTAAGAAAGACACTGAGACTGCGAAATCAATGGGTGCACTTCAGTCTCAGCAGTTTAGGGGAAGCACTTTTCGTCGCTCAGGCAATCGAGGTGTTACCAGAGGACACGTGGCACAGCAGGCGCAATTTACTAAGGGTGGTGCGCAATCCTCATACACAAAACAGAGTAGAGGTGGTTACAGAGGAAACAACACCAAGGGCAGAGGCAGAGGAAACAACATTTCCCGCTCCTCTGCCGCTAACAAACATTGACTCCCTGTCACTGCCCCCCGACCATCTGACACCTGTCGGGGGGAGACTCCAACAGTTCCTGCCTGTCTGGAAATCCATCACCACGGACAGGTGGGTAAGGAAACTTATCCAGTTCGGTTATTGTTTGGAGCTAACATCCACTCCACCCACCATTCCCCCAAGGCACCGTCCTATGTCAGCAGAGCACTTGCACTTATTGCAGCAGGAAGTTCTTGCGATACTGCAAAAAGGCGCCATAGAGCTCGTGCCAGTGGAAGAACAGGGCACAGGGGTTTATTCCCTGTACTTCTTAATACCAAAGAAGGACGGCTCGCTCAGACCCATCCTGGACCTACGCCCGCTCAACGTGTACATTCTTTCAGAACACTTCCACATGTTGACATTGCAGCAAGTCCTTCCACTGTTAGAACAGGGAGACTTCCTCGCAACCTTGGATCTCAAGGACGCTTACTTTCACATACCACTCCATCCATCCCACAGAAAATACCTCAGGTTCACCATTCAAAGCAGGCATTACCAGTTCAAGGTACTACCCTTCGGAGTGACCACTGCCCCCAGAGTGTTCACAAAGTGTCTGGCGACCGTGGCGGCGCACCTCAGGAGACAGAACATACATGTCTACCCCTATCTAGACGACTGGTTGGTTCAGGCCAAGTCAGCACAGCAGTGCGCCGCGGACATGTCCAGCACTATTCACATTCTTCACAGTCTGGGGTTTTCCCTCAACTATCCGAAGTCGCACCTTCAACCAGCCCATGTGCGGCAGTACTTGGGCGCGACAATCAATACTCTGACTGCTACAGCTCAGCCGAATCCAGCGAGGATCACCAGTATCCAGCCTCTCATTCAAAAGTTCAGGCCGCAACACTCACTCCCAGCAAGAGTGTTTATGCAGTTGATAGGCATGATGGCCTCCTGCATCTTCATAGTCCCGCACGCGAGGTTACATATGCGTCCTCTCCAGGAGTGCTTGGCACACCAGTGGACTCAGGCTCAAGGACAGTTGAAAGACCTAGTGTTGGTGACCGGTCGGGCATACAACTCTCTGCATTGGTGGACTCCACACAACCTTTGCAAGGGCCGACCGTTCCAAGAGCCTGTGCCACAGATTATCCTGACGACGGACGCGTCTCTCCAGGGATGGGGAGCGCATGTCATCCATTACACGGTGCAGGGACTATGGTCGACACAACAAAAGAGGATGCACATCAACTACTTGGAGCTGATGGCGATCTTCATGGCACTGAAGTCGTTCAAAGTACATCTGTACAACAAGGTCGTGTTGATCCGGACGGACAACATGACAGCGATGTACTATATCCAGAAGCAAGGAGGAACACACTCTCCACAGCTGTCTCATCTGGCTCAGAGCATGTGGAAGTGGGCCATTCAGAGGAACATCTTCCTCATGGCGAAACACCTCCCAGGCAAGGACAATCAGATGGCGGATCTGCTCAGCAGGTACAGCCACCAAATGCACGAGTGGGAGTTACATCCATCAGTACTCCACCCGTACTTCCAGCAGTGGGGTCATCCAGAGATAGACCTGTTTGCCACAAGGGAGAACGCAAAATGCCCAAGCTTCGCCGCCAGGTTCCCACACCCTCAGTCGCAGGGCAATGCGATATGGATGAACTGGTCAGGCAAATTTGCGTACGCTTTTCCCCCAGCACCTCTCATACCGCTGGTGGCAAGGAAGCTGCTGCAACACTCGATGACACTCATCCTGGTTGCTCCAACGTGAGCACGCCAACCATGGTACACCACGTTCCTGGAGCTCTCCGTGGTGCCGCGTCAAAGACTGCGCCTCACACCCAGGCTCTTGACGCAGAACCATGGCGACATTCAGCACCCAGACCCGCAACAGCTCAGCCTGGCGATCTGGCTCCTGAAGTCCTAGAGTTTGGCTACCTTGATTTGCCCCCGGAATGCATGGACATTATCCGGGAGGCGAGAAGGCCCACTACCAGGGCTTGCTACGCAGCAAAATGGAAGCGGTTTGTCATTTACTGTACAGACCATCATATCAACCCGCTAGATGCTTCCATTCCTAATATCATCTGCTATTTGTTACATCTTTACAAATGTAATCTGGCGTATGCTTCCATTCGGATCCACTTATCCGCCATAGCGGCTTATCTCCAGAACCGGCAGCACCTCTCTGTTTTTAGGGTGCCTGCCATAGAAAGATTTCCTTGAAGGGCTGAAACGAGTCATCCCCCCCAGGACCCCACCAGCTCCTGTGTGGAACCTCAATGTGGTCCTCACCAGATTGATGGAACCACCGTTTGAGCCCCTACATTCCTGTGAGATTCAATTCCTGACATGGAAAGTGGCCTTTCTCATTGCCATCACGTCTCTACGGCGCGTCAGTGAGCTGCAGGCGCTCACAGTACAAGAGCCGTTCATTCAGATTCATCCTAATAGGGTGGTGCTGCGCACTAATCCTAAGTTTCTCCCTAAAGTGGTGTCACGGTTTCATGTTAATCAGACCATTGAACTGCCCACATTCTTTCAGAATCCCGAAACAGTGGCAGAAAGGATGCTTCATACGCTTGATGTCAAACGAGCGTTAATGTACTACATTGACAGGACCAAACACTTTAGGATAACACAACAATTGTTTGTTGCCTTCTCAGCCCAGCACAAAGGCAACCCCATTTCCAAGGCTGGAATAGCCAGGTGGATCGTTAAGTGTATCCAGATTTGCTACCACAAGGCTAAGCGCACCTTAACGGTTCCCCCCCAGGGCCCACTCAACACGCAAGTTGGGGGCCTCCATGGCTTTCCTGGGTAATATTCCTTTGGAGGATATTTGTAGAGCAGCCACATGGATTACACCACACACGTTTACTAAACATTATTGCGTGGATGTGCATTCTAAACAGCAGGCAGCTGTAGGACAGGCTGTTCTTAAAACTCTTTTTCAAACTTCTGCAGCCGGCACGGGCGGCCGCCGTTAATGGAGGGACTGCTATGTATTCTATGCACTAGATGTGAATTTAGCAGCCCACATGCCTCGAACTGAATATGCTACTTACCAGTATGCATCTGTTCTTGGCATGTAGGGCTGCTAACATTCACATCGCCCGCCCTCCTCCCCGGCGCCCGTAGCGGCTGCAGACCATTCTTGCATTCAATCATTAGCATGGACATCATTTACGCTATTTCACTCCATCTCTGACACAATGGCTAAAAACAATCTGGGGATGGAGTCGATGCCCATGCGCACTGTAGTCCAGGGGAGGAGCCACCTATCTCGTGATACTTCGAAGACTCTTCCAGGACAACAAGGTGCAATCATCCGGACCCAACACTAGGCGGCGATCTATGCACTAGATGTGAATTTAGCAGCCCTACATGCCAAGAACAGATGCATACTGGTAAGTAGCATATTCATTTCCCCATTCCTGGTGACAGTGGCAAATTACACCTTATGTTCCGGTCTTCCTTGTCTGCTTCTGAATCTGCTTCAGTAGACAAAAGGTTTGGATTTTTACATTTCTCTAAGGTTTCGTAGGCAGCTATTCACACTACTTTCCTTTCCCATTCCCGAAAGGCTGTTTGGACCAGAGACCTCTCCTTCGCACTTCCATGCCACCAAACCAAAACCAAATTCGGTGGCAGGATGATACAGTTAATTAAATTACCCATCAGTGATTTCCATGTATAGTCTTAAGCATGGAATGGTCCCACCCACATGCAGAGACCCCGAAGCACTTCTTCAATATATATCATCTTAAGTGTAGGTTTTTGCCATTCTTCTGGAAGGCCTGTAGAGACATTTAAGAAAGAAAATAGGTAATGCAGCCTATAGGCATAGGCTACAATGGGCCACTTCATAATGAGCTCAAAATAGTCCAGAAGGAAGAATCTATGGATAACTTTATGATGCCTTAGTGTAAATCTCCCTCACAAATCCTTTTTATGATAGAGAAGAAGTGGAAAAGGACAGTGTAGCTTAATAGGCTGCCATTAAATGTTTAAAACTAAAGACTGTTCCTTTAAGAACCCATTGTCCATCAGTATCCCATCATGCTCAGCAGGTGACAGTTGCTTCTATTCTTTTTTTCTGGCTCCTGCTGACAAGACTATGGATCATAGAGCTCGGTCTTTTTAGGCTTTTTTTCTTCATAATTCTCAGTAGAAATTGGTGACACCTTTATTCAACGTGTTTTATCTCTCCCTGCCCTTTTCTATTATTTTCTGACAGAAAAGTGAGGTATTTTGTCAAATAAAATGCCTTCATTGTTAGACAAGTGCCCAAAAAGTGGGCTGAAAAAGGCCAATACAGACCCTCACAAGGTCTGTATCATCTCTCTAGCATCATCTTACGTTCCTGACTCATCATCATTGAAGGAACTTTTTGCGGTGCACCTTACGTGAAAGTGAGAAGATTCACCCTCATGGGACTGAAGAGAGATTGCACCAGAAAACACAGCCTGAAGTTAGGACCTCAGCTAGGGGAAGGTCCGTTTTCCACCAGAGTTCTTTCTTCCACTTCTAGAGACGTGGGAGGTGGAAAAAAGGTTTTCTGGCCAAAAACGACATCAGTCCCAGCCGATGTTGAGAGCATCGACATCAGTGCAAGGTACAGCTCCGACTTGTTGGCTTTCAAGAGCTGGATCAACATCGAGAAAGCGATGTAATTCGTGGGAGGGAGGTCGAGGAGTGGTGTGGACAACTAAACATTGTAATGAAATGTCGACGTCAAAAAGTTTCTCGACATCGAGGAGACAAGAAAGATGGGAAGAAGAATATATCCTTTTTCAGACTGTCAATTTTCAAGACCATATTAACCCTTTCCCATTCTGGTGCCATCATCTCCTCATTCAACGTCACCTGCCCCACCATCACCCCCATCACTGGCACTACCTCCTCCACCCCAAGCGCCTTGCCACCCTACATGTAGCTTCTCCTCCAGTAGAGCCAGTTCCTCCTAGACATCCAACTCCCAGAAATAGTTTGTGCTCTTGTACGCGCCACCATGCTAGTCATCATTCTCATCGCATTCCAAGATGCTAACCGACATCTTTGCAGCATTCACCTCGGCGACATAGACACCATCCAAGATCGAGGTCTCATCGCAGACAAACAGATACGCCTTCCTCAGCTACAAGAGGGTAGTCTCCAATGCTATCAGGTTCTTCACCGGCCCGTATCTCCCCTGTGGATGATATCACAACCTTCCAAGAATTTCTAGACGTGGAGCAGCCAAGCTAAATATACAGATGTTGCACATCTGTAATATTTGAAACTCTACAACAATGAACAGCTTCAAGACCACTACTTCTGGTTCCTTGCTTTCTAGAACCTGCCATGGAGCTGGTTTTGACACCGGCCACTCTTAAGGCTGCTCTGTCAAGGCTGCAGAAGAAATACCGGCCTCCATATCAAGATTCTTTATTCCTCCGCTCTGATCCCCCTCCAGATTCTGTAGTGATATTTCGACTAAGAAACACCACTCTACTTCTCCGTCATCATCGGCTCCTCCAGATAAAGAGAGCAGGAAACATGACTCTGCAGGCTGCAAAGTATGCAGCACTACTGCAACATTCATGAAAGCAGCCAGCGCAACAGCTCTTTTTGGCAGATATAATAGAGCCCTTTGGTACTCCATACCTCATTTTGCTGAGCATCTCTCAAGAGATAAGAGAGAAGACTTTCTGGAGAACGTACATGAGGGAACAATGGTGTCTAATCAAGTGATTAGTGCTGCGGTGGATTCATCGCCATCAGCTGCTCATGGTTATTGCCACAGAGTAACTTTGAGGAGCCATGTTTGGCTCTGGTTGACATACCTTATGCCAGAGAGTCAGCAATGCATACTGAATCTTCCATTGTCAGGGTCTGCGCTCTTTGGTCGCCATGTTGATGACGAAATGCCAAGGATGAAAAGCAAAATGGAAACTCTAAAAGTGGTGGGTCTAGATAGACCAAATGAACAAATAAAATCCTTCAGACCCTACTGGTGTCGCTTTCATTCTCAGAGGGTTCAAATCCCTTGGTGGTACACAGCCAGATCTCAGCACCAACACTTGAGATCTTTCCAGCAACAATGGAAACAGACAAGAGAACGCTCTACCCACTAGCCTTCACAGGGAGGTAAACCGGCAACAGCGTCAAATCATGAGTCCTTTCTTCCCCCTCTTCCTTTACCCACTCTGTAGGTGGAAGAAATTACTTATTGTCTGGCAGAGTGGCAAAACATCACAAAAGACCACTGGGTTCTGAATATTGTGCAAAGTGGATATTATCTCAGGTTCACCAGTCCACCACAGTCCATCCCTCCCAAACTGTCCACATTTTATCTCACATTGCTATGGTCAGAGGTCAACATTCTGTTACAGAAAAAAGCCCACATGGATCACCTACAGTTTCAGGGCACAAGGTCTCAGAGAGTTATGACTTACCACATCAATCTCCTAGAGCTCTGCACAGTTCACCTAGCACTCAGTCTTTCACCCACCATGTACTACCTTAACAAGTGGGGACGAGGTCCAGAGCCCTGTCACTCGATGCCCAGGCAATCCGGAGGTGGCTCTTGGACAGGAACCTAGAGATCATGGCAACTAACCTCCCAGGTGTTCAAAATGTGCAAGCAGAAGCGCTCAGCAGAGCAGAGTGCTCGAAGAAAACCACCAGTATCTCCCAAATGTGGGGCATACCAACCATTGACTTGTTTGCCACAGATGAAAACTAAAAAGCCATGGCTTCACCTTGAGGAACTACCATCTAGGGACTCTGGGGAATTGCTTATGAATAGATTGGTCCCTCAAATTTCTTTATGCCTTTCCACCAATACCCCTGATCCCAGTAATCTTAATCAAGCTATCCCAGTCGAAAGCCAAGATGATACTCATAGCTCCAGAGTGACCATGTCAGTGGTGGTTCACGGACCTTCTTCACCAGTCGTTGTATCCACATCTCATGCTGCCATGCAGACCAGACCTCCTAACAAAATTCAAATGCCAGATGGTTCACCCTAATCTCTCCTCCTTAAATTAGGCTGCTTGGCTCCTCAGCTAGTGCAGTACAGACATTTGAACCTGCCACAAGACTGTATGGAGATCTTCAAAGAGTTTAAGCGGCCTTCCCCTTGTTCTGCTTATGCCTTCAAGTGGAAAAGATTCTGGATTTGGTGTTCCTCCAAGAATGTGAACTCTACTGTTTGCCAAGAAGCTGTTATCCTTCCGTACCAGGCTCACCTGGCAGCTCTTACTGCCCACAGAAAATGTCCTTCTCCGACCTCTTTTTTTAAACTCTAAAGGATTTTTTTAGAAGGGTTGAAGGTTTTCCCTCACACTCTAACAAAGTGGTCATGAGAACTCAGTCAAAATTCCTTCTGACTTTTGATTTCAGACTTCCATGACAACCAGACCATCTCTTTACCTACATTCTTTCAGAATCACTCAACTCTAGCTGAAAGAAGTCGTCACTCCCTGGATGTGAGGAGAGTTATTAAATTTGACCTCGATAAAACAGAGAACATCCACAGATCGGACCAATTGTTTATCAACTACGGTCCGGTCTGTACGGGGTTAGCCACTTGCAAACAAACCATTACCCAATGGATAGTTTCCTGTATTCTATTGTGCTATCAAAAGGCTAACAAAACGCTATCAACTAAATCCAAAGTGCACTCAACCAGAGGTAAAGCAGCTACTGCTGCTTTATTAAGGAATAAACCTATTCCAAATCTTTGCAAAGCAGCCACGTGGAGGCTATTCATACATTCATCAAGACCTATTGCCTAGACTAGGACGCTAGGGCAGATGGTCAAGTAGGACAGACATTCCTCAGAAATGTATTCACTTAAACTACCGTAGTGGATTCTCTGTCCTCTCCACTGATCTTAATAGGGATGGGCTTGCTACTCTATTATGCTTATGACTATAAATGGAAATCACCTGCGAGAAGAGAAATAGTTTCTTACCTGTAACTCCAATTCTCTTGTAGGGGAATTTCTATTATAGTTGTGAGCTACATTCCCTCCTCCCTGGTGGAGTGGACAGAGGTAACCATGGGATCTACATATCATCGTGCATCGCCTTAAAAAAGTACTGACGCAACTGCCACTTGCTGAGCATGATAAAATACTATTAGTCTCTGGGTTCTTAAAGGCACATTCTTAAGTTTTAACCATATTATGATAACCTCTGAGGCTACACTGTCCTTTTCTATGATAAAAAGGGTTTGTGAGGGAGATTTAAACTGTTTGCTAAAGCATCATAAAATTATACATATATGCTTCCTTCTGGTCTTTTTTTGAGCTCAATATGAAGAAGCAGGCCATTGTAGCCTATGTCTATAGGCTGCATTATTCGTTTTCTTTCTTAAGTGTCTCTACAGACCCTGAAGAAAGGTGAAAATCTACACTTCAGAAGATAGATATTGAAGAAGTGCTCAGGGGTCCCTGCATGTGGGCGGGACTTTTCTGTGCTTATGACTATATTGGACATTACCCTACGAGAGAACTGGAGTTACAGGTAAGAAATTATTCCTTTCAAAGCACATTAATGAAACCACAAATCTCCAACTAACCTTTTCATGACACTTATTTTACACTTCATAGCATAAAAGCTGGAGGCAGTGACATGAGAGAGGGCACTTCATTGCCTTGGCCGCCCTAAACTATAGTGCAAAACAGTGGAAGTAAATTATCATATTAAGGAGGGGACAATCTCTCCTATTGACCCACTTGCAGTACCCATATTGAACACATGAAATAATGGTTGGAAACAGAAGCAGATGAGAGCTGTTAGTAAAAGAACTCTCTTAAATAAAAGTCAAAATTGATGTCAAGTCATCACAAGTGCACAACACAAACTCCTCATTAGACCCTGTGCAATCAGGCTCAGACAGGGTGTTAATTCATCCTTTAAAATGTAAATGGGAACAGTCAAAAAAAAGTTTTGCTTTAAAGATATTAAAACAGATATTCTGTCACTTGATTCACATGCTAGGGACCTCAAGAAGACAGTAAATACAAAGTCAGAAGAGCAACATCAACTGGGTGGTGGGGTGAAAATTCAGGAGCTGCAAGAGCAGAATGGAAGGAAGAATTGCAACTTAAGCATGAAGATCTGGAAATCAGATCACATAGAAACAAAATCTGAATAAAAGGTATTTCATGTGATGTGAAGGGGCAAGATATACAAAAGTTTGTGAGGGACCTGCTACATTTACCCAAAGAGACACTGAAAGACACCGATTTCAGCCTACCGCCCATTAAGACTGTATCAACCCCACGGTTGGACTGGGGGACAACATACCACCAGACGTTTTGGTGAAAGAGAAACAAATCTCCTTAGTGCAGAAAAGAATCTGATCCCAACTCTGTGAAGAACTTCGCCCTCCAAACTTGATGCTCACGCCAATCTTTATTAAAGTTTGGTTTGGATCAGCGTCCGCACCTTTTTTACCTTTATCACTTTCTCACTTTATTCACTGTTTTTATTGAATCCAGCTCCACTGCAGATGCAGGTGTCGTGGCACACCAGATAGGTCTTTTACCTGCCTGGTGAAAACTACCCAATGATGAAGCATCTCACCCAAAAGTTGGGTGAGTGAGGGTAATATATAAAATAATAATTATTTTTTCACATTTCACTTCACTTGAAAACTTTTTTGTTTTCTTTTCTAGTCACTCCTTTGTTGCTAATTATAATAGGTGAAAGTGACCTGTGTCTTGCACAAGAGGTGCTGGATCACAAGATGGCACTGGGCAAATGCAGAGGATAAAGAAATCCTCGCCTGATGAAACTGTAGCTTCTCTGGCGAGCCTGCTTCAGCTTTTGAGAAGTGTTGGAATGGTAGAGGCTGCAAATAGCAAAAGAGTCACCCTCCTGTAGCCTCAGAATCCATGAATGAAAATGAGTACATAAAGGCAGTCTCCAGAGCCAGTGAGGAGCATTGTTATGTGACTTTTATCCTACCAAGTTACACATGACAAGTCTCATACCTTGTTAGATACTTATCAGATACACAAATCCAACAGTTTTAAATTGTAGTCAATGAACAATATTCATCCAAACCTGAAATACGTAGAGCTGCCAGGCAACGGTGCCCCCTGTCTCCATTGTTTTTCACCTTATCACTGGACTCCCTCACTGAGAGGAAATATAGCACAGAAGAATTTGGTGGAGTTTGGATTGTGGGATCAATTTAAGATGACTAAGGATGCGGGCAACATACTGTTATCAAATGCAGACCCACTCAGGGTGGTGTTTAGACCTAGACAAATCTCAAGATAGATTTGAGACGCAGGACTCAGCCACTCATGAACGGAGGTCTGGGACTCCCCAGTATAAGCAAATACTACCAAGCATCCCGATTAGCGTGCATAGAAGTAGGGGAATGAACAGAATTGGAAAAACATTGGTGCTTCATTCACTTACCGTTACTAAGCTAGGCAAATTTTGATTAGCGTGCATAGAAGTAGGGGAAAGAACACAGTTGAAAAAACATTGGTGCTTCATTCACTAAGTAAGCAGGACACAAATATCGAAAGTACTGTGAATGTACAGGCAGCTCTGTAGCTGGGGCCTATACTCTTCCTTAGTAAGTAGGACCACCCTAGTGTTACAGGAAAAAGTGACAAGACAAGTGGTCCACTCCTCACACCCATCCCAGTTCACACTGATTTTGTTCAAACCTTTTTGTTTAATTTTTGTTAAAGTTTCTCTGAGAGTTGGAGTTGGCAGGAGTCCCCTGAACACTGCCTACTCCCCAGAAACATATTCCACAATTCACATGGGTGAAGGGATCCAAAGAGAACCTCTTCCCTTTTGCGAACAAGTTACCACCCCCAACTTGGGTGCCAGTACTTTCAATGATTTGCAACCGAAATGTCAGATACATCCTTTAGCCATTAGCTATTTAGAGCGGCTGCCCTCAACAGGTCCTCTCCAAAGACTGAATCGGTATTTCACTGCAGTCCCATTTTAGAAGTTGGTAAAAGACTGCTAAAATTGAAACTTCATTTTGGTGTGTTTGAATCTATAAAAAGGGTTAGTGCATCTGGACCTAAACCTTTTGACATACTCACAAGTGAATTTAAACTACTTGAAGCAGAAAGTTTGATACCTCCAGATTTGACACTGGGTTACCCATACACATAATAAATCACAATCCATCAGATGTGACACATTTTGAGAGATGAGTGCACTCCAAAAACGACAAGTAAAAGATTATTTTGGAAAAATACAAGCTTCTGTAGTAGGGGATCTCTGTTTATAGTCATAACTAGTGAATAGTCCCGCTCATGAGCGTGGACCCCGGAGCAAAAATAATCTCTTAAGCTGTCTAAAAAAGCAGTCCTGCACAGATACCTAAGAGAGAATTTAAAGACATATAATGCAGCCTATATCCACAGGCTACACTGTCCAGTACTCCAACTAGACATTCCACCAAAACCACACACAGCACAGCCTGACAAGTTTTCTTCATAGAGAAAAACTTCCCCTTTAACCAACAAATCCTCTGGAATGATAGAGAGGAAGGGGAGGACAGACAAGCCCCATAGGCTGCCATTATGTGGCTCAAAAAGGGATACCGTGCCTTTAAGAAAACTTTCTAGAACTTTCTCAGTATCCCAGAATGCCCAGCAGGTCCCATTTACTTTCAGTTCTTTTTTCCGACTGCTGCTAGCAGGACCCTGGAGCATTGAGCTCTCCCTTTTTGGGTTTATTGTAAGAATTTTGCACTTTTAAAGTGTGCGAGTGTTTACACTCGACGTGTTTTGATACCATCTTCCTTCTCTAGTATTCTGAGCACTTCTTTTTTGTCTAAAATGCCAGCATTGTTTGATAAATGCCCGGAGTGCTGAAGGAAGAAGGCCAGGTCGGACCCACACCCTGTGTGTATCCTGTGCCTCCCTTCTACTCATCTGCCTGGGAAGTGTGAGATTTGCCAGACCTTCACCTCCAGGACCCTGAGAGACAGAAAGAAGATCAGGCTCCAAGGACTGGAAGAAAGAAGGCTGCAGAGTCAAGGTGGGTCTGGGCATGCTGGATCTGCTTCCTCTGCCCATGCTGAGGCCTCTGGGGGGGCTCCCCAGCGTGAAGAAGGCCAGAAAACGTCGCCATTCTCCGTCGACGTCGATCCCATCGATGACGGCGTCGAGAGGCATGACGGCGGTCTGCTCCCCGTCTCCCCAGGGCTCTGGGTCCAGGCGGCGTCGACGTTCAGCGTCGAGGGGGCTGTCGAGACCGCCGTCGAGGTCGCCACCGAAGACGTCCTCCTCGTCGGCGTCATCATCTTCGACGTCATCGACACTTCGACGTCGTAAGGATTCCAGTCGGCGTTGGCGCTCGCCGTCGAGGCGACACCGCCATTCGCCCTCTGCGTCGACTCGCCGCTCGCCGTCGAGGCGACGCCGCCGTTCGCCCTCGACGTCAACTCGGCGATCGGCGTCGAGAAGGACCCGTTCGACGTCAAGGCACAGACCTTCAGCGTCGAGGAGGCGAAGCCCGTCGTCGAGGCATAGGTCGACGCCGAGAAGACGTTCGTCGACGTCGAGGAGGCGTTCTTCGACGCCGAAGAGGCGATCAACGCCTAAGAGGAAGAGATCATCCTCCAGGAGGCATTCTGGAGCCAGGAGTCCTTCCAGATCCTCAGGGGCACGACGGCGACGTCGGTCACCGACTGGGGGCCTTGCCTCTTGGTCGCCTACGACAAGGAAGAAGTTGAGGGAGTCACCGGGCTCTGTGTACTCTGTGGGTACTCTCCTCCCAAGCCGAAGTCACCTACTCCTCCTCCTCCATTGCCTAAGGAGCCGCTGCTGCGCACTCCTTCGCCACCACCTCCTCCTGTTCCTCCACATGCACCGCCACGGCCTCAGAGATAGGTTTCACTGCCGCTCCTCCCTACGCCGCCTAAGGGGGCACCTCGGCCGAGGTCCCGGGTCAGGCCGCCACCTCAGGCTGCCACCTCAGGCTCCGCCGCAGGCACCCGCAAAACCGCAGGCTCCTCCGCAAACACCTGCGGAACGTCCAAGGCCTAGGAGACCTAGATCTCGCTCCGGACAGAGAGGGAGATCCAGGAGGCTCCCTCGCTCATCGACGAGATCAAGACGACACCGTAGGAGGGGTCGATCTAGGTACAGCACGGAGTCGTCCAGCGCAAGGGATTATTCGCCAACTCTATCAGGATCCCCTCGGACGAGGGTATCCCCTGTGGACGACGTGGTCTCTTTTCAGGAAGTCTTGTTGAGGGGTTTGAACAAGCTAGGCATCCAACTGACTGTGCCCACGCCTACGACCTCCATAATATTTGAGACTCTCCACAAGAAGCACCTATCGAGGCCTCTGTTGCCTCTGGTACCTGGATTGGTGGAACCCGCCATGGAGCTCTTCCTCAGTCCGGCGGTGACAAAAGCAGCGCCCTCTAGGCTGCAAAAGAAGTACAAGCCTCCTGATGCGGACCCGGCTTTCCTCCGATTGGATCCAACTTCGGATTCCGTAATTGTGACGGCGGCAAGGATTCAGCGGGCAGGAAGGTGTGCGGGACGGCCGCTACCTCTATGAAGGCTACCAGTGCATCTGCTCTGTTGGGGCGCTATGACCGGGCGCTTTGGGAGTCCCTCCAACAGTTCGCCGACCTCCTCCCACGGGAAAAGGAGGATTTTATGGAGATCCTGAATGAGGGATTGCTGGTGTCGAACCAGCTGATCAGCGCTGCTGCAGACTCGTCGCTCCTGGCAGCTCACGGGTACTGCCATGGAGTGAATCCGAGGCGCCACGCTTGGCTCAGATTGACATCACTGAAGCCGGAAGCTCAGCAGTGGGTGGCCAACCTGCCCTTCTCGGGCGAGACCCTATTCGGGAAACACGCCGACGATGAGATGGCCCGCATGAAGGCGGAGGCTGAGACTCTGACGGCGGTGGGCTTGGAGAAGCCCAAGGACCAGAAGAAGAGCTATCACCCGTTCCAGAGACCGTACAGGGCGCAGGGCAGAGGGCGAGGTCAACAGTCTGGAAAGCAGCAGCATCAGTTCCAGAGGAAGCCCTTCCAGAAACGTCAGAGGGGCAGTGGTGGTCAGCAGTCTGCCACCGCGACCAAAGGCCCGGCCGGACGAAACGCGTTGGCTACTTTGTGAAGATTGAAAATAAAGAAAGAAAAGAATATATAATGACTTACTGATATATTTTTTGACCTCTCTGATATTACTCACTGTACATTGTATGGTGTGCCGAACTATTTCTTTGGACAAAGGCCCGGCCGGGTCTAGGCCCTGAGCAATTAGTTCCCCGTCATCCGTTACCCGCTCCGGTGGGGGGAAGCGTTCAATGTTTTCTGGCAGAGTGGAGAAAAATTACTCCAGACAAGTTGGTGCTGAATATTGTTTGCAATGGATACAGTCTTCGGTTCACCAGCCCGCCTCCAGCAATTCCACCGGTTTGCTAGCAGTTTCAGCTGCGCGAGCTCCAGGCGGAGGCCGATACCCTGTTAAGAAAACGGGCGATAGAAGACGTCTCTCTGTCTCAAAGGGGAAGAGGTCTATACTCACGGTTCTTTCTAGTCAGAAAAAAGGACAAGAACGAGTTCAGGCCTATTCTGGATTTGCGACAAGCAAACAAGTGGATTCACAGGGAAAAGTTTTGCATGCTGTCTTTGCACCAGATTTACCCTCAGCTGCAAAGGGGAATCTGGCTGTACGCGATAGACCTAAAGGATGCGTACTTCCACGTGCCCATTGCACAGAAACACCGGAAGTTCCTGCGATTCCAAGTCGATGCCAATCACTATCAATACACAGTGTTACCGTTCGGGCTGAAGTCAGCGCCCCGGACGTTTTCCAAATGCATGGCAGTGGTGGCAGCACACCTGAGAAAGAACAAGGTGTTTGTCTACCCGTACCTGGACGATTGGTTGATCAAGGCATCCTCCTTCTCGGAAGCTCAAGCGCACTTCCAGAAGACATCCGTTCTCTTGAACAAGCTGGGGTTGCACATCAACATGTCCAAGTCTGTCCCGACTCGGTCCAATGCCTACAGTACTTGGGAGGCACCATCAATACGCTGTCTGGAAGCGTGTCTCCTTCGGAGGAAAGACGTTTATCACTCCTTCGGAAGGCTCAGGCTCTTATGACAGCTCCATCTACGACAGTGAGGACGGTGTCTTCTCTACTGGGGTTGATGGCCTCCTGTATCTTCCTCACACCACATGCACGGCTTCACATGAGACCGCTGCAGGAGTGTCTGGAGGATCAGTGGGACCAGAGGAGAGGCAACTGGGACGACAAGATACGACTGTCTCTGCATGCTCTACAGTCTCTGAAATGGTGGTGTTCAGCTGAGAATCTCCTCAAGGGGGTTTCCTTCCACAAGGACATTCCCACTCAGACTATTGTGACGGATGCTTCTCTCCACGGCTGGGGAGCGCATTCCGGGGAGTTACAGATCCAGGGAACGTGGTCTCAGACGGAGTCCACGTATCACATCAATTTTCTGGAACTCCGAGCTGTTCACTTGGCACTGAAGGCTTTGCATCAGTCCTTCCAGACCAACTCTTTGCTTGTACAGACTGACAATACGACCACAATGTATTACCTCAACAAGCAGGGGGGCTCGAGATCGCGCACTCTGTCGCAGGAGGCGCAGGCGATCTGGCAGTGGCTTCTTGCCAGAGGACTGACGATAACGGCTACTCGTCTACCAGGTGTGCAGAATGTTCAGGCAGACGCACTGAGCAGACTGATCCAGGAAAACCACGAATGGGTCATAAACGACGAAGTGCTCGGAGACGTCTTCGACAGGTGGGGCACTCCAGACGTGGATCTGTTCGCCACCGCCGAAAACAGCAAATGCCGAAACTTCGCATCCAGGTACTACCTGCAGGGAACGCTGGGGAATGCGTTATTTATCAACTGGTCGAACAACTTTCTGTACGCTTTTCCACCCATTCCCCTGATTCTGGTGGTGTTCATCAAGCTGGCCCAGTCCAGGGCGCGGATGATCCTGATTGCCCCGGAATGGCCCAGGCAGTGGTGGTTCACGGACCTGCTTCACCGGTCTCTCCTTCCTCACATTCGGCTGCCGTGCCGGCAGGACCTTCTCACGAAGTTCGAGGGGTAGATGGTGCACCCCAATCTCTCGTCTTTGAGTTTGGCGGCATGGCTCCTGAAATAGTGCAATATGGCCATTTGAATCTCCCTGCAGATTGTATGGACGTACTGAAGGAAGCCAAGAGACCTTCCTCTAGGACTTCTTATGCGTACAAGTAGAAGAGATTTTGCATCTGGTGCAAGTCCAAGAACTATGATCCAACGACATGTAAGGAAGAGGTCATCCTTCCGTACCTTTTACATTTGGCTCAGTCTGGCCTTAATTTTCATTCTAATAAGGTTCATCTCGCTGCGCTGACTGCCTACAGAAAATGCCCTTCACAGACCTCCTTCTTCCAGATCCCTGTGATCAAGGATTTTTTGGAAGGCTTGAAGAAAATGTTTCCTCCTGTCCGGCTTCCTTCGCCTTCATGGGAATTGAATGTGGTGCTGTCCAGATTGATGAGAGAACCTTTTGAACCTATTCAGAAGGCTTCGTTGCAGCACCTGTCCTGGAAGGCGGCGTTCCTCGTGGCCATTACATCGGCCCGCAGGGTGAGTGATATTCAGGCGTTGTGTTGCCAAGAACCCTATACTGTATTTCATGCTGCTAAGGTTGTTATGTGTACTCACCCTAAATTTCTTCCTAATGTTATTTCTGATTTCCATGTTAACCAGACCATAACTTTACCTACGTTTTTTCAGAATCCTTCCTCTCCAGCGGAAAGGTCTCTACATTCCCTGGATGTCAGGAGGGTGTTGATATTTTATCTGGATAAAACCAAGGATATTCGTAGGTCAGACCAATTGTTTATCAACTATGGATCAGTCAGGACAGGTCTTGCTACCTCAAAACAGTCCATTTCGAGGTGGATTGTGTCCTGTATACAGTTGTGTTATCAAAAGGCTAATCAGACCTTAGGGGGTAAACCTAAGCCTCATTCCACCAGGGGCAAAGCTGCCACGACTGCTTTGTTACGTAATGTTCCCATTGCAGAAATCTGCAGGGCGGCCACTTGGAAGTCGGTCCATACCTTTGCTAAGCATTACTGTCTGGACACTGATTCCAGGGCAGACGCTCAGGTTGGGCAGGCTTCGCTGCGAAATCTGTTCGCACACTAGTGGTGTTGTACTTATTTTCTCTCCACCGCCGCTTTGGTGTGGGGATGGGATTGCCATTCTATTCACTAGATTATGACTATACACAGAGATCCCCTACTACAGAAGGAGTAGTTTATGTCCTGTAACTCCAGTTCTGTAGTAGGGGTATCTCTGTTATAGTCATAAGCGCCCGCCCTCCTCCCCGGTGGAGACAGATGTTTATGTTCGGAATGCTACAGGTCTGGCGTTATACGCCTTCAAAAAGAACTGAAAGTAAATGTGACCTGCTGGGCATTCTGGGATACTGAGAAAGTTCTAGAAAGTTTTCTTAAAGGCACAGTATCCCTTTTTGAGCCACATAATGGCAGCCTATGGGGCTTGTCTGTCCTCCCCTTCCTCTCTATCATTCCAGAGGATTTGTTGGTTAAATGTCTAGTTGAAGTACTGGACAGTGTAGCCAGTGGATATAGGCTGCATTATATGTCTTTAAATTCTCTCTTAAGTGTCTGTGCAGGACTGCATTGTTAGACAGCTTAAGAGATTATTTTTGATTGCTCCGGCGTCCACGCTCATGAGCGGCACTATTCACTAGATTATGACTATAACAGAGATACCCCTACTACAGAACTAGAGTTACAGAACAGAAAATACTCCTATTCTTCCATACCTGTAAGATTTAGAAATACAAAAAAGATAGGAGAAAAAGATAGGTTGTAAATTCACCAATGAAGAATGGCACAACATATTTACAAGGACATGTAGAGCAGTTAAAAGGACCGTGGCAATGGAAGTAACATCCAAACTCTCATTATACTAGGGCCACGCTCCGATTAACTTTATTATTGTTTTGGTACTGCATAAATACTTAACACATTGCCATACATGAAGCCTGCCTGCTCTGTGTCATAGCTGCCAGAGGATTGAGCTCAGGTTAATTTAGTGACTTTGAGTGTTCACCCTGACAATGGTTGTGATTATTTTTTGAGGGTCCAGCAAGAGGCAAAAACTCCAGGGCGAGCACACAGAAAAGGTGGATCTCTTACACCCTGAATCTGGTGGATAATAACTTTTCTAAGATGGACTTAGTAATATTCCTACCTAGGTAGGTATCCTTAAGCTTTAGTTCAGAGAGCCCCTTGGAACACAGAGTAAAGAGTCTAACAACGTGAAAGTTGCTGTGCATCATCTTGTCTTTTTCCATAATGGACAAAAAGATTGGGAAGCATGCCACTGCGAGTATAGCAAGATCAGTTTATTAACCTTACTCTGTAAAGGAATATGAATGTCCTCCTTTCTCAGTAATGAAGCCTCAGTCCATCAAAAATGTGGAACTTGAAAACCAGGCCACAGCCTCCCAGAACTGAAAGCACTGCAGATTTATTTGCCTTATTTTGAAATGCTACCCATTGAAAGGTTAGTGACAGTCAGTGGCCCTGTTTATATTCGGCACTCATGCCGTTCATCAACAGGTGGAAGAACAATGAGTGACACCTACTTATGTATGACTTTATAAAATCCATTCTGTAATTGGGAAATAGATACTAGGGCTGTGTGCGGTTACAGTTATGGTGCAAGAGTTCTTTTTGGAAGCAATATGGGCACACCTACTACATTAGTGTCCTTTTTGAGTTGCCTTCCCTTTCTGCAAGTGTGGTAATCCTACATTTAGGAGTCTCATAACAGTGCATTTCCCTCATTTACAAGTTTCTGTGCAGTTATTAGACTATATACTAGCATTTGGGAAAGGATCTAAAAAGAATCCTACAAGTTAGGTTTTGAGATAGTTCTTTTGATGCAGTCCTCTAATCGATTCAGTGTTGGATTTAGAAGTAGACAGTGTATGGTTCTCCAGTTTGAGCACTTTCATTATATTACCATGCATTCTCTATCTTAACCTTTGTGGAAGAGCAATTTTAATTCTGCCTTTACGAAAGTATCAAATGAAAAACTTCACCTCTGTCAAGTGCACTTGAAGAAGATGACAGTACCTAAAGTTCACAAATGTAAAGTATTCCAAGATCCATCCCGTTACAGTGAGGATTGTAAAATCGTGGTACTCTAAAGAAGATATCTAGGTGACCCACTGTGCAAAATATTAATAAATCTGGGCCAAGGTGTTTTCTGTTAAATCCTTCAACGGACACTTGAGTTTGAAATGAACCTAGTCAATGTGTGCACTATTCTCTGGTTGGTCATGAGATAGCAACGTATGGCAGTTGATTAAATTCACAAGGTCAAGACTCCCCGGGAAAAACGTAAACTTAATTTTCTTGAAAGGGTCCATTTTGTACAAGGTTGTCCTCTGTAAGAGATAATATTCAGAGGAATATTTCTCGTGATCTGTCGTCTGAGGTGGTGAAAATTATTACGTCCAATCCTACCAATTTATTTTCACACTGCTATATTCTTTTATTAAAATACAATGTAAACATGTATTATGTGTTACTGTAAATTGCCTACTATTTCGGTTGTAAATACTTGTCTAGCCCATGTTCTTTCTCTCAAACCACATCCAGTATCCGTCTTCACTCAAATATTTGTTTTGCCAAATGCTATTGTCCCCTGTTTTAAATAAATTTGAGGGGCACATCCATTCAACCACCGAAAATGCATTTTTCTTAACTGCTCTGATAACCAATCCACCAGAGAGGCAGATACTGAGTGATGAAGCTGCGTCAGATTCCAGAGCTGAGAGTTGAAATGGTGGTGGATAGTATGAACCCCTTAACTGTCAAAGGATGAATGTGGAGCAGCAGGTACATAGAGACAGTGGTCTGTCCATTCAGCACTTCAAGTGGAAATTTAAGATGGTTTCCAAGCAGCCTTTCTAGCTGTGCCCATTCCCAGTCTAGACTTCCACTGTAGTCGAAGGTGAAGACTATGAACATTCCCCACCCCCAACCCCCTCATCCCCAGTATCACTATGTTTCCCTTTAGTGCGGTCTTTGAGGAGTTCTAACTATTTCTTGTGACTCCTGTTAGGGCAGATTACTTGGCATGAACTGTGAGAAGAGTGGCACTAAAAATGTCTTATCTACAGGAGATTTTTCCTGCAATTCATGCCCTTCTTATTGTGGCCTGCAAAGGAATTCTGGGATGGGACACTGCCTGTGAGACCATACTGTTTCCACTGAGAAGAATTGCCATAGAGCTTTGGGACCCAACTGTTAATAGAGGAGTAGTATATGAGCAGTGCAAGAATGATGCTTAACAATCCGCATCTGTTGCAAGGACTTTGGCTTGGTCTCTAGAGAAATATTTTAGTGTACATGAGAAATAGAGTATACAGTCTTGAGTTCTGAGTCTCAACCCATTTCTTTTGGCACCCCCTTTTGGAGGTGGAGGGCTCTCAATTCATCTATGCAGTTTTCACACGCACTACTTTAGTGGTAATGTATTTTTCACAACAACTCGCATCTGGCCCTATTCTGAACTAAATAGCCATTTCTGCCGCCAGTGGGGCCCCTGGATCTGATCATCATCACATTTTGAGTACCCTGTTTGATGGAGGGGCGAATGAAGGGCCTTTATCGGTTCCACTACGAGGACCGTCTGTTGCTCTGCCGCAAGTCCAAGACAAGTTAGCGGCTCCTGGGCTGACACTCCCGATGTTGCCGATGCCCCGACTCTGACCCGTGGGAAGCTGTTAGGGCCTCACCAGCCGGGGTTAGAGAACTTTCACCTGCCCCCCTTCCCCTGAGTGGGGCACAGCAGCAGGGCCTGGGCGGCCGACGTGTGAGTACGGTTGGTCCAAGCAGGGCGTGCTCTTCTGACCGGCATCCATGTTGCAGCCTGCCTCGCCTCGCCTCTCCCTGTGAGAGTTCGAGGGTTGTGACCTGCGGGGAACGAGTCTTTGAGGCCCAGGCGGAGAGGCTGCTATCACCTACTGCCATTGCAGGGCCCGTGGGATAATAATTGGAGCCTGCGAGGGGTGAACAGCATTGTGACATCCGTCACGCACACTCAACGACTGCCAAGAGGGTGATTCATCTGGAGTCTGTGAGAGCGCAGGGCTCCTACTACCAGCCGGCTCCTGTGCCGCAGTGAGACCACAAAACTGGCAACAAATGGCAGAGAGGTTTGGGCTCAAGGGGAGGCCTTCGCAACTGAAGGCCAGGCTGCAAAAGGGGGTGCTGCACGGCCCCCGAGTTCTGACTTTCCGGGGCAGCACCTAGACAATCGTTGGCACTGTTGGCCACGGCACGGGGCTGATAGGTGCCCCCAAGCAAACCCTTTGACCTTCAGAATGGCTGTGCGACACTGCCGCAGATGGGTCGACTGCAAGGGCGGGGTTGCTTCCCTGGCTGCCCCTCATCCAATCCTAAAGGTGATCTCCCATGACCAACGCAGCCACGGAGCCCTGGAAAACTTAATTTCGAGACAGCACTTCAATGACTTGTGAGACATTTTGCTGACTGTTCTTGATGATGGCCACCTGTTTACCTGAATGCCCTGTCTGCCCCACTAGGGACACACAGTGAGGCTCCCTTAGCCCACTCTGACACCTGCTTTGCATACTTCTGCTCTATGCGACACCCTCCTATTCTCCCCTACATCGGTCCCTTCCTTGGGCTGTTTTCGGCCCCCTGCCTGATGAGACTCTAGGGTATTGCCTTGATTAGGTCTTTTTCCTTCTGAGCATGATGGGACTGCACCTCCTCCTTAATAATTGGTCCTCAAACCCTTGTGTTGCTCTGATGTCAACCCCCACTCCAACCTCCCCCCCCCCCCCCCCCCCCCCCCCCCCCCCAAAAAAGCTGGACATCAAGTATGCCATGCAATACCCAGCATGTTTGCTGGTTGTTACTGCTCAAGGAACTGTGTTATTCTCGGACCCCAAAGAAGTGTGGGACTGGCTCAGTAAGTCCAGAGGAAGGAGATGCCATGCAACCACGGTCCTGTGGTCGCTCAGGTCATGAGTGAAGGGCCTCCACAATGCGTCTGGTCCATAGGAGAGCATTGAAGGCAGCGTGCAAACTTGCTGTTTCGGGTTCAGAGCAGTGTTTCCCTACTGTCAAGGGTGGGGCGGATGGCTCGGATTCAGGCCCCGACTCTGACTGCACACTTGACACTGCCCTGATTGGGGAAAAACCTCAGGTCACCCTGCATACAGATGGTAACATTCACTGATCTCAGTTGGTTGTGATGGTGGGCTTGGAGGGCAAATTTAGAGGTGCTTTACCCTCCCCTTCTGTGAAGGCAGCCCTCACTATTTACCCATAGTGACCCAGTGGTGTGGTTTCTCTGGCTGGTTTCGATCCCACTCCGCTGACGTTCATTTCATTTTAGGGGCTTCATCTTGTTCCAAGCACTGCTGCATAGGTGACTTTCTGGCCTACTGGTTTGTTTGATTGAGGATGCCTGTTTGGATGGAGGATGTTGCCTTACTGTCCTGGCGAGGGGGCAGTGGGGTTTTATTTTAGTTGTGTTTGGTTGTGGATATAGTGGGTGCCTATTCTCTCCCCGACCACAGCCTGCTTTGGAGGTATTGCTGCCGAGCAGCTTAGTGCACCTTGGGGCGCTGCTGCTTGGTGGTCCTAACTGAAGATGGGAGATAACATTATTACCTACAAACTCCTCTCCCAGAATGTGTGGGGTTTCAATAGTATGGTTTAGTGTTTTAAGGTGCAGGCTTACCTGCGGCGCAGAGAGGTCCATTTAGCGTTACTGCGATAGACACATCTAAATACTAGAGAGGGGTGTCATTGTGTAAGCTCTGGAGAGAAGCCATAGGGTTTACACAACTGCCTTTACTAGAGGGTTCTTAATTTGTGTTCGACCTGGAGTTCCCTTTGAGGTCACCAGTGAGATGGTAGACCCTGAGATGCGTTATTCCATTCTTATGGCTGGCTGGACGGCAGTGACATCTCTTTTGTCAATGTTTATGCACTAAATGTCGAACAACCCCTATTTTTGACACACTGTCCCATGTTCTGGCTCTTCTATTCCCGCTCGTGATCATCTTTGGGGGGGGGGGGGACTTTAACTGTGTCCCTTATGTGGATTGCTCTCACCCTCCGCTGAAGGACTCCCCTACCAGCCATGTGGCTGGAAAATTCTCTGCCTGGCAACAACACTGGGGTCTAATTGATGGATGGTTTCATCTCCACCCCCAAAACCGGGATTACTCAATCCACTCAACTGTACATGCCCTTCATGTCTCCGTAGACACTTTATTGAGCTTCCATGACATGTTAGAGGCCATCAGGGGTATTGAATACTTGGCCAGAATCATTTCGGATCATGATCCCTTACTGATGGCATTACGCTGGAGGACCACCCGAACATGGATTCCAAACTGGTGTCTGAAGACTGCCTGCTTAGAGGACTCAGTATTTTGTGATACTCTTAGTGAACATATCCAGCACTTCTTTGCTGAGAATGAAGGTACTACCTCCTCAATCCTTAACTGAATGAGTAACCCAAACGTTTGAGGGAAGTTGTCCTTCACAAACAGATCCTTAGGGAGATGGACCGGGAGTGGAGTGAGCGGCCAGACCTCCATCAGGCTGAATTGGAAGCAAAAGAAAGGGTAGCAGTACATGTGGAGCACCACCGCTGTCTCGATTGTAAAGAGTATAAGATCAATGCATAAAATGAGAGAGAAAAGACGTGTCCCCTATTGACATGGTTGGCTAACTCCGCTCATCGTGGCTTTCCGATCCTGGAGCTCGTGGCTCCCGCTGGGACCAGACTCCATACACAGGGCAACATTAACTGAGCCTTTGCTGACTATTATGCCTGACTATTTGCGAGGGGGCTTGCAACACTGGGCTGTGGCATTCATGAGAGGCTTATGGACCTCCCTCTTCTTTGCCTATTGTTGGAATTAGCAGAAGTGCTGGGTTGGATATTTTGGAGAAAGAAATTTGGGCCCAAGTGAGTCAAATGACTTGCGGTGGAATTATATGCCACCTACATTGATCCGCTAGCCCCTTCGCATGGCTGCTTAATATTATGAGACATTAACGGCCCATTTTTGTAGGAGGTCCATATTATTCCCCTGTCCAAACCTGGGAGACTGGTTACTGATGTAACAGCTGCTGTAAATGTTAAATGCCTATAATAAGCTCCTCAGCAGAGTACTAGTGCAGCTATTGTTACCCCACTAGCAGGACTTGATCAACACAGATCAGTCTGGGTTTATTCCCTGCCTCAGCACTGCAATTAACATCTGGCGCTTATTGGTGGCTCAGACCCATCTTTACCGGATTGGGCCAGCCTCATGTTTATTGACATAGAGAAAGCCTTTGACAGCCTGGAATGGGACTTTCGCCATGCTATCATGCTCCTTATGGGGCTGTGGTACCGATTTGTGAGGTGGACCTTCTTGTTATATGTGCCTACTGTAGCGCAGCTCAAAACTGGGTGAGTCCTCTCTGAGCAGTGTGCAGTGGAAAGGGGGCCCGTCAGAGTTGGCCGCTGTCTCTCCTGCTTTTTGTCCTTGCTTGGGAGCCCCTAGCGTGCTGGGCATTACATCTTGTAGCCTCCCACACTAAATCTCTCTCTATGCCAATGACCTGGCGCTTTACCTGAGTGACCTACGCAAGAACCCCGACAAGGCCATGCGACCTCTCACATCCTTTACAGGCTTTTCTGGACTCTGAATAAACTGGCTTAAGACAGGCCTGTTCCCGGTCTGCGAAGTCAGAACTCTACCACCAACCTTGTGTTACATGCAATGGGAACCAAATGCAGTGAAATATTTAGGAGTCCATATATATCTGAAAGAGACTTCTAGCTGCAGATTCCCTACCTTTGAATTTCCGAGGTGTCAGACTGGAACCGTAAACTTTTGTGTGAGCAGTACCCATGCTCGCCATCGGGGGGCTCCGTTCAGCTCCGCGTTATGTCGCTGGCGTCTGTTGTGACATCGCGGTCACCTATATAGGTGCCACCCAGATATGTGTACGTCAGTTCTTTTCTTTCCGTGCCAGTTAGCGCTGATCCAGAGAAGAGCTATCCCTCTGTCTCTTGTTGACAGACTTTTTTCGACATTTTGTCAAGAGGATTTTTCTTGTGTGTCAAAGGATGACCTCTAGATGGGTAAGTGTTGAGCCGAGTGGCGCCTGTTACTGCGTCATGTTGGTTACCGACCCTCATCCTGTTTTTTTATGGTGTCTCGAGCACGACCACGACTTGAGGTCATGCTCAGACTTCCGGGCATTGGTGCTGAAGTCCTTGAGGGAGCCATCCATGAAGCTACTTGTGGCCTGGCATCGACACCATTGAGCATGGTCCCAATCGAGCAAGGGAAGGTCGCGGGAATGCTTTAGGAGCCCCAAGCCTTCTTCGTCGCACTCGTGGTCCACTGGACGCTCGGGGAAGAGGCATATGAAGAAGTGCAAATGCACTTATACTTCACCTCGTCTGTCATCCGTCAATGAGCTGGGTGGGGCACATCGACACTCCAAGCACGGTTCTGCGGAATTGTTGTTGCCTGGTCTGCTCTGTCCTCCCCCTCCCCCCCCCTCATTTCTCTGAGCCGGTGTGACCTTGCTCAAATTAAATAGTTTCATGAGGCCATGCGCAGTGTATTTGAGCAGGCCGACCAATCTGGAGCACCTTCAGGCCCCTCAGGTTGGAGGAGACCTCATCAGGCTTCATATCAACTGCTTCCATGGGGTCAGCGCCGGTCATGCCAACGCGACCTTCCCCTGAGCCAGTCCCGAAGGTGGTGCTCCTGGCACCAACGGTTCCCACGGACAGCGCCCGCCCCATTCTGATACCAGACGACTCTGAGTTGGATTGATGTTGGTCAATATCTGCGCCGACAGAGCACAGAGGTTCTGTGTTGGTGCCTGTTCATTTTGAAGAGGTTTCAGGCATGGGAAAAGAATGTGAGGGGTCTCTGGACCCTTTAGAACATCTGTTTGGACACTCCTTGTAAGGAATTGGAGTGGTATGAGGAGCTGGCAGAGGCCCGTGGTCTGGACACCTCTCCAGATGCTAGTATGCTCTCTCCATCCACTGTGGCTACAGAGGAGGGAGAATCTTATGCTATGGTGGTGAAGAGGGCAGAGGAGGTCATTGACTTGCTCTCGGTGCAGGTCAAGACTAATATCTTGACTGAAGTACTTTAACCTGGGGCTTCCTTATCTGAACCCATTTTGCCATTAAATGAGGTACTTACAGATGTCTTTCTAGGCACTTTGTCCAAGCCTAGCACAGGGGTTCCTGTGACCAGGACAATGGCTCGCCACTCACACCCTGCCCGTGGTGATCCAGGTTCTTCAGCCAACACCGAACACACTTGAGAGCTTGGTAGTTCAGGCTTCAACATCCCATGGCGCTTTCTCTTACACTCGCCTGGTGGGGGAATCGAAGAGGCTGAATGCACTTGGGTAGATGATGTTTTCTTCCACCAGCCTTGCCTTGCAGTCGGTAAACACCCCATGCCGATTTGGCCATTTCTCGCACACTTTTTGGGAAATGGTTACCCAAGTGCTACCACCGGTCCCGGAGGAGGCCCGGACCGTGCTCTCCCAAGCAGTGAAAGATGGGAGAGATGTGGCAAAGTTCACTATCAGGTGTGGTCTGAATATGACTGACTAACTGGCCTGAGCAGTTAAGTCGACAGTGGCCTTACAGCACCACGCCTGTCTGAGAACATCTGGCTTTTTGGGGGATGTCCAGGCCAATATTATGGACATGCCCTTCAATGGGACTTATCTCTTGGACAGAAAGCAGACTCGGCACTGGAGTGCTTAAAGGACTCACTGGCGATTACAAAATAGGGGAGTGATTGAATTCAGGAAATTCAGAGGCTGGAATCAATATAATAGTATCAAAACAAACAAATACCTCTGAAACAATATATAAAGCTGTACTTGTGCCACAGTAGTCCTTTTTATTAACTCTGGGCTTAATTCATTTTTTAATTCCTTTTCAATTTTTTTAAGTAAAGGTTCCTTTCACATAACGCATACAAACATACACCTCTGTGTTTTTTATATATAAAGACTTTTTTCAAAAGAACTAACAAAAACAATATTTACATCACATACATATATTATACTACTAACAACAACAACAAAATTCACACATAAAAGCAACATCAAGCGTAATTATAGTGATGCTTTCAATTTACAAAGGAATAAGCTTCCCATCAGAACTTTAAAGTCCTAGTGGCTTGCGTTTAGTATTGGGACCTTTTTTGTTTTTGTCCTCAATGTTGTCTATTCTCTAGGTCCTAAAGAGGTCAGAGACTTTTTTTCAAACTCTAATCTTGAGCTTACTAAGTGCAGCTCAAGACTCCTATTATTTGGCGTGATATTTTCTGCGGTTGCTCTAGGCCTCTTGATAGTAAGAGTCAACGTGTTTCGACCTTCATTGGTGGGGTGGGGGAAACCAGGATGATGAATTTATACGAAGGTCTTCATCAGGGCAGGACTGTGTTTGGTTAGGACGTGTATTTCCTGTGTGAATGAAAATAATAATGCTGTATATCTATTACCTATACTATTTACACTTAAGTGATACTAGTGCTTGGCTCCTTACATGCTAGGTTGGACTTTTGTAATGCGCCGGAGTACAGTTGTTTATAGCCGCCTTGGCTTGTCAGTTCAGTCTGTTCTTTTGGCGTTCTAAAGTTGTGATGGTAAAGAAAGAGGAATACCTTTAATTTTGAGACTTTGTGTATATATTTAATAAAAGGCATACACTGTCGCCATTGGGTATTTTAGAGGGTTGGTGATTTTTTGAAAAAGGAGCACCATTTGAATGAAAAACGTGCTGCACATGCTAAACCTGTATTGAGCATTAGTGTGTGCTCATTTCATAGTCATGAACTGCCCCTCGTGCGAGGAATTTCCAAGTCAGGTCCGTGCCTCATGCTGTCCCTGTTAGTTGGTCAGAGCTCAGTGTAGTATTAAATGTGCTACATCAAAACAACATGCGTGCTCGAGGGACCGGCATTTTGGGGTTTTAGGTGTAACGTCATTCTCGACAGCTTGCATACCTTATTTTATGTTCATAGTAGGCGCATCTATTTCCGAGCTCTCCTCTATGTTCCACAGGTTTCTGCTCTTCAATTCTCCAGGCGTTCTCGCATATTACACACCGGCCAGCATTAAGAACAACCCGGTTCGCCTTACTTTCGCTTACTTGCGTTGAGCGTGATTATGCATGTGACGTATGTGGTGCATCTAGCCTGACTTCGCCTGACTTCCTGTATCGGAGATGTCATGGCGACTGTGAGAAGTTGGCCTGATATGTGATGTCCACTATTCTAGTGGGCACCCTGTATCAGTCCAAACAACCCTTATGGTGGAGGTTGTAAAGTCAACCTTCTAGACCAGCTATCCTAGTGGTAGCATGGACAAAGCAGTCTTAGGCTAATACTTCAGAGAGCATGTGAAGCCAATTGTTTTCCCAATAATAACTCCTTGAATACCAAAGGAAAGGACACCACACAAGGTGTATATATACAATATATATGTATTTATTACCAACACAACCGCTCTGCACTCTTTATGAGGTCAGAGTTCGAGATACAGCACAAATGACTCAATAAGCATACTATAAGTTGACCAAATACAATTCTGCCCTAGGGGCTTCACGAACCATATACTAAATAAGTGGTATAAAAACCACTTCAGAACAGGTGAATAGGCCTAGGACCTAGGGAATCGCTGGGACTACGCTGAACAACCACAGGTTAGGAAGTTGGAGTCTCACAGGATGCGTGTGCAGTGGCTAAACACACACGCAGGTTCTCATAGACTTTCAATGGTAACGTAAAAGTTAGAAACTAGTTGATTTCAGACAGTCCGGGTGGACTTGCGGGGAAACCCAGTTAGAACAGGACACTTAGATAGGTATTACCCACGGGAGCACCGGAGTACTCGAGTTACCTCACCCAGGGAAGCTGGGTGCACAGGTGTGAAGTTGTGTTGGGTTTTGTCGTCGATTCCTATGGAGAGCTGCAGGAAGATGCTGCAGGCGACCAGGAGGAAGATGTCCGGATGGATCCAAGGGTGGATCGGAGAAGTGAAGAACCTGAAAGCAGAGGGGACAGAGTCTGGGTCAATAGCCAGTGACCAGGAAGGAACCAGGCGATGTCGAGCTGCAAACAGGTGAAGAGGTTAAGCTTGTCTCTGCAGCCACGTGGACCAGGAGGCGTCGACAACAACCAGGAGCTGGATACGGACTGTCCCACGAAGGCTCTCGCTGTTGGCGGTGTCGGCTCCCGGATCGGAATCAACAGGCCTTGGCAAAGGCAACCCGAGTAGGAAGTGAAGATCGGCTTCTTGTACAGACCAGCAAGGTCTGTGGAGCTTCCCCTTTACAGGAAAGCAAGAGCAAGCCCAAAGCAACCAGGCAAGCAGCGTTGTTTTAAAAATGGAGTCTTCAAGATGGCCACTAGCCAGCGGGCTAGCAACCGCAAAGACGCGTCGGGAGGAAATGCAAGAGCAGGCCCCACGCGGCACTCGTGGAGTCTGGAGGGCTGAGCTTCGGTGCACTCAGGGTTGGGGCTTCTCAAGTCCCAATGTACAACTTCGAGGACGCCTCAGAAGCTGCACAGTTTAGCAAAGAGAAAAATGGCCAGGTGTCCGGTCCCACGTCTCTCGTGTCCGCCACAGGTCTCAGCTTTGCTGGAGGTGTGGGTGTGGGTCGGGGTCGGAGAAGTCCGGAAGTCCAGTCCTGTGAAGCAGGTTCGTCTGGATCCTTCGGGAGCGGCAACAAAGCAAACCGGCAATTCGCTAGGTGGTGCCTGTTTGCACAGGGTGGTCACTCCTTGACCACAAGGGAAATTCTTCAGTCTTCTAGTTGCAATAGAATGTCGAAGGTCCAGAGTTTCGTGTCAGAGTTTCAGTTCAGGATAATCTAAAGTCTCTAGACTCAGCTCCTAGCTTTATACGAGTTAAAGGGGCTGGATTACCTGCTAGGTCCCTCCTATGGGTGGGACCAGGGAAGGTGGTGGTTACACCCCTTTCCCTTTGTCCAGTTTCGCAACAGAGCTAGGGCTGGAGTACCCCAGCAACTGGTTTGAACCGGGCTATGCATGGAGCACCTTGTGTGCCCGAGGCAGTGTCTCATTTCATTCAACCCACCCTGCCCCAATACATTGTAGCCTGTCTGGGGTGGTGCTAGCACCTCCCAAGGCAGGAATTCTATTGTCCAGGCCTCCCTCGCTGGAAGGGCTCCCAGCTGCAGGAGGTCAGACTTGTGTCTCTGGCAGCAGCATCCATTTTGTGATGCTGAGGCTCTGTTTAACTTTAACCGGGTAAAGCTACAACTACATGTCTTCTCCCTCTAGAAGGGTGGAATGCTACCCCCGTCGCCAGAACTGGCGAGGGGGTAGTATTCCAAAGCGTATGACACCTTACACGACATGTTTTGATAAAGCCAAACCAAAGTTAGCATTAACCGCGAGGATTATAATGCACTTAAGAGTATATGGTATGACTATATCATAGAACAGCTATAAGGACATGGTTCCGAAAGCTGCAAATAGGCTCAGTTCATGCTAGAGCACCATCTCACATAAAACCAAGCACTCTGCCTTCAGGATTGTTAAGGCTTGCCATAGGAGTGACTTATAGGTGCATATGTGTCTATATATAATGGTAGGTATAGAGATACTATACCTCAGCAAGGGGTGATTACAGGACCTTGCCCCAGCTGAGTGATCAGCCAGTTGTGTCAATGTGGATGGGCAGCTAGGGGTGGCATAATACATGCTGCAGCCCCTGGTAGGCCATGGATGCACCTATGCCCTGGGTACCTATGGTACACTATACAGTGGCTCATAAGGTGACCCAATATCCAATTGGAGATGTACCTAAAGTACATGAAGTCCATTTTACAGTGCGAGCAGGTAGCCTGGGGCCCTGATTAGCAGGATCCCAGGCCAACTAAGTCGAAAACCAGCTAAACACTAAGCAAAAAGTTGGTCAGATATCCACCTTCCTACACAACCCCCCAAACTAAAGGAGATCAGGCTATCCTTGACCAGGTAAGCATATATTGCCAAGTGGCCATATAAGGAAGTTCCTGCACTAGCATGGTTACCCCCTGTCTCATGGTCCACTAAGCAAGCCCTTACCCTAAGGGTATCATAGGGTCTCCACCATAGGGAATCCCTGCCTGTGGTGTGTTTGGCAAAGTAAAAGGCTGGTGTTGAGATGGAGTTCTGGAGTGAGGCTCCTCTAATGTAGGGCTCAGCTTCCTCCAATCATCTTCCACCATGTAGGCCTTTCTTTCCTTGACTTAGTTGCACTGTGCTCTCAGGGTCAACCTCTGGCTACCTACAGCTGGAGGCTGGGTCCCTTTTGTTGGCTCACTGGAGGAACAGGTCAGGTTTGGGGCCCTTAGGTCCCAGGTTTGGCTGTGCCCAACAGAGTCCATCTGGGGGAAGTTCCTAACCAAGTGTAAGGGAGATCCTCAGGAGTTTTTTTTAGAATTTTCACCTTACTAGGGCTGCTAGCTTTGGTGCCCCTAATCTGCTGATGAGGGTGTTCCTGTGGACAGGGGGCCCTTTTCGGTCCACTGGCCTCCCTGACCTCTACAGCCCTGGGCTGACGGAGGCAGGGTAGAAAGGGGCAGGTTACCTGCTCCAGACTGGGTCCCACCTTGGAAGGGTCCACTGACATCAGGGGCTCTGCCAGGCTAGGCCTGACTACCTCTGGGGCAGTTCCTTCACAAGGGGTAGGGTCAGTTCCCTGAGGAGGCTGACTCTCACCTAATGTCTGGTGGGAGGGAGACTTTTCTTCCTCCCCAATACTCTCTGTCTGAGTGGAGTGATCCATAGTTTCAGGCTTCACAACACTAAAATCTGTTTGAGTTTGCGCTGTGGCCATCACAGCCCTGCCAACCTTTTCAGGGAAGTCTGCTTGAGCTTGGGCTGTGACAACCACAGCCCTTCCAAACTTTTCAGGGAGGAATTCTGCTTGAGCTGGGGCTGTGACCAACACAACCCCACTAACCTTCTCTGGGAGGCCTACCATTTTGGAATGGGTTTCTTGTTCTACCCCAGCCCAGGCTGAGATCTCTAGATCATTGCTGGCAGTACCTAACATCGGACAAATGGGTCTTGCAGATCAATCGGGATGGCTACTCACTACCTTTTCTGTCTTTACTCCTCCTTTACCAGCCAACTGAAGAATGGCTGGCGAAGGATAATCTGTTATTGCTCCGAGGGGAGGTTACATCCGTCCTGGCCAAGGGAGCTTTAGAAAAGGTTCTGATTTAACAAATAGGCAGTGGTTGTTACTCTCGCTACTTTTTGATACCAAAAAAGAACAAAGGATTAACCCTATGCTAGACCTCTGGACCGTCAATGTATTCTTCGAAAAGGAGAAATTCAAGATGCTTACGTTGGCTCAGGTCTTGTCTGTCCTAGACCAAGTAGGCTGGCTGGTAGTTTTCGACTTGCAGGAAGCATATTTCACATCCCCATTCAGCTGGCCCACAGTCGATACCTGCAGTTCAAGGTAGGCCACAAGCATTTTCAGTTCACTGTGCTACCCTTTGGCCTTACCAGCGTTCCTCGGGTGGTCACCAAAGTGATGACGGTGATTGCAGCTCATCTGTGCAGGTTAGGGGTTTCAGTCTTCCCCTACTGCGACGACTGACTGTTGAAGGCGTCCTTGCCCCCAGACTGTCTACCACCTCCAGACGACAGCAGATCTCCTGCATTCGCTGGGGTTCACTATAAACAAGCCAAAGTCACACTTGACTCCTTATCAGATGCTCCCTTTCATCGAACACAGTGCAGTTTTGGGTTTATCCTCTTGTGCAGCTAGTACAGGATAATCAGGTTATGATACAGATGTTTCAGCTTCTATCCTGGATTTCGTTGAGAGTGATTCTGAGCCTGCTGGGTACTTATGGCCTCCTGCATACTGTTGGAAAATCATGCCCGATGCGGGCTCTGCAATGTGACCTGAAGTTCAAGTGGGCGCACCATCAAGGGAATCTCTCTTACATGGTTCATATCTCCGAGGGAACTGCAAAAGACCTTCAGTGGTGGTTAACAAACCGCCATTGGGTCTAAGGCAGATCTCTCTCCCTTCCCCATCCAAATCTCACAGTGGTGACAGATGCATCACTCCTAGAATGGGGCAGCCACCTGGGAAAGGTGGAGATCAGAGGGCACTGGTCTCCGGGAGGGTTGGGGCTCCACATCAACTGGTTGGAGCTTTGCGCAATCCAACAAGCATTGAAAGCATTTCTTCCCTCTGTCAAGAGGAAGTTGGTGCAAGTGTTCACAGACAACACGACTGCCATGTGGTACTGCAACAAGGAGGGCGGTGTGGGGTTGTGGACCATTTGTCAAGAGACCCCTATGCCTCTGGATCTTGTTGGAACAGCAGGGCATGAACCTGGTGCTTCAACACCAGGCAGGTTCAGCTGTCGATGCCTAGCGGATCATGAATGTGTCTCCAGTCTGAGATGGCACAAGGTCTCTTTCAACATTGCGGAGAGCCTTGGTTGGAGCTGTTTGCCTCCGAAGCGAATGCTCAATGTTAGTAGTATTGCACAATGGAGTTTCCAAAGCGGCTATCGCTCGGCAATGCTTTTTGTCGCGAGTGGAGCTTAGGCTTCCGGTACAGCCTCTCCGACCCATACCACCTCTGCCCAGAGTTCACAAGACAATAAAGAAGACGGACCCAAGTAATTCTTATGGCTCGGACTGGTCAGGGAGAGTCCGGTATCCCAAGCTTCTTCAAATGAGCATCGATCCTCAGATCAGGTTGCATCTTTTTCAACAGCAAGGAAGGGTCCTCGACCTGAACCTGTCAAATCTCTGCCTACTTGCGTGGAGATTGAGTGGTGATAGTTGATAGTGTTTGACCTTCTTCTCAAAGTATATAGTGATCTTGGCAGCCAGGCAGCCCTCCATCAAGACGGTATATGCCTACCAGAAACGTCAATTGACCCTCTTTCTGCTTCTCTATCTAATATTCTTCTTTTTATTCTTACTCTTGCCCAGCAGGGATCTTCTTTGAGCACACTCAAGGGTTATCTTTCTTTGTCTGCTTTCTTGCAGCAGCCTGACCTACCCTCTTTATTTAAGTCCCCTGTTGTGAATAGGTTTCCTTAAAAGGGCTTGTACATATGTTTCTCCCTACATCCTTTATCTTGCCGCAGTAGGATCTAAATCTGGTTCACACATATCTCATTTGTGCTCCCTTTGAGCCATTACACAATTGTCCCCTCCCACTGCTTACCATTGAGACAGTCTTTATAGTGGCAATAACATCTGCTCAAAGGGTGAGTAAGCTGCAGGTTTGTCATCCAAGCCATCCTATCTTATGACTTTCCTAGATATGGTGGTGCTTCGCACCCGTGACTCATTCCTTCCTAAAGTGGTGACCCCATTCCATCTGGGTCAGAAGGTCACACTGCCCATCTTTTTTGCTTCTCCGAATCCCTCTAAGGAAGTGGAGCATTTCCCTCGCCTGGACCCAAAAAGAACATTGTCCTTCTACCTTGACTGCCCAAAAGAGTTCCGGCTTGATGACCAACTCTTTGTGGGTTACATAGGAGCTAAAAAAGGCCAGGCAGTGCAGAAATTAACCATTTCACACTAGTGTGTTGCCTGTATGCAGTTCTGCTACGCCCTTGCCAGGAAGAAGCCTTCTGAAAGTTTTACGAGCCCATTCCACCAGGGGGAAGGCTGCGACTACGGCGTTGGCTGGTTGAGTGCCAGTCCTGGACATCTGCTGGGCTACTACGTGGGCTTCGCTGCACATGTTTGCAAAACACTACTGCTTGGCTAGTTTGGTCCACAGGTACTGGCCTTTCTCCTTTTTGGTCCTGCATGGCTTTCTAGTTTATTAAATCTGTCTGCTGCCCATCGCCAGGAAGTATGGCTTGCGTATCTATTCAAAGTGAAGGAATCTGCAGCTAGAAGTCTCCCTGGTGAACGGGTTACTTACTTTCGGTAATGCATTATCTTGTAGAGACAATATCTAGCTGCAGATTCCTTACAGATCCACCTATGCCATCCCACTCTGTAGACTCAATAATAGGGCTAGAGTTGATCCCCTTTACAGGCCCTAGTTTTGACGCACACTAGTCAGTTCACTTCATGGCTCTGCGCTTCTGGTGTGGAAAAACTGAAAAGTAACTGGTGTACACGCGCCTGGTTGGTGCCCATATAGACTGCAACTTCACTACTGATGCCAGCAACGTTTCGCTGACCCAAACAGTCACCTGATGGCACACAGGTGTACTGCTCACGCAAAAGTTTCTGGATCCTGAGAAATTAAATGGTAAGGAATCTGCAGTTAGATATTGTTTCTACCAGATAATGTGTTACCAAAGGTAAGAAACTTGTTCATATGGCACGATTTCTGACTTGTTGAAAGGCAATGAGGGGCGGCTGTGGCAGACTTCCAGGCGAGCTCGAGCTTTTGGAAGATACTGCTGTTGTCGGTTGCGATAGCCATAGCTAAAATGGCCTAGACTCAACCCTGATTGATTTAGTTTGGAACAAGTTTCGGCGTTGCATCGCACTGGCTATGTTGAAACAGCCCTACATGGACAGGGGGATGAATGCCTCAGACTTTCAGGCTTGTTACCTGGTGGTGCATGGGGTGGCTTAGCGGACAGGGAGCCCCAGGGCAATTGGAACTGTCAGACCTCCCTGACCAAGTCTGATTATGAACTCTCAGACTGAATCCGAAAAGAGACCCCTCTATGGGATGGCACAACCTGTGGGTACTGTTGGCCTATTGGTTTAGGGTACTCCGACGAGCACAGAGCCAAGCCCCATACTCCCCAAATATTCTACTTCGGGCCCTCCTTACGCGAGTCGGAGGGGTTGAATGGTTGACTATTGGACTGGGCTGAGGCATGATAGGAGACGGTGCTCTTACCCTCACACTGCTGCATGAGCAATGGGAGGCAGTCCTTGGCTCCCCTGTTACTAATGGGGACTGGGCAAAGATGTGGTAAGTAGCACCCAAACGCCTGGCTCAAACCTATCAATTATGACATACTGCATCGAGCTTACCTCACGCCCCTTTTCCCTCCAACTACCCCTGAATACCCCCGTTGTCATTCCGATACTGGGGATGTCATCCACATGTAATGAAGCTGTCCTAATTTAACCTACTACTGGATGGGGTTGGGAAATTTCCTTGCTGAAGTTACAGACCATCCCCAGACCCCGCTCCAAATTCTGCCTCTTAGGTCTATACCCCTGACTAGCGAAACAGATAATCCCAGTTCGCCTCATTGATTTGGCCCTGGTGTTGGCTAACTGTGGAATCACAATGCACTGGAAGCAGTCCGTAGGACCCAGAGTGGAGCCCTTGAAGACGAAACTCCTGTGGTGAGTGGCCTGCACAGGGTAGAAAGAATATAGAATTTGCACAAGCCTGGAAAGTACTTCTGAATGACCTGCGAGGGGGCGCAGTAGACAGCGATGGCTCTCTATCTGATATGGGGCGGTGGCTGAGGGTCGCTGAATGGCCCGGGACTAGATTCCCTCTGGACATTGGGCTGATGCAGCGCTGTGAAGTTGTTCTGTACCCCTATTGTCTTGCTATGGCACTTCAGTACTGGTAACACCTGGGCAGGCGTGTAGAGGTGTGGCACTTATCTCACCTCCATTTGGGCCATTCACCCGACTTAATGGGGGGCAAGAAAGAACACCAAGGGAGTTGGGGGGAGGGCGAGGAAGCAGCTAAGGACACATGAATGATGGCTTGAACATGGTCCCCCTTCCTATTAGGACGGTGCATGGGTTGATTTTCTGCAACTATGGGGAGGATTATTACCCCTTGGTATATGTACCCTGTCTTGGGTCATGCATGTGACTCTGTTTATTATTAATCATCAGGGGGTTGCTAAACCAACGGGCATTCGTCATTATGGCTCTTGGTGTATACAGCACTGATTGTCCTCAACCACTGTATTCCGTGATAATAAAATTTGGTTGCAAGCCATAATTTCGTCCTTCCCTCTGCGTTCAAATGTTTTCGCGGTTCTATGTAAGAGGGCTCCCTTTCCTCTGTATTCAACGTCCCATCGGATGGTAGGGGGAACCTCTGCAATGGTACCTCAGATGTTACCAAAGTAACTCAATTTCTACCTTGGGCATAGAGTGACTTGCAAGTCTTGCATCCACTAATCACAAGTTTTTATATTAAAATTAATTTTAGACCATGCTTTGATGTCACACAGTGAACAGTTTGCGGTTATATATAGGATTTAAATGCTGCAGAGCCATTGATTCCCGTAGGTAACATTGCTTTTACTTTGATCTTTCAAGCATATCTACTATTGCTTTCCTTTTTTTGTCCCAGACTCTATATCAATTAATGAATTTTGCATCTACCGCCACCATTAAAAGGTTGTTTTATTTATTGTTAACATTCTTTTGCAACTTCCAACTCTCCTTACGTTTGAGTCGTGCCTTCTGGCCTTTATTATTATAGCCTTTGGGACTTAAAATGTGTCTGTTAAATATTCCTTCTTCATTCTTTACTCTACTATGTACTTCTATTTTCTTGCACTTCCAATTGTTTGGTTTAAGATTCAAACTCTCCTTGGGGGCTCCAAAAATTGTGGCTTCATGCTGATACACATCTATAAGACTCTGACTGCCAGGAACACAAATCTGGCTTGAATCCTCTTCCCAATTGCCAATATCGCTCGCACAACCATGGGGAGTGCAGTGACATGCTGAGACATTGTCTGTGCCCCAATTTTTCCCATGCCGACAGCCTTATAAAAGAAGATAAACTTGGGCCGTACGGGGCAGAGGGCCTTGTGGATACGCAGCCGAGCTGCAGGGACAACACTATTGGACGGCAATGGGCTGTTTCGGCCCCCTCGTGAGCTCCTGTAGGGGTGCACAGCACACAACCTCCGCACTACCTTCAGTCTTATGCATCAACCAGCTTAAGGTGGTGTCAGTCCTACTCAACAACATCAAAGCGTTTGATATCCTGGAAGGGGATACCTGTTCTATGTGCTTGAATGATTGGAATTTGGCTCTGTCTGGATTAAATTGCTTTACTAATGCCCTTCCACCCGCATCAGATGAAGTGTCTTAGTGTGAAGCCACATGCCAATGAAGCTGGGTATACATTAGGGTTGTCCTGACACTCTTTCTATTCGCAGTAGCTATGGAACCTCTGACTGCGTGGAGGTGTCCTTGTTAGAACGTGTGGGTCAACATGTTTCCCGCTGTTTGATCAATAAACTTGCGATTCTTGAGGACCTTGGTAAAAACTATCTACATCTATGAAGAGTGGCACTTTAGATAGTTTTGACCAAGGTCCTGAAGAATCGCAAGTTTATTGAACAAACAGCGAGAAACATGTTGTGAGAAGTTGGCCTCATATATGATGTCTCCAATTCTGGGGGCACCTTGTATCAGTCCAAACAACCCTTATGGTGTCTGGTTGTAAGTCAACCTTATAGACAAGCTATCCTAATGGTAGCATGGACTAAGCAGCCTTAAAGGCTTAACTCAAGAGGTCGTGTTAAGCAAGCTGTTTTACCAATCACAATCCTGTAATATCAAATGAAAGGACACCACACAAGTTATATATTATAAAAATATATGTGTTTATTACTAGAATAATCCTCTGTACTCTTTATGAGTGCAGAGGCACAAGCGTTTAAACAAAAGCACAGTTAAACATATGAAAGTTGCACAATTATGGATGAGGCCCAGGGGCCACGCAAACCATATATTAAGAAAGTGGTATAAGAGATACCAATCGAACAGTGGTTAGGCCTAGGGCCTAGGGAATCGCTGGGAGCAGTCGGGACTAGCAATGCTGAAGTCTGGAAAAGCCCGCGGGATTCGGGTGCAGCGCTTAAAGCACACACATGTACCAATGTAATGTCAATGGTGCGTAAAAGTTATAAAGTTATAGTTAAAGGAGACTTCCGCTTAACCTAGTAAGATGAAACTTTAGACACATACACTAGAGGTGTGTACCAGTGTGGGAACACCGGCGTTGCTGAGTTACCTCACCCACAGGAAGCGGGTGCACAGGTGCGAAGTAGTGTCGGGTTTTGTCACGCTGGTTGATGGTGCTTGGAGCTGAAGATGCTGCAGGCGTCGAGACGAGAAGTGTCCGGTGTGATCCAAGGGTGGATCGAAGTTGTAGATGATCTGAAAGCAGAGGGGACAGAGTCTAGGTCACTCAGCAGTGACCAGGGTGGAACCAGGAAGGAACCAGGCAATGTCAGGCGCTTTCAGGTCGCTGTCGTGAAGCTTCTCTCCGCTGCCACGTGGACTCGGGGGCACCGAGGATGTCCAGGAGTGGATCACGAGCTGTCCCACGCAGGCTCTCGCTGTCGGCGTTGTCGGCTTCCGGATTGGATCAAACAACCCTTGGCAAGCGCAACCCACGCAGGATTCGAAGATGGCTTAACACTCGGACCAGGAGGGTCAGAGCGAGTGCTCCTTTTCAGGGGAGCGAGTGCAAGTCTGGAGCAACCAGATTCACGAGTTAGGTTTCAAGGTTAGTCGGCACAGGGGCCACTAGCCAACAGGCAAGTGACCGGGCCAACGCGTTGAGCCAAAAGATGCAGAAGGGCCCAACCAGCACTCGGTGAGTGTAGAGGGGTGAGCTTCGGTGCAAGAGAGGCTCAGGGCTGGGGCTTCTCAAACCCCAATGCACAGCTTCGAGGGTCACTCGTGGGCTGCACGGTCAGCGTCTCGTGGTCTTTCCAAGATGGCAGGCCCCGCGCTTCAGGTCGCCTGCACGGGTCTCAGCTCTGCAGGGACTGTGGATCGGGCTGTTAGAAGGCAGGCACGCTTGGTCTTGTCGAACTCTGTCGCTCGAGTTCCGGCGGGAACTGCAACAAAGCAAACGTCGAGGTGCTGGATGGTGCCTGTTTGCACAGGGTGGTCACTCCTTGACCACAAGGGAGATTCTTCAGTCTTCTACGTCGAGTAGGATGTCGAAGGGTCCAGAGTTTCGTTTCATAAGTTTCAGTCAGTATAATCTGAATGCTTGGGCATTGCTCCCATTCTTATACCAATCTGGTAGGCTGGATTACCTGCTAGGTCCCTCCTATGGGTGGGACCCAGGAAGGGGGTGGTTACACCCCTTTCCCTTTGTCCAGGGTCGCGCTGGGACTGGGGCTGGTGTGCCCCAGAACCGGTTTGACCGGATTATGCAAGGGGAAGCCTTGTGCTCCCCAGGCACTGTCTGGTTTCTTTCAAACCTCCCTGCTACAATCCACTATCTCCTGTCTGGGGTGGTGTGACACCTCCCCGCGACAGGAAAGCCTTTGTCCAGGCCTCCTCGGCTGAGTTTCGGTCAGCAGCAGGAGGTCAGACTCGTGTCTGTGGCAGAAGCGTCCATTTTGTGATGCTGAGGCTCTTTTAAAAATCAACGGCGTTTCAGTAAAGTAACATGTCTTCTCCCTCTAGAGGGGTGGAATGCTATCCCCGTCGACAGGACTGTCGAGGGGATAGTATTCCAAATCGTATGACACCTTACACAACATGTTTTGATAAAGCCAAACCAAAGTTAACATATAACCGCAATGGATTATAATGCACTTAATAGTATATGGTATTATCCCAGAACAGCTATGGGAGTTGTTCTCGACAGCTGCAGACAGGCTCAGCTCATGCTTGAGCACCATCTCACGTTAAACCACGCACTCTGCCTCCAGGATTGATAAGGCCTGCCATAGGAGTGACTTATAGGTTTATATGTGTCCAGATATAGGTTTAGATATAGGTATACTATATCTAAGCAAGGGGTGATTACACCAACTTGCCCCAGCTGAGTGATCAGCCAGTTGTGTCAATTTAAGAACCAGCCAGGGGTGGCAAAAGATATGCTGCAGCCCCTGGTAGGCCTTGGCTGCACCTATGCCCATGGCACCTATAGTGCACTATATAGGGGCTGACAAGATGTCCAGTACCAATTAGGTTATGCACCTAGGGTGCATGGAGTCCATTTTAAGGAGAGAGCAGATAGCCTGGGGCCCTGATTAGCAGGGAGCCAGGCCAACTAAGTCGAAAACCAGCTAAACACAAGGCAAAAAAATCTGGGGTAACCATAGTCAGGAGTCCACCTTCCTACACATGTTGACCCACAGGTTCTAGCAAGGACACCACTGTACGAGTGATTATCCTCGGGCGAGTGCCTTGTACACTGTTTTTAGTTGGGGTAGGAGACCCCCAGAATAAAGTTTGTCCTTCTAGGTACTCCCAATCCTATTTTAAATCACAACATCACATCTGCACAGCTCTGGCCCCACACCTGCACATCACCAAACGGCAGTTGAATAGAAGATCTACGACAAAGTGCCCCTATTTTAGGTAGGCATGGGCGGATTTTGCGGATTGGCAATCCGCGAATTTGCGAATTCGCGGATTGCGAAAATCCGCGAATCCTCGCGGATTTTTTTTTTGTGTTTGCACGGGTTTCTGCAAGTTCGCGAGGGTTTTGTACAATTTCGCAAATTGCGAAATTGTACAAACCGCTCGCGAACTTGCAGAAACCCGTGCGATGAAGAGAAAGAAGCTCCTGGTCACAGGAACAGCACGGGGATTGCGCTCATGAAAGTCAAGGATGCAAAGGCCTCTACCCAGCATCACAGCTGATTTTCCACGGTAGATTTGGGAAGAGGCACACCTGTCCAGCCTCGAAGACGCTCATGATTGTTTTTGGGCTAATGAATGAGTCACTGAATTTGAGCATCAACTAGTTCGAGCGACCATGTGTGTGTTACTATGCAATCGCCCTGAAGGGCGCAGGGGTCCCTTGAGTGACCTGTGTAAGCACAGCTGATTTTCCACGGTAGATTTGGGAAGAGGCACACCTGTCCAGCCTCGAAGACGCTCATGATTGTTTTTGGGCTAATGAATGAGTCATTGAATATGAGCATCAACTAGTTCGACAGCTGATTTTCCACGGTACATTTGGGAAGAGGCACACCTGTCCAGCCTCGAAGACGCTCATGATTGTTTTTGGGCTAATGAATGAGTCACTGAATTTGAGCATCAACTAGTTCGAGCGACCATGTGTGTGTTACTATGCAATCGCCCTGAAGGTCGCAGGGGTCCCTTGAGTGACCTGTAAGGCTGTGCTGCCCTGTAACTATTTTACAATGGCGCCAGCAAGCTGCCAGCGCCGTTGTAAAATAGTTGCAAAGTTAGCTTGCACAGGAAGCACCTGCTTCGTTTTATCTAGTGGTTCCTGTGCAAGCTAACTTTGTAACTATTTTACAACGGCGCTGGCAGCTTGCTGGCGCCATTGTAAAATAGTTAAATGAGTGTGGGTTCAACTTTTGAACCGTTAAGTCCGTGGATTTTTTTTTGCGGATTTTGCGGGAAATCCGCAAAATTCGCGGATTGCGGATTTCCCCAAAATCCGCAAAATCCGCGGGCGTAACGGATTTCACGCTCACCCTTAATTTTAGGGAGCCCGTTTGGTATTGCACAGCCGGCCCAACGAGGAGCAGCCCAAATGATGAAGCATGACACCTGAAAGGGTGTGTGAGGGCATTAACCACATGGCTGCTAGGCGTTTTCCCGTCCTGCGCTGAAAAATGAAAATCTCAATAATCCATGACGAGCTGGCCTTGTCATCCGCGCACGGCAGGTAAGCGCCATGACGAGCCCAGCTCGTCATTAGCTTCGAAGGGGTTAAGATCCAACATGGATCCCCATTGATGACCCTTTTGGGTATTGTGGGACCAAGTCACTTATTGACTCCACAAGCACCCTTCCTAGAGGAACAGCATAATCTCTTTTTTGATAAACGTTAATCGAGGCCTCCTTTATGCTGGACCTCCTCACTCCTATCTAAGTGGGAAAAAGCCCCCCGTCCCCCTTCTTGTTGTAAAATTCTGAGCCTTCCCATGAACAGGGTGTACTGGTGACTGCAGACTTCGAGCTGTATCATCTCTGAAAGCAGAAGCAAGGGGGGAATTGACACAGGGAAGTGTACATTATTGGCATGCGTAGGAGATCTAGAATGCAGATTATGTACTCTGCTGTTCCGCTGTTTGTCAAGCCTGCTCTCCCCTAAATCCAACGCCAAGAACGTTCCCTACTGGAGCTTCAACTTGTTATACTTGAAGAACATTTCCCCGAGAGCAAGTTTCTACTTCTGTCCGATGGCACATGCTGGACTTACCCTTCTAAGTACATTCCTCTACTGTAGCACCACCTTCCTGATCCCGCACCATCCCCTGCCTTTGGCCCACTTGAGAGACTTCTGGAGAATCCCATGCCCACGAAATGAGTCTTTAAACTGCATGGGGAAACGCAACAATCCCAATGATCTCCATTCCTAATGCTAGGTAGAAATGGGAGACAACACACTGGGAGGGAAATGGGAGAGTCACAGATGCACAACAGATGTTCTGTTGCCAACTAACAGGAGCGCTCTCTACCAATTACAGGCTCCTCCTTTAGATAGCCAGAAACCGGTCCTCGGAAGCTTGTTTCCAGTCCAGGGAAGACATGGCTTGGCAGTTCGGGCTGGACTGTTCCCATGAGGCACAGGGTCAGACTGATTTGCATATAGCCAGGTCTGAACTGGGGTGGCAGAGTGGGCTAAAGAACGGTGATGGATTCAACCCAGATCTTTTGACTGGGTGTGAGTGTTTGATGGATTTAGATGCTCCGTCCATCACCACCCCCTTTTGTACCGCTTTTGGTCACCATAAGTGTGGCAGGGTATGCTCAGACGTGAGTCTCTTGCTCACTTTGCCACTGGATTCAAGCAAGCCGGGCTGAAGACGGCTGGAATGACCGGAAACCGGTCCTCGGAAGCTTGTTTCCGGTGCAGGGAAGACATGGCTTGGCAGTTCGGGCTGGACTGTTCCCATGAGGCACAGGGTCAGACTGATTTGCATATAGCCATGTCTGAACTGGGGTGGCAGAGTAGGCTAAAGAACGGTGATGGATCAAACCCAGATCTTTTGACTGGGTGTGAGTGTTTGATTGGTTCAGATGCTCCATTCATCACCACCCCCTTTTGTACCGCTTTTGGCCACCATAAGTGTGGCAGGGTATGCACAGACGTGAGTCCCTTGCTCACTTTGCCACTGGATTCAAGCAAGCCGGGCTGAAGACGGCTGGAATGCCAGAAACCGGTCCTCAGAAGCTTGTTTCCGGTCCAGGGAAGACAATGCTTGGCAGTTCAGGCTGGACTGTTCCCATGAGGCACAGGGTCAGACTGATTTGCATATAGCCATGTCTGAACTGGGGTGGCAGAGTGGGCTAAAGAACGGTGATGGATCAAACCCAGATCTTTTGACTGGGTGTGAGTGTTTGATTGGTTCAGATGCTCCATTCATCACCACCCCCTTTTGTACCACTTTTGGCCACCATAAGTGTGGCAGGGTATGCTCAGACGTGAGTCCCTTGCTCACTTTGCCACTGGATTCAAGCAAGCCGGGCTGAAGACGGCTGGAATGCCAGAAACCGGTCCTCGGAAGCTTGTTTCCGGTCCAGGGAAGACATGGCTTGGCAGTTCGGGCTGGACTGTTCCCATGAGGCACATGGTCAGACTGATTTGCATATAGCCATGTCTGAACTGGGGTGGCAGAGTGGGCTAAAGAACGGTGATGGATCAAACCCAGATCTTTTGACTGGGTGTGAGTGTTTGATTGGTTCAGATGCTCCATTCATCACCACCCCCTTTTGTACCGCTTTTGGTCACCATAAGTGTGGCAGGGTATGCTCAGACGTGAGTCTCTTGCTCACTTTGCCACTGGATTCAAGCAAGCCGGGCTGAAGACGGCTGGAATGACCGGAAACCGGTCCTCGGAAGCTTGTTTCCGGTGCAGGGAAGACATGGCTTGGCAGTTCGGGCTGGACTGTTCCCATGAGGCACAGGGTCAGACTGATTTGCATATAGCCATGTCTGAACTGGGGTGGCAGAGTAGGCTAAAGAACGGTGATGGATCAAACCCAGATCTTTTGACTGGGTGTGAGTGTTTGATTGGTTCAGATGCTCCATTCATCACCACCCCCTTTTGTACCGCTTTTGGCCACCATAAGTGTGGCAGGGTATGCACAGACGTGAGTCCCTTGCTCACTTTGCCACTGGATTCAAGCAAGCCGGGCTGAAGACGGCTGGAATGCCAGAAACCGGTCCTCGGAAGCTTGTTTCCGGTCCAGGGAAGACATGGCTTGGCAGTTCGGGCTGGACTGTTCCTATGAGGCACAGGGTCAGACTGATTTGCATATAGCCATGTCTGAACTGGGGTGGCAGAGTGGGCTAAAGAACGGTGATGGATCAAACCCAGATCTTTTGACTGGGTGTGAGTGTTTGATTGGTTCAGATGCTCCATTCATCACCACCCCCTTTTGTACCCCCTCCTTTAGATAGCTTCATAAGATATTTTACACTCTGACTTTGCTGAAGAGGATGGGCCTAAAGGCAGACGCCTGCTGCTCCAGGTGTGGTGCAAATTATGAAGATTGGGATTGCCCTCCAATCCAGCAATACTGGGCTGCTATCCTGGCAGCGCTCACATGCATGATTGATATGGTGGTCCCATAGACATAGATGTTTCCCTACTTGGTTATGTTAAAGATTTCCACACACGTAAACGCATGTTTCTGGCAGTAGTCTTCCTGCTGGCCAAGCGGTGGGTGGCAGTGAGCTGGTAGAGGGTCCCACCACCAAGTGTCACAAACTGTCTCAGCGCTATGGCCTTCTCCAGGGAATAGCTTTATACGTACTGAGACGTTATGCTGCCTAGTTCCTGACCTAAGATCAAAATGGATCTGCTCCAGATATATCTCCTAGATGACGGAGCACTCACGGATGGGGGAAGACAACGTACCCAACGTGTCAGGTTACGACACCCCCAGCTGACTCTTTGAAATACTTGGGATGATGGGGCTGCCTCTCTAAACTGCAGCTTTTTTTTTCATTTTGTTGCGTCCTTATGTTCGAGGAGAAAATTACTGGTGGTGAAGAGGCTGGGGGCCTTGGATAATTTTGCACACCCTGTGGCAGTGGTCGAAGAGTATTTTTAAAAAAAGTATAGGAACTGTGATGCTGCGAGCAATGGGGACGGTGTGAGGGAGCGTGCGGGTGTGGTCAAAGGCGTGGCTAAAAAAAATATACTCTTTTTTTTTCTGTCTTTCCCCTTCAGGTAACTACATATAACACATTATTTAAATGCAGTGGTTTATTTGTGAAATAATAAGTGCTGTGGCTTTCGTCAGGAGACCGATTCTACAGGCCCATTTCTCCTGTTAGGACCACCTAAAACAGACACCATGAAACCCTACAAGTGGGGAGAGGCTGTGGTATAATGAGGAGAGGATGTGGTATAATGGCCAGAACTGCCGACCTCAGAGCTGGGTAACCAGGTTCGAGTTTCGGCATCAGCAATATCTTGTGTTTCTCGGCGAATCACTTAATCTCCCTGTGCCTCCTGAAAATAAATGTGTCCTTAGCTTGTGCTCAAGCGTCGGTGTTGATGATTAAGTGCCGGTGCTGAGCACTGGCAAAAAACGGCTCAAATTAGGCATTGCTTAAATGAAAATGAAGTGCAAGTTATGTTGATCAGTGGGAAATGCACTATTGTGCATTATGGAACCTCTATTAGTTAATGCACTGCACCAGAGAGCCACAGAATTGATCCTGGTTGGTGCAGTGGAGAATAGTGACGTGTGTATTTTTAGTGATTCAGGATCCGTGCCTTTGACAGAGAGCACTGTAAAACTGTAATAAAGTTTGCAACAACAAAAAAAACTGAAGACAGACCGGATAGCCCTGTGAACATGTAAGTCATTCTTTTGAACTTGCATTGCACACATTACTAGGCTGCTACAAAGTGCTTAGCAAGGTATAAAATAAAAAAGTGCATTAAAAATAAAGATTTAGTAATACGCAGACACTGTGCGAAGTGCATTTTTTTCTTTTTTTAAGTACACACATCAGATTAGCAAGTAGCTCCCTTATAATACCTCGCAATATGAATAACTGTGTCTTCTGGAAGCACAGTTTTTTAATAACCGTCTTTTAAAAGCACACAGTTCACAGCTTAGCTGGCAACTTTCTTACATACCTCTCCTAAAGAATAAATCTGTCTCATCAGGAAGCGTCAAGTGATTCTATCAATTCAAGCCAATACCGGCTTTCGAGCACCCTTTACATTTGCAGCGTGACCAGTTACGCACTTTTACATTTCTTTCGGGAAGCAAGCACCATGGCAAGAAGGCTCATTTAGCTGACTGCCCATCCCTCCCTTTCACAGCACAGGAGACTCCCTGCCATACACTTCAGTTGAAGCATTTCAACTGTTGCAATTAACCGTCCTGGGGCGGTTGTATTTTCGCAAAAAGTAGGGTAACTGTTTTAAAACATTTTTTAAAGTGTTGGCACGTCTTGCCCCTCATATCCCTCCCCCCTCCAGTTCGACCACTGCCCTATGGTGGGTGACCTCATCATCCTGTATCTATTCTGCAGATTGTGCTCTGTGGCTGTATCTTGCCTGTTAAGTTGTACTCAGTGCTCAAACAATTCAATAAAGATTAGAACTATACCCAATTTTGGCAACCTTCCTCCGGATCGTTTCTGATCTATGTGAATCCTTCTTCATATGTATGTTCCAGAATGGAATACAATTCTGCAATGTACCTCTTATAAGTAGATCAACTAGGTTCCTGTGTTTTTTTTGCGCTTCCAGTCAAAAAGCAAAGATTAATAATTTTGCAATGTCACCCAAAATGTCGTGCTTGCTGGAGAAGAGTATGCATATTTAAAACTTTAGTTCACTTTTTTCTAGCCCGCAATTCTGGTGGCTTGTACGATGAAACTCTTGAGCATCTTATGGCCGCAATACAAGTGTCTCAATTAGGCACCCGTGATTACTTTCGGGAAAGCAGTATGAAGTGACGGGTACTTTATGTTCGAGGCATATGAGCTGCAGATTGTACACTATGCATTAGATCGCCACCTGGTGTTGGGCTCGGATGATTGCAGGTTGTTGTCTTCTTGGAAGAAGTCTTTGTAGTCACGAGATAGGTGAATCCTCCCTTGGACAATACTGCACATGGGCATCAACTCCATCCTTAGATTGTTTTTTTCCGCCACTGGGTTCGGATGGAAGTTTCTCCGCTCCAGCTAGAAAAACACTTTTCAGCAACTTCGAAGCGCAGAACTTCCTCAAACTTCAAAAAACTACCTTCGACATAGACTACAATACTTTTCCATGCCATCAGTTCAATTCCGGTCATCGACGCAGGCCGTTGGGCCTACGACGCCGTGCGGCCTACACCACATGGAAAGAACTCTGTTCAAGAGATGCCCGGTATGTTAAGCAAAGTTTCGACATAGCGACCACCACGAGGTCTGCAACCTCTGTCTATCGCTGGAACACGACAAGTCGACCTGCACAGCTTGTGCATCCTTCCGATCGAAGAAAACCATCCGGGACTGGAGGGCCCGTCGACACGAAATGAGGAGATCAGCCCCAGCAATGGAAGACATCTTCGACGAAGAGGTAAGAAGACTCACCTGATCTCCAGATCGTTTCAGAGGCAGACGACTCAGATGACTCCATTCCATCGGGTCAGCGCGTGAGTACTACTGCCCCTGCACCACATATTCTGCCCAACCTGAAGGCAAAGGTCAGCACTGCGCCCAGTCAAGACCGAATACCTGCTCCGAAAGCCCCGCTTTCCAGCCCGGCTCCGAAGAAACCAATCAAGCCTTCTAGTGCCTCAACACCGAGCAAGCCTCTTCCATCGGCACCAAAAAATAAAGATGCCTCGGCGCCGAAGCCAAAAGACCCTTCGACACCGAAGCCAAAAGACCCTTCGACACCGAAGCCAAAAGACCCTTCGACACCGAAGCCAAAAGACCCTTCGACACCGAAGCTAAAAGACCCTTCGACACCGAAGCTAAAAGACCCTTCGACACCGAAGCCAAAAGACCCGTCGGCACCGAAGCCAAAAGACCCGTCGGCACCGAAGCCTAAAACAGTACCGGCACCGAAACATAGACGTACCGGTACCGAAACCGAAAGAAGCACCGGCTCCGAAGACGTCCACTTCTACATCTTCGAAGAACTCCAAGCCTGATTCCGGGGTGCCTAAATCCTCGAACATGCCTACAAAGCCGAAAACGACACCTTCGGCACCGAAAACTATGCCACAGGACGTTATAACACCTCCCAAGGCTAAAGACACACGACAACCTCCTCTGGAACCGAAAACATCGACGCCCAAGAAGGTTGTAGAGGAGGAAGAACTTTTTAGACCAGACCCTCGACAAAAGAAGATCTACATAGACCCAAGGACAGGTCATGTAGGTGTTACACCTCACAAGAAGAGACCAGCAGATGCACCACCCACACCAGTGGATCCTGCCAAAAAGAAGGACTTTGCAACATCTCCTATGCACCCTTCCTCTCCTATACATTCCTTTCCTTCTTCTCCTGTTCCTCCTCACATATCACCTCAAATCTCTCCTGTACGTTCTCCATTATCATCACATTGCCCACAGCAGATCAATTTGGGTGGAGGGGAGGACATGCAAGAACCTGGTTCATACCATGTAGATGAGAGTGTATGGGACTTTGCAAACCCCAAAAATTTGCCTATATGGGACTTCACAAACCCACAAAATGTGCCTGACATTCCTGAACCGCAGTCATACCCATCAAAACCTTCCCCTCCAGAAGATACCATTGGTTTTGGTCATCTGTTAAACAGAGCTGCTGTTTACCATGGAGTCCCTATGCATTCCGATGACATAGAGGAGGATTTTCTCCTAGATACCTTTGAGCAGTCTCAGCGGTCTGCTCAAATTCTTCCCATGATCAAGGGGATTATAAAACACGCTCCAGAGGTATTTAAAGAACCTGTACGCACTAGAATATTACCCCTAGAATCGAGAAAAAATATAGACCAGCACCCACAGATCCAGTCTACATTAAAGGACATCTGCCACTAGACTCATTAGTTGTGGCCAATGCTAGGAAGAGGGCAAACTCTCAAACTTCTAGCACCCCTACCTGACAAAGAATCAAAAGTAATTGACGCGTCAGGTAAAAGAATAGCTGCACAAGCTACAAACATTTGGCGTATATCAAATACACAAGCCCTCCTCTCTCGTTACGATAGGGCTCATTATGACCAATTAGAAAAACTATTTGAGCACCTACCAGATCAGTACAAAGATTAAGCAAATGACCTTATAGAGGAAGGCAAGTTAATATCCAATGCCTCAATAAAATGCGCGCTAGATGTCGCGGTCACAGCATCTACAGCTGTAAATACCAGTGTCATACTCAGGAGACATGCGTGGTTAAGCATTTCAGGGTTTAAACAAGAAGTGCAAACCACCATTTTAAACCAACCATTTAATCAGAACCAGTTATTTGGCCCAGAAGTAGACACTACACTGGAAAAAATGAAGAAAGATACCAACACCGCAAAGTCTATTGGGGCTTTACAGTCCACACCAGCTAGAAGCTCCTTTCGTCGCTCCTTTTACAGAGGAGGCTCCAAACAAACTGGAGCAGACACTACAACATCTTTCAAATCCCAAACATCCTCTAACAAGGGATACTTTAGAGGAGGATACAGAGGCAATAATAACAAAGGAAGAGGTCGCGGTAACAATAACAACCGATCCTCTTCCGCCACAAAACAGTGACTTCCCTCTGCTCCCCCACAGCATTCCACTCCTGTAGGGGGCAGATTAACACAGTTCCTGCCTGTCTGGAACTCCATTACAACAGACAAGTGGGTAAGACAGATTATCCAACATGGCTACTGCCTAGAATTGACAGCAACCCCTCCAACCATACCTCCCAGGCAGCGTCTGACTCTGCTTCAACAGGAGGTTCTATCACTTCTACAAAAAGATGCTATTCAAATAGTTCCTATAGAAGAACAAGGAACAGGGGTTTACTCGCTGTACTTTCTAATTCCCAAGAAGGACCGAACACTAAGGCAAATTCTTGACCTCAGGCCCCTCAAACATTACATACAATCAGATCATTTTCATATGATCACTCTACAACAAGTGCTTCCACTGCTGCAACAAGGCGACTTCCTTACAACACTAGATCTAAAGGACGCCTACTTCCATATCCCCATACATCCTGCCCACAGAAGGTATCTAAGGTTTGTACTGGAAGGACAACACTATCAGTTCAAAGTCCTCCCATTCGGAGTGACAACGGCACCAAGAGTATTCACAAAGTGCCTAGCAGTGGTTGCAGCACATCTCAGAAGACAACAAATACATGTCTTCCCTTATCTGGACGACTGGCTCATAAAAGCCAAGTCATTCAATCAGTGTGTCCAACACACACATCAGACAATTCAAACATTGCACGACTTAGGGTTTACAATAAACTACACCAAGTCGCACCTGCAGCCTTCGCATGTACATCAGTTTCTAGGAGCTACACTAAACACGTCTACAGCCCTAGCGTATCCCAGAACTGCCAGGATACAAAGCATTCAAGCCTTAGTCACCACTTTTCAACACCAGCAGTCTCTGCAAGCCAGGGTGTTCATGAGACTAATAGGCATGATGGCATCTTGCATCTTCATAGTACCACACGCAAGATTGCAAATGCGCCCATTACAAGAATGCCTAGCACAACAGTGGAACCAAGCTCAAGGTCAACTAACAGACCTGGTGTTGGTAGACAACTGCCACATCGCTCTCTGCAGTGGTGGAACACCAAAAACTTGACAAAGGGGCGGCCGTTCCTCGAGCCTGTTCCACAAGTAGTGCTCACAACAGACTCATCCCTCACAGGATGGGGAGCCCATCTCTTACATCACACAACTCAGGGCAAATGGACCAATCAACAAAAACTGTTCCATATCAACCATCTAGAGCTGCTAGCAATATTTTTAGCACTTAAGACTTTTCAACTTCAAGTACAAAACAAAGCTGTCCTAATCCGGACGGACAATATGACAGCCATGTACTATATACAAAAACAGGGGGGGACACACTCTCTGTAACTGTCCCAACTTGCACAGAACATTTGGAGATGGGCCATTTCTCAAAACATTTATCTGTTAGCGGAACACCTTCCAGGAGTTCACAATCAGATAGCAGATCTGTTAAGTCGGCAGTCACAACAGATTCACGAATGGGAACTACATCCACAAGTTCTTCAGCCATTCTTCCAAAGGTGGGGGCACCCACACATAGATCTGTTTGCCACACACGAAAATGCAAAATGCCCAGCCTTCGCCACCAGGTTTCCACACCCACTGTCCGAAGGCAAAGCGATATGGATGAACTGGTCAGGCAGATTTGCGTACGCTTTTCCGCCTCTCCCACTCATTCCATTAGTAGTGCGCAAGCTCAGACAACAGTCTCTCACATTGATTCTGGTAGCTCCCACATGGACACGCCAACCATGGTTCACCACACTACTAGATCTCTCTCTAGTTCCACATCAAAAGTTACAGCTCACACCCTCCCTGTTAACACAGAACCATGGAGAAATCAGACACCCAGACCCAAACCAACTGAATTTGGCGATCTGGCTCCTGAGGTCTTAGAGTTTGGTTATCTAAACCTACCACCAGACTGTATGAACATCATTAAAGAGGCTAGGAAGCCCACTACCAGAGCGTGTTATGCCGATAAATGGAAAAGATTCGCAATATATTGCAAAAATAATCACATTGATCCCCTGGGGATGCTTCCATCCAAAATATAATTTGTTACCTTTTACATCTACAAAGGTCTAATTTGGCGTATTCTTCCATAAGCCTGCACCTTGCAGCAATTGCTGCCTATTTACACAACAGGCAACACCTGTCTCTATTCAGAGTACCTGCAATCAAAGCATTCATGGAAGGATTAAAAAGAATAATCCCACCCAGATTGCCACCTTCTCCTGTGTGGAACCTGAATCTTGTCCTTACAAGACTCATGGGGCCCCCTTTCGAGCCTCTACATAAATGTTAATTGCAATTCCTAACATGGAAAACAGCTTTCCTTGTTGCCATTACCTCTCTCAGAAGAGTAAGTGAGATTCAAGCTTTCACTATACAAGAACAATTTTTTCAAATACATCCTAACAAAGTAGTTCTTAGATCTAATCCAACATTTCTTCCAAAGGTCATCACTCCTTTTCACCTAAATCAATCCATAGAGTTGCCTGTGTTTTTCCAAAACCCAGACTCTGTAGCAGAAAGGGCTTTACACACATTAGATGTTGAAAGGGCTATTTTATACTATATAGATAGAACTCAATCCTTTTGAAAGACAAAACAACTGTTTGTATCTTTCTCTCCTCCACACAAAGGCAACCCCATCTCAAAAGGTGGGATTGCAAGGTGGATTGTAAAGTGTATACAACTATGCTATATTAAAGCTAAACGTACATTAACAGTTCCTCCTAGAGCGCACTCCACTCGCAAACTAGGAGCCTCTATGGCTTTCTTAGGAAACATACCCCTAGAGGACATATGCAAGGCAGCAACATGGTCTACACCACACACCTTCACGAAGCACTATTGTGTTGATGTGCAAGCCAAGCAGCAAGCTGCAGTAGGCCAGGCTGTCCTTAGAACTCTCTTTCAAACTACTGCAACGGATACAGGTGACCACCGCTAAGGGAGACACTGCTGCACAATCGATGAATAGTGTACAATCTGCAGCTCATATGCCTCAAACGGAAAATGCTACTTACCAGTATGCATCTGTTCTTGGCATGTAGAGCTGCAGAGTTGTACACGCCCTCCTGCCTCCCCGTGACTTGTATCCGTTCCAGTTTTTCATCTTACTTAGATGCACACGCATGGACATCCTTTTTTCTTTACTTCTACTAACTCCATCATTTCCCATCATGGTGAACTACAACAACTTCTTCCAAGAAGACAACAACCTGCAATCATCTGAGTCCAACACCAGGTGGCGATCTAATGCATAGTGTACATCTCTGCAGCTCTACATGCCAAGAACAAAAGCATACTGGTAAGTAGCATTTTCCTTTTTTCTCCAGCATATTCTCCTACTTGAAATCAATGTAATTGCAGTTGTAATTAGTTTGTGTGCAGTATTTTCTATTGAAGCAGTTTTTCTAAAAACCTCACCACTGTATAATGTGGGTGCATTCATGTAGTATTTATGGACTCTACTGCGTTTCATATTTTTATTTTAATGACTCACTATGTATGCTTCTATAATCCTCTCACACTGCCTACTTCCTTGCCATGCTGCGTCACTGCTTTCATAACCCAGAAGGGCCTTTGATGCCTCGTGGTTTTGAGCCCTAATCCTTGTACTTTTATGTTTTTCCTCAATTTCATCTCGGTATCTCTCTAACAACATGCATGAATAATTGTAAATAATTTGATTTGCCAGCTTTCAAGTGCCCTATATTATCACAGAGATGCAACCGTCTTTGAATTCATAGTAGTGTCCGCCACTGAAACACTCTAATGTTCCAAAACGTCTGTAGTATTACTGATAAACGTATTAAAAAGCATCATCCAAAAATCATCACTTTTAAGGACATGGCTTTTATGGTCCTTTCAGGTTGACTTTGTTTACCATCAGTATGTCACATGCAGTGCAGCCTGTTCTTCACTAAGCTTGCAATATTAATCATTATCCCAAACCGAATATGTTTCTATGCATCTTCTGTGCGGGATTACAAAAAGAGCTTTAGTAAATCTAGCTAGACAACACAAGACTATACATTTTTGGGTCTGACCAACATTAATTTTTCGATGTGACCCACTTTTGGATCAGCTGTGCTTGTTTGACTTGCGTGAATCAATAGTTTCATGATATTCTACAACCCATTGCTTTACATTTATTGAATCCATTTCTCATCTCTGAGGATATGTCAATCTACAGTATGTATGTTTCTTCCCCACATTTGTTTTCTTGGGAGTAGTACTGCATCTTAATCGTCGATATCTGGGGTATCTTCACGCTCGTTGATTCTAAGGATGTATCCCCACCTCGACTTATGTACTGTACCTCCTATATAACAAGTGTGTTGAGGCTATCTTCCATAAATCAGGAGGTATTTATCTCTTTGCAGCTCACTTCTGGTGGATGTTCGAAATTTAGAGCAACTTCTGCCGTTCAGAAAAGTGATGAAAACCTTATATAATGAGCAGATGGAGCTGCATTGAGCTTTATTTAGCCTATTATAAATTTTAGTGATGGATTAATAGTTATTTTGTCGGTCGCCATAATCCATAACCACCTATGATATGAATAGAAAACATTGGTATTGGTTAAGCAATGTAGCACTTTAATGATCCTACTCCACTCATTTGTACTTTTTCGCTAGTTCTTGCTGTCAGCCCACCATTGTACATAATCCTGTTGCTAACAGAAATAATAGAGGTTTTGTCTCCCTTTTGGAAATATTTAGCTACTTTACTATCTGATACTGACCTAGCTATACTTAAAACCACCTCTATCGTTCCACTGTTTCAGATACAATTTTCATGTCCTCCACTTCTTGACCAGTGTTTTATTTTAAACAACTGTACGTTTTTTATATTTTTTAATCTGTGCCTTTCGTTTGTCTTACTATTGTCCCATTCCTCTTACTGGGCAAGGTTTCCTGCCTCGTCCATTTACTCTCCTTGCATCTGTTGGGTATTTATACAGTGCTCTTGGTTTTATATCGATAAAAAAGTACTATTACCTTAGTTAAGCATATGTGGCAGAGTCATACTCATTTCAGATTATTGTTATTTTCTGATCAATTTTTTCAAAACAAGCTTTATGAATTCAGGTCATCCGATTCATGATGGAAACTTCATTAAATATAAGTCCCTCATAAAAAACACTGTAGACCGTATCATACATTCTCACTGACACATCAGTGATAGTGAGCGCCATTGACGCTGAAGTAGCTGTGTTTCTGTTTGCTTATCCTGGAAAAAAAACAGGGTGAGTTAGTCACTTTACTGCACAATTCATCATGTGAACGTGTGGTCTTTAGTGTTGGATCCCACATCTATGTGTAGTTTTGATCCCAGCTGGTTACTCATTGCAAGAATTGCTTAGAAGCAGAACTTACTCGTGCACTGTTTCATTTTCTAAATTATTCGAGGACATAGTACAGAAGGGTACGGTTTTAAATTCAACAGGGAAGTCAATGAAATATTTACAGAGCTTTATGAGTAAGGAACTACCCATGATGAATGTATATAGTATACCTAAAATTAAGTAAAAACTGTTATTTTAGGTTATTTCTTTATGTTTAACAAATTTCTGTTGTTAAGGCTCTGACTTCACGTAATGTGGTGTCATAGATCACCCACAAGTTAAGGAGAGCACAGGGTGATAAAACAAACCTATGGTGATAGTGCTTATTTCATAATGCACTGTACAATTGGGTAAGGATGTTTCTTCTAGCTTCGTATTCTCAGATTTGTTGAGAGAGTATCTAACAGTGATTTGGAAACAATGCATTTCTGCTAAAAATAAAGCTACAGCTTTGAGATTGTTGAAGCCAAACTAAGTAATGTATCAAATATTTGAAGGTCTGTTAGAATGAACAGATTCTTTATCTCTAGCAGCTTCAAAGACAACTTTGGACCCAACTGTTTTGGTGGAAGGGCTCAGAAAACGAGCAAACTGCAACCCAATGGAGAGAGCCATCGAGTTAAAGGAGAAACGATCTTGCATCCAGGAGGCTAAGGATATTAGGCGAGCACAAATGGAGACAGTTGGCCTCCTGGATCGGAACACATGTCCTACGCCGGTGAAATTCGGCAACAGGAGCCGTCACCATGATATGGTCCTGGAGAAAGGAGAGGTGATTGACTTTTCATCCATGAGTTCCTCAGACCGTACTCCTATGACTAGCCCGTCGCCTTCTCCATCATTGGACTTCTCGGGTCCAGGAACACCGGCTTCTCATTCAGCTACTCCTAGCCTGTTTTCTGAGGCAGATCTTGTTCCAGATGTGATGCCACCACAAGCCTTATTTCATGGTGAGACTCTGCTGTCGACCAATTTTTTCTTTGTCACCTCATTTTATTAGATCTTATTGCAGTTGCATAGTAGAGATTTTCATTTAGCATAGTTCTGATCCAATGGCTCTAAACGCTAAAATAGATAGCAACATTACCTTGAAGACTTTTTCAGTCGGTTTCTGCACTTATTTACATTGAAGTGCTCATCCGTTGCTTTGATCTGTTAACATACCAAAGCATTTGTGACATTGTTTTAATTAAACAGTTGTTAAATATTAGCAGAGGCATCCTTCAATCCCTGTGTTTGTACTCTTTAAAAACAATGTGCAAATCCCAGTTTACAGGACATGGGTATACATGGCAATCTTATATTCCTCTTCTTCCAGATTCCCATAGTTTTGGAACCTTGAGCCAGACAATGGAATTTAATTTTTCATAGATTTACATGATTTGAATATTCCATAACTTAATGCAAAGGATCCTCTAGTTTACAATACTGTACTATTTCTTTATTAACACATTCAGTCTTTGGGTTGTATCCCAACAAGCACAAGCTGTATGGGTCTTAGGTTATTCCAGTTGTAGCCATTGTAGATTAACTTCACTGCAGTTTGGAGGAAGATGTATTCTATATGCCGCATCAGGAAATGCTAGCAAGAGAATAGCCACAGCCGTTTTCTTTTATGAGAGCTATGTAAATGTGACCATAGAAATGTAGTTTTGGGAGCATCCCGTAAACAATGTAATTATTGTCTTTAACTGGATGATTATTTTTCATATTGTCATATGTAATACTTTGTGTTTGAGTACACCAAGCCTAGCAGGTTTCTCTTTCCTGTCTTAACGAGTTTAAAGCAAATGTATCAACTTCAAGAAAAGGGATAATGCTTAATATTATTTGCCTAGTGTACTCAACGTCAAAAACCGGAGCTTTGGTAATCATTATTTTCAAAAGGGACATCAGATATTTAAGGATATGCAGATTTTGGTGTGAATGTTTCAGCTTCTAAATTCCAATCTTTACTGTCATTGACAACCTCTACAACCTAATTATAGTTCGGTCCCCACACTCTCTTAAGTGTTAATGTTGCTAAGATCCATGTCTATAAGGTCACCGTTGTTTGGGCCTGCCACACTGTTGCTGATGCAAAACTCATCGTCCAGCTGTTCACTGAGAGCTCAAATCTTGTTTATTTGTTGCAGTGACCTCTACTACCATGGAAAGCATAACTGTCAAAGGTGTTACTTTTGCTACAAAATCTACTTTAAACACAATACCCCTTTTGTGGAATGCAGTTCCAGAAAAAAAAACCTTTCTCCTGCTTAAGCCAAGTATCCTGTAGGCACCTTTAAAGTGTTTTATTCGTAGATCAACCTGAACATCTTGAGAGGCATAGAGCCATAATTCTATCAAAACATGTAGAGGTAATTGTGGAAACTCGTGGCAAACTGATATCCGAATAATCCATGCCACAATATCAGAAAGTGACAGACTTGGGTTGACAGATTACAGCATGACCAGTTTTGGGATTACTTGGTGAACATTAGGTATCACAAGGTCATTTATGTCTGTCAAATGCAAAGATGGAGTGACATTATAACATGGCTACTGTGGATGAGTATGCATCTCTAAAGAAGCATTTATATATACCCTTCAAATAGCACCCCTTGTATCCCCAGCCAAAGTAAAGTAGAAATGTTATGTTGAGAACAGCAGAACAATTAATTTTCCGTTACAGAAAGAAGTGCATAACATTACCTTTTGTTTTGTTAAGATTTAAACTATATATATATATATATATATATATATATATATATATATATATATATAGATATAGATATAGATATACACATGATCTCACTGCAATTCCAATTCTGGATCCCACTGTTGATGCTCCCGCCCTTATATAGATGGTCTCCCTTTTATTCCAGGAAAGAATCTGAGACCTGATAAAAAAATGTAGCTCGTCAGTGCTTCATTTGCCATTAGAACTGCACACATCTCTTTTTACCACGGTACAATAAAGGAGTTTGGGAAAAGATTGGCACTTAGATTAAGTTTTTTCCCTGAAGAGAAATGACAAGAAGCAAAATAATTTCAGTCAGTTCTAACCTTGCACTTTACGCAGCTGTGTTGTTAGCTGATCCAGTCCCAATTTGGCAATGGAATTATCGTCAGGAGACATATTTCCTGACTTACTAAGACACAAACCATACTTATCCTTTTGAGTTATCAGGCCAAGATTCTCAGAAACTGAAATATATTGCTAAAACACATATTCCAAACACGGACCTTTTCATACAGTGAAATGATTCAGCAGTAGTACCTCTCTTCCCACATTCCTAAAGGAGAAAGAGAACACAGGAACAAGCTTGATTACTACCTTCATCAACACATTGAAAGGGAAACTATATCCTATCTACATTTTGAGAGGAAATAACGTCTGACAAACGAGTGCTAAGTTTATGGTCCGAAAGCAACGTCCTGGATTTCTGATCAAGATCACCATCAACCTCCAGTAATCATTTACCTCTAGGATATCTGAAGGTTTGGCAAGAAAAGGCACAGCAACGACTCCTGAAAGACGCAAAAGAAGTGATTCGACAGGAAACAGAGTTTTGCAAACTGGAGATCCACTACGTGCTGCTCATTATTTTAGAGGATGCTTAATCGTACCTCCCCTTCTGTGTGAATGACAGAAGATCGCCTTGGTTTACGGCAGTGCAACAGCACTAGCAGTTCAAGGTTCTCCAGTTGAAGTCAGATTTCAAGAAATAAACATATTCTGTGTAGGTACAATTGCAATTTCATGTGTGTTCCTAAAATATGGTGTTTTGGTATTAACAAGTGCATCTACAAGGCGAATGATGGATGTTCTTGCCTTTAGCCAGAAGAACAGTTTGCCAAAATATACAAAGACAAAATGGTGTTATGTACACATCCAAAGTTCACTCTCAAAGCGCTAATAAGTGTCCATATTAACCATTTTGTTACTAGAACCGTTGCGCACCAGCTGAGGAAAAAATGATCAGCAAAAGATCTTGTGAGTACTTTTTATCAGAATTTCGTTTGTTGTACACAATTAGTAAGAAATACTTTCTGGATGTTTGATACAAGTTGGAGAAGTTGTGCTGAAGGATATCTTCCCATTTTGCACCTCATCCTCCTTTCTGGTTAACACGTTAATATTTTAATTAGAATAGGTACATGCATGAAAGATCAATGCTGGAAAGTTATGTGCCAGTAACTATGCTCTGCCAGTATTAAAATATTTTTTAGAGTTGTGCTTCACACAGAGACCAAGAACATTTTGCACTGACCTCCTTGAAAAAGTCTGGGTTTGGTGACTGCTTGGGGTCTTGATGTCTATGCAGATATTGTAAAAGAATTAGCTCAAAATGTCGATGCATAACTATATAAGAAACCTTGCTGCATTGGAAACTACTGACAGTCATGAGCTTCACTCCCAGAACCTTCAAAGTATTCAAAGCATCTAAACCTTTTCAAGTTAGCATTTTTGGAGAATTAGCATTGTAGATGAGTATATTTTTATGAGGCTCTAAAATTAGGATATGTTCAGGCCTTCTTTGTGGTGAGAACTTGACTCATCCCATTATACTTGTACTTATCCCCTTCTGACATTACCCTCTGTTCATTGTTTGCCAACCAAAGCTTATTGCAAGTTGCACCTTTAACTGCAATAATCATGAAAAGGCTTTACCATTGTAAGCTTTTCTGTTGCACATGATTATTTTCCCTTTGGAGTCTTTCTCAGCTCTTTTGACGGTCTGTCCTGAATCATTGACCTTTTTGCTAAAGGCGTGCAGTTAATGTGGACCATAGTCTATTGCTCCTAATCTTAAAAGGGTTTTCTCTACTGTTTGAAATGTCTTCATCCAGTAAGCCTAGGTCAATTTGAGCTGCGTATAGTGGGAGGTTCTCTCATAATCCGTTTCAAGTAGTGATAATATTTATTCCCAGTTGTCTGATTTTTTTTTTTTCTGTTCACAAAATGGAAGTCATGGAGAGAAGGGGCGTGGTTGGGCTGTATATGCATAAGAGAGTAATATCTGTCTCCTAAGTACTCCCAAGATGTAACCTAAACAAGCATTTGCAATGCAATAGGTCTCGCATTATTAAAGTTTGAGCTATTGGCATTGTAAATAACAATGCCTTTTATTCATTTGTTTTTAAAACCTGCAATCTGTGCATCAACACGCACTTTGAACGTATAGTCCTTGCTTACGATGACCATGGCTGCCAGTAAAAGAGACTGCCAGCCTTGCTTCTCATAAGCATGGACTATAAGTACAAAGCGCTTTTTTACGCACTGATGCAAAGGAATAAAAGGCATTGTCATTTACAAGGCCAATAGCTCAAACTTTAATAATTGCGAGACCTATTGCATTGAAGTTGTGGCGTGTTGGAATTTGGGGCCAGATCGAAAGGAAAAGGTATATTTATTAAAGCAGAGGCGGACGTGTCTGTCAGGAAATGGAAGCGGTCAGTCACGATCGTGTGTGTCCCTTTCCGATGTCTGCCGGGCCCTGTTTTAATCATCAGGGATGCCAGACCCACTCTCATGGCCTTGCTTGCCGCTTTGGATGACGGGAGGTAGCTCAGCGAGCTGTGCACTTGCGTCCGAGATGTGTGAGGAACCTGAACAGGCTCCGCATTTCATTTGTCAGAGCCCGATGAAAGCAATGCGATTGGCTACTGATATCGTCCCTTTTCAGGTCTTAGAAGCTTGAATAGTAAAGCGTTATGCAACTATCTGATTATCAATGTGATCAGTAAGGGCCTTAAACCTTCCAGGGGGCGTTCACCGAGAGTGCATCTTCCCTTAACATTTTGGTTTTATGTTCAGACCCCTCCCCCAACCCTTACAATCCTCCAAACAGAAACTGCAACATGATCTAATCCCCCAAAATATGAAAATTAGGGGCGCATTCATGGTGGCAAGAGCACATATTCCAGACGGCTGCCTGAAACCAGACCGGGAAGGGGGGATAAGATGGGGGGCTCTGAGGGGCAGTGGGATCCACTGTGTTTTACTGTTAATTCCTGGAATGCTTTCGTTTTGCGAGGCGCTACATTTAGGCACCGGGGCCGAGAGGGCAGGGTAATGTAATGCAATGTAATCCATGTGTTTTTTTTATACTTTTTTATATATTTGGATTCCTTTTTAGCCTATTTGAATTAAGTTTTTAGTGTAACGATTTCCCAACCGTGCTCATGTTATCCGCAAAATCATTTGTTCCTCTATATATATTCATATCTTGTATGTGTAAATTGTGTTTTATGTATCTTTTATGGCTCTACTGTGCGAAATAAAGATTATAAATGAAATGAATGAATGAATGCTGAGTTGTAAAGTCAGAAATAGGTAGTTGATCAACTTATAATTTCTTGGCCTAGGTGGGCAGTGCCAACTCCAATGTGCAGCACCCGCTGTGGTGCATATGCAGGAAGTCTTGTGACACCACCTGAGCGCCTCACAATGTTCTGTGTGTAGCCCGTCACATGGAAATCTCGGAGGCTAGGAGCTCAAATGTCAGTGGCCAAGAATTGCCAAGATAGGTACAAATCTGAAAGAACTGCATTGTGTGAAAAAAAACAATTCACGGTGTACCACACTTATTAGAAATACACAACTTGCTTTTTGTCCTATGTTTGGTCTTGTTTTTACGTGAGACAAGCATTCTGCGCAAACCCAGGATGAGATACCAGGCGTTGCGTGGAATCATAAGGGTTTAACACTGTTCCCACCCCACTACACTCACAGTGCATGAATCATGTGGTATTTGGTACAAGTAGACGCAAAGACATTAAGAACTGCGCTTGCGTCAGTTGTCCATGCACATTTTTTTTTTCTTTTTTTATACTTATTTTCATTATAATACTGCATTGTTAATCACAGGAATTGGTACATTCTACATTTCTCGTCATCTGCCCATGGGGCCTTTAACAGGGATTACATTGCGATATGCATAGGGCATCCGGGTTTACTCACCCGATCACCATTTGTGTTTACAATCCACATGCAGTAATTACAGTGGTAAGAATCCTACAATATGTATGGGGAAAACAAAACCTGTAACATTACGCAGCAGTGGACGGTGATGCAAAAAACTTTAACGCAGAAAAGTGATCGAGGTTGTTTGCCCCTCTTGGCGCAGTCAGGCGTCCTTTGTGTCTCACGAACTCCTACTCCAAATCTTGATAAAACTGTAGCAGTCTGTCATGCATGTGGGACCTTTGTGCTGCAAATGTTTCACTGCCTGAAGTTGCCTCTGCTTATATTTGTGTGAAAGTCTGCGCCTAGCGTAACCGCTCTTTCTGTGGGTGAATGGCTGAAAGGTGAAAAGGGGATATATTCCACACACGAACGGAAGCGCTCCAACAAATGGCATGCATTAAGCACAATAACCCGGTCAAACTCTCGGAGTTGGGAACCAGGATTCTGTAATGGAGGGGCGTGCACCAAAATATTTTAAGCAGTGATTATACGGCCTTCATACATGCAAATCACCCCCTTATGGAGTACAGAGAGCAGAGTGGACATTTACTGTTGGGTAAAATTTTCTGAGCACAAACAGCTGGAATTTAAGGACATATCTCCGAACTTGCTCAGTGCTACGAGCTCATTCAAGGACAGCTGTGCAGCGCCGCTATTGATAAATAACGGGAAACAAATTATCTTACCACGAGCAAGTACCAATTCCAATAAATAACAAAACGAGAGTTAAAGCAAACAGTACTTTAAGGAGCATCGGGGAGGGGCAGTGCTGGGGAAGCCTTTGATGTGGCCTGGCGGCCGTGGAGAAATGCTGCTGGCAGTGGGAGGGTGATTGATGGGCGGGGCAGTTCTGGGGAAGCCTTTGATGTGGCCTGGCGGCCGTGGAGAAATGCTGCTGGCAGTGGGAAGGCTGGGCATGCTCGTCCACGAGGAGTCACGTGACTCTCTCGTGCACTGTCCAAAATCCGCTGAATCCGCCTGTTAGGAAAGGAATTTTTTGGGTTGACAACAATAGGTTCGAGTAAACTCGACCTAAAAAGGCTGCAAGATGTTAGACTGCTGTCCTTTGGCTACACAGAGAAACTGATGCCTTGTGCGGAGGTTGCATCTGTAGTGTTGAGCACCTAGAAAATATCAGAGTTTGATTATAAGGAGCTTAGCTTTAAAGAAGAAAGTAATATGACTCATTATTCCACTCTACTGATTAATTAATCACATATGATTTAATGTGGGTGAGATCAGCATAGGGAAGGGTACTAAACAATTTGAGATGTCATCAGTGATGTAATTTAAAATGCCATGAGTGATGTAAGCCGTGCATAACAGGTCGCAAGTTATAGTTAGTGCACTAAACCATAACTGGCAAATTTCTGTGGTTTTTAGATATTTAAAGATTAGTTGTTATCACCTTTCAGCATGCAAAGAAAACATTGTTTCCAACCTTTCATTTTTCATTGAATTTTTTTTTTTTTTTTAAACGTAAGCTACGATCTTATTACTATAATTAACTATGACTTCACCGTAACCTTTTTTCAGTGAATTTCTGTGTATTTGTTTATCAGGTACAAAGTTGAGCATGCACAAAACCCTGTATGGGAACATGCTGCAACCTCTCCCACCCTGCAGGTACCCAACCCTCTGCTGCTAACCACCTTTCGCTGTGCCCTGGGGAATTGGGCGCAGGGCTTGGCGTAGCCTGGAGCAACATTTTCAATGAAGGAGCCAAAGTGGAGCACCTTTTATTAATCACAGTTTTGTTCGGATTGGTCAAACTGCGCCAAAACTTAATAAAGAAACAACAAACACCTTCCCCAAAGTAGATCCATGCCACCAAAACTAGCTGCACACGGCCAGTTGTATGAAGCAGGCTGTGGGTTTGAAGAGTGACTAAGATCGCCCCCCAACCCACCTACCACCACACCAGCTGCACACTGCCTTTGGCTTTGTACATCAGCCTCTGGACAAAGGCCTGGGCCAGACCCCATACAATCCAGATCATCTGTACTCAACCTTGAGACATGCTCTTCGAGCTTTGGGCACAGGGCATGGCTTTTAGTCAAGCCCTGCATCTGTCCTACCCATATCAGCTTGCCTTGCTTTTAGCCTACTTGTACACAGTGCTTACTCTGGCTGAGTGCATTTGAACTGTGGATTTCGTTTCTTTTTTTAATAGGCATTGTCAAATTTGCTGCCTCCAAATGTGAATCAATTGTTCAAAACACCCAAGATCCACAAATGTCACCACTGCAACTCAATCAAAAATGCCATCTTGCTGAATCCATGTGACTCTTCTGTCAAATTCAGATATCTTTGTCAGTTTCTGTCCCTTTGGCATGGCTAATCAATAACTAATCAAAAATGGCAGTTGAAATCATAAATTTAAGGAACAGATCTGCCACAAGGGTTAAATTGAGGGAAACAAATGTGCACCAAGACCAAAGTGTACCAATTGACTCTTAACATATAAAGAAATTGAGGTGAAATAAATTAGGATATTAGATGCCATTTAAAAAATGTGTACAATAAGCAGTGGCTCTATCAATTAAACAATTAGTAATAAATGAAAAAGGAAAAACCAACAATGGAAGTAAAGGAAATATTGCTGAAAACGATTGCTGATGGAAGTTGTCATGGACATTAAAGAAAGTGGGCTTTCCTAGTTTTAAAAAAAAATGGAGCTGAAGGTGGCAAAGATGGCTGGGTAAGCGGATGAGCTTTATCTGCTCTCCATCCTTGCCCCATCATAGCACCGCGGAAAGCAGCCCCCTGGAGGGATTTCCGGTGGGGGACCCTCAATAACGCCTGGGGGTGAGCCTGGAGCATACCAGAGAGCCCGGGGCCCGGTCGGTGCTCGATTGCCTGGCCGAGGAGTCTGTTGTGCGGTGGAAGCGCACCATTCTGGTCCCAAGGGTGAACCGTAGATAACTTGAGGCACAGGGAGGAGGCCGCTGTGGTGGAGAGTGATCGCCTGCGGGCTTACAGTGGCGGTGAAGCACCAGATCCACCCTGCTGTGGGGCCTTGCCCTTCAGGTTAAGCTTGCTGGGGTAGGTTCGCTCGGCCCTTGCTGGACCCTGCTGCACGACCTCCTCTTCTGCGGTAGTACCCCATAGAGTGCCTCCCCCCCCCCTGAATCTCCTATAAATCTGGTTTCTGCAAAGCATTGCTGAAGATTAGCAGCCCGCGAGGAGACTGAGTCGGAGTCTCCTATTGCTGGAGTGACCTGTGGACCTCCGACGTCTAGGGAAACCAGGGACTGCCTTTTGCAGTGAATTAGGAGCCCACCCGGGCACACCCCTTCGCCCCCGTGACCTGCACTTCGCTCGCTCTCCCCGGGCTCCAGAGCGCAAGGTAGCACTACTGGACTGGGAGAACCATCGCTAGCTACTTTAATCAGCAGAGCTCAACCCCATCCGCCCCTGGTCCCGGATCTCTGGGCCTAAGGGGGTGCGTTGCAAATCCCTGATCAGCTGAATTAACAACAAAACGGAGCCAAGGGACCACAATGGTAGCGGGGTCCTCTGTGTTGCCACGGCCTCTGCTGGGACCTGAGAGGGGGGACTCTTGACCCCACTGTTTGGCCTCTGTTTCTACACTCCCCCTTTGAGGCAGATCCTAAGGTGAGTTGCAGAGGGACGTCCAAGACCTAGTGGATTTGCCCTCCTGGTAAGCTTTGGCCAGGTGCATGGCGGCCCTTTCCAACTTCCTGCATCTCCTGGTCCCTGGACAAAGGGGAAGGAGCCATGGCTTCAACGAATGGCAAAAAATGTAGATCTGTTAAGGAAATGCTGCTCAAGAGCGCGATGGAAGCCCATCAAGGTGATTCTCCAGTATTAGGGGTGTCTTTCATAGATTCACATGCCTGAATCATTCCCCGTCGTCGGAGTGGGAGTCCCACGGTATATAAAAAAGTAATAAAATGCCATAGAACATATAGCAAATATCAGAAATACCTAACCAGGAAGTAAAGTAACACCAGTTACAGTAGAAAAAACATTCACAATCGTGACTATCCTAGTCATTATGTCTTAGCCCAAACTGCAGCCAATCAGGCGACAGCACCCACCAGAATCTTCTCCCCAGAGGCTCAGGCTCTCAGATTTTCTACTGCACGTCGTGTGAAGGGAGTCTCCCTGAGCTCTGCTCAGTTTTTTCTTCTACAGTTAGTTTCTTCAAGTTTTACAGATGTCTTCTTCAAAATCCCTGTTCCGGGCCTGTGATTCTTGTGGGAAGCAAAGACTTTTCAAGGAAGATCCCCACAAAAAATGTTTATATTGCCTTTACCCATACCATAAGGCAAAGGAGTGCAAGATCTGCCGGACCTTCCCCCCTAAGACCATCAGGGATAGAGAAGGACGACTGCTATTGTGGCTCAACAGACTCACGGACAAGGAGGACCCTTTGTCTGAGGTAGGAAGCTTGGCCTCTGGGTCTTCATTTCTTTCTACTAAGAGGAAGGCTGAAACAGGAGTTTCATCTCCAAGGGCGAAGGTGGCTAAGAAGGCTCAATCCTCTCAGGATGCTCCTGGGCCTAGTACTTCGAGTAATACTCTCCCACCTACTAAAGGAGATAGTACGCCCTCTAAGAAGTCTGGGAAATCTACAATTCCCAAGAAATCTTCTAAATCTGCGCCTCCTCAGTTGCCACCATTGACAATTTCAACGTCAAAAAAGGACTGTGTTTCCTCTCATGTGGCCACGTCTACCACCTGCACTATGACTTTCTCCTCTCCAAAGCCTACTCTTGTCATGTCTTCAGCTTCATCACCTACACTGGTTCATGTTCAGATCAGGCCTATCTCGTCGTCGACGATAGTCCCGTCGACGACGGCCAAGGTACCGTCGACGAGTTCCTCGTCTACGACTATGATGTCGACGGTTGGATCCCCGTCGACGATGAAGTTGGTACCGTCGACCAAGCCCTCGACGTCGACGGCCTTTCCGTCGACAACGAAATCCTCGTCGACGACGAAGTCCACGTCGACGAAGCCACCGTCGACGACCTCGACGGCGTCCCCGTCGACGATGCTACCGTCGATGGCCTCGTCGACGAAGAGATCCTCGTCGACGGCGAAAACCACATCGACGAAGCTACCGTCGACGACCTCGACGATGACGATACCGTCGACGAGACAACAGTTTCAACAGCAAACAGAGGTACCGTCGACGCCGCCTCTATCAAGCTGCACTACTTTGCAAGTTTGGTCAGCGCAGACAGCAGGGATTCCGTTACCATCACCTGCAACTACGGCTACGCTGTTAAAGAAAAGGGCTACTACTGAGACGATTTCTTCTACGCTAGTAGTACCAGATAAACTTTTGGATTCCGATGAGGAAGGATCCTATGAGGATGAAAATTTTGGAGCAGCTAGAAGTCCATCTGACCTCCGAATTAAGGTTCAAGAGGATATAGAGGAAGAGATGGAGGAAACTGAACCTACTTCACACGCAGACAGGCCTGCTCCTGGTATGCAGATGCCTGACGATTTGTTTCGCAATCTGCAGTATATGCTCAGTGATTATTACAGACGTTTCCCACCTTCTGAGTCTGGCGAATCTCTAGTATCTACACCAAGACCTAAGACAGCGACACCGCTTTCTAAGCAGACGCAGCCAGTGGCTACTGTGACGTTGGAGGAAGGACGTCCAACATGACCTGCGTCGGAAGTTTCAGCTCCTCAGGCAGGGGAGGAAGAGTCCTCAGACCATGATGAACAAGAAGGAGAGCTGGACAATGTGTCAGAATCGTCGGAGTATGAGGATTATAATGCAAACACGCCTTCTCCGGCAGAACATACTACATCTGAGTCACCACCCGTGAACATTGCCTCATTCCACAAGATCATGGATAGAGCAACAAAGAGGTTCATGATCACCATGGAATCAAAGCAAGAAGAATGCTTCCTGTATGATTTCAAGTCTTCACCGCAGAAACAGAGTTGGACCATTCCGATTATAGAATTCATCTGGAAGGAAGGCCTAAAGATCATGTCCAAGCCAAATTCTTTACCGGCAGTGCTCCCAAGAGTAGATAAGAAATATAAGGCACCAAATTCTTCTCCAGCGTGCCTTATCGGACAAGCTAAAGCAGACTCTGTGGTAATGCAGGCAGCGCAAAAGAGATCTTCTAATCCAACATCTCAAGTCTTTCTTCCGCCTGACAAGGATGGAAGACGCCTAGATTCTATCGGGAAGAAGGTTTTGACTATTGCAGCTACGACCATCAGGGCTGCAAACTCCCTAGCCATTTTAGGAAGATACGATAGGCAGATGTGGTCGGACATCTCGCCGTATATGGACAAGCTTCCCGAGCCAGATCGAACTGAGGCAAAGAAGATCCTTCAAGAAGGAGAGTGTGTCTCCTCTGAAATAATTGACGCTGCGGTGGACGTTGCTGCCACTGGATTTCGGCAGCTAGCGGGTGCAGCTGTTCTCAGGAGGCAAGGATGGTTGAAGGCAACATCCTTTCGGCAGGAGGTCCAAACAAGGATTATAGACATGGCATTCGATGGAGAATTCTTATTTGGAAAGCATGTTGATGATGCTCTGGAGGCCATCAAAAAAGATACTGAGACAGCACGTTCGCTGGGTACTCTACAATACCGCAAGTCTTCCTTTCGTGGAGCAAAAGGAAGAGGGAATTTCTCTAATAGAGGAGGTTACAACCAGCAACGCTCCTATCCTTCCACCCAGGGAAACCAAAGATTCCAGCCATATCGGCAGCAAACATATGGGCACAGGAAAGGAAATTTCTCTCAACCTCGAGGAAAATCTAATTATCGAGGAAGAGACAATAAGAAATGAGGTACGCATCCTGCCACCACTTTCTGCCAACCCGAACCAAATTGGAGGAAAAATATCCCAAAATTACTTAAATTGGTCCAAAATTACCACAGACAAATGGGTTCTGGATGTGGTAGCCAGAGGTCACATTTTGGAATTCGTAAAAACTCCCCCAAATTGCCCCCCAAAAGGACCGCCTCCAGCGCACCTCAAGGAGCTGTTCACCCAGATCAACACCATGATTCGGAAGGGAGCAATAGAAAGGGTACCTCATCATCAGAAAGGAAAAGGCTTCTACTCAAGATTTTTCCTTATTCGCAAGAAGTCGGGAGAATGGCGTCCCATCCTCGACCTGCGTGCCCTAAACAAGTTCCTAAAAAAGCTGACATTCAGGATGCTAACACTTCAAGAAATCCTCCAATTTCTTTCGGTGGGAGAGTTTATGGCAACACTCGACCTTCAGGATGCATACTTCCACGTTCCGATTTTTCCCAGGCATCGGAAGTTTCTGAGGTTCAGAGTGGCTGGCAGGGACTTCCAGTTCAGAGTTCTTCCATTTGGACTGCGTTCAGCCCCCAGAGTGTTTACGAAGATACTGGCCCCGGTGGCTGCCCATCTTCGGTTGCAATCAATACAGATATATCCATATCTGGACGATTGCCTTATCAAGGCCAGTTCTTTCGACATGGCGCAAGATCACATTCAAACAACTCTATCACTGATGCAAGACCTGGGTTTCTCAGTAAACTTCGAAAAGTCACACCTCACGCCAGCAACAAGAAAGACTTTCTTGGGAGCGACACTGGACACCAAGCTCGCCCAAGTATTCATCTCAAGGGAAAGACAGGAAAAGATTCAACGATTGGCTGCGGCACTGTTATTAAAAAAGTGTGTTTCAGTGCGCATGTTCAAGTCCTTCGTCGGGATGATTTCTTCCTGCATTCTTCTCACCCCCAACTGTCGTCTTCGGATGAGGCCCTTGCAAGAAGAGCTCAGTCGCCAGTGGATCCAGGTATCGGGATCCTTCGAGGATATCATCCAAATTACGCCTCGAATGCGAAAAGCGATAAAATGGTGGACCCACCGATCCAACATACAAGAGGGATGCTCTTTCCTCACGGAAGTGCCCAGGTTCATAGTAACGACCGACGCTTCAATGACAGGCTGGGGTGCACACCTCCAAGGCATGACGGTCAGCGGGAAATGGAACCAGATCCAAATGAAATGGCACATAAACAGGCTAGAGTTGCACGCCATATTTCTAGCCCTGAAGTCCTTTCAAGCGACTCTGGAAGGTGCCACAGTTTTAATTCGGACAGACAACACCACCTGCATGCATTATCTGAACAAGCAGGGCGGCACGAGATCAGCCCGGTTGTCGCAACAAGCACAAGAGATCTGGAATTGGGCCCTGACTCACAACATCCATCTGTCAGCGGTCCATGTTCCGGGAATCGCAAATGTGTTAGCGGACTCTCTCAGCAGGTCCGGGGGCTGCACTCACGAGTGGGAACAGCATCTACCATCTCTAAACCGCATCTTTCAGATATGGGGGCATCCGGATTTGGACTTGTTTGCGACATACCAGAACCGGAAATGCCCATACTTTGCAAGCTGGGTTCCCCACAAGGACTCGTGCGGGGATGCCCTTTCGCTGAATTGGAATCAAATCTTCGCATACGCTTTTCCACCGATACCTCTGATCCCGAAAGTCATCAGGAAGATGAAGAAGCAGCCATGCCGGTTGATACTGATTGCTCCACGATGGCCCAGGCAATACTGGTTCACCGAGCTACTCCTTCTCTCGGAATGCAACCCTATCCAACTTCCACGCATTCCGAATCTTCTCTCCACCCAGCAGGGCAGAGTGTACCATCCGGACCCGAACTCGCTGAAATTGTCAGCTTGGCTCCTCAACACATGGAATTTGCACACCTAAACATTCCACAAGATTGCCAGGAGGTGCTGGCGAAGGCCAGAGCCCCATCCACGATCAAAACCTACAAACTTAAGTGGAAACGTTTCTGTGCATGGTGCCAATCTAATGGTCTACATCCCATTCATGCAAAACCGGAGCAAATCCTTCCTTTCTTTTTACATTTGGCCAGATTGGGTTTGGCACATTCTACTCTTAGTCTTCTTAGCTGCCATTTCTAGATTTCGTCAAGATGGATCAAACTCTTTGTTTTCTGTACGGATCATACAACAATTTTTCAAGGGATTATTTCGTATGTTTCCGCTTGTCCGGAAACCTCCTCCTGCATGGCATCTGAATTTCGTACTAACTCAGCTCATGCGTCTTAAGTTTTACTTATCAAGAACTTCAGCCATCCGCAAGACAGATCAACTGTTTGTGGCTTATGGTCGACAGCGCCAGGGCTGTGCAGTTTCGAAGCAGACCATTGCTAGATGGGTCTCCTCTACTATTGGACTTTGTCATCAGCAGGCCGGTAGACCCTTACAGGCCTTACTAAGAGCACATTCTACAAGGGCGGTTAGCTCTTCCACTGCCCTTTTTGCTGGTGTGCCTCTTCGACAGATCTGCAGAGCTGCTACATGGTCTAGCAGACACACCTTTACTAGACACTACTGTCTAGATTCAGCAGACGGCGCAGATGCTTCGGTTGGAAGAGCAGTGCTGCGTAATCTTTTCAAATAAGGTGAGCCTCTGTTCCACCTCCTCCTATATGCTCTTTAGACGTTATTTCAGATTTTGATGATTATTGTTATAACTGGTATACTGTTATATGTATATATATATATGCATTTGATACTCTGATGTCTACAAGCCTTATGTTAGGAGTACTGCTTACTATTCTGATTCAGGCATGTGAATCTATGAAAGACACCCCTAATACTGGAGAAGAACAATAGTTACTTACCTGTAAACAGGTGGTTCTCCAGTATTGGTGTCTTTCATAGATTCACATGCAACCCGCCCGCCTCCCCCCAGAGACTCACTCAGGCATTATAGGGTTTCACTCCCGTGCGAGAAAATCTGAGAGCCTGAGCCTCGGGGGAGAACATTCTGGTGGGTGCTGTCGCCTGATTGGCTGCAGTTTGGACTAAGACATAATGACTAGGATAGTCACGATTGTGAAGGTTTTTTCTACTGTAACTGGTGTTACTTTACTTCCTGGTTAGGTATTTCTGATATTTGCTATATGTTCTATGGCATTTTATTACTTTTTTATATACCGTGGGACTCCCACTCCGACGACGGGGAATGATTCAGGCATGTGAATCTATGAAAGACACCAATACTGGAGAACCACCTGTTTACAGGTAAGTAACTATTGTTCGTCCTCCTCAGAGGTTCCCAAGCATACGGGAGGCGGAAACGGCGCAGAGAGCTCGGTGACCTGGGAGTTCCTGAAGGCGTTGCTCGCTTCCCTTTGCTAAGACCTACAGATGGTTAAAAAAAGCTCTTGCAGCAGAGCTCAGGGAAGCGCACTGCAACATCAACGAGGTGGGGGAAAGGGTAGTGGCTCTGGAGGAGGAATCCCTTTCTAGAGATGCAGAGGTCTAGGCTCTTCAGCAGGAAATCATCCGGTTACAGGACCAGCAGCTGGATCTCCAGGCACACGCGGAATATCTGGAAAATAGATCAAGAAGGAATAACATCAGCAAAAGGGGGGGGTTCCCACGGGGGTGGAAGGAACGGATATCCAAGAACTGTTCAAAAGCATCCTAGGAGACAGCGCATCAACTGGAACCAAGGTGGACCGTTGCCACAGAATTGGCCTCCCCAGGGCTCCCCCTCTCCCACCTGCGGATATTTCGGTCTGAGTCCACAATTTCACCAAGAAGGAGGCGATCCTTTGAGCCGCCAGATCTGAGCAGTCTAAGCAATTCCGGGGCCATTCAATCCAGCTATTTCAGGACCCGGCAGCCTCTACACACCTAAAAAGAAAACTCTTTCGACCTGTCTCCGTTCACCTTAGCAACTTGGGTATCTCATACTCTTGGGGCCATTCATTTCGCATTATTTTTCAGTTGAATGGCAAACTCCACCAACTGCTTTTCTTCACAGAGGCTTGTAAGATCCTCGACCCGTCTGACTTGGACACCCGACACCCTGAGCAGGGAGATGGGGTTCTGGCAGGGCTGGCCGCGGACCTAGGTGTGGCTTGCTACCGGTGCCCCACCGCCTGGATGCTTCCACCATGGCCAAGGAAAGGTCTGAAGTGCTGCAATCCCTCTCCGGCGAGAGTAAGCCTGAGGTTGACCACCCTATCTTAAGTTACTGTGAATCAACAGAAGGGAAGTTATGGCAGAAGTGGGGGCGGAGGTGCCACGATTTTCTATCTATTGGTGGCTTGCTTCTCTCTGGTTACCCCTATGATCTCGGACTTCCAAGTCACAATGGACCTCATGGACCGTATGTTTATTCTTGTTCCTTGTTTTTTATTTAGGTTTTGTTCTGGGACTCCCCTTCCGACTGGCTAAACGCAGACGAGATGACACCTCTAGGACCTTCCACGGTCCCCTCATAGCGGCTGGTCACACCTGCACTACACAGTCAACCCTTTGTGCCCCCCAGACTAACACGGCCTGGCCTACTCTACACCCTGAATTATGGAGATTAAAATTACTTAGTCTCACGTGAAAGGCCTCAACAACCCTACAAAGAGATCAGCAATTCTTTCCTACTTGGAACATGCTCAAGGAGATATCTGCCTGCTTCAGGAGACACATTTGCTTGCTCAGGACACCCACAGAATGCGCTCTAGGAAATTCCAGTTTTGGTCATCTGGGAGGGGGAAGAGGGGCAGAGTTGCGATCTTGTTCTCCAACCGCTTTCGGGGGATGTTCCTGGTTACCTACCAAGAGATCAAGGGTTGACTGTTGACTGTCTGGGTTCAGACAGGCCCATTACACCTCTCAATAGCCTCACATTCCACCCCGAATGAGCAAGAGGAATCCTTTATCACAGAGGCACATGCCATGGTCCTACAATCGCCAGACCAGGCAGTGCTGTTGGGGGGAGACTTTAATTTGGTGATGGAGGGAGGGTGTGACAGCTCTGGACAGAGGTTCGGACATTCAGGTGCCCTCTCACCCAGAGGCGCGTGGCCTGGCTAGCGAACTGCGGGCTCCGCGATGTTTGGAGCTAACAACTCCCGGACGAGTGGGATTACACGTTTTACTCGGCAGCGCACAAACCCTATGCTCGCCTGGACCATTTCTTACCATCTCCTGCTGCGTGGGACCGAGTTACAGCTTCCTCCATTAAGACCCGCTCCCTGTCGGACCATGAGGCAATCACACTCACCTTTGTGACACACATCCCCCCCCATATCAGAGTCCGCCATGGCGGCTTCCAGAAACGCTACTGCACTCCCCGGACGTGGTGTCCTCAATTCGTCAGGTGATTACTAACTTCGTGATCACCAACGGCACGGGGTGGTGCCCCTCTCCTTGGTCTGGGAGACTCTTAAACAGGTTATCCGGGTGGTTTGATAGCGAAAGCTGAGTTCGAAAAGAAGAATTGGAGACATAAAAGAGAGGAATTAGAAAAGTCAGTAGCGGAACTAGAGTCCATAGATAAACAAACGGAGGCGCCTAGTGTCTGGTGAAGACTGGAACAGGAAAGGCTCCAACTCAGACGGCTGGACTTCGACAGGGCTAAATAAGTCATGCTTCGCCTCAAGCATCAGTTCTATATAGGTTCCAATAAAAGTGGTCGGATGCTAGCTCACTGTTTGCGTTGCAAGCAACATGCGACTACAGTGAAGGCCATTCCAACGCCCACTGGTGCGCTAGTATCCGATGCATCATCCATTGTGGACAAATTCTGGGCTTTTTAAAATTGACTTATACACAGGGAATGCATTGTGGGGTCTGACCCTCATTCCTATGTGCAGTCGGCAGCGATCACCCCCCTTTCCACCGTCCTGTAGTGTAGTTCCTATATTCCCACTAGGCTCTGCGCATTGGAATAATATAAACAGCAGTGTAGACGTAGGTCTGAGTTCGACTGGGTCTCTACTGACTATATTAGACTTAATTAGTTTCGCCAGCTAGCTCAGAGGTCACTAGAAACTTTCTCGAATGTTAAGGAAAGAGTTAACTCTCTGGATTAGACAAGAAGGGATTAGCTTCTGACAACCGTACAAACATGACAACTTTGCTCCCTCAGAATAGAGTGTATCTCTAGAGTCGTGTGAAAACAATAGGCAGCTATTTCACTCAGTCAATCGTGCATACTTAGTTTCACCAGAGTGCAGAGAAATAGAGAGACGGGCATTTTCAATAAAAAGATGTTATTTTATTGAGCAGTCTTCTTTCTCATGCAAGAGAAATGAATTGCCACAATTGCAATACTTATTATGAAGTAAAGTGCGTACAGTAAAAGTAGTATTATGAAATAATACTGTAAAAGCATAGATATAGTTTCTTAGCCATATGATACTTTAAAATAGATAACATATATATACATACATAAAACCATTGACTAACGTACTCAACTGGTGCTTCTAACTATGCCTACCCCGATGTACCTGAACTAAGCCTAATACTTGGGAAGGAGTAAGTAAGTAGCAGTTTAAGTTAAGTTGATTAAGACATCTTTTCGATTGTCAATGAGCTCTCCCTTCCCGATCGTGTCACTCTCCCTCCTATGCCCACCCAGGCCTTGTGTGACGAGCTCAATGCCTTCTTCCTGGATAAAATCTCCACAATCAAAAACAATATCTCTCCACCTTCTCCCTCCCAATCATTCTCTCTCCCCTCTGAAAACCCCCAGCAATTTAATACTTTTCCTCCCATCTCTATCACCGAATTCCACTGTCTTCTGCACAAAGTTAGTTCCGGGTCTCCCAAAGACTGCTGCCCCCCCCCATATTCTTAAAGAAATCTTTCTGACCTGCCCTGTTCCAGCCTTGGCTCTTCTTAATACCTCCTTAGCCACTGGAGTAGTCCCAGACTCATTCAAGCAGGCCGTGGTGCTACCCATTTTGAAAAAGTCCAATGCTGACCCCCTAGTTTTGAGCAACTACAGACCCATCTCTCTTCTCCCTTTTCTGGGAAAGATCTTAGAGACCTATGTAACCCGGTGTCTGAGCACCTTCATTGAGAATTCATCTTTTTTGGACCCCCAACAGGCTGGTTTCCGCCCCCTCCATTCCACCGAGGCGGTGATCGCGGCAGTCATGGACACTTTAAGAACAGGAGCTGACAACAACACTCCCCAAGCCCTTGTACTGTTGGACCTGTCGGCGGCTTTTGACACGGTCGATCACACCATTCTGATCGACCGTGTCACCAACGCCGGCATTCAGGGCGTAGCCCTTGACTGGGTTCGATCCTTCCTTCACGGCCGCTCCCAGGCAGTTCATCTCTCCACTTTTTCTGCTCCTCTCTCCCCCCTTTCCTGTGGTGTCCCTCAGGGCTCGGCTCTATCCCCCCTTCTTTTCAATTTATACATGCAACCCCTTTTGGTTTCTCTCCGCCACTCCCCTGCCACTATCTATAATTACGCAGACGATCTGCAGTTGATCTTTCCTTTGGATACCTCACTTTCTTCCCGCACTAATTTCCAAACCATAATGTTATACATCTCTGATTGGATGGCTCACAGCCAGCTCAAGCTGAATGCGTCTAAGACGGAACTTGTTCTGGTGGGTGGCCCGACCAATCCTTGGGATGACAATTACTGGCCCCCCTCTCTTGGCATCCCCCCACGCCCGGTCGGCTCTGTGAAAAGCCTTGGAGTGGTCATCTCTGATGATTTATCTATGAAATCGCAGATCTCGGCTGTAACATCTTCCTGTTTCTTTCAGCTGCGCAGGATCCGCAAGATCTGTCGATTTCTTACCAGAGAGGCACTCATTTTAGTCATCTTGGCTTTGGTCATCTCCAGGGTTGACTTTGCAAACATCCTATATGTGGGGATTCCTGCCTATCAGCTTCAAAGACTCCAATTAATCCAGAACCAGGCCGCACGCTTGGTGTTCCACCAACCCAAACACCAGCATGTTTCCCCTCTTTTGAGGAGCCTTCACTGGCTTCCAGTGGCCAAACGGTGTTCCTTCAAACTCGGATGCACTATTTTTAAATCTCTTCATAATCGTGCACCCGCTTTCATCTCCTCCAAGCTTAAGCGGTATCTACCAACCCGCAATCTCCGCTCCTCTGCTGACAATCTTCTGTGCATTCCATCCAACCGCCGCAAGAAACATGGCGGCCTGCGCTTCTCTTTTCTAGGTCCTTCCTTATGGAACTCTCTCCCTTCCTCCTTTCGCCACTGCCCCTCTTATGAGCTTTTCCGCAAGACTTTAAAAACGTATCTCTTTAAAGCTGCCTTTGAGTAACCATCTGCCCTTGTTCGCTATGTCTGTTATGAGCGCCAAGAAACCGTTTCGGTGTACGTGCGCGGTATAAGCTTTTTAACATAACATAACATAACATAACAAGATTGTTTTTGCCCAAGATCTGAATCAAGAATTCTCTTTAAGGGTTTAGTCAGCTCCGTACCTTAGTAATAGAATGTGGGAGGTCTGGTATCTCTTTCTTCAGGACTTGATCTCCCAGCAACCCGCAAGGGTGACTCGGGAACACCGGAGCTTTGATTTTCTCGTCGTGAGAAAAAGTAGCTTCTCCAGCGCGTCAAAGGGGAGGGGTGGCTTCCGTGGGCTCTCGCATCAGCTGGGCTCTCGGGCAAGTAGATAGCCGCTCTGCTCCAAACCACCGTGTGTTTCCTTAAGGCAACTGTTGGTATTTTATACCTGAAAGGTGCCGGGTTTGACGTAAGGTTGGACATAAGACGTCACTAAGAACTAACAGTTCTTGCTGGACTCCCGAAGTTCTTGTTCAAATCAAAACAAAAGCAGAGGGGGAATTTCCCGGGCTGCTGGAGGCTTGGTTTGTTTAAAGAACGCGTTGTGCTTTCTAGAAGTCGATGGGAGTAGCCGTGCTGTGCTTTGGACTGCATGGGCTATTACTGAATATGGATATGATTCTTATGCCTATGTAAGGATATTATTGATTTATAACCGCACAAGGGCATGAATCGGGAATATCGAAATAGGGTCCTAGATAGAAATACAACACCCACTCCACGGATTAATGTCCATCATTACTAAAAAAAACTAAGCAATTATAAACATGTAACAATGCATGTGTGTTTTCCAACCCACCCCAAAATACATATTTCGCATTTGAAATGGTATATGGTAAATACCCGAAAATGAGTATTGGTACTGTACGCTTTTTAAGCAGTGTCATCATTCATTTAAATGCATATATATATATTAGCTGAATGATTTGCGAAAATTACACATGAAATGGCTCTGAATACAGAAAAGAAGGTCGAGACCATTCCATCACATATTTATACAAAATGCTGTATTTGTGCTAGAGGCTGAGGTAAAATATTGTCTCTAGTATCACAAAAATAGAAGCTCTGTTCTCTAAGAATAGTTCTACTTTAAGCAGAGTACCATGTGCCAAAAAAAAAAAGGTAAATGTTTTGGAAATGGAAAAAATAATTTCGCTTTCAGGGGAAAAAATAGTTCCAAATGTTTTCAGTAGCTTTGTTTATAAAAACTGAAGGCCGAATTCAGAGTTCAGGGAACTCTGTGTGATCATTGTTTTTTAAGAATTATTCTCGTTGACTGGAGAGAACATCATATCAGACAGACTCGCAAAAAAGTGGTCTACAACATCAGGTGAAAGTTCGACCAAGTTCGTAAATGCTGCGACTGTGCAGTTTGAAGTGTGATTGCTATCATCGATGTTTGGATCAGCAATGCTCACAGAAGGTTGTACCTGTATGGTGCTGCTTTCCTCTCGTACCTCACTGCCACCTACTCGTAGTGGTGAAGTCTCAATGAATGCCGTCATCAGAATAGGTAGCCGCTGGGGACAACACGATGCATGAGTCGTTACCGGACCTAGCAAAGTATCGATATCCTTTGGTACTGCTGATGGTAGTGTAAGACAGATGTCTAACACGCATTCTTCTCCACATAGCAGACATCGAAGCACAGGTAAGATGCAATCCTGCCAGATTGGTCTGAATGAAAGAAACCAGGTTGTACTTAGATCTCTTAGCCGGGCCAATCCGAGGACCTTAGTGATACGGTCTCGGTATCGTATTGCTAGGATTGTTTCTTCCATCGTTGCTAGAGTCTTGTCTGTGGATTGGCTTGCCATATCGGAGCAGAAGAAACAAAAATAAAATTCCTGCCACGAGTCCCAAGATTAAGGGTAGGCCGCCAAAGACAGAATGAACAAAATTCGGGAAGATGCCCAGAACTGTTTCAAAGGGTGCTAACAGTCCCGAAAAAACTGTCTTAAATACATGTGCAATGCCACTGGTATCAGACATGTTTAAGATTTGGCTCAACATTTCTGCTAAATGCACGGGGCAATTTGTCGATAAAAGAGAATGTATCTCTGCCGATGTCCTTGCCACTTGCAGATCATACGTTTCTTTGGATGACGTTAGAGGCACAGTTGTCTGTAAAAGAATAGACTTCATTCTGCTTAAATTATCGATTCGAATAGAAGAGATATTCAACGAAGGCCATAACGCAGCCCCCATATCTGGATTGCTGTGTGGATACAATACTTGCATACAGCAAACAACCCTGGAAGTTACGTTCACGAGATAAGCTTTCCCTGGCACCATCCCACAACAGCTGTGGTCACTTATTAAAATGTAACTCCCGTTACTAAGTTGTTTGAAAAATGGCTGTACCTGTTTTGCAGGAGTGCCATGCAGGTGACATGAAAGGTTATTTGAAGACCCTTCGCAGGCTCCATGCAAGTTAATACCTTGACACAGAAGTGTACTGCTTAGTGATTTTTTACATTTGTTACCACTAAGGAATACATCCTTTTCCCTTTTTCCCTTCACTATAACATCTGTGTGTATAGGGTAAATCCCATGTTGATTTGATGTATTCTTTACCCAACTTTTCATACTGGCCTGCAGGTATATACTCTTGGCAGTATTTAAACTGGAAAGTTGTTATCGGAATTGAAATTGTTCCGTGTATTATCCATTCAATGACAGGTCTCTCTGACATTGTCAATGGTAATCTCTCAAGTTTTTCAATGCTCAGAATCGTATAATCTGCTCCTTTTGGTGCCAAACTGATTTGTTTATCAGTAAGGTTAAAGATACCGAATAATGACGTTGTGTTGATTAAACGCCATGGTACGTAGCCTGAACACAGATTTTGCCACGTCCAACCAAGCTGTACAATAGAACGTAATTGAGACTGTCCATGTTGTAACATTAGTAAGTCCTGTTCTATTATATCAATAGCAGATGATACAATGCTGTCCAATGAATATATTCTGGAGGACAGAGTCGTTAACCCATTGTCCACTACAGAAAGTGATTTTTCCAAATTAATACAATCAATTTCTCGTATTTTTTCTGCTGTTTCAATTTGCATTACTTTCCATGCTTCGTTGTACGCAGCGTATATACCGGCCGCTATGAAACGTTTTTGACGCTGTTTGCGTGGTCCCATTATGAAATCACGCAAGTCAGCACCGTCTTTAAGTAAAGTCAAGTGTTGCTTAATTTCAGCCAGTGTGGATTTCTGTAGCCACTCAAGGCAAAGTTTCCCTACACTATCCCTGGATGTTGTCTCTGGGAGTATCTTGGGTCTGGCCTGGTCATTTTGAACCCCTGTGTTTTGTTCAGGAATCTATCTTGACAGTTATTTGTGTCTGTTGGCAAGATCAACCACTTTTTCCAATCAGGATGTGTTCTGTTTTGGTGAAAAATATGGGATATGTCTATCTCCACATCTGTAGTACTATCAGTTATGGGTTTTGGAATAGACGGTGTATTTAAGTCTTTTATCTTAGCTAAGCCAAGACAAGTAGTTTGTTGAATTGTGTCATTCAAAAATATCATTTGTTCTGGGATCATGCAGGCCCTAAATAATGCTTCTAGGCCCTGTACTTGTCAATCTTTGGTACCCCAGATCGTTTTTGTTTCAATGTTGTTTTTCCAAAATTCGAAACCAAATGTAGACATTTTGTCATAAACTTTTTCAGAATAAATCAATTTAGTATTTGTCAACATTGTTTTCATCCCTGTCCTATTTAACATTTTAAAATAAAACGTTTTTGGATCACTGTTGTTAAACCCTGAGAAGTACTGGAATTTCTCATAAAATGTTTTCGAGCTGCCTTTTGGCGGTGTTGGGACAGTGTTCCCAATGGTTATAAGATAAAACATTTCTAGGTTGTGCAGTTTTATGCAAATAGTGATCACCAAAGTGGTTATAACAGTATAACTCTTCATAATTCGATGAACCCTGTAAGTAATCATGTTCAGTAAATTTGGCTGACATTACTAAATCTGACATCATATTATTAATGTTTTCAACGTCCCAATCATCAGAGAAAGTACTCGGTGTCACAAAGTCACTTAATGAAACCTTGAACTGATGTGGATATTTCAAGAGTTCAACCGGACTAAAAATGTCATAATCAGTTCTGTCCCATGCTACCCCACCGGGTATTGGATTGGCTGAGATGTTTACTGATGTCAGTTCTCTTTTCTCGATGTGGGAGGATGTGTGAGGCTTTAGGACCAAGTTGATGTTCTGACTTGCTGTTTCCACTGTACTATATTTTCCATCAATGAATTTTCCCAAACATAGAACCATGATGAGCCAAAGCAGGAGAGTAAGTACACCTAACACAATCCAAAATTCAATCCATGGTGAAATCTGATACGTTTCTTTTAGTTGGAGAGAAAGTTCAATTATTTTGTCTTTGAAAGTTTTTGTTGCCGGCGTTTCTTCATGCTCACTTGGATCTTCTGAAAAGTCGTCGAAGTTGATGAAGTAGCCAGATGCAGTTCTGTCAATTGTTGGGATTTTTTCCGGATTTTCATTTGCTTTTGCATTTTTCTTTGTTTCATTAGAATAGTCATGTAGTGTAGTTCCTAGTTTCCCACTAGGCCCTGCGCATTGGAATAACATAAACAGTAGTATCGACGTGGAACTGCTTATATTCCAGGCCTCCACTGACTATGCTAAACTTAATTGGGTTGTGTTACCAACTAGCTCAGAGGTCACTGGAAACTTTCTTCTCTGCATAGGAAGTGATCAGCTTCCTTGGCACAGACAAGAAGGGATTCAGCTTTCCAACAACCGTGCAACATGACAACTTTGCTCCTCAGATCAAGAGTCGATCTCTAGGGTCGTGTAAAACAATAGACATAGATTTCACTCAGTCAGTCTAGTGCAGTTTACTTTCACAGTATGTAGAGAATAGAGAGACGGGCGTGTATCAATAAAGGTTAACATTTATTGAACAGTCTTTCTTCTCATACAAGAGAAATGTATTGCCACAATTGCAATAACTGTTATTATGAAAAGTACGTACAGTAAGATAAGAATAGCGAAATAGAACTGTAAAAGCATTGATATGGTTTCTTAGCCATACAATGGTTTAAAAGTAATAAAACATATATACAGTCATATATACATTAGGCTAACATACTCAACTGGTGCTTCTAACTACGCCTACCCCAGTGTGCCTGACCTAAGCCTAACACGTGAGAAGGGGGAGTAAGTAAGTAGCTTAAGTTAAGTTGGTTTTGCCAAGGTTTGTTTCAAGAATTCTCGTCTAAGGGTTTAGTCAACACCATACCTCTGAATAGAATGATGGAGGATTGGTATCTCCTTCAGGGGTCTCTCTCGATATCCCAGTCACCTGCGAGGGTAAACTGGAAGCGCCGGGACTGGATTTCTCTGCACGAGAAAGGCAGCGGCTTCTCTCAGCGCGTCGAGGAAGGAGGGGTGACAGCGTCTGCGGGCAGCTGGGCTGGATGTCTTCGCAGAGGACGGCTGCACGGCTCCTCAAGCGTACTGCACCATAGGTCGCGCTGTAGCGGCGATAATGGTAATCAGTAGCTTCACCACCACCGGATAGCAGGCTGCAGCGACAGAGTGCTAGTTTTTACCAACACGGGGTCATGCAGGCAGCTGGCATCAGCAACATGTTCGCTCATTGCTTAAGGCAACGTTGGTAATATTTATACCTGACAGGTGCCGGGTTTGACGCAAGTTTGCTGGACATAAGACGTCAATTAAAGATGTCACTAGGAAGTGATAGTTATCAGTTGCTCATTAGAGTTCCATTACTAATCAAAACATAGCAAGCGGGGATTTCCAGGTTTGCTAAGTTTTTATCTTGTTGAAGAACTCTGAGTGTTATCTAGGAATATCAGATAGTGACTGCTGCTCTGTCATTGCACTAATTGGTCGCAAAGGAAGTAGCAGAGAGTCATGCTGGAATGTGGCTCTGTGGCTCTGCTCGTGTGAGGCCAGAGATGACTTTTCAGAAATCGCACTTGAACGGTTATGCCAATATAGGGAATAAATGGATTTATAGCCGAATAGGGGCATAAGGTCACAGTATCGATCAGGAACCTAGATAAGCACATGACACCCACTCCACGAATTCATGTCCATCAAAATTACTAAAACTAAGCAATTAGATGCATGTGTAACATGGTGTAACATAGCCCACCCCAAAATACATAAATGCATTCGAAATAGGCGTACTTGTAATACATGGAATTTAGGTACTGTACGTTTTTTAAAAGCATAGTAATCATTCAAAAATTATTGCATATGAAATCAATGAACGATTATGCATAAAGAATTACACATGAAGTATCTCTGACAGAAGAAATGCGAGATAAATCATCACATAAAAATGCATTGTAATAATATGTGTGCTAGAGGCTGGTGTTATGTTGTTATGTCTCTAGATGTGTTTTTAGAAATAGAAGTGTGAAGCTTCTGTTCTCTAAGAATAGTTTTTACGTTAAGCAAAGAATTGTTCGTGCCAAAAGGAGAGGGTCAATATTTTTTTAAAAATTGTCCAATTCAAAGAAAAAATCAGTTTACCAAAGCTCCTGGCAGTTTTATGTTGATCAAAACTGAAGGCCGAATTCAGAGTTCATGGGAACGCTGTGTGTCGGAAAGCTTCTCAAAAGTTATTGTTTCTCTGTGGGTGAGAACATCGTATCAGACAGGCTCGCAAAGAATTGGTCTACAAAATCAGGTGATAGTTCAACCAAATTAGATAGCGCTGAAACTTGGCAGGTGTGAGAATGATTGCTGTCATCGAAGACAGGACCAGCCCTGCTCACAGAACGCTGTACCTGGATGATGTTGCTTTTGTCACTCGCTCCACTGTTACCACTTGGCTGTAGTACAGGAGTCTCCACGAATGCCGTCATCAGGATTGGTAGCCGCTGGGGACAACACAATGCGTGAGCCGTTATTGGACTTAGCAAAGTATCGACGTCCATTGGTACTGCTGATGGAAGTGAAAGACAGATGTCCAACACGCATTCATCGCCACAAAGCATACACCGTAGCACAGGTAAAATGCAATTTTGCCATATTGGTCTGAATGAAAGGAACCAGGTCATGTTTAGATCTCTCAGCCTGGCCAATCCGAGGACGTTAGTTATCCTGTCCCTGTAGCGCATTGCTAGGATTGTTTCTTCCATTCCCATGGGAGCTATGTCTGAGCCGAGGCTTGCCATAACGTAGCAGAAGGGTCAAAAATAGAATCCCTGCGATGAGTCCAAAAAATAGTGGGATACCACCAAAGATGGAGTGTACAAAATTAGGAAAGATTCCCAAAATTGCCTGGAAGGGTGTTAGCAGTCCCGTAAAGACTGTCTTAAATATGCCTGGGATGCTTGTAGCACTAGACATGTTAAGGAGTTGGTCGAGCATTTGTACGAAATGCACGGGGCAATTTGTTGATAAAAGGTCATGGACCTCAGTAGCCGTCCTTGCGACTAGAAGATCATACGTCTCTTTAGATGACGTTATAGGCACTGTTGTCTGTAAAAGCACAGATTTCATTTTGCTTAATGTATCAATTCGTATAGAATAGAGATTCAGACGAGGCCAGAGGGGAGTCACTAAGTCTGGAGGCCCGCTCGGGAACAATGCTTGCATGCAACATTTGACCATGGACGTTACTTGTACTAGATAACTTTTTCCGGGCGCGAGGCCACAGCACCTGTGATCCGTTCTTAGAATGTAACTCCCGTTTGCGAGTTGCATAAAGAAGGGCTCTATCTGAGTTGCAGGTGTGACTAGCTGGTGGCATGAAAGGTTGTTTGAATTGCCATCACATGCTCCGTGTAAATTAATACCCTGACACAAAAGTATACCGCTTAGTGAGTGTTTACAGTTGTCACCACTAAGAAATACATTTTTGTCGCTGTCACTATAGCAAGAATGAGTGTATGGTAATTTCCATTCGGATTTAACATATCCCTTACCCAATTGTTCATACTGGCCAGCAGGTATGTATTCAAGGCATTTTTTAAAGCGGAAAGTTGTTATCGGAATTGTGATAATTCCGTGTATTATCCATTCAATGACAGGGCTCTCTGACATTGTCAATGGTAATCTCTCGAGTTTCTCGATGCTCAAGATTGTATAGTCTGCTCCTTTCTGTGCCAAACTGATCTGTTTATCAGTAAGGTTAAAAATGGAAAATAATGACGTTGTGTTTATCAGACGCCAAGGCACATAGCCTGAACGAAGATTTTGCAGCGTCCAGCCTAATTCTATAATAGAGCGTAATTGAGACTGGCCATGTTGTAACATTAGCAAATCTCTGTCTATCACATCAAAGGCAGAGGATACAATATTGTCCAAAGAATATATTCTGGAAGACAGAGTCATTAACCCATTGTCTACCACAGAAAGTGATTTTTCCAAATTAATACGATCAATTTCTCGTATCTTTTCAGCAGTTTCAATTTGCTTTACTTTCCAAGCCTCGTTGTAAGCAGCATAGATGCTGGTCGCTATGAAACGCTTTTGACGCTGTTTGCGTGGTCCAAGAATGAAATCGCGCAAATCAGCACCATCTTTTAATAAAGACAAGTGTTGCTTAATTTCAGCCAGTGTGGATGTAGTTAGCCATTCTAGGCAGAGTTTCCCTACACTGTATGTGGTTATAATTCCTGGATGTTGTCTCTGGGAATATCTCGAGTCTAATCTGGTCATTTTTAAACCCTGTGTTTTATTCAGGAATCTATCTTGACAGCTATTTGTGTCTGTAGGCCAGATTAACCACTTTTTCCAATCAGGATGTGTTCTGTTGAAATGTAAAATGTGTAACACGTCTAACTCATTATCTGCAGTTGTATTCTCAGCTATTGGCTTTGGTATAGACGGTGTTTCAAGGTCTTTGTTCTTAGCTAGGCCAAGACAAGATGTTTGGTGTACAGTGTCATTTAGAAATAACATTTGTTCTGGTATCATGCAGGTTCTAAATAGTGCTTCTATGCCTTGCACCTGCCAATCTTTTGTACCCCAAATTGATTTTGTTTCAATATTATTTTTCCAATAATCAAAACCAAATGTCATCATTTTGTCATAAAATGCTTCTGAATATATCAATTTAGAATTTGTCAGCATTGTTTTCATTCCTGTTTTATCTAACAGTTTATAATGAAACGTTTCTGCATCACTGGTGTTAAACCCTGAAAAATATTTGAATTTCTCAAAAAATGCTTTAGAACTGCTTTTAGGTGGTGTAGAACAATGTTCCCATTGATTATACATAAAAACATTTCTAGGCTGTGCAGATTTATGCAAGTAATGATCCCCATAGTGGGTGTAACAGAATAACTGCTCATAACTAGATGAACCTTGTAAATAATCATGATCTGTGAATCTAGCTGACATTACTAAATCAGACATCATGTCATTAATACTGTTAAAGTCCCAATCATCAGAGAATGTACTTGGTGTCACAAAGTCACTTAAGGAAACCTTTAGTTGATGAGGATACTTCAGGATTTCAACCGGACCATAGATCTCATAGTCTGTTTTCTCCCATACTACCCCACCAGGTATTGGAATTGCTGTGACATTTACTGTTGACAGTTCTCTTTTCTTCACGTGGGATGATCTGTGTGGTTTCAGGACTAGGTTGATGTTCTGACTTGCTGTGTCCATTCAATTGTAATGAACTTTCCTAAAATTAAAACTAAAATTAGGCATAGTAGGAGTATGAATACCCCTGAGATGATCCAATGCTCAATCAACGGTGAATCCAGATATAGTTCTTTGATTTGTTGAAGGAGTCCTGTTGTATTTTCTTTAGAATACTTTTTTGTTTCTGGCATCACTTCGGGGTCGTTTAAATCTTCAGAGAAGTTGTCGAAGTTGATGAAATAACCAGAGGCAGTTCTGTCAATTGATGGGATTGTTTTTTCAATCTGTCTCTCGGTAGCACTTTCTGATGCCACATTAGTGTAGACTGGTGTTGTTTCTTGACGAACTGTTTCAAGCTGTGTTTCAAGAGGCACGAGTTCCATGGCATTATTGCATAGTCCTTCATTGTGCACTGCAGGCTGATCGAATGTGATTAGTCTTTCAGTTTGAACCTCTTGGATTGTTGCAAGTTTGGGTATTCTGTTGTTTCTTGGGAGTCCACTGGGCCTACTGTTGATTATAGGCCACATGCTTGTGGTTTTACCAGGTCGATGGACACGACTCTGTTCTCCTTTTTACCAGCAAGGGGCGGTAGCACAACTGATCTTGTTCCGGTGACTGCTAAGACAGGTACTGCTTTTCTGTAAGAAGGCCCAAATTCCTTCTTAACCGCGATCTTTTCTCTGACTAGATCCCCAATCTTTGGAATCCAGACAGTCCTTGCTGGGGCTGTTGCGGGTGGTGCCTCGTCAGTGGTATTTGGCTGTTGCTTTAATTTTATGTTGCTTAATGATTTTCTTGTTTCATTCAGTTCCTGTAAAACAGCCAAACGGTCTTTTACTTCAAACTGCTTTGTTTCTTCTTGTACCACTGACATCTGACTATCGAGGTCCTGAACGTTCATTCTAATTCCGAACAATAGTTCGTATGGGCTGAAACCTTGTAGAGAATTTCTTGGCATGTTGTTAAGACTAGTCTGGACACTTATTAAATGTTTGACCCACCCAGCGCCTGAACCTAATACCTTCGCTGTTATAGATTGCTTTATGTCACGGTTTTTTCTTTCTACCACACTATTCCCTTCGGGATGCGACGGACAAGAATACCGCAACCCAATTCCCATGCTGGCCATGGCCTCCTTATAGGCTCGAGAGCTGAAAGCAGGACCCTGGTCAGAATGGAACGTGGTAATTGCGTATGTGCCGATAAAGACTCGCAAATCTTTTATAACCGTTCTAGCGTCAGCCGAGTGCTGGAGGCCTCATTTTTTTTTAAGTGTATTTCGTCTTAACTATTAATAGGACGCAGGATGGGGTGTAGGCAGCGTTACGCTCTTTCTGACTGGTAGCCGGTAGCAAGGTTCGCTACTGCGATCCCTATTGCAGTTTTCACAGTTGTTTGCATATATTTGGTGTTCTACACTCATTCCCGGCCACCAGAATACTGATTGTAATTCAGTCAGTGATTCCTTGATCTCTCTGTGCCTTAGACCCAAACCCATGTGTGCGTCTGCTATTAAAAATATTCTCCTGTTCATGTTTGGAATTACTCTATCCCCCACTCCAGGGATTCGAGCAAAAGGAACGGAGTTTGCATCGATTATGTATGCATAATTGAGTGGATAGTTTACGGGTAGTGCTGCACAGTCGCCTTTTACGGTCGTTTTTACTGCCAGCATGGTTTCCCCGTCTATGTACTTATCTGTACGCTTTTCTGTGGCTACGGAAGCCGGGTTAGTTGCTTCCGCTTTGGCTGTATTAGCCAATGAATTCCCTGCAACGTGAACGCCATCACGCTGAAGACTCTGTGCGTGAATCACGTGAGTCTTTTGTAGTTCTTTGCTTAAAAGAGCTACCTGTTCCCAAAGCATTTTATGCTTTATTGTGGCACCTGTGTCATCTTTGTAGTCGTTTTCGATCCAACTCTGCAGCTTATTGTTGTAAGAGTTGACGCAAAAATGAGAATCGCACACGATAAGTGTGGGGAATTCGCGTTCTGCATTTTCGAGCGCCATCTTTAAAGATCTGATTTCAGTTCTTTGAACCGAACAGTTTCTTACAGATTCAGTTTTTGTTACTTTCGGTCTGAATTTACCGCAAAGCCAACGACCTTTAATGATCGCACATGCTGCATTGTAGGATTTACTCTCTACATTAAAATGCTGTACAAGGCTATCTGTATAGATTATACAGGCGTATTGTGGGAGAGGCAGGATTTAGATTGGCAGAGGATATTCTTCTTCATATTCTAAATCATTCAGTTCTTTGTATTGCGGGGCGAAATAGTATTTCACGTCTTCCGCTCCTAGAGAATCTATACACTGTATCCATTTCGGATCCAGTGACACTGTAGGCAGGTTTACTGAGCTGAATAGCGCCTCGAAGGCGGATTCCGCTGTAAGGATATTAATCCGTTTGCCGTGTGCTAGTTCTCGTTCATTTGCTAATGCGATTTGCACTGCGTTCACAGTTCTTTCTGTGCGACTGAATGTTTTTTCTGCTTGTGTGTACAAGTGAGATTTAATTGAAATTGGTACCTTTTCTCCCTCATTAGAGGTCAGGTACGTGAATCCGCATCTTCCTGGGATGACTCGGATTACAAGATCGATCGTGTTGTCACGTGTATCTAATTTTGTTTTTGCTAACATGTCTGTTTGCAGTGATCTCAAAATTTCTGTGTGTTTTTGAGTCCAATTGATTTGTTTTAAATCAGGTTTTATTAGTTCGTAGAGAGGTTTAACCCTCTCTGCGTAATTTAGTATGTAAGTTCTTCCGAAATTCAGAAAACCTAGTATTGATTGTAAATTCTTCAGCGTTTTTGGAGCTTGGAGTACAGCGCACTTCTCTAAGAAGTTGTCCGCTAGGCTTTTCCCTTCACTTGATAATTCGTACCCTAAAAACAGTACTGTCAGATGGGCAATTCGGGACTTTTTAAAGTTGAATTTGTAACCCTCTGCTGCGAACCCAAGTATAATGGTGTTCACTCTTTTCAAGTGAGTATCCAAGTCGTCGTCTGTGAGATAAATATCATCTACGTAAGATAATGCTTCATCATCATAGATTTGTAGTAACTCTGTTACCCTAGCTGAGAATAGTCCTGGGCTGTTCTTGAACCCCTGTGGGAGTCGACAGAATTTTTTCTGTGACCCAAATGCGGAGAAAGCGGTCAAGTATCTGCTTTCTGGTGCAATGTTTTGACAAAAGAAACCATTAGAAATGTCTAATGTCGTTTTGTATTTTTTCCTAACTATGTTATTCATTAGGGCTGCACTATGCGAGTTTTGTACTGCAAAAGTTTTGCAACATGTATTAAGGTGTCTGTAGTCCAAAACTAGACGATATGAATTGTCTGGCTTGGAGACAGGAAACAAAGGATTGTTCATTTGAGAGGTGCATGTTTCAATCACCCCCTGGTACTCAAGTTGATCTAAGATCTCCCTGACCTGTTTTTTAGCTTCTTGCTTTATGGGATACTGCCGTTGGGCAGTTGGTTCACTTTTTAGTTGGATTTTGTGAGGAGGTGAATCCTCATCCCATCCTACATGATTTTTATACAATGCAGGTGCCTGGGCTACTGCCCATTTCCTTGCATATGTATATTTTTTGTGAATCGGAATGTGATTCGAGAAGGCGGGCATAATCACTTCTTCGCCACGAGGGCACTCCCTGACAAACTCCGGGGGCCAATCTTTTTCAGCTAACAGAATATCATAGCCTTTTGAGAGCTTATCCCAAAATAGACCCTTAATTTTCCTAGTCTTATCACCCTCTATACGCAATGTTATTTCGTATATTTTATGGGGCTCGCTAAGTCTGGCGTCGGCAGTTTCAACCTGAATGTATTCATTCGTGTCCACTGTCTCCAGATGACTCATCAAGATCTTGCGCGCTATACTGATCTCTGCTGCACTGTCCAACATTGTCAATGCCCACTCCCCGTTTTTCAACTGTGTCCTCAGTATTCTCGGCATGGTTGATTACTCTAATACTGGCTACCTTCTTTTTCTGAAATTGAGATTTCTTATTTTGAGCAGGTTCCTTGTCTTTGGACTTGGTGTGCTCTCCTGGGTCTGACCGTCCTCTTCTTTCCGAATTCTGTGGAAGAGATCGAGAGGGACGTGTATCAATACTTTGATATCTATCAGGTCTTTTTATATTATCCCTATTTCTAAGGTTATATCTTTTCTCAGAGGGCTCCCGTTGGAGAGACTGGCGTTCTCGAGTCGGAGTTCTCTCCCTCCGTCGAGGAGACCTTCCTCTGGACTGGAAAACTTTTTCCTTGGGAGTGGATTGTTTATTTCCATCCCAGCTCTTTTTAGGAGTGTTTAAATTATTTTTAATAAATAATTTTTCTGGATTTTCGAGCAGTTGGGGCTTAACTGGTTTCCCACCCAAGCTGTCTCTACCTAATTCTTCATAGCATTTTTCTATGATTTTGGCAAGCTCAACAGGATCTTTTATATCTGTTTCCCTCAACTTCTGGCGAATCGCCACAGATGCTGCTTCTCCCTTTACATTGGCTAATAATATAGCCGTGACCTGCTTGAAGTCTTTCAGTAATTTCATACCTAGATTTAAAGCTGGTTCTGGACCGAATTCATTTTGAATCTGTTTTAGCACGTCTGGTATTACCGCCATAGACGGAACACCGTGTGTTTTTGTGTAAATGGAAGCAAAGACTGTACCCCAAGTGTCGCAGTCCTCCACGTGTGGTGCGATTCCCATAGGAAGGCAGATGGTCAAGATTCTGTGTTTCTCAATAGGGGTAGTATCAGGAAATACTGCCTCTATTTGAGTGATTTTCTGGGCTAACCAGAAAGGAATTTGTTCCCGTTTTACGGGTGTTTTACCAAGACATGACTGTATGTTCTGTGGTGTAATTTTATTTGTGTTCCCCTGATGAGGGGTCAGCTGGTGTGAATTAACAGCTGGCTGGACTGTTGCAGTCCGTATTACATATTGGACTAATTGCCTATGTATTTTTATTAATGTGTTTAGCTGTACTAACAGCTCTTCTCTAGACATTTTTATAATGTCAGGATGTGGTGTGTAGCTGGCTAGAACCGGCCACGTGGCTCCTGGTCTACCTAGTGGACCGAGCCTGGTAATGTGATCATTGTGTTTTAGGGCGCCATTAAACCAGAGCAGGTGCTCTTGAAATTTAAGTGGGATTTCAATCTCCTCGAAAGGAGCGTACTCTCCCGGAGGTTCCTCTATTTTGTAATAGTGAAACTCTTGTGTTATAGCGTTTACCGCTGGAAAGTTTATCCATGAATAGAATACCTCTGTCTGCCGATACTCGTGAGCCTCTATCACGAAAATTACTGTACCACCTTGAGGTGTCAGTCCGTTTTCTATAAGTTTTAAAGTTATAGATCTTCCTAACTGGACCGGGATGATAATAGCATCCGGGTCTGCCTGTAGGAGACTCGAGTCCTCCTCTATTAGTATGGAAGCCAACCTAGCTGCTTCTTCATTGTCTGACATTTTAAAAATGCAGTTTTTTGCAGAGTAGGTCTCCAAGGAGACAAAGATTAGATGCACAATATTTTGGAACACTATATCCTTCAACGTTGAATAAACCAGAGCTTTACATAGGAATCTCTTCCTACTAAGGTCGGGCGGATTTTAACCTTTCACCCACTCCAGACGTCTATTGGAGTATTTAAGGGAGAAAGGGGTGTGAAATATGCACGACTGAGTTACTCTACAAGTCTTACGTTAGTTTATCGCCTTACCAAACGTTAGGGCGCCATGTAGTGTAGTTCCTAGTTTCCCACTAGGCCCTGCGCATTGGAATAACATAAACAGTAGTATCGACGTGGAACTGCTTATATTCCAGGCCTCCACTGACTATGCTAAACTTAATTGGGTTGTGTTACCAACTAGCTCAGAGGTCACTGGAAACTTTCTTCTCTGCATAGGAAGTGATCAGCTTCCTTGGCACAGACAAGAAGGGATTCAGCTTTCCAACAACCGTGCAACATGACAACTTTGCTCCTCAGATCAAGAGTCGATCTCTAGGGTCGTGTGAAACAATAGACATAGATTTCACTCAGTCAGTCTAGTGCAGTTTACTTTCACAGTATGTAGAGAATAGAGAGACGGGCGTGTATCAATAAAGGTTAACATTTATTGAACAGTCTTTCTTCTCATACAAGAGAAATGTATTGCCACAATTGCAATAACTGTTATTATGAAAAGTACGTACAGTAAGATAAGAATAGCGAAATAGAACTGTAAAAGCATTGATATGGTTTCTTAGCCATACAATGGTTTAAAAGTAATAAAACATATATACAGTCATATATACATTAGGCTAACATACTCAACTGGTGCTTCTAACTACGCCTACCCCAGTGTGCCTGACCTAAGCCTAACACGTGAGAAGGGGGAGTAAGTAAGTAGCTTAAGTTAAGTTGGTTTTGCCAAGGTTTGTTTCAAGAATTCTCGTCTAAGGGTTTAGTCAACACCATACCTCTGAATAGAATGATGGAGGATTGGTATCTCCTTCAGGGGTCTCTCTCGATATCCCAGTCACCTGCGAGGGTAAACTGGAAGCGCCGGGACTGGATTTCTCTGCACGAGAAAGGCAGCAGCTTCTCTCAGCGCGTCGAGGAAGGAGGGGTGACAGCGTCTGCGGGCAGCTGGGCTGGATGTCTTCGCAGAGGACGGCTGCACGGCTCCTCAAGCGTACTGCACCATAGGTCGCGCTGTAGCGGCGATAATGGTAATCAGTAGCTTCACCACCACCGGATAGCAGGCTGCAGCGACAGAGTGCTAGTTTTTACCAACACGGGGTCATGCAGGCAGCTGGCATCAGCAACATGTTCGCTCATTGCTTAAGGCAACGTTGGTAATATTTATACCTGACAGGTGCCGGGTTTGACGCAAGTTTGCTGGACATAAGACGTCAATTAAAGATGTCACTAGGAAGTGATAGTTATCAGTTGCTCATTAGAGTTCCATTACTAATCAAAACATAGCAAGCGGGGATTTCCAGGTTTGCTAAGTTTTTATCTTGTTGAAGAACTCTGAGTGTTATCTAGGAATATCAGATAGTGACTGCTGCTCTGTCATTGCACTAATTGGTCGCAAAGGAAGTAGCAGAGAGTCATGCTGGAATGTGGCTCTGTGGCTCTGCTCGTGTGAGGCCAGAGATGACTTTTCAGAAATCGCACTTGAACGGTTATGCCAATATAGGGAATAAATGGATTTATAGCCGAATAGGGGCATAAGGTCACAGTATCGATCAGGAACCTAGATAAGCACATGACAGTCAGAGGCTACATCATTGTAGATTGGTGTTTCTTGACGAAATGTTGCAATTTGGGTTTCAAGAGGCACAAGTTCTATGGCATTATTGCATAGTCCTTTTTTATTCACTGCAGGTTTATCAAATTTGATTAGTCTCTCAGCATGAGCCTCTTGGATTGTAGCAAATTTCGGTATTCTGCTATTTCTTGGGAGTCCACTAGGCATACTACTTATTATTGGCCACATGATTGTGGTTTTACCAGGTCACTGGATACAACTCTGTTCTCCTTTTTACCAGCAAGGGGCGGTAGTACAACTGATCTCGTTCCGCTGATGGCTAAGACAGGTACAGCTTTTCTGTAAGAAGGCCCAAATTCCTTCTTCATCGCGATCTTCTCTCTGACCAGATCCCCAATTTTGGGAATCCAGACAGGTCTTGCTGGGACAGGTGGTTTTTCTTCAGTGGTTTTCGGCTGTTGTTTCAATTTTATGTTACTCAGGCTTTTTCTTGTTTCATTTAAATCCTGTAAAACAGCCAAACGGTCTTTGATATCACAGTATTTTTCTTCTACCACTGAAGTGTGACAGTCAAGATCCTGAATTAGCATTCTAGTACCGAACAATAGTTCGTATGGAGTGAGACCTTTTAGAGAATTTCTTGGCAGATTATTAAGACTACGTTGTACACTTGTTAAATGTTTGACCCACCCATCATCCGAACCTAATACCCTCGCCGTTATAGATTGCTGTATGTCCCGGTTTTTTCTTTCCACTACCGCATTTCCCTCAGGATGGAAGGGAGAAGAGTACCGCAATGCAATGCCCATGCTGTTCATGGCCTCTTTGTAAGCTCGAGAGCTAAACGCAGGACCCTGATCAGAATGTAGCATGCCAATTGCGTATATGCCGATAAAGACTCGCAAATATTTTTATAACAGTTCTGGCGTCAGCCGAGTGCTGCTGGTCTACATTTTTAAGTTAATTTGTCTAAATAATTATTGGGACGCATTCTCTGGTTGGATTTCTGTATTATAGATAGCCTGAAGCTTTCTAACAAAGATGTCCGGGCAATAGTCTGGTCCGGTTCACAGCTGCGATCTCTGTTGCAGTCTGGACAATCCATTGCAAATTTGTAAATTTGCACGCTTATTCCCGGTCACCAGTACTCTGATTGTAATTCTATTAAAGATTTCAAGATCTGTTGGTGCCTCGGACCCAGTCCCATGTGTGCGCTTTCAATCAAGAAAACTCCTCGGTTCGTGTTTGGAATTACTCTATCCCCCACTCCAGGGATTTGAGCAAAAGGAACGGAGTTTGCATCAATTATGTATGTATTACTGAGTGGATAGTTGAGAGGTAATGCTGCATAATTGCCTTTTGATGAGGCTTTAACCGCCAGCATGGTTTCCCCATCTATGTGTTTTTCTGAACGCTTTTCAGTGGCTACGGAAGCAGGTAGAACCTCTTCCGCTGTGGCTGTGTTTGCCAATGAATTCCCTGCAACGTGAACGCCATCACGTTGATGACTCAGTGCGTGTATCACGTGAGTCTTCTGTAGTTCTTTCTTTAAAAGAACTACTTGTTCCCAAAGTATTTTATGCTTTATTGTGGCACCTGTGTCATCTTTGTAACCGTTTTTACTCCATGTCTGCATGTCACTGTTGTAAGACTTGACGCAGAAATGCGAATCGCACACTATTAGTGTCGGGAATTCATGATTGGCATTTTCAAGCGCCATCTTTAATGCTCTTATTTCAGCTCGCTGAGCTGAACAGTTTGAGTGATTCAGTTTTGGTAATCATCAATTTGAATTTACCAGAGCGCCAGCGACCTTTAACAATCGCGCACGCTGCATTGTAGGATTTTTTTTCTACATCGTAGTGTTGTGCAAATCTGTCCATGTAGATTACACATGTGTACTGTTCGAGAGGCAGAATTTCGATTGGCAGAGGATATTCTTGTTCGTATTCTAGATCATCTATTTTCTTTAGTTTTGGATCAAAATAGTATTTCACGTCTTCTGCAGCAAGAGAATTTTGCCATTGTATCCATTCCGGATCTAATGCCACAGCATTTAAATTGCATGGGCTTGTTAATGCCTCAAGGGCTGATTCTGCTGTAAAAACAGTTATCCTTCTGCCCTGGGCTTGGGCTCTTTCTTTTGCTACAGCAGTTTGAACCGCTATCAGAATTTTTTCTGTAGAACTGAATTTCATTTCAGCTTTAGTGTACAAATGTGATTTGTAAGCTATAGGTACCGTTTCTCCCTCATTAGACATCAGGTATGTGAATCCGCATCTTCCTGGGATGACTCTGATTACAAGATTGCGTGTGTTTCCACGTGTTTGCAATTTTGTTTTAGTTAACATGTCTGTTTGTAGTGATCTTAAAATTTCTGTGTGTTTCTGAGTCCAATTTATTGGTTTGAAATCAGGTCTTATTAATTCATAGAGAAGTTTAACTCTCTCTGCATAGTTTAGTATGTATGTTCTTCCGAAATTCAGGAAACCTAGTATAGATTGTAAATTCTTCAGCGTTTTTGGTGCTTGGAGTACAGCACATTTCTCTAAAAAATTGTCTGCCGGACTTTTGCCTTCACTTGATAATTCATATCCTAAAAATAGGCCAGTTAGATGGGCAATTCGTGACTTTTTAAAGTTGAATTTGTAACCCTCTGATGCGAACCCAAGTATTATGGTGTTCACTCTTTTTAAGTGAGTCTCCAGGTCATCATCTGTGAGATAGATGTCATCGACATAGGGTAATGCCTCATTGTTGTATATTTGTAGTAACTCTGTTACCCTTGCTGAGAATAAACCTAGGCTATTCTTGATCGCTGTGGGAGTCGACAGAAGTGTTTTTGTGACCCCATTATTGAGAAAGCGGTCAAATACCTACTTTCAGGTGCAATGTTTTGACAAAAGAATCCATTAGAGATATCTAATGTCGTTTTATATTTTTTGCGCACAATGTTGTTCATTAGTGCTGTACTGTGTGAGTTTTGTACTGCAAATGTTTTACAACAGGAGTTAAGGTGTCTGTAGTCCAAAACTAGACAATATGAATCGTCTGGTTTGGAGACAGGAAACAAAGGATTGTTCATTTGTGAGGTGCATGTTTCAATCACCCCTTGATATTCAAGTTGGTCTAAAATCTCCTTGACTTGCTTTTTAGCATCTTGTTTAACTGGGTACTGCCTTTGTGCAGTGGGTTGATGTTTTTTAACTGGATTTTGTGGTGAGGTGAATCCTCATCCCATCCTACATGCTTTTTATATAAAGCTGGAGCTTGGGCTACTGCCCATTTTCTTGCAAGTGTATATTTTTTATGAATTGGTATATGATTAGAGAAGGCAGGCATAATTATTTCTTCGCCATGAGGGCACTCCCTGACAAACTCTGGTGGCCAGTCTTTTTCGGCTACCAGGATGTCATAGCCTTTCGAAAGGTTATCCCAAAAGAGACCCCTTACTTTCCTTGTCTTGTCCCCCTCTATACGTAATGTTATTTTGTATATTTTACGGGGTTTGCTAACCCTGGTATCTGCAGTTTCGACCTGAATGTATTCATTCGTGTCCACTGTCTCCAGATGATTCATCAGGATCTTGCAAGCTATGGTCACTTCTGCTGCGCTGTCTAGCATTGTCTGGGCCCACTCTCCGTTTTTCAGCTGTGTCCTCAGAATCCTCGGCATGTTTAATCTTAATACTTGCTACCTTCTTTCTGGGATATTGTGATTTATTACTTTGATGAGCAGGTTCCTTGTCTTTGGACTTGACGTGCTCTTCTCTGTGTTCTGATCGTCCTCTCCTTTCCGATTTCTGTGAGGAAGATCAAGAAAGATTGAGTGAGAGGGATCGAGAGGGACGTGTGTCAATATCTTTATCTATCAGGTTTTTTCAATTTATCCCTATCTCTAAGGTTGTATTTTTTTTCAGAGGGCTATTTCACTCAGTCAATCGTGCATACTTAGTTTCACCAGAGTGCAGAGAAAGAGAGAGACTGGCGTTTTCAATAAAAAGGTGTTATTTTATTGAGCAGTCTTCTTTCTCATGCAAGAGAAATGAATTGCCACAATTGCAATACTTATTATGAAGTAAAGTGCGTACAGTAAAAGTAGTATTATGAAATAATACTGTAAAAGCATAGATATGGTTTCTTAGCCATATGATACTTTAAAATAGATAAAATATATATACATACATAAAACCATTGACTAACGTACTCAACTGGTGCTTCTAACTACGCCTACCCCGATGTACCTGACCTAAGCCTAATACTTGGGAAGGAGTAAGTAAGTAGCAGTTTAAGTTAAGTTGGTTAAGATTGTTTTTGCCAAGGATCTGAATCAAGAATTCTCTTTAAGGGTTTAGTCAGCTCCGTACCTTAGTAATAGAATGTGGGAGGTCTGGTATCTCTTTCTTCAGGACTCGATCTCCCAGCAACCCGCAAGGGTGACTCGGGAACACCAGAGCTGGATTTTCTCGGCGTGAGAAAAAGTAGCTTCTCCAGCGCGTCAAAGGGGAGGGGCGGCTTCCGTGGGCTCTCGCATCAGCTGGGCTCTCGGGCAAGTAGATAGCTGCTCTGCTCCAAACCACTGTGTGTTTGCTTAAGGCAACTGTTGGTATTTTATACCTGAAAGGTGCCGGGTTTGACGTAAGGTTGGACATAAGACGTCACTAAGAACTAACAGTTCTTGCTGGACTCCCGGTGTTCTTGTTCAAATCAAAACAAAAGCAGGGGGGGAACTTCCCGGGCTGCTGGAGGCTTGGTTTGTTTAAAGAACGCGTTGTGCTTTCTAGGAGTCGATGGGAGTAGCCGAGCTGTGCTTTGGACTACATGGGCTATTACTGAATATGGATATGATTCTTATGCCTTTGTAAGGATATTATTGATTATAACCACACAAGGGCATGAATCGGGAATATCGTATTAGGGTCCTAGATAGAAATACAACAGTCCGAGTCGGAATCTCTTAACCAACCCATTAGGCTAGAGGAAGTGATATCTGCAATTGCAAGGCTGAAATCAATGAAGTCTCTGGGGCTGGATGGCTTCAGTGCCATCTTGTATAAGACGTTCTGTAACAAATTGGCCCCCCTGCTTACCCGCCTTTTTAATTCCTTCTAAATAAGACACAGGGACTTTGACAGACTCCATGCTGCAAGCATCCATATCCGTGATCCCGAAACCTGGGAAAGACCCACAATTCTGTAGGTCATACCGCCTGATTTCCTTGCTTAACGTGGATGCAAAGCTTTTGCTAGTATCTTGGCTCAACACCTTAATCCCTAATCCCTTGATGCCTGGCCTCGTCGATCCCTATCAGGCGGGCTTCATTCCTTCGCAGCAATCTGGGGACAACACCAAAAGGATATGTCACCTTATTGATAAGGTGCAGTGATCTAGGGAGGAGGTTTCTTGCTGGCTATTGATGCTGAGAAAGCATTCGATAGGGTGCACTGGCCCTGTCTGTTTGCAACTCTCAGGTGCTTTGGGTTGGGGGAGCGCTTCATCAATTGGGTACACAGCATCAACAGCAAGCCCAGCGCTGTTGTTCGGGTCAACGGCGTAAGCTCTCGCAGATTCTCAGTGAAGAGGGGCACAAGGCAGGGCAACCTGCTCTCGCCAATCCTTTTTGCCTTATATTTGGAACCTTTTGCACAGAGGTTGCGGGATGACCCTGCTGCAGTAGGCATCACTTTTGGGGCAGAACAACACCTGATCAGCCTCTATGTAGATGACATCATATTCTCCATTGCCCAACCCCTCTCCTCTCTGCCTGCCATTACATCAAAAATGTAGGCATTTGGCTCGGGCTTTAAAGTAAACACTTTGAAATTACAAATACCGAACCTTAATATGCACCAAGACAGCGAAAGTATCATCCGCTCTTGATTTGATTTTCAATGGGCAGATGCCAATCTCTCCTATGTGGGTGTGGTGTTGGCTAGGAGTCTCACCAAGACTGCTCAAGTCAATTACTCACAGCTCATGGTCTCGATTTACGCTGAATTGGAACTCTGGTGGTGCCTTCCCCTTTCATGGCTGGGAAGGATAGCCACAGTAAAAGGGAATGTTTTGCCCTGCGCTCTTTATATTTTCCAGACTCTTCCCCTCTCTCCCCCTCCTGGGGAGCTTTAGCAATTGCAAAGAGAGGTTGAGTGTTTTATCTGGGGCAAGACGAAGCCCAGACTCCGCAAGCAACTATTGCAGCGCACAAAGGGGGAGGGGGGACTGGCGGGTCCTAAAATTTTGCTGTGCTACCGAGTGGCCCAACTTCGATACCTGATGGATTGGAACCGGGCAATGGCCGAAAAGCACCGGGTCTTCATGGACCAGACTGTAGCGGGGGCACATATCTGGCAAGAGGTTTGGCTTCCCTGCGCCCATAGAGCCTGGGGCCTATACTCCTCTCCGGTCACCATTCAACATTGAAAGTCTGGGACAGGGTGGTGGTAACTGCTGGGATTTAGTCTTTTCCTTCCCCGATGACCCCTTTGTTTGCTAACCCAGAATTCCCACCCGGGTTGTCACAGGGGGTGGCCAAGCGCTGGATAGAGGGGGTTTACAGGACCAGTTTACAAACTCCCAACTGACCCATTGGCTACTCCACGCTCAAGTGCGTCCTAATGCTGCCAGGCCTATGACTGCTTTCGTGACAAGAAACTGATCACAGAAATCTATCAGTACTTGTAGGAAGCTTCTCCTAGTCATAGGTCTCCAGGCCAGCTCCGTTGGGAGAAGGAACTTGGGCGTAAACTTACGGACAAGAAATGGGCTGAGATATTTACAGGTCTCATCACACTGCATATAACACAGGGCTACCGAAGCAACCTTTAAAATCTCCTCGTACTGGTATTACACCCCTGCACGCATACAAAAATGGAACATGCAGAGCGGCCGCCTATGTTGATGGGGAAGTGGCAGCCCCGGGAGTTTGACACACCTTCTATGGGAGTGCCTAAAACTCATGAGATACTGGGAATCCATACTAAACGACATAGATAGCGCTTTTCATATGGAACTTCCCCAATTCCTTGCATATATACTCCTAGGACTCCCTAACGCTCACATATCCTCTCTGGTCCACCAGAGGCCGTCAGATTGCTCTAGCACTGAATGCGGCGCACAGGGTGCTACTGATGAACTGGGGTTCTGATAAAAGCCTGGATCATAAACAATGGATTCACCAACTATGGGCATTACTGGGGTTGGAGAGATTCTCTATGGCCACTAACGCAGACCCCACAACCTATGCGAAAATGTGGGCCCCATTTATTTCCATCTTCTCCTGGGAGTTCAGGGAACTGACTTGCCCGGCGTACCTTCACATTCTCAAATTAATACCTACTGAACGGGGTGAAACAAAGGTCTCATAGTTCCGAGGTTCTGGCGTCACTGATAATTTATGTCACAGTCAGGGCGCAAGTCCTAAAAAAAGAAGTCGGGGGCGCTGTCACCGGAAGTGACGTCACAACAGGGAGTGACGTCACGAAAGGTGGCTTGCAAAATTGAGCTCATTGCCTCCCCGTGTGTTTCCAAACCCGATAGAACCACCCCCGCCCCCACCTCACACCAATGAGCGCAGCCATGCTGTGCCAGTGATCGCATGAACATAGGGAGTGGGGGATGTCACATCCCTAACTTAAAAGCCCTCCGCCCCTTCCCCAGAACACCTTCGCTTCTTCCTCGCACTGAAGAGAACGGGACTCTGCCATTCCCCCGTTTTCTGTTTCTGGCTCCCCTAACTCTAGTCCCCCCCCCCCTGTATTTCTCCACCCCCACCTCCCCCCTCCGCTTCTCTCTATTCTTCTAACTTCTCCAGTCCTGTATCTGTTGCTCAGCCGGCGGCTTCTTGCATCCACCGTCCGCAGATCTCACCGCCCCTCGATTGTCCTCAATGTGCAGTTCTTATACACCGCCCCACCTCCCTTCAAATGCTCATCTGCTCGTGGAATGTGCCCGCCTTACCGCTGCGTCCTCTCTGGGACAAGATCGGAGCTGTGCTGTGAGCTCTGCTCTCGTCCCAGAGAGACCAAACAGTGAAGTCCAGCTGTTTAGCAGGGGGGACGGTGCCCCCCCCAGGAAAATAAGTGGGGGGACGCCGTCCACCCGCGTGGTACCCCGACTCGAGCCCTGGTCACAGTGTAGTGCAAGATTACTGTGGCCTAGTCGGAAGGGGAAGGGGTGGGGGGGCAGGGGTTATGTTTTATATTCAATGTTCTTTGTGCACTCTAAGCCTTTAAATGGGGAAAAATAAGTGCAGGTACTCATTAAAATAGAGGTGTGGCAAGTGGGCGGGGCTAGGGGCGGGATAAGGGCAAAACAAGATCATACATAATTTCTTCTGTACCAGTTGCAGCACATATAAAAACACGAGAAGTGTGTTTCTGTAAAAAAAAATAGCAGATTAACTCATTACTCAAAATGAAAGTCATGATGGCACTTTCACCCGAATGGCCGCTGCGCACATGATTGAGAGTGCAGGGTCTGTCTAGAGACCCTGTCCTGTTAATCACAGCATGACACACGCCCTCTCACCCCCTGCAGTTTGGGGACATTCAAAAGGGCGCTGCTGGAATCTTCGCCAGTAAATCTGCAAATTGCTGCTTCAGCCGAGTTCATTACAAAGCTCCTCGGAAGCAGGGTGTCCTCTGCCCTGGAGGAGAAACCTTACCTGAGCCTGCCGTGCCGCAGATGAGGGTACCGGTATCCTCCCTGGCTACAGAGAAGTGCTGGTACTGACGGCTAAAACATTCGGAAGTGCCGGTACTCAGTACCGGCGAGTACCGGACCATTCAAACCACTGCCCAAAGCTTTTTTACGCTCCCAGCAATACAAGGTCTAGTTCAGGGCTACGAACAGCTGTCTCTGATACGCCCACTGTTTCTCTGAATCTGCATGGCATAGCTCCCCCTGTTACATTCGCGACGCCGGCCCACACTTGGATATAGGCGATATGCTTTGTATTAGCTCACTCCTCTCATGTCCAATTCCAGATAGATCAGATTTTGCTTTTGGTTTGGCATCAAACTTGGCGGCCGGCCCATGAGGTGTTGTAGGTGGCTTGCTGCGTATGTGCCTTATTTGTTAATAAAAAAGGTTTGATCCATAAAAGGAAGCTCAACAGCAGTCTTATGTTAGTGAACACAGCAAGGACCGAATTAGTGTGTGCATTATTCGCATCTGTTTGAGCTATGGCGTTAAAGGAACTACGAGCTGGACACACATTTTGAAAGAACTGTTATGATATGGAATTTTTCTCTTTTCTTGCTTTTTTAATAACATACGTTTTTAAACGCTTTGTATGATGTGCAACATTAAATCAGTCTAGCAGACCGGGCAGGTGGAGTTTTTCACCTGGTGTAAATGCTACTCCCTCTGAAGCATCCAGTCTGGGATTTTTCTTACTGCTTTTAGTTAGTGCGTCAAACCACTAACCTTGCAAACAGAGGCAATTGCAGAGTCAGTATCTGTGGTAGTTATCCCTTCATGGTGAGTCAGGAACACATGCAGTCACAGACAACTGTGTGATCTAGGTCTCAAATTTTTGATAGGTTTGTAGACCCTCTTGCAAGTGCCACAGGTGTCCTACGCCAGTGCACCGTCAACCAACAGATTGAGATAAGTCACTTTAGTGGTTACATTGCAAACCGTTTGGTACAAGTGACCACTGCATTGCAGGACATGCAAATTACTCATGCAACAAGTGAGCAGACAGACAGGTGAAAGTGAGGCGCCCTCCAGCATCAGTAGTACCTATTTGCAAAAAATTACAAGTAGACTGCGATTGTGAAGCCTCAATAGAGACAGAGAAGGGGCAAGCGTACACTCAGAAGCAGAGAGTGCTATGTTAACTCTGTACACATTGTCATGAAGTAGTTGGCAGGTGTGGCAGATTTCTTCTTTTTTTCTTGCAAGTTAAATGTATGAATAATTAGAAAGAATGTAAATGGATGTTGGATATATCTGTTCTTCGATCAGCTGCTCTGTTGTCATCCTGCCTTGTGGGTGCTTGAAAAAGGAAAGTGAGGGTTCTTAATTGGTCAGAGTCATCTTTAACTTAGTCCTTGCCTCATTGCAATGTTCCATTGAATTGCACAGCAAGCAATGATTTTACAGTATTTCTTGTGTAGATTGTAAAGCTCCACCACTTCTGAAATCTTCCTTTATGTTGGCAAAACATATTCTCAAGAACCAACTGTGTTTTTGAAACCTCCTTTATGATGGTGACCGGGGATGGCAGGTATGGAATTAAAATTCAAAGACAAATTATACATATACTGTCTCCTAAAATATAATTAGCGATACATCAGCTGGTCCGGATGGCCTACCAGGCGATATCCTCCGAGCATATCCGGAAGAATGGGGGGTATTAATCTCTGCACTCCTTAATGCAATCGTTGTGGGAGGCCCTGTGCCAGATTCCTGGAGAGGTGCTGAGGTAGTCCCCATCTACAAAAAGGGCAGCCGGGATCTACCTGGGAACTATAGGCCCATAAGCCTAATAGACTCGAGCCAGAAACTGGCGGGGAAAGCCATTTTGGGGAGGATCTCACAATGGGTGGACGAAAACCACATCCTGTTCGATATGCAAGCCGGGTTCCGTTCAGGCACTGGAACTATCGAACAGGTCTTTAGGCTCCTGCTACTGCACTGGAAGGTGGTGGAGCTAGGCAAAGGCAGTCTCTATTTGGCCTTTATTGACCTAAAGACTGCCTTTGACCTGGTTCCTAGGGAGGAACTTTGGAGGGTGCTACATGGTCTAGGGATGCCCCCGTATATACTAAACCTCCTTATCAAACTGCATAACAACACCTATGCCCAGGTTAGATGGGGGTTGAATGGGGAAAAGACCGACAAGATCAGGGTCGAGAGGGGAGTAAGGCAGGGTTGTGTCCTGGCCCCCACCCTATTCTCCCTCTATATCAATGGGGTGGTAGATCATCTACTCGGCGAACCAGCAGACGCTCCCACTCTGGGAGGCGTAAAAATTCCAACTTTGCTGTTCGCCGACGACACCCTCCTCATCTCTAAAACCCCCCAAGGTCTCCAGACACTACTGAATCGCTTCCAGGACCTTTGCACCACCAGGGGACTTGTCATCAACGTGGAAAAAACCAAGTACTTAGTTATGCGCCCACCCCGCAAACTTGGCCGCCCTCCCATTCTGAACTCCATACCCCTTGAAAGAGTGGCAGAATTCGACTACTTGGGAATTCGACTTAACGACGCGATGAGCTGGACCGCCCACATCAATAAAATGACAACGGCCCACAAAAGGGTGGGGGGGGCCCTCCTTAAGGAATTCAACAACTCAACAAAACATTGTGTTGCCCCTCTACTAGATATATACAAAGCACGTGCGGTCTCTGCGTCACTTTATGGAGCCGAACTGTGGGGCCTGGGCAAAGTGGATTTACTGAGCAAGGCTGAAAACAAATTCATTAAAGATCTCCTTGCCATTCCATCGAGTAGTCCGACTATCCCAGTGCTCATGGACGCTGGCTGTAAAGCAATAGGGGATCAGGCCCGTCTTCGACCCCTCTTGCTCTGGGCTCGCCTGTGGAGGGTACCGGAGCTAAAACCTTATGCTGACGGCCTAGCTGAGGTGATGCACTCCGACGGTTGGCACAGCATTAAATGGTTGAAGGACATTAAACATCTTTTAGGGGACCTAGGCCTGGACTCCTGCTGGCATAGCCACTCCGCTCCCCCGAAGGAGACCTTAAAAAAACTTTTTTGGGAGTGGGTTCGTGTGAAGCGCATCAGTAATCAGCAGCACTGCAAAACCACCGCAGCTTTTCTGCTGATAAAAGATGTCGTCGCCTACGAGCCGTACATGGACATAATAACAATCGCCATGGACCGGTCCTTGTACATCAAATTCCGGATAGGAACCCTACCCTTGGCCGACCTCTGCTCCAGGTGGAATAAATCCCAGTCCTCATCACGCTATTGTGCTCTTTGTCCCGATAAACCAGAGACGGTGCCACACTTTCTTTTCGAATGCCCGGACTATGGTCGCCCCAGATCACGTTGGCTTGGACCTATCTGCAGAGATTTGGGTACCCGCCAGTACTCTGTTGCCCTTCGGATTCTTTTAACCAATACAGCCCCTCCTATTGTCTGTGCCGTTGCCAAGTTTTTAAAATGGGCTTGGTTGATTAGACTTAGAAGACTGTCCATATCAATTTAATCCTTTTTTTAACTAATTTATGCTGATCAAATGTGTTTTACTCTTTTATCTAATGTACAGTCATACTTTTTTCGACATGCTGTTTTTATCTTTTGTACCGCTTTTATGATATATGCATATCGAAATAAAGCAATCAACCAACCACATATACTGTCTCCTAAAATATAATTAGCGATACATCAGGCATCTATCATATGTTTAAATATGAAATGCTAAGGAGGCACAGAGTTGTCGCTTAACCAACAGACACCCATCTCAAAGCTCTTCTTTTGCCAGAAGACCATACATGGCATAGTGTTGGAACATGAATGAGTCTGCATTACCACCAGTCTGTTAAGTCAATGCTGACTGTTTCTGGTTTATTTCTAGGTATTCAGTGTCTGGTGGTGGACATTATAATACTTGTGTTCCATCAACAAAACTGATAACATTCGGAAATGTTGCTGTGCAGTGAAGCTTAACTATAGTGTCCTGTAATTCCTTTTGTGAATTTGGTAACGCTTGAATTTGCATTCTGGATAGCAGGGCATCTGGGAATGCTCTAAACACAATTGAAAGTGCACTTTGTGAAATTCTGCCTGGTTGTCCAACTATGCCCTGGAAACTCTGTGTTCAACAGATTTAAGGTACATATGACAGGCATATAAACAGGTTTTGCCAAATTATACTTAGTGTTTATAACCAAAAAAAGCTTTGTGTTGAAACAATGAAAGTGTTCTTTTCCATCCAGTGTCACATACATTTGTAGTTCTAACTGATGATCAAGCAGCTCATCCAAAAGTTTACAGTGGCCTTTGTCATCGCTGTCATGCATTGCAGTTACTCTTTTTGTACAGCTCCCTCCAGCCGATTCAGAAGGTTCTGTGCATAGTCACTATTGGAGATGTCTCCTTAAGCTGAACCGTTTTCTAGATAGATGCTCTAGTACCCAGATTCACCAATTTTCCTCAAATGGCCTCTTCCAGCCTTGGCATTCCAGGAAAAGGACAGCTCTTCCATCAAAGAACACCCTGACCCCCTTTACCCTTTGAAATACAGGGTCTCATAACCTCAGATATTTGCCTTTCCATGATAGACCCACTTTCTGAATCCATGAAAGGGCAAGAGTCTTTTAATAGCAGTCTGTATGTGTCAAGACTTGTGATGTTCTTACCGGCTCTGGCATGTTGGAGAGATTCTCAACGTCGGTTCTTTTCTTTCTGAGCTAAAGGCGACCTTTTCTGGTTGCTACAGTGCCGCTGACTATGAAATAGCCAAGGCAAACTGTGCCCTCCAAAAGGAGTCCCAAAAGGAAACAAGCATTTGCAATGCAATAGGTCTCGCATTAGGAAGGTTTGAGCTATTGGTCTTGTAAATGACACATTTTATATTTATGTGTTGGTTTTGAAAATAGCGAAATTAATAGCTTTGTCATTTACAATGCCAATACTTTTAACTTTTGCAACTGTGACACATAGCATTTGTAATGCAACATGTTTTGTATTTACGTGACTTAGATGTATTGATATTACAAATAACACTGGCTTTTAATTTGTTTAAATAATTAATACTTAAATAACATTTATTGTAATTTATAATGGCAATAGCATAAACTTTTGTAAATACCTTTTATGAAGATTATGTTCAGTGTATTTTATTGTGACGAAAACCCAAGAACCGAAGTGAAATATTAACGTCTTTTTGTGACTTTTGTAATAAAGCTTTAAACATTAAGAGAACATATTTGAACTAGTTGTTGTTGAATGGTTGCACTGATTGATGCTGTGGTGGCGACAAGTGATGCTGTGGCGTTCAGTGATGTTGTGGTGACCCTGAGTGATGTTGGGGTGCCCCTGAGTGATGTTGGGGTGCCCCTGAGTGATGTTGGGGTGCCCCTGAGTGATGCTGTGGTGGTGCGATAGATGGATAGAGGGCGATATATAGATAGACAGAGTGACGGCGATGGATAGATAGAGTGAGGGCGATAGACAGAGTGAGGGCGATAGACAGAGTGAGGGCGATAGACAGAGTGAGAGTGAGAGTGAGGGCGATAGACAGAGTGAGGGCGATAGACAGAGTGAGAGTGAGGGCGATAGACAGAGTGAGGGCGATAGACAGAGTGAGGGCGATAGACAGAGTGAGGGCGATAGACAGAGTGAGGGCGATAGACAGAGTGAGGGCGATAGACAGAGTGAGGGCGATAGACAGAGTGAGGGCGATAGACAGAGTGAGGGCGATAGACAGAGTGAGGGCGATAGACAGAGTGAGGGCGATAGACAGAGTGAGGGCGATAGACAGAGTGAGGGCGATAGACAGAGTGAGGGCGATAGACAGAGTGAGGGCGATAGACAGAGTGAGGGCGATAGACAGAGTGAGGGCGATAGACAGAGTGAGGGCGATAGACAGAGTGAGGGCGATAGACAGAGTGAGGGCGATAGACAGAGTGAGGGCGATAGACAGAGTGAGGGCGATAGACAGAGTGAGGGCGATAGACAGAGTGAGGGCGATAGACAGAGTGAGGGCGATAGACAGAGTGAGGGCGATAGACAGAGTGAGGGCGATAGACAGAGTGAGGGCGATAGACAGAGTGAGGGCGATAGACAGAGTGAGGGCGATAGACAGAGTGAGGGCGATAGACAGAGTGAGGGCGATAGACAGAGTGAGGGCGATAGACAGAGTGAGGGCGATAGACAGAGTGAGGGCGATAGACAGAGTGAGGGCGATAGATAGAGTGAGGGCGATAGATAGAGTGAGGGCGATAGATAGAGTGAGGGCGATAGATAGAGTGAGGGCGATAGATAGTGAGGGCGATAGATAGAGTGAGGGCGATAGATAGAGTGAGGGCGATAGATAGAGTGAGGGCGATAGATAGAGTGAGGGCGATAGATAGAGTGAGGGCGATAGATAGATAGAGAGTGAGGGCGATAGATAGATAGAGAGTGAGGGCGATAGATAGATAGAGAGTGAGGGCGATAGATAGATAGAGAGTGAGGGCGATAGATAGATAGAGAGTGAGGGCGATAGATAGATAGAGAGTGAGGGCGATAGATAGATAGAGAGTGAGGGCGATAGATAGATAGAGAGTGAGGGCGATAGATAGATAGAGAGTGAGGGCGATAGATAGATAGAGAGTGAGGGCGATAGATAGATAGAGAGTGAGGGCGATAGATAGATAGAGAGTGAGGGCGATAGATAGATAGAGAGTGAGGGCGATAGATAGATAGAGAGTGAGGGCGATAGATAGATAGAGAGTGAGGGCGATAGATAGATAGAGAGTGAGGGCGATAGATAGATAGAGAGTGAGGGCGATAGATAGATAGAGAGTGAGGGCGATAGATAGATAGAGAGTGAGGGCGATAGATAGATAGAGAGTGAGGGCGATAGATAGAGTGAGGGCGATAGATAGAGTGAGGGCGATAGATAGAGTGAGGGCGATAGATAGAGTGAGGGCGATAGATAGAGTGAGGGCGATAGATAGAGAGTGAGGGCGATAGATAGAGAGTGAGGGCGATAGATAGAGAGTGAGGGCGATAGAGTGCGGGAGATAGATAGAGTGAGGGCGATAGATAGATAGAGAGTGAGGGCGATAGATAGATAGAGAGTGAGGGCGATAGATAGATAGAGAGTGAGGGCGATAGATAGATAGAGAGTGAGGGCGATAGATAGATAGAGAGTGAGGGCGATAGATGTGTGTGTGGTTGTGTGTGTAGTTGTGTGTGTGGTTGGTTGTATGTGTAGTGGTTGTATGTGTGAGTGGTTGTATGCGTGTATGGTGGTGGGGTTGTGTGTGTGGGGGTGTTTGGGGTTGTGTGTGGGGGTGTGTGTGTAGTTGTGTGTGTAGTTGTGTGTGTAGTTGTGTGTGTGGTTGGGTGTGTGGTTGGGTGTGTAGTTGTGTGTGTGGTTGGGTGTGTGGGGTTGTGTGTGTAGTTAGGTGTGACATTGTGTGTGTGTGTGGTAGGGTGTGTGGTTGTGTGTGTGGTTGTGTGTGTGGTTGTGTGTGTGGTTGTGTGTGGTGGTTGTGTGTGGTTGTGTGTGAGATTGGGGGTGTGGTTGTGTGTGGTTATGGTTGGGTGTGTGGTTATGGTTGTGTGTGGTTGTATGTGTGGTTGTGCGTGGGTTTGGGTGTGTGGTTGGGTGTATGTTTGGGTGTGGTTGGGTGTGAGATTGTGTGTGTGGTGTGATTGTGTGTGTTTGTGTGGTTGTGTGTGTGGTTGTATGTGTGTGTAGTTGTGTGTGTGTGTGAGCGGTTAGAGAAGGATGTATGTGGAAGAGAGCAGCAGATCAGCACAGCAGAAGAGAACAGGGAGTTGGAGAAGGAGGCGGTGTAAGGCAACAGCAGATCAGCACGGGAGAAGAGAACAGGGAGTTGGAGAAGGGGGCGGGTGGAAGAGAGCAGCAGATCAGCACAGGAGAAGAGAACAGGGAGTTGGAGAAAGGGGCGGGTGGAAGAGAGCTGCAGATCAGCATGGGAGAACAGTCCAGGGAGTTATAGAAGGAGGCGGGTGGAAGAGAGCAGCAGATCAGCACAGGAGAAGAGAAGAGAACAAGGAGTTCGAGAAGGAGGCGGTGAAGTTGTAGGGTGGAGTTGGAAGGTGGATTTGGATTTGGAGGGTGGAGTTGGAGGGTGTATTTGGATTTGGAGTGTGGAGTTGTAGTTGGAGGGTGGAGTTGTAGTTGGAGGGTGGAGTTGTAGTTGGAGGGCGGAGTTGTAGTTGGAGGGCGGAGTTGTAGTTGGAGGGCGGAGTTGTAGTTGGAGGGCGGAGTTGTAGTTGGAGGGCGGAGTTGTAGTTGGAGGGCGGAGTTGTAGTTGGAGGGCGGAGTTGTAGTTGGAGGGCGGAGTTGTAGTTGGAGGGCGGAGTTGTAGTTGGAGGGTGGAGTTGTAGTTGGAGGGTGGAGTTGTAGTTGGAGGGTGGAGTTGGAGGGTGGAGTTGGATTTGGAGGGTGGAGTTGGATTTGGAGGGTGGAGTTGGATTTGGAGGGTGGAGTTGGATTTGGAGGGTGGAGTTGGATTTGGAGGGTGGAGTTGGATTTGGAGGGTGGAGCTGGAGGGTGGAGCTGGATGGTGGAGTTGGATGGGTGGATGAAGGGCCAGAAATATTGGTGCAGATTCATTAACTTGGTAAACAGTGTGCTTCTGAAGGGCCGATAGGGCTGGGACAGAGTTGGTCATTCGTGAGACAGCTTTGATTCTTCAAATGAGCCGGTAATATTGGGGCAGAGTCAGTGACTTGGGCGAGAGGGTGTTTCTAAAGGGCTGGTATGGCTGGGACACTGTCGGTAATTCGTGAGACAATTTGGTGCTCCTGAAGGGCTGGTAATATTCGGGCAGAGTGAGTGACATGGGCAGAATAAGGCTGGGACAGACTCAGTCACTTGAGAGACAGTCTGCAACTTCTGGGGAACCCAACGGGGTGAAGCAGCCAGCCTCAGAGGCCGTATGCTGATATCTTTGCTAGCACAGTCAAGCGTCTGCCTGATGTCATTGGTAGACAGACTAATGCCAGATAGGCTCGGTTGGCGGGGGGGGACACTCACACCCTAGCACAATAACAGCACCATTTAATTAAATACTCATAGGGAAGGCAGTAGGCGCAAAGACAGGAGAAGTTCACTAGGGACAAAGGAGTGGAAGGAAGAACGAAAACATTACATTTCCTTTTAGTAACAACATATGAGTCCGTGGTGTAAAAGAGAGTCTGTTTGTGAAATCCCTCGCCAGCCCAAACACATAAGCACTATCTTTGGATCTTTTATTGCTGTCTGTCTGCTGAGGGCGGAGGGGCCAATGCGGGCAAGCTTAGTGTGATGTTTTGGAGTGAAAAGCTCTGGCATTGCGCGGAGGGGGGCGGGGGAAGCTCTTGCATTGTGGAGGAGAATATCTTCTGGAAGTTTAAGTAAATAGATGTTCGAGGCATGTGGGCTGCTGAATTTATATCTGTGCATAGATCGCCGCCTAGTGTTGGGTCCGGATGATTGCACATTGTTGTCCTGGAAGAGTCTTCGAAGTATCACGAGATAGGTGGCTCCTGCCCTGGACTACAGTGCGCATGGGCATCCTCTCCATCTTCAGATTATTTTTTTCCGCCATTGGGTTCGGATGTACTTTCTTGACTCAAGTTCGGAATCGATATAAAACTATTTTCGCAAGGCCAAAAGGCCTTCGGGGCGTCGATATTGTCCCTCGTTCGGTGCCTAGTACTTGATCCAGTTCTTCAAACAGAACGTCGAAGGCCATTTGCCTTTTTCGACACCAAGGCCCCAACAACGATCGACGAAGGAACGGAGCCCGTTCAAGAGGTGCCCCGTCTGCAACTCCAAATACCCTCACATTGATGTGCACCCAGTGTGCAATAAATGCCTATCTCCGGACCACGACGAGGCCAGCTGCATGGCCTGTTCCAAGTTCCGGTAAAAGAAGATGCTTCGGCTTCGACGCGCCGCACGACAGTCGGCGCGGGCAACGGCGCCAGACCCGGAGAACATCTTCGAGGCTGATGACGACGAGGGCGTCGATGAAGAGGATCCTGACCAGCAGTCGGACCATGCGTCGGAGCACGACTCTACCTATAATGTGGACGAAGAAGAATACGTCCATGAGGAAGACGTCGTCGAGGTAGGAGACGACGCAGAGGCCATCGGAGCCGTCTATGATGACTCGAGCGATGAGCAGGGCCCACCCGCAGTCGCGGGGCCCAATACTGACACTGTACTCTCTAAGGCTCAGGTCCAGGCATCGCCGGAAAGGCCTTAGCCAAGATCTTCATCCACATTCTATAGCCCCGCGTCAAGGCCCGGCTTAGATTGCTTCTAAAGAGCCATCGGTCGATCAACCACTCTCAGCGGTGAAATCAAAACCGAAACCGACGGATGCTAAATAAAAACCGAAACTGCTAAAGCCAGTCCTCGGGTCGACGGCCTCGGATTCGTCGGCTCCAATCAAATCAAAGAGTGTCATCGACCCTTTGGGGTCACAAGGGGGCGTCGGCCCGAAGACCGGGGCTCCGAAGCCTGTCTCTACAGTCAAGCACGTCGCCTTGACGCCGTCTACGTCCAAAGATGGCGACACTGGCAAAGGACTCAAGGCTAAAAAGACTATCGATCCGAAGCTTACAGCCTCCAAGCCAATATTAAGTAAGGCCTTCGAGTCGAAGAGCAGACCCGACCCGAAAGAGCATGCCGCGTCGAAGCAAAAGAGCGTGCCTGCTGCGCACCGAGAGCTCGAGTCGACGCAAGGCCGCAAGCCAACTGGTGATCACACGAAGTTGGTCGGATCGAAGACGGCGCCACCCTCCAAAAAGGTCGATTCGTCTCCAATGCTTGCGCCACAAATTAAGTACGGACTGCCTTCAACTGCTCGACCCAAAGCTTCGGAGCCACAAAAGAGCGCCAACACGGCCAAAAAGGTGTCGGTAGTTTCAAGGACTCAGCCCACTGAGGAGGAATTGGTGTTCCAAGCACCCTCCTATGACAATCAGTCGAAACTGTTCATCAACTCTGATTCTGGTCGACTCACCATTTACACACGGAAAATCATTCCAGAAACTCCTTTGGAGTCGTATAAAATACCTCTTAAAAGGAAAAGGGATTCTGCCACCTCACCTGTTCTTTTTGAACCTGTGGAGTCCTATGGACGTGACTATGCCTATTCTCCCACACGCACCAATGAGGATGTGGGGGAGGGGTACAAGGAGGATGAATTTACTTATCCTGTTGACACAGATCAAGAAGAACCTCAACCCTGGACTGACCCTGTTGACCCTGGTGAGCCACACACCACGCCTGACACTCAGTCCTATACCGTCAAAACCTCGCCTACTGAAGATACTGCTGCGTTTAACGCATTGATTGAAAGGGCAGCCAATAACCATGACGTGGAAATGCACGCTGACCCAGTGGAGGAGGATTTTTTGTTTGATACTTTCTCAACTTCAGAAAGATCAGTAAAGACATTGCCTATGCTAAAGGGTGTCCTTAAACACACTATTGACATTTTCAAGGAGACCATGAGGGCTAGGGTTGTAAACCCAAGGATTGAAAGGAAATACCGGCCTCCGCCGGTCGACCCTACGTACATCAAAGGCCAGCTCCCATTGGACTCCCTTGTGGTGGCTAATGCTCGTAAGAGAGCGAACTCTCAAACAAGTGGTGATGCTCCTCCTCCGGACAAGGAATCCAAAATCTTGGAAGCTTCTGGCAAACGAGTAGCGGCTCAAGCGGCTAATATTTGGAGGATCTCAAATACACAGGCCCTATTAGCCAGATATGATAGGGCTCACTACGACACGTTCGAGCAGCTACTACAACACCTGCCTAATGCCTATAAGGAGGAAGCAGAAATGCTGATACAGGAGGGGAAGTTGATTTCCAATGCATCCATCAAGTGTGCGCTAGATGCAGCAGACACGGCAGCTAGGGCCATTAACACAAGTGTGATGCTTAGAAGGCATGCCTGGCTGCGCATCTCTGGTTTTAAGCCCGAGATCCAAACAACTTTGCTCAATCAGCCGGTTAACCCTGACTTCCTCTTTGGCCCTGATGTAGACACGACCCTTGAAAAGATTAAGAAAGCCCCTGAGACAGCAAAATCCATGGGGGCTCTGCAGTCGCAACAGTTCAGGAGCGGTTCCATTCGTCGCTCCGGTAACAGGGGAGCCTCTAGAGGTCAAGCATCACAGCAAGCCCAATACAACAAAGGGAGCACACAGGCCACCTATAACAAGAACAATAGGGGTGGATATCGTGGGAACAGCACCAAAGGCAGAGGACGTGGAAATAATGCCAGATCCTCCGCCACCAATAAGCAGTGACGCCTTGTCACTGCCCCCAGACCATATAACACCGGTCGGGGGAAGACTTCAGCAGTTCCTGCAAGTCTGGGAAGGCATTACCACAGACAGGTGGGTGAGACAACTTATCCAATACGGCTATTGTCTGGAACTAACCTCCACTCCACCCAACATACCCCCAAGACACCGTCCTATGTCCGCAGAGCACATGCACTTATTGCAGCAAGAAGTAATCTGCATGCTGCAAAAAGGGGCCATAGAACTCGTGCCTTTAGAACAGCAGGGTACAGGGGTGTACTCAATGTACTTCTTAATCCCAAAGAAGGACGGGTCTCTCCGGCCCATTCTAGACCTCAGACCCCTGAACCAGTACATCTTGTCAGAACATGTTCACATGCTAACTTTGAAGCAAGTTCTACGATTGCTCAGTCAGGGGGACTTCCTAGCAACCCTAGACCTAAAGGACGCATACTTCCACATTCCCATTCACCCAGGACACAGGAAATATCTCAGGTTCACCATAAACAACCAGCATTACCAGTTCAAGGTCCTGCCTTTCGTGGTCACTACTGCCCCAAGGGTATTTACCGATGCTTGGCGACAGTGGCTGCTCGCCTTCGGAGACAACACATCCATGTCTATCCTTATCTGGACGACTGGCTTGTCCAAGCAAAGTCAGCCCAGCAATGTACCAGCCACATGTCCCGCACAATTCACCTCCTACACAGTCTAGGATTTTCACTGAATTACCCAAAATCACACCTTCAACCCGCACATGTGCGACAGTACCTAGGTGCGACAATAAACACTCTGACAGCAACAGCGCAGCCAAACTCTGCCAGAGTCACCAGCATGCAATTGCTGATTCAGAAATTCAGGCCCCAACACTCACTCCCAGCGCAGGTATTTATGCAGCTGATAGGTATGATGGCCTCCTGCATCTGCATAGTCCCGCACGCGAGGCTACACATGCGTCCCCTTCAAGAGTGCTTGGCACGACAGTAGAACCAGGCTCATGGACATCTAAAAGACCTAGTGTTGGTGACCGGTCGTGCATACAACTCTCTGCATTGGTGGAACACACAAAACCTTTGCAGGGGACGACCGTTCCAAGAGCCTGTACCACAGATAGTGCTGACAACAGACGCATCTCTCCCGAGCTGGGAAGCACATGTCCTCCATTATACGGTGCAGGGACTATGGATGACGCAGCAGCAAAAAATGCATATCAACCTGTTGGAGCTGATGGCAATCTTCATGGCGATGAAGGCGTTCAAATTGCATTTGTGCAACAAAGTCGTGCTGATCCGGACGGACAACATGACTGCCATGTATTACATCCAGAAGCAGGGAGGCACACACTCTACACAATGGTCTCATCTAGCCCAGAGCATGTGGAAGTGGGCCATCCAAAGAAACCTGTTCCTCATGGCGGAACATCTCCCAGGCAAGGACAACCAGATGGCGGACCTGCTCAGCAGGCACAGCCATCAAATGCACAAGTGGGAGATGCACCCCTCGGTGCTCCAACCATATTTCCAGCAGTGGGGTCATCCAAAGATAGACCTATTCGCCACAAAGGAAAACGCAAAATGCCAAACCTTCGCCGCCAGGATCCCACACCCGCAGTCTCAGGGCAATGCATATGGATGAACTGGTCAGGCAGATTGCGTGCGCTTTTCCTCCAGCACCGCTCATCCCGCTAGTGGCACGCAAACTGCGACAGCACTCTATGACGCTCATCCTGGTTTTTTAACTTTTTTAACTTTTTTAACTTATATAGTGCATACCAATAAATTGTTTAGATTAATTTTACTTGAGTGTTTTCACTTGGTTTCAATTCTGTTTTCATTGCCTCCCATGTGTATATGTGTTCATGTGTTATATATTGTTTGTTTAATGTTTGGTCCGCAAGAACTAGATATTCTGTGTTTATCTGCCCAAAGGGAATTTCTCTTTTGACTTATAGTCGTTACGGAACCCCCTCCCTTTGGTTTCGGGGTCCCTCTCTCTTTTATTAGAGAAGCTCATCCTGGTTGCTCCAACGTGGGCAAGGCAGGCGTGGTACACCACGTTCCTAGAACTTTCAGTGGTGCCTCACCAACGACTACGCCTCATGCCCAGTCTCCTCACTCACAGCCATGGAGACATTCAGCACCCAGATCCGCAACAGTTGAGCCTTGCAATATGGCTCCTGAGGTCATAGTTTGGCTACCTCAACTTGCCCCCTGACTGTATGAACATCATCAAAGAGGCAAGAAGACCTACAACCAGGGCATGCTATGCGGCCAAATGGAAGCGATTTGTCATTTACTGTTCCAATAATGACATAAATCCGCTAGATGCGTCCACGCAAAACATTATATGTTATTTGTTGCATCTATACAGATGCAATCTGGCATATAGTTCCATCAGGATACATTTGGCTGCAATGGCAGCTTATCTTCAAACCAGACAGCATCTTTCTCTTTTCAGGGTGCCAGCCATTAAAGCTTTTATGGAAGGACTCAAAAGAGTGATTCCTCCCAGACACCCTCCTTCACCCGTCTGGAATCTGAACATAGTTCTCACCAGACTCATGGGACCACCCTTTGAACCTCTTCACTCTTGTGAGATACAGTTTCTGACATGGAAAGTGGCATTTCTAGTAGCAATCACATCGCTAAGAAGAGTTAGTGAGCTTCAAGCCCTAACTATTCAAGAGCCTTTCATACAGATTCATGCTAATAGGGTAGTGCTGCGTACCAACCCTAAATTCATGCCTAAGGTGGTGTCGCAGTTCCACATTAATCAAACCATAGAACTGCCCGTTTTCTTCCCAAATCCAGATTCAGTGGCAGACCGAGCACTGCACACTTTAGATGTTAAAAGGGCTCTCCTGTATTACATTGACAGGACAAAGGATTTCAGGAAAACTAAGCAACTGTTTGTTGCCTTCTCTCCACAGCACAAAGGCAACCCCATTTCCAAATCAGGTATAGCCAGATGGATTGTTGTGAATACGGATCTGCTATCAAAAAGCTAAACGCACATTAACAGTTCCCCCAAGAGCGCATTCCACACGCAATTTAGGGGCATCCATGGCTTTCCTAGGTAACATTCCTCTAGAGGATATATGTAGAGCAGCCACATGGACCACCATACATACATTTACCAAACACTACTGCGTAGATGTACACTCCAAACAGCAAGCTGCTGTAGGACAGGCTGCTCTCAGAACTCTCTTTCAGACTGCTGCAGCTGGCACGGGCAACCACCGCTAAGGAGGAAACTGCTATTTATTCTATGCACAGATATGAATTCAGCAGCCCACATGCCTCGAACGGAATATGCTACTTACCAGTATGCATCTGTTCTTGGCAAGTAGGGCTGCTGACATTCATATCGCCCACCCTCCTCCCCGGTGCCTGTCGCAGCTGTAGCACTCAGAATAATTCTCAGGCATGGTCATCACTTACTGTATTACACTCCATCTCTGCCACAATGGCAAAAAAAAATCTGAAGATGGAGGGGATGCCCATGCGCACTGTAGTCCAGGGGCGGAGCCACCTATCTCGTGATACTTCGAAGACTCTTCCAGGACAACAATGTGCAATCATCCGGGCCCAACACTAGGCGGCGATCTATGCACAGATATGAATGTTAGCAGCCCTACATGCCAAGAACAGATGCATACTGGTAAGTAGCATATTCCTTATTTTAGTCAGTCACGACATTTTAGAACTGGAGAAAGTCGTGTTACAGATATTAATACAATTGAAGAAAGCTGTGTTACAAACTTAATAGCCTCTAATGCGCGCAAGATGACTAGAATGTGCAAACAGCTTGAATTATAGAGAACTGTTTATTTTATCTGCTGTTGTAATCTGCATACTTTAAAAATAAACTGAGCGCGAAGGAGCAGAGACTACATGAAAGTGTTTACAAAAGAGTTTAAAGATTACAAGAAAAGTGAGGAAGTGTTGGCATAAATTACTAAAGCAATATTCATTTGTGAAAAGATCAAAACAATGCATCTACGGTTGAATTGATGTCTCATATGGAAGTAAACTGTCAGCCTGATTGATTTGCGAAAGATTACATGAGCAGCGCATATCTAATTATTGTTCTGCCGGCTGTTCAAAAGTAAACAAAGCGCGATGCTTCTGAAGGGCCGATAGGGCTGGGACAGAGTTGGTCATTCGTGAGACAGCTTGATTCTTCAAATGAGCCGTACATATTGGGGCAGAGTCAGTGACTTGGGCAAGAGGGTGTTTCTAAAGGGCTCGTAGGGCTGGGACAGAGTCGGTAACTCGTGAGACAATTTGGTGCTCCTGAAGGGCTGGTAATATTCGGGCAGAGTGAGTGACATGGGCAGAATAAGGCTGGGACAGAGTCAGTCACTTGTGAGACAGTCTGATACTTCTGGGGAACCCAACGGGGTGAAGCAGCCAGCCTCAGAGGCCATATGCTGACATCTTTGCTAGCACAGTTAAAGGCAGAGGAAACTGACGACATAGCATGGGGAGCAGCAGCCTTTGATGAGCCGGCCGGCTATGCAGTGAATAATTAGGGGAGGAGAAATGCCGGCCTGAGGCCGAGCGCAAAGCAACAGATGGCATTTCTCCTCCCCTAATTATTCACTGCTTGGCCGGCCGGTACATCAAAGGCTGCTGCTCCCCATGCGGCTCGGGCGCGTCCACGCTGGAAAATAGTCAGAAGGAAATAGGAGATGACAATATGAGCTATCGGCATTATAAAGGGTTATCTTTTGTTTTGATTTATTTATACATTTTTAAAGAAATGTAGTATTTCTGGATTGGTTCTTAATGCGGCGAGGCTCATTTATAAACCACACGTGATAAGGCAACACCGACCCTTGAAGAAGTAAGCTGGTCAAGGGCGGGGAGAGGATAATGGGGGCTCAGCACAGTTAATTTGCTGATGAGGGACACTGGCCGAAAGATTGGAATCCTAATGGAGGCCAGACACAGGTTGACTGCTGTTACGGGATAACGGCTGAATGAGTTAAGTTTGGGTGAATTACTCTCGTAACTGGGGAGTAAGGCATGACTAGTATGAATGAAGCCACAATTCAGTGCCCATAGATGAACAAGCACATTGAGATGAAGTGATTTGCACGGCCTGGCGGCCGTGAAGCCTTCAAAGCTCTCGAGAAAAGCCAGAAACACCAGGGGGGGCGGAGATTGCCTTCAAGAATGCAAGTCCTGGTTTGGTGTCTACATGGGCTGAGGAGAGTAGAAATGCAAGTCACGGCCTGCGGCCGTGAAAGGTGAAGTGAAGAGCAAGTCTGTGTATTAAATAAAAGAGTAGCCCGCAAGTAATGTGAATGACAAAGAGTGTGAGTGGGTAGTTTGGACCCAAAGCACTTTATGGCGAAAAATCTCAAGGAGCTGAAATTTAAACAAGTTGCGATGCGTGGGCAGAGAGAAGGCAGGCGCTGGAGAGGGAGGAGGTGGGCAACTCGAGCGACCATATGGAGAGGGAGGGGGGTGGGCTGCCTGCTGGGGGAGCCCAGACACAGGTTGACTGCTGTTACAGGATAACGGCTGAATGAGTAAAGTTTGGGTGAATTACTCTCGTAACTGGGGAGTAAGGCATGACTAGTATGAATGAAGCCACAATTCAGTGCACATAGATGAACAAGCACATTGAGATGAAGTGATTTGCACGGCCTGGCGGCCGTGAAGCCTTTGAAGCTCTCAAGAAAAGCCAGAAACACCAGGGGGACGGAGATTGCCTTCAAGAATGCAAGTCATGGTGTGGTGTCTACATGGGCTGAGGAGATTAGAAATGCAAGTCACGGCCTGCGGCTTTGAAAGGTGAAGTGAAGAGCAAGTCTGTGTATTAAATAAAAAAGTAGCCCGCAAGTAATGTGAATGACAAAGAGGGTGAGTGGGTAGTTTGGACCCAAAGCACTTTAAGGCGAAAAATCTCAAGGAGCTGAAATTTAAACCAGTTGCGATGCGTGGGCAGAGAGAAGGCAGGCGCTGGAGAGGGAGGGGGTGGGCAACTCGAGCGACCATATGGAGAGGGAGGGGGGTGGGCTACCTGCTGGGAGAAGCTTGTGTGAGGGAGGCTGGGCTGGCTGGGCTGCCTTTGATGATGGAATGCGAGCTCGTGCGCGAGGAGCTTGTGGTCACGTGATTCTCGTGAACTGTTGAAAATCCACTTTTGGAGAGCCTTTTGAGAGCCTTGGGTTTAAGTAGTGGTTTAGCTGCATTAGACTCGCATATTCATTCCTTGCGGAATGGAATAGGCGAGACCTAAAAACCCTGTAGGGAAAACCTCTGGTGGAAGTGGGAACTCCAGGAATAAGAGGAAAGAAAAAAAACTCCAAAATCTCTGTAGAAGCGTGGCCCACACCACTATCGTTGAAAGCTCTCGGGTAAATGGACTTCACCATCAACAGCCCCTGACCCTCATATTCCTCCTTCATCAGCTTGTGGCTTGCCTAAAAGTTTGTTTTCACCTGACTTTTATTGTGTAAACTTCCTGAAATCGGTTGCGTAGTCCAACATATCCTTTTCAGATGACTCAAAAGTTCCATTCCACCCTTCTCTGATGAAGCTGAATGGGCCATACACTGGGTTCCCAAACAAGCTCAAATAGACTCTAAACTCGCTGTGTCTGTGGAATTTCTCTGTAGACAGACAAGAGACTTGCCAAAAGAAGATCCAGCTTATGCTTGAGGTTCTCCAGTTGAGTTGCAATCACCCTCTAGAGAGCCTTGTCAAATTTTCTGCAGACCCATTGGTTTGGGGGTGTACTACTGTGGAGAAGTAGTAGGACACACCAGCTTGCTTCTACTCCTCTCAAGTGAGAAAAGATAACGTTTGCTCATCTGTTCGAAATCAGACTTTGGAAATATCCTTAGGAGTGACCTAGCTACACCTCTGTATTGTGCTCCTCAGAGGTACCGCATCTGGGTACCTGGTTGCATGGTCCACAATAATCAAGGTATACTTGTTGCATGATACTGAGGTGGGGTCATATGGACCAATGATGTCATCCCACCTGTTCATATGGAACATCTACAACAGGTAGTGGCTCTAATGCTGCTTGGTCTTACCTCCTGACTTGCCACTCATTTGGCATGTAGGACAGGTTATATAGAACCTATGTGCATCTCTGGCCAGTAGAGCAAAGAGTATAATCTATTCTCGGTTTTCCTATAGTCATTTATCCTGCTAAAGACATTTAATAAGCCAATGACAACAGGAAGCTTATGTGCACTTGGAAAACTGCTAGCATCTTGCTAGCTCCTGGTTCATGATTCGTAATCTCGCCATAAAGCAGCCCATCCTCCCAGCCAACATAATGTCTTCTAAACACTCCCTCTCTGTCCTATTTCTGAGCTTCTGTCTGAAATCCCACAACCTTAGGACACTCAACTTGTGCCTGGAAGGAATTCCCCATGTGTAGGTTTTCAGGCACCTAACAAACCCTGCAGGTCTTGCAGTGACCCAGACTCCAACAATTGGCTTACTTCAGGAATCTCCCCATCCTCTCCCTCTGCATTGGTGGCGATGAATGCCACAGTCTGTACCTTCTCAGTTTTCTCTAATTCTCTCACTATAGTCCTCTTTCTGGGCAGATATGGGATGGTCCCAATCGCCTCCTGAGACTGATGTCCAGCCAGTGCTCTAGTCAACATAGATGATTAGGTCCAAACCATGTAGGCGTCTGGTCCATGCACTCAATCAGGGGCAGTTAAAGCACCAGGAAGATTTACCTTGGGTTTGAGATAGTCCCCCAAACCACAATCCTGTAAGCACCTTTATCCCTTCAAACAGGAACCTTTTTCCCTTTGATACTAACCCATTTGTATTTCGATGGCTGTGCTTAATGGTATTCGGGCTACCTTGTTGATTAACCCCAGGTTGAGTGCAACAGAGCCTCTTAAGTCCCTTTAACAGCACTGCTTGCTTTGATGGATGTATCTGTTAAAGAGTATTTCACCCAAATGTTTCTGTCCTCACTTCTCCTTGTGCTCCTGACTTGGAACCTAATTGCCTTTTTGCTTGTGTCCGCCCTTTGGAATTGAACTAGTCCTTACCGTACAGTTTTGAACTAGTCTCTGAGCGTTCCTCTTTCCCTTTGGCTTAAAGCCATCCTGCCCATGCCATTTAACGCTGTTAGCTAGCCAATTGGACAAGCTTCTCTGCATCATTCTCTGTCAAGTCTGACAGGCATTGCCTAAGTAGGGTTGAGCAGTTGCCTGAGTCCAGGGAGCAAGAGGCAAGTGCTTCAGTGCTTGCTATTTTGTTTGTGGCTCTCTGGAATGACTAGAGACCCAGGAGGACAGTTGTGTGCTACCTCCTGTTCCCCATGCCCTTCTGTGAGGGGCATAGAGAGTCGGAGCATACAACACACCCACCCATACTCTCAGGCGGATGAACTGAGCAGCAGCTGGGTATCACGCTGACCCTTAACAGCTGTGTCAGGTGAGGAGCTGGCTTGGACTTCAGGGGCTCTGGGGCGCCCCCATGGTCACAATCAGGATTAGAGTAGGGTGCTTGATGGCTCTGCGGCACATCAAAGTTTGTGTACGGGCCAGTCAGCTGTAGAGGCTTGCCCAAGGTTCTGGGGCGAGCCCAAAAAAGTTACATACTCACTCTTGTACTGCGCCAAACAAGACAGAAGTACCACCAATGGCTTTAAAAGAGCCATAGGGGCTACAAGGAGTGCAGAAGCCCCACAGCAGCCCTTTATTTCAATTCTTGCTAAGCACCCTAAGTTTCCTAGGGGGCTGAAATGATGCTCCAGGGAGAGGTGCTAGTTATTTTAACCATTTCATAAGCTGGGATTTTAGATTTAAGTCCTTGGAGTGCAGGTACCCTTGTTATTGAGTGTTGGTACTACACCACTGAAATTCACCATTTATAGTAAGCAACTCGCGCACAGCACATGCCATATCTCGTGCCAATCACCATGTTCAAAACACCAATTTTGGGGATTGGCCAAACCACCGACGATGGCGATTGAGTCCTCATAAGCTCCTGCTGAGACCCTACTTATCCTGACCTATCCGTGACAGTTCCCCTCATGAAATCGCCCAATTTTTATAGCTCCCACTCCTTGGTGTACAGACACGAGACAGGGATCTGGCCTTCATCACAATGATCAGAGACACCGTGGGCCTCCGGCTGAGTGGGGAGAGAGAGCCAAGGCGTGGGCCACAGCGGAGTGTGGCCGGAGTTCGCCGTCGCAATCCCCTGAAGAGAAATCGTGGACGAATGTGTCCTTCCCAGGTCATGGATGTGAGGTGGGCTGAGAGGAAAGGGGGAAGGAGACAACTGCCACAACTGCCGAGGGTCCCTGAGGTGAGGCCTCCACAACTCCAATACCAGCAGGAGAGGTCAGGCACTCCATGGCTGCTTGTGCCCCTCCGTAGAAACGAAGGTGAGACGGGCAGTCCGGGCAAGTTGTGGCCCCCCTCTCCCCACAGGGCAAAGCAGGAGGGAACTTCTCCCTGGTGTGACGTGCTTGGGATATCTGAAAGAGATTATTAGTTATAGATTCCTTACATTAGAAATACCCCCAGGCGTCAGACTGGATCCTGGAGAAATGTTTTCCTAGCAGTACCCCTGCGTGTCGGTAGGTGGCGTCTGTCAACTCCACGTGCGTCATCGGCATCGTGGTCGCCAGGATGTCGTCATGGGGTCTACTTGGACGCCGCCCCTGTGCGCTGACGTCAGTTCTTTTTCGGCGCCAGCCAGCGCAGATCCGGAGAGAGCTTGTCCCTTTTTGACTCACACTTTTTTGACTTTTTGTCAAAGTCTTTTGAGTCTTAAAAATTCTGGTGCATGAGGGATGACCAGCCGTTGGCCCAGTTTCAAGCCTTGTGACTCCTGTCCCACGTTGATGTTGGTCACTGATCTGCACCTTGTGTGCCTTTAGCGCCTGAAGCCTGACCGCGACCCAAAGTCCTGCTCCCACTGCCAGGCCCTAGACCCGAAGTCTTTGCAGGAGCGGTCCCGAAAGCTTTTGGAGGCTTGGCAGTCTGCTCCGCGCAGCTCGAGGTCCCGGTCGAGGGGAAGGTCCTGGGACCGGCCGCGGAGCCATCACCACTCATCATCGAAGTCTTCACACTCCTCCGGTAAGTCGAAGCACAAGAAGAAGTCGAAGAAGCATCTTGGCTCTCTGCATTCTCTCCGCCCTTTGGCCGACAAAATGCTGAACCCGTCGCATCGTCACGCTCCGGCTCCTCCTTCGGAACCCGCTTGGTCGGCTCCGTGCTTCCCGCCTTTACTCGTAGCCGGAGCGTCCCCTGCCCAGCTTTGTCAATTTTACAAAGTGCTGCACAGCATCTTTGGGCAGCCTGACTCCGTAGGTGCGCCTTCGGGCCCCACAGACTTGGCTGGGGGCACTGGGCCTTCGATGCCGGTGTCTAAGGCCCTGGCGCCGCAGGGCCCCCATGGATTTAGGGCTGAGTCTGGATCGGTGCCGGTTGACCACGCGGTACCTTCCCTGGCACCGATTCCAGTGACGACTGCCCAGACACCGGTTGTGCCCCCAAACGGTGTCAACCCCAGCCTCACCCCCGATGTGAACATGGTGTCTGACAGATGTCGAATGACGTTGGTACCGGCGCTGGAGGGTACCTTTGTCCCATTGTTCATCCCAGGCGATCCCTAGCTCTAGTGGCAGCCAGAGGAGGGTGAGGAGGACTGGGAGGGGTTTGTTGACCCTCTAGCAGACCAACTTGAGGAACCGGACTGGAGATAGGAGTTGGGTAATGGCAGTGGTTTTGATACCTCCCCAGACCTTGGTATGCTTTCTCCCCTTACTGTGGCTATGGAGGAGGGAGCTTCCTACGCTTTGGTGTTGCATAGGGCGGCTTAGGCACTGGGCCTCGAGCTTCCTACGGTGGCTGTCAGGACTAACCTCCTGACTGAATGCTTCAGCCGGCAGCAGTCTCTTCGGAGCCCCTGCTGCCTTTTAATGAGGCCGTCACTGACATCCTTCTGGGCACTTGGAATAAGCCCAGCACAGGGGCCCCTGTGGACCGGATGATTGCCCGACGCTCTCGCCCGGCCCCGGGCGTCCCCATTTTCCTCTCCCAAGAAAGCCCTGTCAGTGGGGGCAGCCGCACCGTGAATCCACCGTGACGCTTTGGCCCCCAGCAGAGGCGCCAGTGATTAACTCCACTGAGAGCAGGAAGACCACGCCAGATACTGGGGAGGCTGGAGAGAGCGAGCATCGGTGCCCGCCTTGCAGTTCGGAAGCCCTGACACGGGGCAGCACAGGAGGAAACCGCTTTTCGGCCAATGTGACTTGCTTGAGAAATCTCGAGGGGCCCGGAGAGGTGGCAGCTATACTTGGACCTATCACTGAAATGAGTTCACGCTAGCTGGCAAATAACAAAAGAGCCTTTGGAGAGTGGGGCCTCCCTGACACCTGACCAGTCTAACTCGACCCCAGCCAGTGGCAGCAGATTGGTAGTGAATTCCTCACGCCGGAGGAGCCCCTTGGTGGAGGCCCAGGTGATTGCCCTGGTGAGGGTGGAGGCATCTCACCAGAGGATTGAAGGTAGCACACTCTGGTGCCCACCTTGAGATCCTGGAGCTCTGAAATGGGGGATAGAGGACAAAAACCCTGCAAATCAGGGGTCGTTACAACAGAATGCCTAGACTGGGTTGGACAGCCATCACCGAGAGCTACCTACCGGCCCTTGTGGAAGTGAAATTCGGGTGTTGCCCACTCAGCCTAACCGAGAATAGATGTGGAGGGGGATGACAGCGAGGCCCTCACATGGAATGCTAGATGAATTCACCAAATAGGTACTATCCAACAGGGTGACTTTTATCGGAGGTGCAGCAGGGGACCAGTCCCAACAGTATTGTGATCACCCCTCCACAGCCATATTATATACCATAACGGAGTTCAGAGAAGACCTGGAAGGGCTCATAGGCAATGTGGGAATAGAAGTTTTCCTCCAGCGCCATGATCTGCAAAAGTGACAGACCGCATGGCAAATGTTAAAACCTGGGTTTCCTTAGCTGAAGATGACCTATGATCCCTGAAAGATGATTTCACAAAACTGCGAACAGTGGCACTACAACTGAAGATGCATGCGGAAGACAGTGATGGTTAATCTCAGTGAAATAATGTGAGTCTATTGGGGATCCTGGAGGGGCTGGGGAAGAGGAGACTGGAGATGACCGATCAGACACGTGGAGATGGGAGCCAGAACTCTTTATCAGCGGAGGACAGCACCAGTGCCTTAACACAGACTCAGTCGCCACCCATAGTGCCTGGGGCAAACTCTGCATGTGACTCCCAAGCCGACTCCTGACTGTCTCCTAGTTCGGAGGATGAACTTGCCAATCACAGTGGGGATGACAGTGCAGCTGGCAACCCAGTAGAGTGGAGCGGGACGGATGAACAGTCCTGGATGGAGACTACAGAACAGCACCCTATTGAGCCACATGGTGGGATCCCAGGTGAATTGTGATTGACAGATAGGGTTGATTCACGTTGCCCAATTTCATATTGTGGGGTGTTGTGTTTCGGGCCAGCAGATACTTCCGTTGTAGAAGTGTGGGGAGGGGAGAATTGAATAACGGGTACCACAAAATGCCCGATTTGTTGGAGACAATTTTCTGGTGTTATTTTGTGATCCCTAAACCATGACCTAGCACTTACCAGAGTACCCTGTATGACGGATCCTCAGACTGTGTCAGACCCGAGTAACATAGAGGAAATCCCTGGATCTGCAGTAGTTAACACGCCGGAAGATATGAACATGAGTAGACAACTAAGACATCACCGAAATTGTCATGACACCCTGGGTGTGGAAACAGGGACACCCCATGACTAGGTATACTCATGATCACGCCCCAGTTGGTGGTATAGACCGATTGGCAGTCTTGCCTTGGAACGTCAATGGCCTACTAAACAAAGTTAAGATGGGGTGGTCACCCAATACATGAAGAAGCAAGCACCCGATCTGGTTTAACTCCAGGAAACTAATTTGGCTGGAAATCATTCCCCTTGCCAGAATAGGGGCGCCAAATGCAAAAACAACAGTTGATGGACAGAATGCAGAACAATGTCATACATTCACCCCAGTACAGAGATCTGGGCCTAAATCCATCGTTTTTTTGCTCACCACACCACCCCAGTTCAGACATGGCCATATGCAAATCAGCCTTGACCCTGTGCCTCATGGGAACAGTCCAGCCCGAACTGCCAAGCCATGTCTTCCCTTGACCTGAATCAAGCATCCTAGGACCGGTTGGCCATGGCTGAACTGAGGTGGTGTGGTGAGCAAAATAACAATGGATTAAACCCAGATCTGTGACTGGGGGCGAATGTTATGCCATTGTGCAACATTCCGTCCATCAATTGTTGTTTTTGCATTTGTCACCCTGAGTGGGACGCGTATGCTCAGACATGAGTCCCGTGCTCTCCATGCCACCGGAATCAAGCTATCCTGGCTGATGAAGCTGATAGCCAGAAACCGATCCTAGGTAAATGTAAATGTAAATGTATAGGCATTTATATAGCGCACTACTTACCCGTAGGGTCCCAAGGCGCTTCGACCGCTGCGAAACCCTTCCTGGCTTCCCTGAGAGATGGCCCCTTAATGGGTATCTCCAGGGTGAGACCAGGCATCCCCGGCGGTCTGGTGGGGCCGTTAGTGAAGATGAGGCAAGCTAATGCCCAGAGTTGCCGAGTGTGATCGCTGATCAGAGTGGGCACCGAGGCGAGAGAATTATCGAGTCCGCTGACCCTGGTCCAGAAACCTGCCGCGCCGGGAATCGAACCCTGGTCCCGGGCCGTCCTCTGCTCTCGGGTCTGCCGCCTCTAACCAGTGAGCCACACCACTTCATGCTTGATTCCGGTCCAGGGAAGACATGGCTTAGCAGTTCGGGCTGGACTGTTCCCATGAGGCACAGGGTAAAGACTGATTTGCATATGGCCATGTCTGAACTGGGGTGGTGTGGTGAGCAAAATAACGATGGATTAAACCCAGATCTGTGACTGGGGTGAATGTTTTGCCATTGTGCAACATTCCGTCCATCTATTGTTGTTTTTGCAGAATAGGGGCCGGTGCACCATGCTAGGCCATGTTGGATTCACTAGGACATCACAAGGAGCTGCAATCCTCATCAAAAAGAACCCCCTGTTTCAAGTGATATAGAGACAGCATATTTGTAGGGGTATCCGGCACCAGAGGTAAAAAATCGCTATTAGTGCTTAGTGTCTATGTCCCCCCTGACACCATAAGCAGTCCTTTGGGGTATTAAGCCCCATCTTGTTGGAAGCCGCTGCTGATATGCACATTGTAGGAGGGGACTTCAGTTATGTCATGAACACTTTGCTGGATAGGTCCACACCACTACCACTACCACTGCCCTGCCATGGCCTTTCTTCATTGGCACAGTGTATGTTCTTAATGGGTCTTTTGGACACAAGGAGACCCAGACACCCTATTGTCAGAAATTCATTTTTTTTCCGGGGCCCATAGAACGTTCTTCCGACTCAATTATGTGTTTGTCCCAACAACAGAGTGTCCAGATGACACAGAAGCAGGATACTTGCCTATCTCTGATCATGGCTGCTTAAGCTTAAACTAAGATCTGGGACCAAGTGCTGGGGTGACAATTTGCGACTGAATTGTTGGGAGCTCCAGGATGGCAAAGTTTTGTCAGAGCTCAGTTGGTACTCCAACTGTACTGTATTAAAATAAAGAATTCTGTGGAATTGCCATTAATGCTTCGGAAAGCCTATACTACACGGCTCCGTAATAAGGCCCAAAACATTATTTCCTGTAAGAAACTGCAAAAAGAACCGAACATTAGAGATAAAGTGAGAAATCAGGGCAGCGGAAGCAGACTAAACTGCCACAGGAGACGAAAATGCATCTTACCGAAGCCCTGACTCAGGAATACTATGCTCTGACCCATGACTTGGTGAAACAGCTGTTCCTATCGATCCAACGGAAATTCTATAAAGCAGGGTAGAAAGCAGGTTTGCTCCTTGCATGACTCTGTTAGATGGGAAGGAGCATCCGTGGGTGCGAGAACTGGAGGCTCTAAAAAGGACCTGGGGCACTACAGATAGAAGCATTGCAACAACTTTGGAAATATTATCAGGACCTATAGAAGATGCAGGCCTCAGACGCAGAATCTGACCTTATGGCCTTCTTAGGGGAGTTGCCTATCCCTCTCCTGTTTGCCCGTTGCCTCTGGCGTGTTGGCTGCGGATCCGGGGGGAAGTGATCGGCTTCCTAGAAGGAACAGTAAGCTGGAATAAGTGTCCTTATACGCATACAACATGTTAGTGTATTTAGGCAATCCGGTTATTCCCTTGCCAGCAGTTCTGTTGGTATTCTGTGATTTTGAAAGATACGCGGGATACAAAATTAACTGGGACAAATCGCTGTGCTTACATCGGTTCCTGGAAAGGAACCTAGAGGTGGTCTATAGACAATTTCAATTGGATGTTGATCGGAGTAAGCGACTGCCCCTCTTGAACGTGGTCAGAGCTGCCCTCTTTAAAATGATCACCCTCCCTAAATTCTTATACATACCTCAAATTACCCTTAGCCAGTGCGAGACTCTTTCTTTAACAAGGAGGTGGCACACGGCGGACTTTTCCTTTGGAGCAGGGGCTCTTGGCGTACAGCCCTTCAAACCGTACATTGGCCATATACAACAGCAGCATTTCACTCTCGAATCTTAGGGCATATTACTGGGCCTTCCGCCTCCAAGCAGTGAATGAGGGGTACTTTGTCCCCATGACAGGCTCCATAATGAGAATGGAAATCTTCCTTATGGGAGAGAAATCCCATATACATTACCTTTATGGTAAATTATTACTACCCCCCACATCCCCCCCCCCACCCCCACCCCACTCCCCACCACCACCACCCCCCACCACCACCACCCCCCACCCCCTTGCTAGGACTTACAAAAGCCTCTGTTGTATTATTTATATTTAACTTTGTGTGTTTTACATGAAGTATTGCTGATGTTGTTTACTTTTATAAGCTGTTCATGTTCTGTAATGGAACGGTTGCTGGTTCTCGTCTGTAAGGATGTCAGTTGCAGCTGGTGTGCCTGGTGATAAGTTCACCTTCTGGTTGTGGTTGATTTTTCATTGGAATAAATCCTTTTCAGTTCGCAGCCTACCAGATAGCACAGCTGTCTGGTTTTCTAACAACATCTTGGGGACTTTCAAAAAGTTAACCTAGAAATACATTCCGCCCGTTGCTTACCATTGGCTTTGTGGTTTGTAACTCACATTTTCTGGCTTTCTGTTTGCTGGCTTTATTTGCTTTAGTCTGTCCAGCTCGAGTTTGTCCCTCCTGTTGCCCAAACCTTGTTTACTGTATTCTTCCATGAACCTGCTTTCTGTAAACAGGCCTTTTGATCTTCTTCTTCTCCTCTCGCATTTGTTGTGCATTCAAAGACAGGAGTCAAATGTAAAGCTGTGTCTTCCAGGGAGCTTGGTGTTTATACTTCTTTCGCTGACTTCAAAGTGACAGGGTTTATGTGACAATGGTGCTGGCTTGTGGGGTCTGCTTGAGGAAGGCTGTACCGATGTTATTTATTTTTCTAGCACACAAGAAAATTTAAATGTATGTAAATAAACTGTGCTGACGTTCAAATAAATATATTACGTGATGACTTTTCCACACGTTATCATTTGTGCGCTGTATACTTTTATCTTAAAGCTGTATGTCAGTGCAATTGTAGTGGTCATTTCAATTGAAAATGTGTTGTCTGTAATGGCAGTACGCTAATATATCATCCATACTCCACGTTACCCCACTACCCTCAACTCTGCACCACTCTACGCCACCGCATTCTACTCTACACTACTCCACACTATGCCACTCCACTCCACAGTGTCACTCCACTCTTCTCTGCACCACTCCACTCCTTTCTACTCTATGCCAATGCACTCTACCCCACACTACTCTACTAGGCACCACTGCATTCTTTGCCACTGCGCTCTTTGCTACTGCACGCTACACAACTCTGTACCACTCCACTCTAAGCCACCCTACTCTGCAACAGTGCATTCTATGCCACTGCAATCTACGCCAATGCACTCTAAGCCACTTAGATATTTGTAGAGCGCATGGCTGCCCCAGCAACGATGCGTCCCAGCGCTAAGATGAGCACCAAGAGAGACAACAGAACATAAGAAAGATTCGATTTTCGTGAATAGCCAAGTCTTCACCAGCCCTCTAAAGGTGAGGTGGTAAGGGTTGCTGCAGATGTGGATAGGGAGGGAGTTCCAGAGGGCAGGAGCTAACCTCCTGAAAGAACGCCCGCCTGCTCTGGCCCTCTGTTTCCTGAGAACTTTGGTCTGAGCGCCGCGAGCATGTGGGAGCATAGTGAGAGCATAGATCGCTCAAGATTCTGGGGCCAATACCCCCCAGGATTCTGTGAGTGATGCACAGCGCTTTAAAGCGCACTCTGTTCGAGGGGGCGACAGTGAAGTCGACAGAGGAGACTGGAGATATGGCAGTGTTTAGGGAGAGCAAAGATTGCGCGAGCAGCTGTGTTCGGAACAGGCTGCAACCTTTTTACAAGAAATGTGTTGGCTCTCAAGGGAAGCACATAGCAATAATCTAGTCTGGCAAAGACAGACGATTGAATGATCTGTTGACCAGTCTTGGAGTCAGAGACCCAGTATAGGTTTGAGGCCTCACAGAAGTCCAAAGCATTTCCCTGCCTCTGATTTGGCATGGGACTCGAAAGTGAGATCACTGTCCATCATTACGCTGAGATTTTTCACGACGGATTTTGGGGTGGGGGGGGGTTATCGGAGAGCAGGAGGCCACCATTCATTTCCCCAGTGGTGGCGACCTCTGCCTACTAGAAGGATCTCAGATTTGGACGAGTTGAGCTGCAAATAGTTAGCAGCCATCCACGTTGCTGTCAGATTCTGTCTAAATTTCACTGAATCCTGGCTGGGGTTATTGGAGAAGACAAACACCAGTTGGGTGTGATCTGCGTATGACACCAGGGAGATGCCCCGTGCTTTGGCCAGCAGCACCAGCGGCCTCACATAAACATTAAATAGGGTTGGACTTAATGCTGAACACTGGGGCACCTCACAGCGCAGTGGATGAGTGCAAGAGTGGAAGAGGGGGCGGAGACTTGGAAGGTCCGATCTTCCAGGTAAGAAGAGAACCAAGAGAGGGCTGAGCGCTTGAGACGGATCTCCTCCAGCTGTAGTGTGGTAGCAAGCCTCAGCCAGGCCTACTAGTGCAAGGGATTCACCCTTCTCTACACAGAGTCCTTAGACCAATAGCAAGAAGTTGGCACAGAAACTGGAATAGAAAAAACAGAGTTTATTAAACCTCATGAGGTGGAACTACATTCACATAACACCCTTCGGTAGTGTATGAGGTAGCACACTGACTAGAAGGAGCTTGGTCCTTTTATACCCACACAGGGACTGAAATGAAGGTGGTACAAGGCACAGAGTGTTGGTTTCAAATACATATAAGGTCATACAGAGAGTGTGCTAGCAACAAGTGGGAAGGGCTGACAATTAGCTAATTCTGGTGGACACATCTTGACAGTTACAAATTGGAGACAGCTGCATGCTCAACTGAGCATGTGCAAAGCAGAAGAGGTTAAATATATCTTGTCTCTAGGCAGATTTCAAGAGCAGTTAACAGGAAGGTAGGACATAGAACATGGCAAACAAAATGGCCGACAGAAATACAAAATGGATTCCGTAAACGGACAAGATAGTCTCTAAATACAAGATGTCTTCTGCTAATGCTTAACCTAATCATTGCTAAATTACGACAGATTACCCTTTCAGCATTTGCTGAAGACATTCGTCTGTCTAGGGTAATCTGGACCTGCATCCTGTACATTGATGTTCATCATCTCAGTAACTTCACTATTTAGCATTTGTTGTTCTTTTGTAACATTTCTTTTGGCAGGTGTACAAGCAGTGATGCACATGGAGCAAATCATGGGTCCACATTGTATACAAGTACAGCATGTAAATAGTATCACCAGTAGTATACATAGAATAGTCAGTAGCTCCCAGCCCCAAGTAACAAAGAGTGTCCATATCCAGTTTGAAAATGTCCATGTACCAGTCTCTGGGTGAATGTCTGCAGCAATCTTATGCAGCTTAGAGATTGCGTCATAAACTGAAGGTGAGTGGTCAGGTATGAAGACGCAGCAACTTCTACCGATGATGCGGCATGCACCACCTCGATCAGCCAAAATCTCGTCGAGCACCATCCTATTTTGGAGTGCTACATTTATTGCAATTTGCAGTTCTTCTGTAATGTTCCCAAGTGCCATAGCTGTCTGATTGGTGACAGCTTCCACTACACGAGTCAATCGTCTGATTTTTCTGCTATTCAATGCAGCACCCTCAAAGAAAAACAAACCCAAATTGAAATCGACATATTGTTGCAGAGCGGTGTCTGTCTGGTCAATCTCGTCAGTACTTGTTGTCCATTTATATCTATTCTTAGAAAAATCATTGTACAGTTTCAGGTCAAGATGATATGATGCAGGTGCTAAAAACACAGGTGGTAACAAAAATGATATGTAGCATACCCCTGACCATCCAACAGGTAATTGGCAATATCCTTTATTACCACACACAAAGTAGGTGTTGTGCGACGATGTAAAACTACTATTATTCATGCCCTCAATGTTCAGTACAGAAATACATTCACTTCGTCCTACGGGAATTCTCCCAACACTGCCAATACATAAACCTGCTTTTGCTCGGGTTACAGAAATCACAAAGTGTCCAATGTTCTTCATATTCCTCACATTTGTGAAGACATATGGTGTTGAAATATTGTCCGTTGGTATTCATCCCATTCCCATTTAGTCCCTTTAGCTTGAGGATAACCATTTTCATCTTGGTAACATTCTTTATTTAATTGAAAAATGATTCCACCTACTGAAGGCTTTCCATAAGCAAACAAAAGGGCATACCAAGCTTGACAGTAACCATTATGGGAAAACGGTAGAGGAATAAAAGGTGTTCCTCCTTTCTTCTGGTTTGCAGATATCATCCCACATACCCAACAATTGGTAGTATTTGTAGCATTATGGGTATGATGCAACATCTGAATGATTGTGTTATTCAGATAGGACTGTCGATGTTTCTGCTCATGATAAGGAAGAGTATAGTAACAATGCTCCAGTGGAGCTGGAGTAGTTGCAACAAAAAGCTGTGGAGCAGGAACTGCTTTCTCAATGAACCAAGTGGTTATTGCCAAAACCACCAAGGCAGCAACAAACCCTACAGCACAAATCATTTTCCTATTATTCATTTCAATGACAACGATGCTCGATCTTTCTAAGAACCTGTTGGAAACAATCGCTGGAGCTCTTCTCCCTTGGGTAGCCGTTGATTTCTTCACCACGGGCCAAGACGGGTGTCACTACACTAATGCAGGGCTGATCCACCCCCTTGCCACATTGGCTCTCCGTTTCACAAACCCAGGGCGGTAGCTCAACCAGTCTCGTTTAAAACTACAGATTCTTTCCTCGGTCTCAAATTGTATCGCGATGCTCCAGAAATTGTGTGGTCCGGGAAGACTTCCGTATACTCGTCAGATGAGATAGCTTGACCTTTCTCCGTGTCCAGAATTTCTCGATGGTCAGTCAGCGCAGCAGGTTTCACCAAGGCGGGCGATACACGCTTGTGGTGCGTGGTATGGAGCCAGTTCTTTCTGTTCGTCACTCGAACCGCTGTCCTTGTAGCCAACAGCACCTGCTCCGGACCTCGCCACCTCGGCTTCAAGCTGTTCGATCTGTCTAATGCTTTTATCGTGACGTGATCACCGGGACGGAGGTCATGGGTCTCACCTGTAGATCTGTCCGGAAGAGCTTCTAGAACCTGTTGATGAATAGAGGCCACCAGCAACAGGTCCCCCACCGATGCTGGAGCAAGATCACCGCCGAGCAGCTCACCGCCTCCCTCAGCCAGAACACTCCCACCAGCACAACGGACCCCAACGAAGCAGCCAGCAACCTCACCAAGTTGCTGACCCCCTGCGCCGATGACCTCGCACCACTAAAGAACCCTCCCAGCAGACACGGCAGCAAGAAAACCCCCTGGTTCACCGACGAGCTCAAGGAATCCAAGAAGAACTGCTGCACCCTCGAGAAAGCCTGGCGGCTCAACCACACCACAGACAACAGGACCGCCCTCAAGCATGCCATCCGCAAACACCATCAGCTGATCCGCGCCACCAAGAAGACGGCACTCAAAGAACGACTGGACAACAACACCCACGACAGCAAGGAACTCTTCAGCATCGTCAAAGAGTTCTCCAACCCCAGCGCCGGAAACAACGACATCACTCCCTCGCAAGACCTCTGCAACTCACTCGCCTCGTTCTTCCACCGCAAAATCGCCGACATACACAACAGCTTCGACGCACAGACCACGAACCCTACCACCGAACCAACGCCCGCCACCACCACCCTCTGCAACTGGACCTCGATCAGCACCGAAGACACGACCCGAACGATGAACTCCATCCACTCCGGATCACCAACCGACCCGTGCCCACACCACGTCTTCAACAAAGCTGACGCCACCATCGCACCCCATCTCCGAGACACCATCAACTCCTCCTTCCACACCGCCACCTTCCCGGAGAGCTGGAAGCATGCCGAGCTGACCGCCCTCCTGAAGAAACCAACGGCGGACCCTCCCGACCTCAAGAACTACCGTCCCATCTCGCTCCTTCCTTTTCCGGCCAAAGTCATCGAGAAGACAGTCAACACACAGCTGGCCGCCTTCCTAGAGACGAACAGATCCCTCGACCCCTCGCAGTCGGGGATTCGGGCCAACCACAGCACCGAGACCGCCCTGATCGCAGCCACCGACGACATCAGAACCCTGATCGACAACGGGGAAACAGCGGCCCTCATCCTCCTAGACCTCTCTGCGGCATTCGACACCGTCTGCCACCGAACTCTAGTGAAGCGCCTCAGCAACATCGGAATTCGAAAAAAAGCGCTGGAATGGATCATCTCGTTCCTCACCGGAAGAACCCAGAGAGTCCGCCTCCCCCCGTTCAGATCCGAGGCCACCGAAGTCATCTGCGGCGTACCACAAGGATCTTCACTCAGCCCAACCCTCTTCAACGTCTACATGAGCCCCCTCGCAACCATCGCACGCCAGCACAACCTCAACATCATCTCCTACGCCGACGACACCCAGCTCATCCTCTCCCTCACCAGCGACCCCACCACCGCCAGAGCCAACCTACACGAAGGGATAAAAAACGTCGCTGACTGGATGAGGAACAGCCGCCTTAAACTGAACTCGGACAAGACAGAAGTCCTCATCCTGGGATCATCACCCTCCGCCTGGGACGACTCCTGGTGGCCCCCGGCCCTGGGCACCGCTCCCAAACCGACGGACCACGCACGCAACCTGAGCTTCATCCTGGACTCCTCCTTGTCGATGACCAGACAAGTCAACGCCGTCTCATCATCGTGCTTCAACACCCTGCGCATGCTCCGCAAGATCTTCAGATGGATCCCCACGGAAACCAGGAAGACCGTCACCCAGGCACTTGTCACCAGCCGACTGGACTACGGGAACACCCTCTACTCCGGAACCACAGCGAAACTTCAAAAAAGACTACAACGCATCCAGAACGCCTCCGCCCGACTCATCCTCGACATCCCCCGACACAGCCACATCACCGGACACCTGAGAGACCTGCACTGGCTCCCCGTCAGCAAGAGAATCACATTCAGACTCCTCACCCACGCACACAAGGCTCTCCACGACCTAGGCCCCAAGTACCTCAACGACCGCATGACCTTCTACACACCCACCCGCCAGCTACGATCGACCGGCCACGCACTCGCCACCGTACCACGCATCCGCAGAGCCACCGCCGGAGGAAGATCCTTCTCCTACCTGGCAGCCAAGACGTGGAACTCCCTCCCCACCCACCTTCGGCGAACCCAAGACCATCTCGCCTTAAGGAAGCAGCTCAAGACCTGGCTGTTCGAGCAGTAACTTCCCCATCACCCAGCGCCTTGAGACCCTCCCGGGTGAGTAGTGCGCTATACAAATGACGTGATTGATTGATTGAAACTGTCAGTTAATTGTGCCAAATAATCATTCAACAGAACACAAGGTACATCATGTATGGGGCGTGGCTTAGGAACTCCCCAAATGTTCATCGGTCTTCCAAATACTACCTCATACAGTGTAAGCCCAGATCATGAGTGTGGCACCGATCTTATGGACAGCAATGCCAGAGGTAACACATCTGGCCACTTTAAGGATGTGGAAGCCAGAATTTTTGCTAACTTTAGTTTCAGAGTAGTGTTGTACCTCTCCACTAATACTGCTGATTGTGGGTGGAAGATTGCATGGAACTTCTGTTTGAGCCCTAATCCTTTCAGGACATGCTCAACAACTTGCCCAATAAAATGAGGTCCGTTGTCACTCCACAAAAGTTTACAAACACCATATCTTGGGAAAAACTCATTTAAAAGCACCTTGGCTGTAGTGAGCGCTGTATTATCCTTCGTAGGGTATGCATCTATCCATTTACTGAAGGCACATACCACCACTAGGACATACTTTAGATTGTTACAATGTTCAAGTTGGATGTAATCCATCTGCGAAACTTCAAAAGGTGCATTCGGTGTAGCAAACCCTCCTGTAGGAGTTTGTGTCCCTTTACCAGGATTATACTGTCAACAGATCAAACAGGACTGTACTACTCTCTTAGCTGTGCTGGCAATCTCAAGATGCTCCCAGACTCGTGTAAGTAGTTTAGTTATCGCTAGAGCTCCAACATGTGCCAGCCCATGTGCCATTTGTACCATAGGTTGTAAATAGGCTGCAGGTAATTTCAACTTATCCATGTCTTTGTTGCGCCAACAACCCTCATCGTCCATTATTCCTTCTTTGGACCATTGCTCAAGTTATGCTACAGAGGCAGATCTATGTACATCTAGTACTTCCTCTCTAACATCATGCCATCGCTCAGCTTGAGATTTCACTACGTACATGGAAGTAGTGCCTCGCTGTATTGCAGTTTCACGAGCTACACGATCTGCAAAGGCATTTCCTTGTCCTATTTTGTCAGTGATCTTCTTGTGTGCGCTACACTTCATAATGGCAACTTTCTTCGGATATGTAAGTGCAGTCAAGAGATTATGTACTAATTCTCCGTGCATTAGCTGCATCCCGTGGAATGTAAGAAAGCCGCTTTCCTTCCAGGGTAGGCCAAAGTCATGAACCACTCCAAAAGCATAGCGGCTATCCGTGTAAATGTTCATACATAAATCAGTACTAAGCTCACATGCTTGTGTCAAAGCTATTAGTTCATCTGCTTGACCCGACTTCTGTAGTATGCGAGCTGTTTCCACTACTGTTTCAAGTGTGGTGATTGCATATGCAGCTGAGGTTGTGCCATCCGGTAACTTCAAACAGGACCCATCAACCCACAGCTCCCCATCGACATCTGGAAGGGGCGTATCTTGCAAATCAATGCGACCCTTTGTCTGTTTCTCAGTAAGTAATATACAAACATGAGGCTCCTTTGACTGGGACTGAGTCGCAGGATATGGCAACAAAGTGGCTGGGTTTAGTGTGCACATCTCTTCAGGGTAATATGGGGTGCTAACAGTGTCAATTCATATCCTGTCAGGCGAGCACTAGTTAGGTGTGTTCTGGCCGGATTCAAAAGGGCATGTACTGCATAGGGTACTAGCACCAACAGTTTGTGTGACAAAACTATCCCTTCGCTCTGACGTATAGACACAGCTGTCACTGCAACTGAACGGAAACATTCAGGCAATGCACAAGCAACAGGATCAAGAACTGCAGAAAAATATGCACAGGGACGCGGTTTGTTTCCGTGTGTCTGTACTAAAACTGACAATGCACATCCATCTTTCTCGTGCACATAGAGTGTAAAAGCTTTCGTATAGTCTGGTGTGCCTAACACTGGTGCAGAGCAAAGAGCTGGTCTTAACTGACGAAAAGCATTTTGACATTCATCTGTCCATGGAAGGGGGATCAGAGTGTTCTTAGTCAAAAGCGCTAGCAGGGGTTTAACAATGTGTGAAAAGCCCAATATTCATTGCCTACAAAACAAAGTCAAACCAATAAATGCACGGACATCTTTCTGTGTGGAAGGTACTGGGGTGTCTAAAATTGCTTGAATGCGATCTGATGTCAGTGCACGCCCCTCCTTAGACAGAAGGTGTCCTAAATAGGTCACCTTCGGTCTACAATATTGCAACTTCTTCCATGATACTTTATGGTTGTGTGTAGCAAGGAAAGAAAGTAAAGACAAAGTACATTTTTCACACTGCTCAGGCGTATCGGCTGCCAACAATATGTCATCAACATATTGTATGAGAGCCACTCCTTCAGACAAAGTGAAGGAATCAAGTTGTCTTTTTAAGGCTTGACTATAAATACTAGGACTCTCAGTATAGCCTTGAGGAACTCTACAAAATCTGTACGATCGATTATTTAAAGTGAAACCGAACAAATATCAACTATCAGGATGAATAGGGATCGAAATTAAAGCATCCTTCAAGTCTATAACGGAGAATGTTGGAGGAACCAACGTGAGTAGTGTTGTTATGTCAGAAACCACAGGGTACTGCGGTACTAAAATCTTGTTGACTGCTCTCAAATCTATGATAAATCTATACATTTTAGTGTCAGTATCTTTTTTCAAAATGGGAGGAATCGGACTATTGCAAATATTGTAAGGAACTTCTTCAACAACCCCCACTTTAATCAAATCCTGAACAATGCGTGTAAGTGCTTCTTCTCCTTCTCGAGAAATTTTATACTGAGGCAGTCTTAGCAATGAAGCACCCTCCTTGACACTAATATGCTCTGGCGGAATAACCATTTGCCCTACATCGGTGTCTGAAGTAACACACAAAGTACTAAGGAGTGAAGCTAGGACAATGTCCTCTTTAACAATACAAGATCTCTCAATCATGTGGTGGTTGTCATTTAAAATAGCCTGTACTCCTTCCGGAGAACATCGTATCGTGGCCCTGAAATATTTGAGCATGTCAAGACCCACAATATTGTCTGGTGTATTTGGGGAAAGCAAAAACGGACATGGAGCAGTAAACTTATCAACATGAAGTGCAAGTGGCTGTGACAATGGGCTAAGGGAAGATGTTCCATCGAAACCTATTGATGTAATAGTTAAGCCAGACAGGGGAGCCCTTGGAATCAAGTGTTTAGACAAGGCGCTACGAGTAGCTCCTGTATCAACCAGAAACTGATCAGTAGAACCCAAAACATCTGCTGTAACATAGGGACCCTTCTGATCTACTGGAACTTCAACTGATTCCTTACCCCATCCTAGGCAATCCTATGCATAAGCAGAATCTTGCAAATTAGACGGCTCATAGTCGGACATTTGATATTGATTCCGTCTGGCAAAAGTGTTAGCCCCCTCTTGTCCACGTGTATTAGCATCAAACCTAGCACGATCATTTGTATTTCCTCTAGGCCCCTAATATCCTGAACGATTTCTCATTTGTCCCCGACCACGTGAATGATAAACAAAAGAGAACACAGGGGGTCTATAAGCCAAGTACTCTGGCTAGGCTATTTAAGAAGGCCAAAAAATCCAAAAGGTACCCAGATCACCTCAGGACAGCCATACAGCAGGAACCAACTACCAATTCGTCGAAAACGTGAACCCTACTGAGCACGTAGCACTGGACAATTAGAAATCCAATGTCCGAATTGTCTGCAATACGCACACTGATCAACAGACAAATCTACACGAGGATAGGGAGGAAAAGACGAATCATAAGATCCACGTCCACCTCTATTATTACCTCTAGAAGGTGGGCCATAAGCTTGAGCCATCATAACCTTTGTTTTTTTCTCTTTAGATTTTTTATTCTCTTTACTTTTAGCTTCTAATTCTTGTCGTTCATAATACTGAGCCATAGTTAAGAGAGAAACCGGAGAGGAGGTAGTCCATGAAGTTTCACTCGCCTTTAGGCGACTAGCTATTTCTGGCAAAAGGTTTGTGACATATTTATCGAGAAACAGATGCCTACCCGTGTCATCTGTCAATGACTGACCACTAAAATCGTGGAATACTTCTTCAAAGCGTGTGAAAAAGTCTGAGACGGATTCATCGATCTTTTGCTTACAAGACGCTAACATAGTCCAATGTATCTTTTTGGGGGGAATAATCGTCTTTAGTTTTAACCAAGATAGCTGCTGGAAGATCTAAAATTAGTTGACACAGTTTTTGTGCAGGTTCTCTATCTTTATCTAATTGTTCTATATCTGGCCACAATGCCCCAATACCACACGATCATCAACTTTACGCACAGTTCTCCACATATCAGGCGGTAATATTAATCCAAAAAACAAATCCATGTCAGACAAGGTCAATTGGCACCCTCAATTTCTTCATAAAAGGCTGTCTGATTCTTTCGCGGATCAGGTAATGCATTTTTAAGAGCCATGACATCTGCTCTATTCCAAGGAGTGTAAACCCAATTATAAATAAAGTACCCTTTCGCGTTGACAGAAGTCTTATCATTTGTACCTGTTCCTTTAGGAGGAACATATAAAGGCGCGGCTTCCCACATGGGTTTCACATTTACAACATTCTTATCTGTTTCGAGCGTTGGAGCTCGTGCCATGTTGATTTGAGATGTTTGTGCAGCTGCATCTGCTGCCTTTTTCTCCTGCCGCAAGCGGACTGCTTCATCACGTAGTTTAACCAAGCGTCTGATCGTGTCAGCCACCTGGGAGAAGACAAAAGAACCTTCACGTAATTGCTTAAAATCAGCTGCTATATCATCTGGCTCTACTTCCACCGAATATTTCCTAAATCCTTCAAGAACCTTTTCAGCAAATATCTCAGTGAAATATTTTTGCTCCCTTTCCGATCAATTCTGAATAGTATCGAAGATTTCAGAAGCAGTATTAGTACTACGATCGGCTTTACGCGCCGCAGATCTAATCTGAGAGGAACGTTCAGTATTTAACATTGAGCAGTGTCTCAGGCTTTATCCTGCTCCATAGGAGAGTCCTCATCTGACTCATCAGGAGCAGAGGGAAGAGTATACGGAGGTGGACAACGATATAATAAGAGAGAATCATCTTGGGGTTTATTAAGAATAGGAAAAAGAGGTCTACAAATAGCGTATTGGCCATTTACCTGTAACTGACGCTCCATATCTTCCCTTTCTTTAATTTCTTTAATCTCTTTATTTTCCATTTCTAATGCTTTCGCATGCCCACTTTTATGCTGTTCTTTTTCAATCAAGGCATGTTCCCGCTTTATTCGCTCACGCACTTCTTTCTCCCACTTTCGCACACAGTCAAACATGTCTTGCCTAGCCGTTCGCTTGAACATCCGTCGCTCTACATACTGGATCTTTCGCAAATCAAATGACCTCATGCATAGGCCAACGCAACTCAGGATCCTTGCGGGTGTATTTATTCCACAATGTACTGTATATTATTGACGAAATACCATATTTAATATACATGTCCCTATTAGGCGTCCCCTCCGGGTGGGCCGGTTGTGCTTTATCGATTCTCAAATTGGTACCACTACAAAAGCAACACATCTTACGAAGTGTGCAGGAAACAGGCATGCCAAAAATAGTGCAAAATATGCAGTATTATAATCAAAAGTAGCGCTTAAAGTACTCTTCGTACGTTGCGCCGTTCAAATATTCTTAGAAGTAGAGAAAAATCTCCTCATTACCTGCCTATATGTATCGCAACACATATATATACATATTCATAGGACGAGTTCAATATTTGGCCAATTCCATATACAAATGCCACAGTAAGCGTTTCTAAACTACCTTACCAATCCAAGGCGTCAAACTTTCAGCAAGTGCCGCAAAACGGCTCTTACCAATCAAATGGTGTCCACGTTCCTGCTGCCAAGTTCTCAAATCGACCAAACGGTCACTGCGAGGCGAATCAACAGAAGAGATCTCAGTCGAGGAGCGGCGCCACCTGGATGGTCAGATCTTAAAGAAAGGGAAAACGCAGTGGATGCCAAGACTCTGGTCTCCTCCGGCAGTGATCACGTCCAAAGTGGGATTCCAATTTTTCGTCTCGACCAGTCCTTCGGGCATCTGAGTCGCCGAGGAGCCCCACGTTGGAAGCGCCAATTTGTGGTAGCAAGCCTCAGCCAGGCCTACTAGTGCAAGGGATTCACCCTTCTCTACACAGAGTCCTTAGACCAATAGCAAGAAGTTGGCACAGAAACAGGAATAGAAAAAAACGAGTTTATTAAACCTCATGAGGTGGAACTACATTCACACAACACCCTTCGGTAGTGTATGAGGTAGCACACTGACTAGAAGGAGCTTGGTCCTTTTATACCCACAGAGGGGCTGAAATGAAGGCGGTACAAGGCACAGAGTGTTGGTTTCAAATACATATAAGGTCATACAGAGAGTGTGCTAGCAACAAGTGGGAATGGCTGACAGTTAGCTAATTCTGGTGGACACATCTTGACAGTTACAAATTGGAGCAGCTGCATGCTCAACTGAGCATGTGCAAAGCAGAAGAGGATAATATATATTGTCTCCAGGCAGATTTCAAGAGCAGATAACAGGAAGGTAGGGCATAGCACATGGCAAACAAAATGGCAGACAGAAATACAAAATGGATTCCGTAAACGGACAAGATAGTCTCTGCTAATGCTTAACCTAATCATTGCTAAATTACGACAGTAGGAGCAGGATCTTATGGGAGACAGTGTCAAAGGCTGCACTCGGATACAGCAAGATTAATGCTGTAGTGCGGCCGGCATCCAAGGAGGTCCATAATTGTTCTGTGACTGCCAGCAAAGCAGACTCAGTACTGTGCCGAGGCCGGAATCCATTGTGAGAGACGTCCAGTATGGAATTAGCTTCCATGTAGCACTTTAGAAGAGAATTGACATAAGATTCCGAGATTTTGGACAGAAATGGAAGCAGCGAGATGGAAAGGTCGTTTTCTGGCATTGAAATATCGGATGAGGGTTTTTTTTAGTAGGGGGACCACCTTGGCGTTCTTCTATGGCTTAGGGACCACCCCAGAGGAAATGGACAGATTTATGAACTCCAGGCACTCAGGCAGGAGACATTGCTGATATTTCCGGAAGGCATCGGTTTTCATAGGGTTGGCTGGAGATCCTGATTTTACTTTACTGAACAGGGCTTCCATGACTTGCTGAGAGATCTGGGGAAGCACTGCGAGCCGATAGGACTCGTAGCTAGCCGACAAGAGCTGATCTGTGTCTCGAGGGATGTCCCCCGGGTGGAAGCTACTGTAGATGTGTTCTACCTTCTCCAGAAAGAATTTGGCCAGTGCTTCACATTGCAGAGTCGAAGATATGGTGCTGCCAGTGGCCGCTGTGGGCTTTACAAGGTCTTTTAAAAGAGAGAAGATAATTTTAGTCGGGTTATTGCTGGAAGTTATCTGGGTGGTGTAGCGGAACAATTTATAGTAGGTCTTAATCGCATCTCTGTAATATGTCTTAGCCAGCGGGACATAGGATCGCCTCCAGGCACGCTCTTAAGACCTTGCAGCTTTTCCTGGGTAGGGTCAAAGGCTCATTTAACCACCCGTTGGCCCGTGCGCTTTTACGGTAAGTGTGCTGGAACGGGATGTAAGAGTCCAGGGCTTGAATAATCCACCTCTGGAAGTGCCGCAGGGCCTCGTCCATATTGGCGTACCTTTTTGGGTGTTAAAGCGGCCAGAAAGGCAGCCTGATCCAGTTTATGCCATGGGCGCTTGAGTGAAGGAATGCTGTGAGGCTGTAATTTAGGGCCTGCTAGCAACAGCCGCATCTGGATAAGGAAGTGATCTGTCCAAGTCATAGGGAGGGGCGGCACTGCGCTAATGCACTCCAGGCCACTCTACTATACACCACTGCACTCTGACTGTATACTCTGAAACACTGCACTCTCTGCCACTCTACGCCACTGCACTCTACACCAATCCACTTTACGCCACTCTAATCAACTCTACCCCACTGCACTCTGACTGTATTCTACTCTATACCACTACACTCTACAACACTTCACTCTACTCTAATGCAATCTACACCACGTTACCCAAAAGCAATGCACTGTACTCCACTGCATTCTTTGCCAATCTACTCTGCACCACTTCACTGTATGCCACTATATTCTCCTCTATGCTACTACACTCTTTCCCACTCTACTCTACATCGTTTCACTCTCTGCCACTGCTCTCTCTGCGCCACTTTACTCTATACCACTGCAGTCCACTCTGCACCACTCTACACCTCTTTAATCTGCTGTGTACCAAGGCACTCTGACACTGTACTTCACTCTACGCCTCTCTACACCACTCAACTCTGTGCCAGTGCACTCTACCCTACTCTACTATGTTGCACTGTAGTCTTCACCTCTGCACTCTACACCACTCCATGCCACTCCACTCTCCAATACTGCACTCTATGCCACTACAAAATACCACTCCCCTCCACTCTATTCTACGCCCCTTCACTATACTCTGAAACAATCTACTCTATGCCACTCCACTCTATGCCACTACAATCGGCACTACGCCACTCTACTCAACACTACAGTGCCCTACGCCACTACTCAATGCACTGCATTCTACCCTGCACCACTCCACTCTGAGACAATCTACTCTACGCCACTGCACTCTACGCTGCGCCACTCTACAGCACTTCACTCTGATATGCCACTCTACTCTTAACCGCTGCGCTCTACACCAATTCACTCTACACCACTTTACTTAAAACCAGTGCACTGAACGCCACTGTACGTATTCCAACTTCTTTGCACCTCCGCACTTAATGCCACTATACTCTACAACATTCTACTCTATTTCACTGCACACTACGCCACTGCATTCTACACCATTGTGGTCTAAGTCATTGCACTCTACATCACTCTATTCTTCTCTGCAACACTGTAGTCTACATCTCTGCTCTCTGCACCACTCTACTCTATGCCACTGCACTCTAGGACATTCTACTTTGCACAACAGCACTCTACACCACTGCACTATATGCCACTGCACTGTAGGTTAAAGTACTCCACACAACTCTACTCTGTATGACTCCACTCTTATGGCACTGAACTCTACCCTGTACCACTCCACTCCACTCTGCACCACTCTACTCTGTCACTGCACTCTATTCCACTCTATTCTTCTCTGCGCCACTGTACTCTGTCAGTGCTCTCTACACTACTCTACTCTATGCCACTGCACTATACTCTGTATGACTGCACTCTATGCCACTGCACCACTCTACTCCAGTCACGGTCGTCACAATGAAGAGGTGGTGGGGCAGGGGGAGGGGGGAAGGGAAGCGCAGGAGGAGGAGCGCGCGCGCCCGCGCGCGGGGGGGTATGATGAAAAAAAAAAAAAATCTTACCTGGAGCTAACTCCCGCGTCTCACTTGGCCAAGTCCTTTGTGGTCCCAGCAAGCACAGGGTTCACGTCACGGACTCCCTGCAATCCCAGCGCTGCTCTGATGTGAGAGCAGCCCGGGGATTGGTCTGAGCAGGCAGCAAAGACGCCCTGCCCCGACCAGGGAGTCTCTGGGGTTTTTTCAGCCCAGCTGCTCAATACAGCTTGGCTGGAGAAAACCTAAGTGTACTTGTGTGTTTTGGTCGGTCTTAGACGGCCGACCAAAACACATGTCCGCACTTAAGGAGCAGAGTGCATGTCGTGCTCCTCCTCCCAATACCCCGCCCCTCCCTTTGCAAGCCGACTCGGAGCCGGAAAATGAGAAAGAAAACAATGAAATTGTTTTATTTATGTGAAAGAAACACATTGGTGATAGATTCCTTACCTTAGAATTACCCCCAGGTGTCAGACTGGATCCAGAAAGTTTTCGTCAGCAGTACCACTGCGCATCGGAAGGTGGCGTTGTGTGGCTCAGTGTCCGTTCTTGGCGTCGTGGTCCCCAAGATGTCGCAGCAGCTACTTAGACGCCGCCCACGCGCACTGACGTCAGTTCTTTCTTTTTCCGCGCCAGCAAGCACAGATCCGGAGAGAGCGGTACCCCAGTCATTTTTTGACTTGAGTTTTTCTAGGCCTTTTGTCTCTATTTTTCGTGTCGTGCAGTAGGGATGCCCGGCTTCAAGTCCTGCGGGCACTGTCAATGAATGATGGTGACGGACCCGCACCACATTTGTCTTTACTGCCTGGAGCACGACCACGACCCCAAGTCGTGCTCCAACTGCCGGGCCATGGCGCCGAAGACATTGCAGGAGTGGTCCCGAAAGGTGCTGGAAGTCCGGCAGTTGGCTCCGCACTGCTCAAGGTCCCGGGTCCGTGGGAGGTCAAGGGACCAGTCGCATAGCCACCACCACCGTTTGTCGGGATCGAAGTCTTTGCACTCGGGGTTAGGTAAGACGAAGCATTCCAAGAAGTCGAAGAAGCGACATCACTCCAACTTCTCCTCGCCGGTCGTGTGACGCGGCTGAGGCTGCGGGTGGTGCCTCCGTGTCTCTGGCGGAGCCTAAGCAGTCGCCGCCGGCCTACCCACCCTTCCCAGGTCCATCGGCGACTCCGGCCCAGCTGCAGTAATATCTGTCAGCCATGGCTCGCCTCTTTGGGCCGTCTGGCAATGCGGGGCTGACTAGGGGTCCTAGCTCTTTACTGCCGGCGGCTCCGGCTAAGCCGTCGGCTCTGGCGCCGCAGGACCCCCTTGGATCCAGGCTCCAACGCCGGTTGACCTTGTGACACCTCCACTGACGTCGACCCCTCCCGCACCACCTCAGACGTCGCCCCGCCTACCGGACGACGTCACCCCCGGTTTCAGCCCAGATGTGGATACGGCGCCGGACCGGCATCACTCGATGCCAATTCGGACGCTGATGAGGGATTTCTATCCCTATGTCCATCCTCCTTATTTTTGGCCGGTTAATCAGCCTTCGGAGGAAGGGGATGACTGGGAAGGGTCTGAGGACCCTCTCGCAGCACAATGTGAGCTTGACCCGGACTGGGCAGAGGAGTTTGGGGGCGCCAGTGGTCTTGATACCTCTCCTGACCATGGCATGCTCACTCCTCCTACCGTGGCTACGGAGGAGGGTGCAAGTTACGCAGTGGTGTTGCGTAAGGCGTCCAAGGCCCTCCACCTCGAACTCCCTACAGTGGCCGTCAGGACTAACCTTCTGACAGAAGTGCTTCAGCCGGCAGCTACAGCTGCGGAGCCACTGCTGCCTTTTAACGAAGCACTTTCGGACGTTCTTTTGGGCACCTGGTCCAGGCCCAACACAGGGGCTCCTGTGGCTAGGAATGTGGCCCGGTGCCATCGCCCGGCCCCAGGCGACCCCATTTTCCTTTCCCAACACCCCACTCCTGAGAGCTTGGTTTTCCAAACCTCTGCGTCCCCGAGCGCATTCCCTACCGCACCACCATACAGGGAATCCAAGAAACTGGAGCAGTTTGGCACGAAGATTTTTTTCTTCCGCCAGTTCAGGGCTGCGGTCGGTGAACACTGCATGCCTCATGGGCCGTTATTCCCACTCTGTGTGGTATACGGTGGCACGTGTGCTGCCTCAGTGTCCGGAGGAGGCCTGGACAGTGCGCTCTCAAGGCTATTGCTGAAGGGAGGGATGCAGCCAAGTTTACTATCCGTTGTGGTCTTGACACCGCCGACTCGCTGGGCAGAGCGATTTCCACAACAGTGGCGCTCCGTCGCCACGCCTGGCTGAGGACAACTGGTTGTTCGAGGCATGTGGGCTGCTGAATTCATATCTGTGCATAGATCGCCGCCTAGTGTTGGGTCCGGATGATTGCATGTTGTTGTCCTGGAAGAGTCTTCGAAGTATCACAAGATAGGTGGCCCCTCCCTTGGACTACAGTGCGCATGGGCATCCTCTCCATCCTCAGATTGTTTTTTTCCGCCATTGGGTTCGGATGTACTTTCCCACACTCCAAGTTCGGAATTAACTAACTCTTCAGTAAAGGCCAAAAGGCCAAAAAGCCTTCAGTTCCGTCGGTATTGTTTAGATCTCGGTATCGAGACACTTCAGAAACATCTATTGCACTCCGGTCGTCGAATCGGGCCGTGAGGCCTTCTCGACACCACGTGGACCGACCGTCGATGGAACGAAGTCCATTTAAATACTGCCCGCAGTGCAACTCGAAGGTTCCGCACACTGATAAGCATCCCGTGTGCAACAAATGCCTATCTCCGGATCACAAGGAAGATAGTTGCCTCGCTTGTGCCCAGTTCCGGTCGAAAAAGACTATCCGGAATCGACGGGCAGCAAGGCAAGAAATGCAGAGGTCGGCGCCAGAACCAGACAACATCTTCGACGATGAGGAAGAACTAGGTAGCGCCGAAGAATCGGATCGAGACTAAGAACAATACTCGGAGCACGACTCCGAAAATTACTTCGAAGAGGACGAAGAAATAGTCTATCTCGAGGAATACGATCAAGACGACATCGTAGCTGTTGAAGATGACTCCGATGACGACGAGGGGCAAACCGTGAGTACACCGCCCCATATAGACATTACACCAATATCAGAGACTCAGTTCGAGGCATCGCCAGTGGGCCTTAGCCAAGATCAACACTTTTGTTCTACAGCCCCGCCGTACCGCCCGGCTAAGAACATATTCGAAAAGTTCTCTGAGACACGCCATACGGCACCGGTTCCATTGAAACCGAAACTCGTCGACAACACCGTCTTCGGACCAAATGTCGTAGATCCAAAAGTGGTTAAGCAAAAGGTCCTCGAGCCGAAGGCCGTAGTCCCAACACAACCTTCGAAGCCAAAGACCGTCGAGTCGACATCGAAGACAAAACCTGTCGAGTCGAGCTCGAAGCCAAAAGCCGTCGAGTCCACCTCCGCGGCAAAAACACGTAGATCCGACGCCAAAACAAAAGCACGTCGAATCAACCTCTAAGCCAAAGCACGTTGAATCGAGCAAACAAGCCTCAAATATCGACAAAGGGAAAAACACTGTCGACGAAAGTAAAAGGCCGACGCCCAAGACGAACGTCGAACCGAAAGTGAAACCTACTGTGGACAAAAACAAATCGGTCGAGCCGAAGCCCCTCAAACCAAAAAAAGGTATCGAGCCAAAACCACATACACCTAAAAAGACTGTCGAACCAACCAAACCGCTCGGTCTGAAACAGGTGGTGAAGCCAGCTAAAGACACCCAGCCAACAAAAAGTGTCCAGAAACATCAAAAACCTATCCAACCACCAAAAGCGGTCGAACCCAATAAACCTGCAGACCCAAAATCTGGCAAACCGAAGGCTATGGCACCAAAGGCAAAGACTGTGGAGGAAGAGCTTATCCACCCAGACCCCTCCACAGAGGACCAGCCAAAGCTGTATATTGGCCCAGCAACTGGCAAAGTGACTGTGTACACAAAAAAGAAAAGGCCTCTGCCAATAGCAGACTTTCCTAGAATACCACTCAAAAAGAAACTGTAGAAGCTCAGTATTTAACTGTGAAAATAAAAAGGTCAATGACAACACTGAAATAAACAATTCGCTCTCAGCACATTTGTTTGCAAGATTTATTGGGAACCCAATCAGAATGCAATCACAATGCAATATACATGCAGCACGGGGACCTCAGCAAAGCTTACTGAGTGCCCAATTGGCATGACAGTGCAGAGACATTTTATAGGCAGAGAACTCTACCGGATGGGCATCATAGCATACGTAACCTAGATCAGAATATGTCCTGCTGGACCAATCAATGAAGGGCGACTGTGGCATGATACCCTTTTAAGGCTCGAAGTATGTCTATACCCTAGTGTTGCTGCCCACGTGTCATCTACAAGAGCAGATTTGGGTTTTCCCCTAAAGGTGAAATCTGTGTCTCTGGTATACGTGGACTTGGCACGTACGTACGTGACCGGCCAGGCCTGCAGGTCATGTCGACATGATTTACTGAAAATGCGAGATTTTGCAATAGCTAGCTGGAAGCTGGAAGCTGTCATGTTTATTCTCGGAAAAGCCTTGCGTTGCTTGCACGTTGCAGCTGACCGAGACTGACTGACACACAAAATGGAGCGTGCGACCATTTTGTGGATTTCTGCTGGTGTCATTCTTTAGTAGCTCAAAGAAGACTATAGGCCTGAAAACATATGTATTTGGTATCATAGAAATGTCTGCTTCGTCAAAACGAGACTGTGCTACCTCTCCTATCCTTTTTGAACCTATCAGTCCAGCCATGCCTACAACCCCTTATGCCCCAGCATCACCTGACTACAACCCAGATGAAGATCAGGATGCAGATGTGGGCTTTGGTTATCCACAAAACCCAACTTGAGACCCCAACCTACAGCCATGTGGTGCAAGAGGAGAACCAGATAATGAGGGGACTCTGCCCATTACAGAACCAGCAGTTTACCCAACTAAGTCATCACCTACTGAAGATACAGTGGCCTTTAATTCTTTACTTGATAGAGCAGCTACCTACCATAAAGTAGATATGCACTCTGATGCTATTGAAGAAGACTTTCTCTTTGATACACTCACAACATCTGAGAGACATGTAAAAACACTCCCCATGTTAAAGGGCGTCTTAAAACATGCACATGACATTTTTAAAGACACTGCTAGGGCACGGGTCATTAACCCTAGAATTGAAAAGAAATATAGGGCTGCACCTATAGAAACCTACATACTTAAAAGGGCAGCTACCCCTGGACTCCCTAGTGGTGTCCAACGCACGTAAGAGGGCTAACTCCCAGAGTACCGGAGAGGCTGCTCCTCCAGACAAAGTCAAAAATATTTCAGGCATCAGGCAAAAGAGTAGCAGCTCAAGCAGCAAACTCTTGGAGAATCCCCAATACACAGACCTTGCTGGCCAGATATGACAGGGCGCATTATGACAGCTTAGAAGAAATTCTCCAACACTTACCTGACCCTTGTAAACAGCAGGCAGATGAACTGATACAAGAAGGGAAGCGCATCACCAATGCCTCAATTAAATGTGCCCTAGACGCGGCAGACACAGCTGCCAGATCCATCAATACAAGCGTGCTGCTTAGGAGACACGCATGGCTTTGCATATCAGGCTATAAGAATGAAGTCCAATCCACTATTCTTAATCAGCCCATAAACCCAGATTTTTTGTTTGGTCCAGCAGTTGACTCAATTCTGGACAAAATGAAAAAGTATGCTGAAACAGCAAAATCCATGGGAGCCCTTCAGTCCCAACAACACAGAGGCTCCTTTCGTCGCTCCAATTATAGAGGAGGAGAGCGAAGTAATACATCACAGCAATCCTCCACCTACAAAAGTAACACGCAATCCACATACAACAAGAACACAAACAGGGGTGGATACAGAGGTAACAATACCAAGGGAAGAGGTCGTGGAGGCAATGCAAATAGATCCTCCACTAACACCAAACAGTGACTTTTTGGAAGTACCCCCAGACCATATAACACCGGTCAGGGGAAGACTACAACAATTTCTGCAGGTCTGGTTGAATATCACTACAGACAAGTGGGTCAGGCAAATTATCCAACATGGCTATTGCCTCGAACTCACCTCAACACCACCCAACATACCACCCGTGAACCGTCCAATGTCACAGGAACATATAACACTACTACAGCAAGAGGTCATCAGTATGCTGCAAAAGGGGGCCCATAGAACCTGTCCCACCACAACATCAAGGAGCAGGAGTATACTCCCTATACTTCCTTATTCCAAAGAAGGATGGGTCTCTAAGACCAATATTGGACCTCAGGCCCCTCAACCTGTACATTTTGTCAGAGCATTTTCATATGCTCACTCTCCAACAAGTCTTACCATTGCTTCGCCAGGGAGACTTCCTGGCAACTCTAGACCTCAAGTATGCATACTTTCATATACCAATACACCCTGCACACAGAAAGTATCTAAGGTTCACCATTCAAGGACAGCACTACCAGTTCAAAGTCCTACCATTTGGTGTCACAACAGCTCCACGAGTGTTCACCAAATGCCTAGCTACAGTGGCGGCACATCTCAGGAGGCAACACATCCATGTGTACCCATATCTGGACGATTGGCTAATACACGCTCCATCAGCCCAGCAATGTGCCAACCACATGTCAAAAACCATCCATCTCCTGCACAGTTTGGGCTTCTTGTTGAACTACCCAAAATCACATTTGCAACCCTCCCACGTCCAACAGTACCTGGGGGTAACAATAGATACACTGGCAGCAAAAGCATATCCCAACGCAGCACGGATCAACGGAATGCAAACACTCATCCAAAGGTTCAGACCTCAACACTCATTACCAGCTCGAGTGTTTATGCAACTAATAGGCATGATGGCCTCGTGCATATTCATAGGCCCTCATGCCAGGCTACATATGCGTCCGCTCCAAGAATGCCTAGCAAGGCAGTGGAATCAGGCTCAGGGGCAATTACAGGACCTAGTGTTGGTGACCAGTCGTGCATACAACTCTCTGCATTGGTGGAATCCACAAACCCTTTGCAAAGGACGACTGTTCCAAGAGCCTGTCCCACAAATAGTGTTAACCGCGGACGCATCCCTACTAGGGTGGGGAGCCCATGTCCTAAATTACCCAGTCCAGGGACTCTGGACTGTACAACAAAAGAAGATGCACATAAACCTTCTGGAGTTGATGGCAATCTTTCTAGCCCTAAAAGCGTTCAGACACACTTATGCAACAAAACTGTGTTGATCCGGACGGACAACATGACAGCTATGTATTATATTAAAAAACAGGGAGGAACACACTCACCACAGCTGTCGCACCTAGCTCAAGCAATGTGGAAATGGGCCATTCAGAGGAACATGTTTCTCATGGCAGAGGACCTCCCCGGCAAGGACAATCAAGTAGCCGACCTGCTCAGCAGGCACAGTCAACAAATGCACGAATGGGAGATTCACCCGAAAGTGCTCCAACCATTCTTCCGGAAGTGGGGACACCCAGAGATAGATCTGTTTGCCACAAGCGAAAACGCAAAATGCCAGTACTTTGCCGCCAGGTTCCCACATCCACAGTCGCAAGGCAATCCGATATGGATGAGCTGGTCAGGCAAATTTGCGTACGCTTTTCCCCCAGCTCCATTAATACCGCTAGTGGCACACAAACTACGTCAACATTCACTAACGCTAATCCTAGTTGCTCCCACATGGGCAAGGCAACCATGGTACACAACGTTCCTAGAACTGTCAGTGGTGCCTCATCAAAGACTGAGACTCACACCCAATCTCCTAACTCAGAGCCATGGAGAAATCCAACATCCAAATCTGCAACAGCTGAACCTGGCGATCTGGCTCCTGAAATCCTAGATTTTGGATACCTAAACTTGCCTCCAGACTGTATGAACATTATCAAGGAGGCAAAAAAACACTACCAGGGCATGTTATGCAGCTAAGTGGAAACGTTTCGTCATTTACTGCAGTAACAATGATATAAACCTACTTGATGCTTCAATTCAAAACATCATTTGCTATCTCTTGCACCTACAATGCTGCAATTTAGCCTATTCATCCATCATAATACATTTAGCTGCGTTAGCAGCATATCTTCAAAACAGGCAACACCTTTCACTATTTAGGGTGCCAGCAATTAAGGCGTTTATGGAAGGACTCAAACGCGTAATTCCCCCAAGACACCCACCTTCACCAGTCTGGAATCTGAACATTGTTTTAACCAGACTTATGGGACCACCTTTTGAACCACTACACTCATGCGAAATACAATTTCTTACTTGTAAGGTGGCTTTCCTTATTGCCATTACTTCACTTCGAAGAGTCAAGTCAAGTCAAGTCATAAATTTGTATAGCGCGCTACTCACCCAGAGGGTCTCAAGGCGCTTAAGGGAGAGGGGTTCGCTACTGATCGAACAGCCAGGTCTTGAGTTGTTTTCTGAAGGAGAGATGGTTCTGTGTAAGGCGGAGGTGGGTGGGGAGGGAGTTCCAGGTTTTGGCCGCTAAGTAGGAGAAGGATCTTCCTCCCATGGTGGCTCTTCGTATGCGTGGAATCGTGGCGAGGGCTTGGTTGGACGACCGTAGTTGGCGGGTGGGGGTGTGAAAGGTCAGTCGAGTGTTGAGGTATCTGGGTCCTAGTTCGTGGAGGGCCTTGTGTGCGTGGGTGAGGAGACGGAACGCGATTCTCTTGTTGACAGGGAGCCAATGCAGGTCTCTCAGGTGACCAGATATGTGGTTGTGGCGAGGTATGTCTAGGAGGAGTCTAGCGGAAGCGTTCTGAATGTGTTGAAGTCTATTCTGTAGTTTGGCTGTGGTTCCGGCATAGAGGGTGTTTCCATAGTCCAGACGGCTTGTGACAAGTGCTTGGGTGACCGTTTTCCTTGTTTCGGTTGGGATCCAGCGGAAGATCTTTCGGAGCATGCGTAGGATGTTAAAACATGATGATGAGACGGCATTGACTTGTTTGGTCATCGAGAGGGAGGAGTCTAGGATGAATCCCAAGTTGCGAGCATGGTCCGTTGGTTTGGGTGCGCTGCCTAGGGCCGAGGGCCACCAAGAGTCGTCCCAGGCAGAGGGGGATGAACCTAGGATAAGCACTTCCGTCTTGTCTGAATTCAGTTTTAGACGGCTGTTTTTCATCCACTCGGCTACGTCTTTCATCCCTTCTTGTAGGTTGGTTTTGGCGGTGGTTGGGTCGTTGGTGAGGGAGAGGATCAGCTGGGTGTCGTCTGCATAGGAGATGATGTTGAGGTTGTGTTGGCGTGCGATGGATGCGAGGGGGCTCATGTAGACGTTGAAGAGGGTGGGGCTGAATGAGGATCCTTGTGGTACTCCGCATATGACTTCGGTGGCGTCTGATCTAAAAGGGGGGAGGCGGACTCTTTGGGTTCTTCCGGCTAGGAATGAGATCATCCAATCCAAGGCCTTGCCTTGTATCCCGGCGTCCCTGAGCCGTTGTACAAGGGTGCGGTGGCAGACTGTGTCGAACGCTGCGGAGAGGTCCAGGAGGATGAGGGCCACTGTTTCCCCGTTGTCGAGCAGTGTCCGGATGTCGTCTGTGGCTGCAATGAGGGCGGTCTCGGTACTGTGGTTGGCTCGGAAACCGGATTGTGAGGGGTCTAGGCATTCAAGGAAGGCGGGGAGCTGACTGTTGACGGTCTTCTCTATGACTTTGGCGGGGAATGGAAGGAGCGAGATGGGACGGTAGTTCTTAAGCTCGGTGGAGTTCGCTGTAGGTTTCTTCAGGAGGGCAGTAAGTTCGGCATGTTTCCAGCTTTCCGGGAAGGATGTTGAAGGAGCAATTGATGATGTCCCGGAGTTGGGGGGCGATGATGGAGTCGGCCTTGTTGAAGATGTGATGGGGGCATGGGTCGGTTGGCGATCCGGAGTGGATGGAGTTCATCGTGCGGATGGTGTCTTCGGTGCTGATCGGGGTCCAGGCGCGGAGGGTGGTGGTGGGGGGCTTCGGTTCTGTGATTGGGGGAGTGGTCAGGTCGCCGAAGCTGTTATGTATGTCAGCGTTCTTGCTGTGGAAGAATGAGGCAAGAGAATCGCAGAGGTCTTGAGAGGGAGTGATGTCGTTGTTGCCGGCGTTTGGGTTGGTGAGCTCTTTGACAATGCTGAAGAGTTCTTTGCTGTTGTGGGCCTTGTTGTTTAAATGTTCCTTGAATGCTGATTTTTTGGTGGTGCTGATCAGCTGGTGGTGTTTGCGGGTGGCGTTCTTGCGGGCGGTCATATTGTTTGTGGTTGGGTTTCTTCGCCATGCTTTCTCGAGGGTGCGGCAGTTATTTTTGGAGTTCTTGAGGTCGTCGTTGAACCAAGAGGCTTTTTTGCTTCCTGGCTTGTTGGGAGGGTTTTTCAAGGGTGCTAGTTCGTCAGCGCAGTGGGTGATCCATTGTGCGAGCTTGATGGCTGCTTGGTTTGGGTCCGTTGGTCTAGCGGGAGGGTTTTGGTTTAGAGATGTGGTGAGCTGGTCGGTGGTAATTTTGTTCCAGTTTCTTCAGGGAACTTGTTGCGGGTGGTGGTGGGTCGTGGTCTTTCTGAAGCTGAAGAGGACGCAGCTGTGGTCTGTCCAGTGGAGTCCCGTGGCGTGATTGAAGGATATGTGCTTGCTGGAGGTGAAGATTGGGTCGAGTGTGTGTCTGGCGTAGTGGGTGGGGGTGTTCACCAGTTGTTTGAGTCCAAGATTGGTGAGGTTGTCCAGCAGGGTGGTGGTGTTGCTGTCGTTGTTATTCTCCAGATGGAAGTTGAGGTCTCCTAGGAGGATATAGTCATCGGAGGGGAAGGTGTACGGGCTGATGAAGTCAGTGATGTCTTCGCTGAATTGTGTGCAGGGTCCTGGGGGTCTGTAGATGAGGGTGCCTCTAAGTGTGGTCTTGGGGTTGGTGTGTATCTGGAAGTGGAGGTGTTCAGTGGCTGAGAAGGTGTCGTCGGTGGTGGTCGTGATGCGGATGGTGTTCTTGTGAACGATGGCGATACCTCCTCCTGTTCTGTTGATGCGGTCTTTTCGGATGATCTTGTATCCGTCCAGGATGGCTATGGCGATGTCTGGCGCTGATGAGGCATTCATCCATGTTTCCGTGAGAAAGGCGACGTCCGGTGTTGTGGTGTCGAGTAGGTTCCATAGTTCAATGGCGTGTCTGTGGACCGAGCGGGTGTTGAGAAGGATGCACTTCAGGTGGTTGTTGTTAGAGTTTTGTTTGGCGTTTGTGGATGTAGTGTGAGTTCTGAAGCAGCAAAACTTACAGGATTGGCAGGTGAAGGGTCCGTGGGTGCGTCCAGGGGTGGCTTGGTGGCAGTCGGGGATTCGGCCGGTGTTGAGTGCAATGAGGGATGTGGCTTCGTAAGTTAGCCGGGTGGAGTGGGTTTTACGAGGGCCAGGGGGTCTGGCGCTGGGCGCGGGCCAGGCGCGGACGGGCGTAGACGGGCTTACCTTTGGCGCGCCTTCGGCACGCATAGGGCGCGCACGCTGTGCGTGAACGCTGCGCGCAAGTGCATCTGTCATAAGTGGAGAGTGGGAGGGGGCGGAACGAGGGAGGATCAGCTGGGAGGCGGGAGCGGGGTGGGGAGGGGATCGATTGTAGGTGCTGTAGGGAGCGGGGGTGGGGCCGCGGGGGAGCAGCGGCTGGGAGCGGGGAGGAGAGACGGGCTGGGACAACAAAATGGCACCAAACAACAACAAGGTGATGCAGGGCGAGATCGGGGCACAGAAACTAATTCAGGCAGCAAATACGATCAGCAGCAGAAACGTGAAGCACAGTATGGCACACAGATTAATTTTAGCAGCAAATGCGATCAGCAGCAAATACGATACCACAGGCGAGATCGGGAGCACAGTCAGGCACAGAGTGTGGAAGCGCTACAAGGATGGCCAGGAGCGGGTGGAGCTGCAAGCCCTAACTATTCAAGAGCCATTCATCCAAATACATGCAGATAGAGTAGTTCTCAGAACAAACCCTAAATTCATGCCAAAGGTGGTATCCCCTTTCCACATAAATCAAACCATCGAACTGCCAGTGTTCTTTCAAAATCCACAGACAGTAGCTGAAAGGGCCTTGCATACTCTAGATGTTAAAAGAGCTCTGCTATACTATATAGACAGGACTAAGGCATTTCGAAAAACTAAACAGTTGTTTGTTGCTTTCTCACCGCAACACAAAGGCAACCCTATTTCAAAATCAGGTATAGCCAGATGGATTGTTAAATGCATCCAAATATGTTATTTAAAAGCCAAACGTACCTTAACAGTTCCCCCTAGGGCGCATTCCACACGCAAGCTAGGGGCATCTATGGCTTTCCTGGGTAATATTCCTTTACACGAAATTTGTAAAGCAGCCAAATGGACAACCACACATACATTTACAAAACACTATTGTGTAGATGTACATTCAAAACAGCAAGCTGCTGTAGGACAGGCTGTTCTCAAAACTATTTTCCAGACTGCTGCGCCTGACACAGGTAGCCACCGCTAATGGAGATACTGCTATACATTCTATGCACAGATATGAATTCAGCAGCCCACATGCCTCGAACGGAATATGCTACTTACCAGTATGCATCTGTTCTTGGCATGTAGGCCTGCTGACATTCATATCGCTCACCCACCTCCCCGGTGCCTGTCGCAGCCGCAGCATTCACTCTTCGCATGGACATCTCTTACTGTACTATACTCCATCTCTGCCACAGTGGCGAAAAACAATCTGAGGATGGAGAGGATGCCCATGCGCACTGTAGTCCAAGGGAGGATCCACCTATCTTGTGATACTTCGAAGACTCTTCCAGGACAACAACATGCAATCATCCGGACCCCACACTAGGCGGCGATCTATGCACAGATATGAATGTCAGCAGTCCTACATGCAAAGAAAAGATGCATACTGGTAAGTAGCATATTCCTTTCTGGGGATGTCCAGAACACTCTTTTGACCATGCCCTTTGATGTCTGTCGCCATTTTGTCAACAAAGCAGATAGTGCATTGGAGCACTTTAAGGACCCGCAGGCTACGGCCAAGTCCTTGGACCTTTCCTCCACGCGCCCTCCTCCGCCTTCTGCTTCTCGCTCCTTTCGTGGCCAAGGAAGGGGCGCCCGTCACGTTCGCTTCAGAGCCAAAGGCCTGCACAGCAACAGTCTCAGCGCGGACGTGGGATCCGCCGAGCTGGGTCGGGGGGCCAGCGGTCGGGTCAGTCCACCTCAACCCCAGCCACCACTGCCTCAAAACCTTTCTAGCCCAGTTTTTCAGGTCCATCAAACCCCAATGGGTGGCAGGATTCTCCATCACATCTCCCACTGGCGCACCATCACTTTGGACAGGTAGGTTTTCCAGATAGTCTGAAGGGGTTACTCCCTCCCCTTCGAGACTACTCCTCCAGCCATGCCAACCCAGTACCACCGCATGTCGGGGGATCACTTGGCACTTCTTCAACAGGAATTCTCTGCCCTCTTGGCCAAGAGGGCCATCAAGCACGTTCCTGCGCCAGAAGTAGGACGTGATTGTTACTCCCACTACTTTCTGGTGCCCAAGAAGGACAAGGGCCTGCATCCTATCTTGGACCTCAGGGACGTCAATCGCTTCCTCCAGAAGGAGAAGTTCAAGATGTTAACTCTAGCTCAGGTCTCGTCTGCCCTCGACCCTGGAGACTTGGAGACTGGATGGTAGCGTTGGACCAGCAGGACGCATATTTCCACATTCCCGTCCTACCGGCGTTAACTGAGGTTTATGGAAGGCCACAAGCACTTTCAGTTTACCATGCAAAAAAGTCGCACCTGATTCCCTCTCAGAAGCTCCTCTTCATCGGAGCTTTTCTGGACATGGCACCGTTTCGGGTCTATCCTCCCGTGCAGAGAGTATGGGACATTCGGGCTATCATGCCGATCTTTCAGCTCTTGTCTCGGGATTCGGTCAGAATGACCCTCAGGCTGCTGGGCCTCATGTCCTCCTGCATCCTGCTGATCAATCATGACAGGCGGCATATGCGGCTCTGCAGTGGGACTTGAAGTTCCAGTGGGCGCAGCATATGGGGAACCTGTCCGATTACGTCCACATCTCAGAGGGCACTGCACAACAATTGCAGTGGTGGCTCACAAACCGGCATTGGGTCAATGGCAGATCCCTCTCCCTTCCCCAACTGGAGCACACGGTGGTGACGAATGCTTCCCTCATGGAATGAGGCGGCCACATGGGAGAGGTGGAGATCAGAGGCCTCTGGTCTCCGGCCGAGTCCAGGCTCCATTTCAACGTGCTGGAGCTCCGGGCGATCCAACGTGCACTGAAGGCATTCCTTCCCTCTGTCAAGGGAGAGTAAGTAGTGCAGACACCAACGCCATGTGGTACTGCAACAAACAAGGGGTTGTGGACCCTATGTCAGGAGGCTCTGCGCCTCTGGACATGGCTGGAAAATTAGGGCATTTTCCTGGTGGTTCAACACCTGGCAGGTTCACTGAACTCCAGGGCGGATGAACTCAGCCGCAGGTGCATGATGGATCACAAATGGCGTCTTTACTCGGAGGTGGCGCAAGGTCTCTTTCAACAGTGGGGAGAGCCTTGGTTAGATCTATTCGCCACCGAAGAGAACGTGCAATGTCAGCAGTTTTGCGCGTTGGAATTTCCAAGGCGGCACTCGCTAGGCTACGCTTTTCGCTTCGAGTGGAGTTGCGATCTGTTGTACGCCTCTCCGCCTATACCACTTCTGCCCAGAGTGCTGAAGAAGATCAGGCGCAACTGTGCCCAAGTTATTCTTGTGGCTCCGGACTGGGCTCGAAGAGTTTGGTATCCCGAGCTACTGAGTATGACCATCGATCCCCCGATACGTCTGCCTCTTCGGGAGGATCTTCTGTTGCATCAGCAGGGGACGGTCCTCCACCCGAACGCCAGGCAGCTACTTGGGCCTTGTTGCACACTTTTACTAAGCACTATTGCCTGGACAGCCAAGTCGGAAGAGACGGCTTCTTTGGCCGTTCGGTTCTCCGGGACTTCCTAGTGTGATCTTGGTTCGCAGACCCACCACTGGGGTTGGTATTGCTGGGGTATCTATTCTAAGGTAAGGAATCTATCACTAACTTGTTTCTTTCAGATGAACAAGTTACTTACCTTCGGTAACATTAGTTAGTGATAGATTCCTTACTGCCCCACCCATCCTCCCTGTTCTGCGAACTGATTTCTAGGGTTAAGGTCATCCCTTTCAGGGTTCTAGTTTCAATGCAGTATCTTGCATGGCTCTGCAATCCTGGCGCGGAAAGTCGTGTACAGAAATGACGTCAGCATGCGAGGGCAGCGTCTAAGTAGCCGCCGCCACGTCATCTCGGCGACCACGACGCTAACGACGGAAGCGGAGCCGCACGACGCCACCTTCCGACGCTCAGGGGTACTGCTGCTAACTAATGTTTCTTACAGATATATTGTTACCGAAATTAAGTAAGTACCTTGTTCTTCATTTACTGGCTCTGAGCCAGGCAATGGGGCACCGCTGCTCTACTCTAAGTCAATGCACTCTACACCACTCTAATCTGCACCACTTTACTCTGTCACTTCACTCACAACACTGCTCTGCTCTCTCTGCCACTGAACTCTACGCCACTCTACTCTGCATCGCTCCACTCTACACCACTGTACTCTGTGGCAATCCAATCCACTCTAATTTACTCTGCATCACTACACTCTACTCTATAACACTGTTCTCTATGCCACTTTGCTCTACTCTGAAACAGTATACTGTATGCCACTGCAGTCAACGCCACTGTACTCTACTCTGCGCCATTCCACTCTTTGCCACTCCAGACTACGCCACTCAATTTTATACCACTGCATTCTACACCACTTTACTCAAAACCAGCACACACAATGTCACTGCGCTCTCAACCAATCCACTGTATGCCACTATACTCTATAACACTGTACTCTGCGCCTCTCTACACCATTGCACTCTATCACTTTACACTGCTCCATTCTACACCAATGCACTCTACGACACTCAACTCTGCAGCACTTCACTCTACTACACTGTACTCTGCAGCACTGTAATCTGACACTTAACCCTATGCCACTCTACTCTACGCTCCGCACTCTACTTTGCACTATTCTACTGCACTCTATGCCAATGTACTCCACGCCACTCTATTCTACCATGTACCACTGCACTCTACAACACTCTGCAACACTGCACTCTATGCCAGTGCATTCTACACCACTACTCTGTGCCACTCCATTCTACACCATTTCACTCCACTCCAAAACAATATACTCTACACCACTGCACCCTACCACACTCCACTCTATGCAAATGCACTCTACACTGCACCACTATACTCTACCCTGCAACTCTACTCTGAAACAATCTACTCTCCCACTGCACTCAACTACATTGCACCACTGCACTCATACGCCACTATACTCTATAACATTCTACTTTATGCCACTGCACTCTTTGCCACTGCATGCTACCTCATGCTACACCACACAGCACTCTGTCACTGCACTCTATTCTACTCTGCACAGATGTTCTCTGTCACTGCACTCTACACAACTCTATTGTACTCTGCACAGCTGTACTCTGTCCCTGCTCTCTGCACCAGTCTACTCCACGACCCTGCACTCTGGCACTCTAATCTGCATGACTGCACATTGTCACTGCCCTCTACTCTGCTCCACTCAACTCCACTGAACTCTACACCACTACACTCTACACCAATACAATCTACTGCGCTCAGCTCTATGCCCCTGCACTCAATGCTATTCTACATCACTGCACCCTATGCCAATGCACTCTGCACCCGTGTGTGGTACGCCACTTCGATGTTGTTGCTTTGCTGTGCTGGCCTACTGCTTGCTGCTTCTCTCTTGATCAGTGAAAGTACTGGACTTTGCTTTCTGCATCTTGCTTGTCAAGGTTTTCCAAGGGCTTGTGTGTGCTTGCCTCCTGTTAAGAAGTCTATGGGCCATCAAAGACTTCATCTGCACCCCTTGAACTCCTCCTCTGGGAGTTCTGACCTGCCAAGTGGTGCCAAATCCAGGGCTGGGCCCTTGGAGGTGGTTTTGCTGCAAAGGACTAAAAAACATCCATGCTTCAACCTCCAGCGCCTGTTTTTCCTGATGCATCACTGCTGTGTGGTTGAAAAATCAACACATCGCTGCGGTGGTGCCGAAGAATTGAAGCAGCGCCTGCTGTGCAGCTGAAAGATCGCCACAGCCCGAGTCCTGAGCATCGTGGCACCGATGTCCGTGGCACCAGTGTGTCTGGAAACCAGTGCAACACCTCCCCTCGCAGTAAGGAACTGACAAATCACCTCCCCTCGCATTAAGGAACTAATGCATTTCTTTGCTTTTCCGATGCCTCACCTCCCCAGCGCTTGTTTTTTGTCTTTGATTTTGATGCATCCTGGGTACTTTGTGATAAAAGTGATGCATCCATAGTTTCCTATGGACTGAACTATTTTGAACCTTTAAAAGGTGATATCTTTACTTGTGTATGTTGGATGTTTGTTATTTTTGTCTTGTTTTATTTACTCAGACAAATATTGGTTATATTTCAAAACTGGTCATTTTGTAGAGTTTTCACTGTGTTACTCTGTGTGTGTTTTTGTGTGTATGTATGTACACATGCTTTACACATTGCCTCTGAGATAAGACCGACTGCTCATGCCAAACTACCAAGGGGTTGAGCAGGGGTTATCTTGGGTGTGTAACTCCCTTACCCTGACTAGAATAAGGATCCCTACTTGGAGAGGGTGCAAGCCACTGCCAACTAGAAGCCACCATATCTAACACTCTTGCATAGGCGAGCATATTGGCTTTGCCAATGATTGTTAATACTTCACCTTGCGGGGCTCATTACCGCATATTGGCAACGCGGAGACCATGCTGCTATCATGCCCACCGATCAAGGTGTGGCAACAACTGATGCCATATTCCTGGCTTAGCACAGTACCAGTACTAAAGCTGCCAAACTGCTGTGCTGTCTGGGTCTTTTCAGGAACACTGAGCTGCGCTACAGGATTGAACCCAATACTCACTTTTTTGAGAAAAGCGCCCATTTTGTGCTGGGTGTGAGCCGCTTTATGGGCGAGGCCGACATGCTTCATAAATGCAAGTGACTGTCGATGTGAGCAGACCAACCACTCTTCCGCTCGCACACAATACCAGCTGACATGCGCTCGTCAACCCTTCTTCTGTGTGCTCCAACATTGACACACAGTCATATTACGTACGCTGCAGAACAATTGGTGAACATGTTGGGCATGCATTTACCGTCCACAGTATAACTAAACAGACGAAACCGCTTTTGGGCAATTTTTGCAAATAGATTGCCTAATTTATTAACACATTGCATAGCGACACAGATTGGAGCAACTTTAGGGTTATATTAAATATTTTCAATTTTATGTTTATTGCTTAGGCTGCCATCAACGTATACTGGTAAAAATGTGAATTCTTTGCAAGTTGCACTAGACACTTGTTGAATTGTGGATTTCAGCATTTTAATGCCATATATGGAGGTATTTTACGTTTTTAAAATATTTACCTTAAATATTTGTGTGGGCACTTATGTCAGTAAGTCATGGCTTAGATACATTGATTCGTGCAACCCCCTTCTTTTCTACAACAACCAGGAAAGCCCCAAATCAAACCGAAACAATGGTTACGAATGGTAGCCATTAACGCTATAGACTTTTCACCTGCTTGCAAGTTACCATTATTATTTTGGAATCTAGGTCCGGTAGTGCAAGAAGTTTTTGCTAACCTATTAGAGTCATCAGTTCCACAGGGCAGCTCAGGGGTCACTATTTGGGATGTATACACCAAAGCAATTGAGAGACTGCGCAAGCAATATTCTGAAAAGCCTACAATTATGTTGGAGCGGCACCATTTGTTAAAGCGAAAACAAAACATGGAGGAAAATATTGTGTAATATGTCTCGGCATTAAGAATCTTAGCCGCAACTTGCCAGTTTGGTGCCAATGTGGACTTGTATATTTCTGACCAGTTTGTTTTTAACTGCTATTCAAGGAAAGTACAAGAAAGTCTTTTGAACTGTAGAAATTCATCATTGTCTGAAGTTTTGACTTGGCAAAAGGGATTGAACGATCAAGAGTTTCTTCCAAAGTAGTGCATGCTGTTACAGCCAATGATTCTAGTGATCTTCAAAAATCTATATGCATAGTTCAATACGTTTTTGGGGAAGAAAGCGAGTTATACATGTTAAAGGTGTGGGTCAAGGATGCAAGTCAGCAGTAACCTAAAGTACCCTGCTATTGGAAAACGTTGCCTAGCTTGCAAGAAAATAGGCCACTTTCAGGCTGTATGCAAGGTTGATATTATTGATGAGACATGTGCGTAGAAATTAAATAGCATCTTTTAAACAATTGAGTTTGATTCTGTCTCATTGTCAGAGGACATAAATGGTTCCTTATGTACAGCAAGAGTTGGTAAAGTCAACCTCCAAGTTATGGCAGTGTCTGGTTCTCGTGTAACTATTTTGGGGGATACCACTTTTTGCAAGAATTGAGGGGACAGTTTACCTTAATGCCTACAGATGTTAATCCAAAGGCATTCTGGGAGAAAGATATTGATATGTGGCCTAGTTTGTTTTTGGAAATAAGTGTTTGGGGAGAACTACTTCCACAAACGTATATGTAGGAGTCAAAGGCACGGTCATTGTGGGATGGAGAGACTTGACTAAAATGGGTCTGTATCTCAAACCGGGTGCAGCGGACCCAGTGGTGTTGGAAGAATGACTCTTGGCTTCCCTGGAGTGTGGGTCTGGGTATGCAAGCATGGAAGTTATCTTGGCACAATTTGATGAATTATTTTCGGATAGTCAGTTAAAAGTTTTAAACATCAAATTTATTTGAAGCCAAATGTTCAACTGGTTATTCATTTTTTGTTGAAATCTGTTTATTGCTTTTTTTTTAATACTTTCAAGTACAGGAATACCAAAAATGCACTATACAGTAACAATGGCAACTGATAGTATTGCAATGTGTGATGGCAAAAACAACGTTATCAGGACAAACTGCGGTAGTAGCAGCCTGTTGTGCAGGCCTTACGCATCCCTCGCAGTGTCTGTAGACTCAATTGAGAAGAAACAAGCAGAAGGCTTACATACAGTCCATTAAGATGGGTGCATCAATAAAAATTCGTTTTTTCAGCAATTGAGGGTATGCATTGTTCACAGGAGACAACGTTTTGCAATATCAGAGATAAACAGTTGAGTAACTCAACCAAGTACAACTGGAGCAAAAGAAAAAATAATTATTAGTATTAACTACTATGCTAGCCCGTATTTCACAACCCATCTCCCCACCAACTGACACCGTGCATCTAGTTATTGAATCAAGTTCTTCTGTCTGTCACTGCAAGTCCTGTCACTGAAGGCAACGTTAAGTTAGGTTAGATTAGGCGTGCAACATCTGGAACGAGCATGTCAGGGGAGGCTGGTATGGGGTAAGCATATCTCACACCACTACTCCCATTTCTCCATCACAGGTCAGCTGGGCGTCTAGTGCTGTGAAATCATCAGGTGTCAGCCATAATGGCATTCCAGCTGCTGGCAATTGGGTGTTTGCAATGTACTAAGGTATCCTTCCTATGTAGGCCAACGCTCACAGCCTCCGTCCAGTTAGTGAGCAACTGTATCCAGTGAGGTGTGGAGGGTCGGGTGATTTCCATCTGGTAGTGATCAGTCTTTTGGCCAACAGTAAACCCAAGTCAACAAATCGGGACGTGACTTTGTGTTTCTCACTTCCTAGCACGCATGTGCATATGCTGGAGAGAACTCTATTAGTACAATGTATTAGGTGGCTTATCACTCCCTACCAGTAGCACTGCAGGAGGGGGCAGGCCCAAAGCATATGTATAATATCCACATTTACCAGCGTGCACCAGGGGAAGGTGGCATCTATGCAGTACAAATATCTGTTTATGTTGCATGGGTAAGATAGGTCCTGTGTACAATATATAGCTGAATAAATTGAATTCAGGCATTGCTGGGTATGTGAACAGGGCCTGCTAACAGGGCAGACCATTCCCTATCCGTGCCGGGGCAGTTGAGGTCTTCCTCCCACCATCCATGAAGGGATGCAAATGATGTTTATTTATAACATTTTATATAGCGCGAACAAGATCCCGAAGGATATCAGAGTGCTTTACAAAAAGGTGGAAGGAAGGTTATTGCGTGTGAGCGCAAAGACCCAGCTAGCTAGCCCACCAAGTGCCTGCCTTGACCTAGAATATGAAGGCAGTGTATGGTGAGGTGCATAGGAGGTTTGCATGTCATATTGTCCCATCTATGTCCCAGTGCCCCTAATAGGGACGTCTGTGGGAGAATATTGTAACCGGTTTGTGCATGGTTTTGCCCAATCTGTGGAACGGTTAACAGCCTTACTCAGAAAGAGAGCTAAGTTTGAATGGTCGTCCGCTTTAGAAGAAATGTTCAATATCCAACAAATTATTGTGGAAGCTCCAGCATTGAGCGCTTTTCTGGCAGGTTGCAAGTGTGCTGTCAGGGTAGATGCCAGTTTCACAGGACTTGGAGCAGTCTTGAGTTAAACTGTCTTTGGCAGAGAACAAACCATGGCATTTGCATCCAAAATGTTGGCACAAGCAAAGACTCGAACATGTGGCACTGACTTGTACGTGGGCTGTACAACATTAATCGTATATTTGGGGTTCCAAATTTTTAGATTATAACTGATCACAAGCCCTTAGTCTATTTGCTTCAAGGTAGCAGCCATGCAAGGCATCTGCAAGACTCAATCAATCAGGATTTGTAAGGCGCGTTTGCATCACCTGTCAGGATCTCAATACTAATATGACTACTTTCAAAACTTCAAGAGTATATTTTCGACATAAAACATCTTCCTGGAGGGAAGAATCATTGAGCAGATTGCTTGTCAAATATGGCTTTGAGTGATTCAGGGGATAATGGTGAACTCGATACAGAGAAGGCCTGGCAGCAGTAATCAATGCTATGGATGTGTGTGCTTAACAAATTACAGAGACAGAATGGAAACAAGCATTTACAATGCAATGGTCTCGGCATTATTAAAGGTAGAGCTATTGGCATTGCTCATGACATTTTTTTTTTTTTTAAATCATAAATAAATGGCATTGTCATTTACATTGCCAATAGCTTAATCGTGAAATAAATGGCATTGTCATTTACAATGCCAATAGCTTAATCGCTCGCAAATGCATGACCTATTGCATTTACACCCACACAGAGCCACACAAACAGAGCCACCCACACACACATACAGAGCCACCCACACAGAGCCACCCACACAGAGTCATTCACATAGAGCCACCCACACACAGAGCCACCTAGACAGAGCCACCCTCACACAGACAGAGCCACCCACACATAGAGCCACCTACAAAAAAAGCTATCCACACAGAGCCACACACACACAGAGCTACACACACGGCCGCTCACACACACAGAGCCACCCACACACACATCCACACACACAGCCACCCACACACACACACAGAGCCACCCACACATAGAGTCTCACCTATAACTGAGTCTGCTTCTTGGAAAGCGGGGAAGAGGCGACCCTTTGATACAGACTCCAGCAGTTGGTGTCCGTAAGTGGCAGATCCCACATTCCTTTCCATGCACTCACACTTCTAACTGCTCCTAAATGTCTGTGGAGGGCATGCCTGGTGGAGGGATGTAGAGGGAAAATGTTGCCTTCCTGGTGGCATTGGTCCCTTTCTGAAATGGATTCCTAGTGGTTCCCAGACACTTAACAGCTGCTGACCTATTCACATGTCTACAGTCTGCAAATATGCGCTCCCTCCTTGCTGAGACAGAAACTACAACATTTGGGGACGGACACTGTTGCTGAGGGACTGGTGCCAGCGTAGGGAGACAGGCAGACTCTTACTGGTGTAAGGACGGACATGGTGTTGGGGCAGACCTCAGTGGTGAGGATGGGCACTGGTGATGCGAGACATACACAAGTGTAGGTGACGACAGATGTATGGGAGGGACATGTATGGGGATAGACACGGTATGAGGGACAGATACTGGGGAAAGGGTGGACACAAAGCGACAGACACTGGTGAAGATGAACAGACACTGGCGACAGGAGCCAGACACAAGTGTAGGTGGCGACGGATGTATGGGGAGGGACATGTATGGGGATAGTACTGGTATGAGGGACAGATACTGGTGTTAGGGCAGATATTGGGGGAGGGGTAGACACTAAACAGCAGACACTGGTGAAGGGGAACAGACCCAAACAAACCCAAACAGACACTTGTGTAGGTGACGGCAGATGTACAGGGAGAGACATGCATGGGGATAGAGACTGGTATGAGGGAAAGATAACTGGTGTTAGGGCAGATATTGGGGAGGGGTGGACACTAAGCGACAGACATTGGTGAATGGGAACAGACACTTGTGAAGGGGAACAGACACTTGTGAAGGGGAACAGACACTTGTGAAGGGGAACAGACACTTGTGAAGGGGAACAGACACTTGTGAAGGGGAACTGACAACGGTGAAGGGGAACTGACAACGGTGAAGGGGAACTGACACTGGTGAAGGGGAACTGACACTGGTGAAGGGGAACTGACACTGGTGAAGGGGAACTGACACTGGTGAAGGGGAACTGACACTGGTGAAGGGGAACTGACACTGGTGAAGGGGAACTGACACTGGTTAAAGGGCAACAGACACTGGTTAAATCGAGCAGACAGTGGTTAAAGGGAGCAGGCAGTGGTTAAAGGGAGCAGGCAGTGGTTAAAGGGAGCAGGAAGTGGTTAACCCCTTTACTGCTAAGGCATTATTCCTGCCCTCATATAATTTCCATTGAAATCAATGGAAAGTCCATGACGAGTTACCCTTGTCATTAGCGGCGAAGAGGTTAAAGGGAAAAGACAGTGGTTAATGGGAAAAGACAGTGGTTAAAGGGAGCAGACAGTGGTTAAAGGGAGCAGACAGTGGTTAAAGGGAGCAGACAGTGGTTAAAGTGAGCAGACAGTGGTTAAAGGGAGCAGACAGTGGTTAAAGGGAGCAGACAGTGGTTAAAGGGAGCAGACAGTGGTTAAAGGGAGCAGACAGTGGTTAAAGGGAGCAGACAGTGGTTAAAGGGAGCAGACCGTGGTTAAAGGGAGCAGACCGTGGTTAAAGGGAGCAGACCGTGGTTAAAGGGAGCAGACCGTGGTTAAAGGGAGCAGACCGTGGTTAAAGGGAGCAGACCGTGGTTAAAGGGAGCAGACCGTGGTTAAAGGGAGCAGACGCAGGTGAAAGGGAACAGACGCTGGTGAAGGGGAACAGACGCTGGTGAAGGGGAACAGACGCTGGTGAAGGGGAACAGACACTGCTGCAGAGGGACTGGTACTAGTGTATGGGAACAGGCAAACACCTGTGTGAGAACAGAAATTGGTGTTGGGGCAGACATCAGCGGTGAGGGTGGACACTGGTGGCGGGAGACAGAAATGAGTGTAGGTGGCAACAGATGTACGGGGAGGGACATGCCTATGGATAGACACTGGTATGAGGGACAGATATTGGGGGAGGGGTGGACACTAAGCAACAAACGCTGGTGAGGGGGAACAGACTGGTGAATGGGGTCCTGTACTGTTTAACAAAGAGAGAAAGAGGTGAGCTGTGGGACAGGTGTGGGAGCGAGTGAGATACGGGAGGTGAGACAGGCGACAGGGCTCCCCGGCATACTGAGGGGGTGGGAGATCGTGAGGAGGCGACAGAGTGAGACATGAAGAGGGGAGGGTGCGCGGGAGAGAGAAGGGAAAGGAGATTGAAGAGAAAAGAGGGAAGGCCAGGAAAGAGTGGAAAGAAGAGTGTGGGGAGAAAACACGAGCGAGAGGAAGAGACACGGATAAAGGAAGCAAGAACAGGAACCCGAAGAAAAATGGGAGAAGGTGAAATGAGGGCGAAAGAGGAACAGCAAGAGAATGAGAGAAATGGAAAAATGCAGAGAAAAGGAATGAGGCAGTAACAAGGATACCAAGAAAAAAATAAAAACTTACCTGGAATGGCAGCGGGCTGTTCCTGACGACAACAACAACAACAACAACAAAAAAGGGCTACGGCAAAGCTCCGAAATTTTTGGAATCGGGGGCGTTTTTTGGTGAGTGACGGATGACGGCACAGGTAGGAAGAACACAAAAAACACGCCCCCGAATCTGAAAAAGACGGGGCTTGAACCGAGTGACGCCCCTCTCCTCCAATGGCTGGCCAGCATTTACTAGACCAGCCAATGGAGAAGAGGGGCGGGTTCCAAGCCCCCTCTAAAAATCATTAAATCTCGGGCTCCGCCCACCTCTACGCAGTGCGACGGTCCCTCGACCTAAAAAGCATGTATGGGTGATGAGAAACGGTCCCTGGTCAAGAAAGTTATCATTGATGGGTAACTGGAGAGTAGAAATCTGCTGTGTGATCTTAAAGTGTTTTCACAAGTATCTGATGAACTCTCCATCGTAAAAGACATTGTCATGCGTCATGAGCTGTGTGTGCCTCCAGAGGATTTAAGAAGGACTCTGATCCGATTAGCTCATCAGGGACACTTAGGAATTAGAAGAGTTTATAAATGCTTAAAACAATATTATTGGTGGTCATATTGGGACCTGTTGTGCACAATTGTCCAGAGTGTCTGCTTTCAGCCAAATGTTGGAAGACAATGTTTGGGCCGTTACATGTTCCCTTCCCTGAGTCAACTTGGGATAATGTTGCAATTGATTTTTCTGTTCCCTTTTTGGTTCTTCCAACTGATATGAGGTACCTTATCATGTGAGTTGATTACCATTCCAAATGGATCTGCTATTGTTTTGTTAGCTTGCCCAGTACTGAGTCCACAATAAAGTTTTTAAGATCTGTTTTCTCTTTAGAAGGGTCACCGATAGAGATAGTTACAAATAACGGTTCTCACTTCACGTCTAATGAAATGAACAGGTTTTTCAAATTGCATGATGTAAAGCATATGAAGGTAGCCCTATGTTCTTCCAACTCTAATGGTTTTGTGGAGAGTGCAAAGTTAAACTGAGGTTTGATAAAGGTAACAATGTTCAGAATTTAGAAGCTAATTACTTGGTTTTGATAAAGTAACTCAAGGGAGTAAGAAAAGGGGTGTCCAAGTTTTCCTGTCGTGTTCATGAAAAAAGTTTGTAAAGGAGCAGCATTGCTTGAAGGGAAGGGTTGGTGAAACAAACTTCGTTTGGTGCACGTGACTTCAAAACAAGCTGAAGTTATACAGAAGTATAGCAAGGAAAATCACATTAAACATTGTGATTGGTCTGCTTGATTACAAGGTAAAGATACTACCAACAACAGTGTTGAGTACCATCAGTTGACTGATAATATGAACAGGTCATGTTTGCCTGCTGGTCCTGAACATTGTGTACTTGATCCGTCTCTTCAAAGTATTTCTTGTATCCGTTGCCTACATTAAGGCACTCAAGCTTAACAGTGACAGAGAAACGGGACGAGAAGGGATTGTGTTGCGGGCCGCAAATTGTTTGAATGCACCTTGCAGGTTTAGCTACATTATGAACTGAAGATATTTTATGAATTGAAGATATTTTCCTTATTATTGTTGTCATTTTTGTCACGTATTGCTTTGTATAGGTTGTTATTTATTGCTTTGATTTTTGTTTAAATGTAAGGGGAAGGTCGTGTTATATTGTGTATATTTAATATTGTGTGTTGTACATAAAGCATTGCTAATGCTGTTTACTTTTACAAGCAGTTCACGTTCTGGAATGGATCAGTTGTTGCCACTTGGTTGCAAGAATGTCTGTTGCAGGTGGAGTGCCTGGTGAATGGTTCATCTCTGGTCGTGGGCGATTTACATTGGAATAAATTATTTTTAATACTTTGAGCCTGGCTCATTACAGCAGCCTCTCAGGAGGCTGGGTCAAAGCCACAGACTATGTGAAGTGAAAAGGCAGTCTTTCCCGGATAACCCTATTGTGGATTAGAGACAAGGTGAAGGAGCTACAGGGAATGACTGGGATGACCCTATGGGACCTAATTGGGATATCAACCCTTAAGTACCTGGGGAGGTGACAGGGTAAATTCCCTCCAGGTGAAATTATTTGTAGAACTCAGTCTTTCCCGTATATCTGGGTCCGCCACTCCCTGCAGGCTGAGAGACTGCCCTAGGAAAAGATGGAAAACAGTAGGCCCTCCAAAAGCAGGGTACTCCTCGAAGAAATAACCTCTGTCACCCCACAAACATGCCTTACACTTAGTAACAACAGACTAGATAATATCCGTCCCCTTAGGCCCTGGTGGGAGGCTGACCTGGGCCCAATGGAGGATGTAGACTGGGAGGCAGTGCTGATGTTCCCCCGAAAAGGGACGATCAGAACCAGCGTGAGACTTATACAACTCAAGGTCCTACATAGGATGTACTATACCAGACCCCTGTTATTTATCATGGGGAAGGATCAATCCCCTATTTGTTTGTGCTGTGGGGGGGCAGCAAGTACCTTTCTACACACGATCTAGGACTGTCCACCAATACAGGTATACTGGAAGATGGTGATCACAGAGCTTACAGATGTCCTGGGGGCCCACAGCCCTCTTACCCCAAAGTTCCACAATTTGGGAGTACCGAGCGACATAGACGTCGGGAGAAAACAACTCCTATTCTGTGTGCTAGGCTTCAGCATAGTGAAAAGAGACATAGCCAAGAAGTGGGAAAGCCACCCCTCCAAACAAGAGTTAATGGATGACTGACACAACACATTGTATGGAGGCCCAAAATGTGGTTTACGAACCAAGAGGATAGCCAGGGAAGTTTTGGAATGTCTGGGGACCATGGAGAGCCTATTACGGCCTAGAATGGGACCTTCATGATCTGAAACGCACTCTGTCACAGGACAAGACACCCAGAGAAAAAGGGGTCAGAGTGACAGAGGTGATTTCCAACACCCTTGGATTGGAATAAAATTCAAATGTTTTTTTAAAGCACCAATTTGGCAAAGTGATAAACGAACAGAAATAAACTAAAGAGCAATCAAATGCACAATGTGTTTGGTAGCGCGAGTTATGGCATGTGTTATATGCGTTGCTAAATATAACTAATGAGTTTGTGTGGTATGAACCAGAACCAACTGTTTTTGTTTGTTGATAGATAGATAGACAGATAGACTAACCACGTTGTGTGTGTCTTTGTGTGCATTCACTGTACAAGACATGAAAATCGGTCTCTAGCCAGCCCCAAAACATAGTGCCACCAGCAAGACAATGCCACGCTCGCTCTATATGGGATTACAACCCTCAATATAGACTTCATCTTCTCAACAGTCCGAGATTCCAAAGAAATAAGAAGTAGAGCTTTTTTTTAATCCCATGTCAGTTTCACATTCTGAACGTCCCACTAATCTGGTAGCCTTTTTATTATTAAATCTGCCGTCAAGTAAGACCTTTTGAAATTACTAAAATTGTATATAATATTCTTCTTTCAGCCAGCGCTTTTCATCCATGGTTTATTCCTCCAACTTAAGCATGCAGCGTGGGGCAAAGGGTCTGCCCAATTCAACCATTGGCTAACTTTCTATGAGTGACGGTATTCTACTATTTCACGTGAACACAGCTGCAAACCGAGTAGTTCCTTTCAGTGCCCGGAACTACTTATTGGCACTGTGTGCTTTTTGAGATTAAAAAACATTTTTGCTTTTATTTAATGTGTTTTTATTTTAATACTGGCAAGTGTCTGGCAGCTCCCCCAGAAATAATGTTTTACAAAAAAAAGTGTCAAAACTAAACGTACAATTACAAAGCAAGCTGGCTGGCAGTCAATGGCAGACCAATTGGCTTCTTTAATGCTTATTTACATTATTAGTATTCCTTCATTTGTCTGGTCTGGCTATCCTCTTTCCTATAATGATTGGTTGCTTCGTAACTTGTTTTGCAAACTTTCCAAGTATATTCGAAGCTGATTCAAATATTTTTTGTTTGAAGTATTCCAGTCACTTAAAATAACAGTGATTAAAAAGAAAATGCTGGCGGTTCACAATATTCGTTTCCCACAAAGTATCGTTTATATGCACTGTGCCGCACCAGCCCATACTTAAGAAGTTGTTTAAGAGTTTTATATTAATTACTGGCAAAGTAATAGTTCAGTAGAAGTGAAGCCCATAATCTAATTTGCTGATGGTTTAAAAAAAAAAAAAATGTCCTTGCCTAATTTTTATTTTCTGCCTCAAATTTTTCATTTGGTTGAATTGTGAGTAGAAGGTGGCTCAGATCATGCAATGTACAGTGCGCGCATACGCTTTAATCATATATGATTTAGTAGACTACAGTGTCACCCGTTAAGTAATATTGATTACTTTTATTGAGCACACTTCAAACTGAAGTGTTCCTAGAGTTGCTCGGGACGACATCACACTTGATTGAGCATATTGATTCCGGTCAGATGTAAATGTAGTTTACTAGATTTTTTTGATTGATTTCATAGAATTAGCCCATATATTCAGTTTTGTCACCTTAGTCCTTCCAGGAGGATGTTAGGAATGATTTGTGCCTGCAGAAAAAATTGGGACTTGACCCAAAAAAATGTACCTCTCCTATGGCACCAAATACGTTGAGACAGCAATCTGGTCTTTGGAGCAACGGAGAGCAGAGACGCTCACATTATATCTGTAATGTTCATAGGTGCAAAATGCGAAACTCTCCATTATATTATCCTATTTATTTTGGTAAATTAGGATGAAAATCTGCAATAGTCGTCTTTTAGACTGGCCTAGCCAGCACAGATTGTTCCCCTCTTCCCATGTTATTTGGAAGAGCTTCGACTTTAAAGAGTAAGGGCTACTTTTGGAAGTAAAACGATCCAAAGTGAGCTAAATTACCATCAGTTCCCCCTCTGAAATGTTAAGTTTATAGAATTTGCAGATAAAGTAGCTTACTTTTATTTATTTTTGATTTTTATATAGCGCTAGCTAGACCCAAAGGCATCAGAAGAGCGCTTTACATGATAGTGTAAATATGTTTATTTAAATTACATGTAAGAAATTGTGAGACAATTTTTTTTTAAAAAGACGACAACAAAGGAGTATAAAATAATACATCATTAAGGTAGTCATAAACAGTCGTAGAAGTTTATAACATTACAGCATTAGGGCAACAGCAGTAGAGACAGATTAGAGACCGAGTGAGTCAGGCGATTCCATCAGTGGATACTGTTGAAGGGGGTTGAATCGTGGTGAAAACATAGTTCAGTTTCAGAGTGTGTTGAAGTAGTGGTTAAGAAGTGAACATTTGAGGTCTTGTTTGAAGCAAGAGAATAAGGGGTTGCAGCAGGTATCTATGGGTAGTGAGTTCCAAATGCTAGGGGCATTTCCTGAGAAAGAGCATGACTGTGATTCTTCTTAGTCTTTGGAGGTATAAGAAGAAGCAAGTTGGAGCTTCTCATTGTACCGCCTCTACCTGCTCTCAGTTGTTTGTCTTCTAGGTATTTGGGGTTCTGTGTATTAAGGGCTTTGAAAGTGATGCAAGCTGACTAGAAGGTGCATCTTCCTTCAATTGAATGCCAATTGAGACTCTTGAGGACAGGTGAGATGCGATCAAACCATTTAATTCCTGTGAGGAGTCTAGCATTGGGAGTTGCTCTTAGGGGCAAGCTGGCTTTTCTGAGTTCCAATGATGATGGCATTTCCGTAATAAAGTCTTAAGATGATCAGGGGTAATGAACGGTTTGATATTCTTGAAACGCTTTAGTGTCAAAAGGTCACCTTTTGCTGAGTTGTTGATGTTTTTCTTCATTGACATGTTTTTGTCCTAGGTGATACCTAAGGACTTTACAAAGTTAGAAAATGAATGAGAGCAATTTAGTGCACCCAAATTCTTGAGCCATCTTGGATTGGTAAACGATTGTTTTTTGGGGAGAGGAGTAGTAGTTTAATCTTATTCAGGTTCAGTATTAGGTGATTTGTGTTTATATCTTATTGATGTGGAATTTAGATGACATATGTCTCTTGCTGATGTTATTTTGTAATAGAGTTGTGTGTCGTCAGCATATAGGTGATATTGGACCCCTGCTTGGTTCAGGATAACTGCAAGCGGTTCCAGATAACTGTGAGGGGTTCCATGAAGAGATTAAATAGCGCTTGAGAGAGAATTGAGCCTTGAGGTACACATTGGGGAACTGGAGCAGGCTTCGAGAGTCAATTGTTGATTTTTATCTGTTTAGAACGGTGTACTAGATAGGACTTTAACCATTTCAGGATTTACTGTATCAAATGCTGACAATAAATCGAGTACGATAAGGATGAAGGAGTCGTCGTCATCTAGAGGATCTTTGAATGTCGTCTGATATATTGAGCATACAGCCTTCTCTGAAACCTGATTGAAACGTGTCATGGTGGTTGAATTCATCTATGTGTTTGCGTTGGAGTAGGACACACTTCTCAATAGTTTTAGCTAGGAAAGGAAGGTTGGTGATAGATATAAGGTCATTGAGATCATTAGGGTCAGCCCCATGTCTTTTGAGAATGGGTGTGACTTGGCCTAGTTCGAGGGAGACTGGTACATGGCCTGACGAGAGAGAGGCATTGATAATTTTGGTTCGGAATAGAGAGATGATGTGATTAAGGTTCTGTACTTTGGTGAAAGGGAGAAGATCCCGAGTGTGGGAGGAAGGCTGATTATTTTAAAGACTTTTCTTTCAGTCCTAGGCTTGATATCTGTCCATTTAGCATTGTTTTTCTGTTGTCGCCTAATATTTTTGTCCTTGACTTTTTTAGGACACTTCTATCATTCAGTTAATATTGGGTGGGGGTATGATAGATCATTCAATTTTTGAAACTTTGTCAGTGAAGAGAAAGGCTATTTCTTTACATCGTTCCTTACTAGCTATTGTTTCGGGTTGAAGGTAGTTTGTTGTTTAATTATTCTTACGTGCTCCCTGGTGTGTTCTTTGCTCTGTCAAGTTGATTGTGAAAGAAAGTGGCATTTTCCCTAAGATTTATTTCTTGTAGGAGAGCAGATCTGATATGAGGAATGATCGGCGAGCAGGTGTGGGGTTCTGTCTCCATAACTTTTCTGTAGTCTTAGTTGTCTCCTCTCTTTGTTAAGATCTGCGTTGAACTCTGATCTAGATTGGGTTTTTCTAGATCTCTTCAGTTGGGGCAGTTCTACTTGGCCGAGAACCTCTGTTATCACTGAGCTATAATGGGCGGTGCGGTCATCTACGGTGTGAGAAGAGGTTGAGAATGTAATTGGGCACGGATAATGGATTACAGCTCCATTAGTGGGATTTGTTTGATGTTTCTTGCCCAGTTCATGGTTTTCTTTGGATGGGACTAAGTAGGATCCTGGGGTGAGCCTTGAGATTGAACAGTATTTGATGGTGATCCAACTAGTCGATGGGCATGATGGATCTGAGCGAGATAAGCTCACTTCTGGTGATTATCACTTCTAGAGTTGAGACTTTGTTATGGGTCTGTTCATTGCAGAACTGATGGAGGTTGTTGGTTTTGAGAAGATTTATTAGGTTACGGACTGTGGCATCGTGTGTGTTGTTCCAGTACAGGTTGAAGTTGCCTAAAAACACGTTGTTGGGTCTACTAGGGAAAACCATGTTATTAGGTCGATTAGTTCTTCAGCTAAGAGTATGTGATTACCTAGGAGTTGATAAATGGTGTGGAGTTTGATAAAGTGGCTTACACTGCTAAACCATTATTCCATTAATCTTGGCTATACTTTGGTCCCAGTGTTCAAGTTCATCTTATCCATTCTCGAGTAATTACAGCAGACCTGAAACTCTCGCACTACTGTGCCTGTGCACATCAGTTACAATGTGACGCACCCCCTTCTGTTGTAGCAATGCACTCTTGCAGTGCACGTCCATCCGGACATTCAGTACCTATGCTCTTTCCGTACTGAAACTAGTATATAGTACTCCAAGTGGCTGCCAAAGCTACCCTAGCAAACATATAGTCCCCTACTGTCTTTAGTTGTGCTGTTGGATCCCTACAGTATATAACTGTGCATGTCAAATTATTCCATCACTGAGGCCCCCGAACACCTTTTCCAAAGCATCTCAATCCTAATGTGCAGCAGTCCCCATTATTCAGTTCAGGAATAAACACTCACTCAAGGAAGAAAAAAAAAAAACAGGTATGTGAAGCTCACAAGATGTTATTTTGACTTCACTGTTCAAGTGGCTCAGAATGACTTGCACCTGAGAAAGATCATATTCCCATTCTATTTTCTGGAACTGATTATATGCTTCTAGGACCCATGGCGCTTATGTAAGCCTCTGAGGTGGCAATATCAAAGGAGGAGAAGGGGGAAACCTCCGAGATGGACCACATTGCGAACTGCTGATTCAGTACTCCAGGGCCCTTGGTAAGAGACTTGAATTCAAGTCAAGTGGCAACCAGAGTAGCCAGGCAAGGTCAAAAGAAATGTGGCCTTGCCTCCTGTACCAACACTAGTTTTGTTGTGGAGATATTCATTCTCTTAGAGTTGCAAACAGATATTTGGAATCTCTAAGTGTAGTCTATTGGTGTAGCATAGAAGTAACACATTTCTCTAAATACCATTTTTTGGTCAGAAGCCAAGAATGGATGAACCCTCTACCACTATGAATATGGGGCCATATGTATGAAACTTAGGTTTTGCGATTCTCAAATAGCGATTTTTAGAGAATCGCCATTCGAGAATCGCAAAATGCTATGTATGTAGGATTTGCAAATAATTTTGTGAATGCTACATATTCCTTTATTGCAAATTGCAATTCGCAATTAAGGAATACCTCCCCATTCATTTCTATGGGCCCATAGAAATGAATGGGAAGACATTCTCAACTTGCGATTCTCAATTAGAGAATGGCAAATTGAGAATGCAATTTCAAGGGTGCCAGGGTGTCAAAAGGACACCCTTTTGCACTCCTGAAATGTGCAGGTGTGCACATGTGGCACACATACATGCCCTAAGGGCATGTATGTGCCCCACATGGCACTTTGAAAAATGCAAAAAAGTGAATTTTTCAAAGAAATAGCAAATTACCACCAACTTGAAGTTGGTGGTTATTTGCGATTCCTTAAGGCCAAATTGCACTTGTTCTGTGATTCTCACATTGCATTTAAGGAATAGCAATTTGCGATTCCGTAAATGCAATCGCAAAATAAAGAATTACAAATTTTGCGATTCCTTATTTTGCTAGGCAGTTTTGCTTTCATACATACCACTGAGCCAATTTGCGATCGTAATTTGGAATTATACATATGGCCCATGGTGTTTTAAATGTGGGAATGACTGTTAATTACAGATCTTTGTCAGGTAAAATCTCAAGATTTTAGATTTATTTACTTTCCACAAAGGTTGGATCCAGTTACTGTCAGTCAGGCAAGTATGCTTAAAAGATTTAGCTGGTAGATCTTGCTAGCAGGTACACATCAATTTCGTTGAATAGACGACATAGACCTTTGGATGTGCAGTTTAATGTTTTATTCTGAAACGCTTATCTAAACAGATAGTATGCTACACTGTGTAGTTGTGTGGTTCGATGTTTGCTGTCTCTGCTTTGAACCCATGTGCAAAGAGTTTCCATTTAATTCGTGATGACCGCGATGTAATGGGACACAGCGCTTGGCAGTGTGAGAGACGAAGAGTAAGAGACGGGCGCACCTTTATATGCGTTATATTTTTTGGTATGCTGGCAACTCTGATAAGCACATCAGGTCCCTTTATGTTTTTTGGGACATTTTTCTTTTATGTTCAGTCCAATTCCCAAATGCTCGTTATGACGCGCTCATCCATTCTGAGATCTTACAGAACTGAGAGAGGTAGCAGGTGTAGAGAAAGAAAGGGGCGTGTGGCAGCAAAGAATCTAAACCTTTTATCAGCTCGAACAGCAGATTGGGCCCAACTCCCCTGACCTCTTTTATGAAGAGTAAGGTTCCTAAATAGTTTTTTATGTCTCGCCTGTCAATGCGCTTGCGAGAGATATTTGGGCTTAACCAGAGCTTAATCATCGGGCGCTTTGATGCTGTGCCCGTGAAAAGCAAGCTCAATGTGCAAGCGCATTGACCTAAAAAGCGCGTGCACATCAAAGCCACCAGCCTCCCTTCCACAGGCATCCCCCAGCGTGCGCTGTGCCTCAGGCATTTCTCCTCCCCTAATTTATTCACTGCCCACGGCTTTCACTTTGACGGCCGCCAGGCCGTCTCTCGTTTAGTTTCCTCTTCTTTCTATCAACAACAGTCAGTGTCCACTTCTCCTGCTCTGCCGCTGCCCCTCCCCCTCTCTCTTTCCTCCTCTTCATCTCTGTCTCGCTCCTCCTCACTTGCTGAAAACCATTATTTTAACAAACGGCTCTTACCCTCTCATTGCTCTCCTTTCCTTGTTTAAGGACAGTTACAGTCGGACACAATAACCACATCAATACAATGCATTACACCAAGTGCAGCGTTGTTAGAATGAAGCCTTCCCCAGAGTTAGTCCGGAACCACAGACAGAAAACGGACACTGAAGGTACCCAGAGTTCAGACCTGTCGGCGTTGCTAGTGCTTCTCAGCGTGGATAAGCATGTACATGAAGCATACTCTTCTATGCTGCTGTGTCAAAAAATGGCTCACTTCGACGTATTTCCATTGGTGTGACACGTCCACTTTTAGTCCGTCTTCTCATGCGATGGAAGAAAATTGAAAACGCCCTGGCCTGTCACACACCACCACACAGTGACCCCCGCCTCCGCTGAGTGTTGCATCTCTGACCTATCGGGCCACCCCCGCCCGTCGCTCTGTGCCCTTCACCAGCTCCTAAAAGGATGAGCACACTCTCTAGCTTACATAAACGAGTAAAGACCTACACATCTGACACCGCTGCCTTTCATGCACGCTTTAAAACCAATCCTGCTATCAAAACTGCGTTTAGGGTCGGAGGGCGAGGACCTGACCTCGGATGTGCACAGCGAAAAGTGCTGCGATGTGATTTATAGCACCCCGAGGGTCGATCAAAGCTATCCAGAATGTGTGCGCTGATGCGAATGCCAGTTTAATGGGCGGCTCTTAGCACGTTGACATTGGTTGTTCGGTTGCTGGCCTGCTGCGGCTTCTGTGCCGTAGGGGGGCAGGAATCCCCCCCGTTTGCAGACGCCCACGGTTGTCCCAGAAAGGCCGTAATCGGTTCCACAGTTGAATTCCATGATGAAGAGGTTCATTTTATGCGAATCAATGCTACCTTTGAAAACTCGCGTTTTACCAGACAACTTTGCGTTGTAGAGTTAGCAGCGTTTATCCACCAAGAAACAAAAACCAGAAGCAAGGCGCTTAGCTGCCTCCAACATGCGAAATGGATGGCTGCTGACTGCGCTTTAAGCAGCACTACGCTTGTCATGCTGCTCAAAGGGCCCATCTCCGGGAGCACTTCGCGTTACTTCTAATTCAGTCATAAACGAAGGAGTTCTCTTGGACTCTGTATTACTCTTCCCCATTTAGGTTAGCTCTGTAACCAACAATATGGGTTTCAAGTTATACAGAGTTCCCTGAGCACAAAAATGTATGAGCGTATCTGTAAGATTTACAGATAATATCCATTCAAACAATGAAAGTCCATATCTATGTATCCAAGTTTGAAAAAAGTCCTTATTTTATTTTCTCAATCCAGATGATCACGAAGACTTGTGGATATAGCAGTACAGTCTTGATATAATTTACAACAGCCAAACGCCAACACGTGTTTCGTCAAGGGGTATCACCCAATGACTTCCTCAGGGCTGAAACAACAAATTATACCCTATTACAAATCCCAATATGGGTTTCCACCACTGTTTCTTCGAAGGAGAGGATGTGGAGTAAGCGCCAGAGCTGCCGACTTGTTAGACAAGTCGTCATCTGTCATTCATAAATATTGCACTCGTATCTCATACCGAATTCCATTACTGTTTTTTTTACTGACTCCCTTTTATTATATTTATTATTATATTTACTTGACAGTATTCTCCATCTCCTGAGCCTATTCTCGACGCTACAACACTTTATCTTCTTGTTATTGTTGGTAAGATTTCTTTTGATATGCATGAATAGTGAGCGATTTTTTTAATATCGGGAGAACAGTTTTACATTTACATATTATATTTGTAGGGTCGTGCTTAACTACTCGTGTGGAACATTGGGTTATTATTGTGGCAGCTACGGCATATTTCTCCTTTTAAGGAATATTTCACATAGCATGGTGTTGAAATACACTGTACTTGCCAGTAGTTTCATTTTCTTTCGTTCATTTTTTCCCAAAGATTATGATGCATATTTTCTCCACCCTACGCAGGGGTTAGAGGACACTTGAATTGTGGAGGTTACTTTTTTTGTGGACTTGGTCCCCTGCTACCCCTCCCCCGCCCTCCACGCCTCGCACCACACTTAATTGGAATGCCTCCCTCCCTCTTCCAAGACCACACGCTCTTCTTCCCTGCTGACCGGCCTTCTCGGCTATCAGTCACTTCATTCCAACTAGTTTTTTTTTGTTGACTCGACGTCCGTCCCGCACCAGCCCTCCTGCTGCGTAACCAATTTGATTAATTCACCTAGGCATCACTCCTTCTAAAATGCCCTCTCTATGCCCCTGCTCGAGCCCGCCAGGTTTGCTCCCAAATGTTTTGTTGAAAAACAACAACATTTCAGTGTTGCTGTCCCTCCCCCACTGGTACTGCAGCTCGAGTTTCACAAGACCGCCTGGGTCCTCTTCCCCCATCACCTCTTCTTCCCTCCCTCTCTCCGCTTCCCTCCCTCTTCCAAGACCACACGCTTTTCTTCTCTGCTGACCGGCCTTCTCGGCTATCAGTCACTTCAGAAATCCCACCCCTCTCTCCCCTCCCCTCTTCCCTCTCTCCTTACTCTCCCCTCCCCCCCTCTCTCCTCACTCCCCCTCTCCCCTCCCTCTCTCCCCTCCATCTATCCTCACTCTCCCCTCTCCGCAGTCTCCCCACTCTCCTCTCTCTTCTCCCCTCTCCGCTCTCTTCTTCCCTCTCTCCCCTCTTATCTCTCCCCTCTCCTCACTCTTCCCACTCTCCCCTCTCACCACTCTTCCGTCTCTCACCACTCTCCCCTCCCCCCTCACCTCAATCTCCCCTCTCCTCACTATCCTTACTCTCCCCACTCTCCCCTCTCACCACTCTCCCCACTTTCCCCTCCCTCCACTCTCCCCTCCCTCTCTCCCCTCCCTCTCTCCCCCCTCTCTCCCCTCTCCTCACTCTCCTCTCCTCACTCTCCTCTCCCTCCTCTCTCCTCACTCTCCTGTCTCCTCCCTCTCCCCTCTACCTCTCCCCTCTTCTCTACCTCTCCCCTCTTCTCTACCTCTCCTCACTATCCTCACTCCCCCACTCTCTCCTCTCTCACCACTCTATCCTCTCATCACTCTCCCCCCTCACCACTCTCCCCTTTCACCACTCTCCTCTCTCTCCTCACTCTTCTCCTCTCTACCTCCCCCCTCTCTCCTCACTCTCCCCTCTCACCTCTCCCTCCTCCCCTTTCTCCCACCTCTCCCCTCTTCCCTCTCTCCGTACTCTCCCCTCTCTCCTCACTCTCCCCTCCCCCCTCTTTTCACTCACCCCTCTTTTCACTCTCCCCTCCCTCTCTCCACTCCCTCTCTCCTCACTCTCCCCTCTCTCCCCACTCTTCCCTCTCCACTCTTTTCACTCTCCCCTCTCCTCACTCTCCCCTCTCCTCACTCTCCCCTCTCCTCACTCTCCCCTCTCCTCACTCTCCCCTCTCTCCTCACTCTCCCCTCTCTCCTCACTCTCCCCTCTCCTCACTCTCCAATTCCTCTCTCCCCTCCCCCTCTCTCCTCACTCCCCTCTCTCCTCACTCCCCTCTCTCCTCACTCCCCTCTCTCCTCACTCCCCTCTCTCCTCACTCCCCTCTCTCCTCTCTACCCTCTCTCCTCTCTCCCCTCTCCTCTCTCCCCTCTCTCCTCACTCCCCTCTCTCCCTTCCATCTCCCCTCTCTCCCCTCCATCTCCCCTCTCTCCCCTCCATCTCCCCACTCTATCTATCGCCCTCACTCTATCTATATATCACCCTCACTCTATCTATTGCATCACCACAGCATCACTCAGCACCACCACAGCATCACTCAGGGGCACCACAACATACCTATGCGCCACCACAGCATCTCTGAACGCCACAGCATCACTCAGCGCCACCACAGCATCAATCTGTGCAACCATTCAACAACAACTGGTTCAAATATGTTCTCTCAATGTTTCAAGCTTTATTACAAATGTCACAAAAAGATGTTACTATTTCACTTCTGTTCTAGGATTTTCGTCACAATAAAATACACTGAACATAATCTTCACAAAAGTTATTTACAAAAGTTTAAGCTATTGCCATTATAAATTACAATAACTTTTATTTAAGTATTAATATATTTAAAAAAATGAAAAGCCATTGTTATTTGTAATATCAATACATCTAAGTCACGTAAATACAAAACATGTTGCATTACAAATGCTATAGGTGTCACATTTGCAAAAGATAAAAGTATTGGCATTGTAAATGACAAAGCTATTAATTTCGCTATTTTCAAAACTAACACATAAATAAAAAAATGTGTCATTTACAAGACCAATACCTCAAACTTTCCTAATGCGAGACCTATTGCATTAAAAATGCTTGTTTTAATGGCAATTATCTCAGCCAGATGGATGAGTTACAAGCTCTCTCTGGTCCACCTGCTCTATTGGTTTCCCTTTCAGTTGTTTTTCTCTTACATCATCTCGTGCTTGCTTGTAAAGTTGACCCAGACATTGTTGACTCACCCGCTCCTATCCTTCCGCTACCCAAATCCTTTATGGGTTCAGGAGTAGCGTGCTACTTGCCAAAAAAGCACTTCAACGCTAAGACTTGACGGTGGACTCCGCTCGCGGAGTTTGCAGAGATTTCCACACTCCGCATTATGTGGGGCTTGCGGAGTTCCGAAAAACTCTGCATTCGTCAACATGAAGTTGGCGAGCGAGGAAAATCCACCTCCCGGCGAGATGTTTCATCGTTTGCTATCGTCCACATCAAGTTAGCGAGCGTGGAAAATCCACCTCCCGGCGAGATGTTTCATTGTTTGCTATCGTCCACATCAATGATTCAGAAAAGGGGGTGGTGATGAACAGAGTGTCTGAATTAAGCAGACCACTCTTACCCAGTCCAAAGATCAGGGCTTGATCCATCACCGTTTTTTAGCTCACTGCACCATCCCAGCTCAGAACTTGGCTATATGCAAATTAGTCTGACCCTGGCCCAGTGCATCATGGGAACAGGGCAGACCAAACTACCAAGCCAATTCTTATACTGGGAAGGAAACAAGCTACCAGGGACCGGTTTCTGGCATTTCAGCCTTCTTCGGCCCGGCTTGCTTGAATCCTGATGGTGCAATGAGCTAGGGACTCACATCTGAGTATACCCTTCCACGCTTATGGTGGACAAAAATGATTCAGAAAAGGGGGTGGTGATGAACAGAGTGCCTGAATTAAGCAGACCACTCTTACCCAGTCCAAAGATCAGGGCTTGATCCATCACCGTTTTTTAGCTCACTGCACCATCCCAGCTCAGAACTTGGCTATATGCAAATTAGTCTGACCCTGGCCCAGTGCATCATGGAAACAGGGCAGACCAAACTACCAAGCCAATTCTTATACTGGGAAGGAAACAAGCTACCGGGGACCGGTTTCTGGCATTTCAGCCGTCTTCGGCCCGGCTTGCTTGAATCCTGATGGTGCAATGAGCTAGGGACTCACATCTGAGTATACCCTTCCACGCTTATGGTGGACAAAAATGATTCAGAAAAGGGGGTGGTGATGAACAGAGTGTCTGAAATGCCAGAAACCGGTCCCCGGTAGCTTGTCTCCTTTCTGGTGAAGAATTGGCTTGGTAATTTAGTCTGCCCTGTTCCCATGATGCACTGGGCCAGGGACAGACTGATTTGCATATAGCCAGGTTCTGAGCTGGGATGGTGCAGTGAGATAAATAACGGTGATGGATCAAGCCCTGATCTTTGGACTGGGTAAGAGTGTTCTGCTTAATTCAGACACTCTGTTCATCACCACCCCCTTTTCTGAATCATCGTCCACATCAAGTTAGCGAGCGTGGAAAATTAACTTCTCAGCGACATTTCTCAATGCAGGCGGTCAGATTTCTCATTGCAAGTGGTCGCGTATGATCGCCTCATGTTTAGAAAGCTGCTGCTCTAGTAAAAATCTACTCGAGCGGCAGAAAGGAAGCAGCGCCCGCTTGCGCTGTGCATGGTGCCATTCGCAATGATTGCACAGTGCAGACAAGCACCTGGCCCTAAAAATCACTGCGAATGGCATTTATCCATCACACTCTACCGCTTGCGGAGCTCCGCGTAGCGCAGCAGAGTTTTTTTTCCATCAGGGGTAACAAAACCTATATAAATGCAAACCTTTTTCCCTCCACTATCCTTCTGAATCCAAATAACTGACTAACCAATCCACCACTCAAATCACTTTCATATTTCACTATACTAATTCAGCACTAATCCTTTATGGGTTCTGGAGTAGCGAGCCTCTCGGCAAAAAAGCACATCAACACCCCATCAGGGGTAACGAGCTATATAAATGCAAACCTTTCCCCTCTTCTATCCCTCCGCTATTCTTCTCAATCCAATTAACTTACTCTCATATCCACCACTCAAATTACTTTCATATTTCTCTATACTAATTCAACACTAATCCTTTATAGGTTCTGGTGTATCGTGCGACTTGCCGAAAAAAGCACTTCGACCCCTCGTCAGGGGTTGTAAGCGCTATATATACATGCGATTACAATACAATACAGTACAATCTGTGGAGGCTGGTAATACAATCTTCCCATACCTTGATAACCGGGTACTGAAGGCGCGCTTGCCTCAAGGCAGTTTGTAAGCCACCTCCCGAAAATGGCGGACTTGTTGACATTGTTGGGTTTTTCCATCACCTTGCCAAAGTCACACCCGACTTCTTCACAACAGCTCCCTTTCATTGGAACCATCATGGATACGGTGCTCTTCCGAGCTTTCTCTCCACCTCAACGAATCCAGGACATTCAGGTTATGATCCTGATGTTTCAAACCTCGTCCTGGGTCTCAGTGAGAGCGTCTCTGAGGCTTCGTAGCCTCTTGTCCTTCTGTACGTCTGTATCCTACTCATAAACCATGCCAGGTGGCACATGTGACTCTGTATTGGGATCTGAACTCTCAGTGGGCTCAGCACCTAGGAGATCTGTCAGTCTATCCAGGTATCAAAGGAGACTGTGACAGACCTGCAGTGGTCGCAGCGCGACTACATTTGGACCAGCAGCAACCCTCCTCTTCCTACTCAACCCAGAACTGACAGTGTTGACACATGCATCGCTGCTGGTTTGCGGAGATCATCTGGAAGATGTGAAGATCAGAGGACTCTGGTCTCCAGACGAAACTCTCCTTCACATCTACCTTCTGGAGTTGCGAATGATTCTCTTGGCACTGAAAGCCATCAAAGGGGACTGAAGACAGGTTTTCATGAACAGAACGATCGCCAGGGGCTGTTGCAACACACAAGGCGGATTGGATTGTGGGTCCTTTGCCAGGAAGCTCTACATTACTGGAAGTGGCTTAACGTTCTGGGTATTTCCCTGATTGCCCAGCACCTGGCAGGATATGTAAATACTAGAGCAGAAAAACTCAGCCGCTGTTGCCTAGTGGACCACAAATGGCAGTTAGAGATGGCACTGAGCATCGTTCAGCAGTGGGCTCAATCTATTCACCACTGCAGAGAACTTGCTGTATCAACACTATTGAACATTGGAGTTCCCAAGGCAGCTCTTCTTCAGAGATGCCTTCCTATTCAACGGAGGCTCGGGATCCTGTGTGCATTTCGCACTCGCCTCTCCTAAGCAGAATGCAGAAAATGATCAAGAAAGACGGGGCTAAGTCATTCTGGTGGCTCTTGCCTGGGCAGAGAGAGTGCGGTACCTAGAACTTCCAGTCATGATTTGTTGTCCTCCAATCAAGCTGCCCCTTCGGGAAGACCACCTCGCATAGCACTAGGGCCTGGTACTACATCTGAGTATGCACAACTTGCATTTCCATGCGTTGAGATTGAGCAGCAGCAGTTGGTGGCTTTTGCTCTCCTTCCAGAGGTAGTTGGTGGCATCTTGGCAGCCAAGCGGTTTACCATAGTTTTAGATTTATCTGTGACCATGTGGAAAGCTTAAATTAAGTGTTGGCAGGAAATATTTGAATATGTTGCTTTACTTACGGATTAAGATATTGGCCATCGGTTACAGAGTAAGATACATTAACTGTTTGGTAATGGATGAGGCTACTGATCCAATGAAAAACAGCTTTTTGTCACTAGTAACTTTAGTTTGGTTTGACAGTCCTGCACAACATTTTAAAAAAATAGCCTGCATGCAGCTAGGACCGCAATGTATACTGCTTCATGTACATTTGTTTTTGTGTTTCCCATTCAAAGTTAAATAAGAATATTTGTTCGTCTCGCCAGTGAAAAACTCTAGATGGAAATACGCCACAATTTGTGTGAAAATAACCCAAGTTGAAATCCATTTTTGGTTTAATTTAATCCTGTCCAGTTCTTTGAAACGAGCACAAAACGTTTAAGAACCTACTGGCATTTTGTGAACACGTTACAAAATGTATATTTGCCGGAAGTGTGAGGAAGCAAAGGTCTGGCACTACATTTCCAGGTTTGCTTGCCTAAGGCCAGAGGGCTGGAAAATGCACCCCATCTGAATAAAGAAATAAACTCACCTGAACCTGCTTGTGGTGTGAAAACCGTGCATCTCATTCTAATAAAAGAATACTGGGGCCATCCGATCCTTGGTGGCATCAGGCGAGAGTTGGCAAGGGGGTGAAGGGTAAGGACAAGCAGAAAAGCTTTGGAAATTCCTTTTATCCCCAAACAAAAACATTTAACATAATATATTAAGATTTGTGAACCTTATCCCGGTTTGCCAACTGGTTTTCCTGGTTTACAAAGTGAAGTTCTTGATTATACCTGAAAAAAGGGAACAAAGTTAAGAAAAATAGATGTAATGCCTGCATCCACACTCCAGCGGACAGAGCACAGTGGTGTACCAGCAGGCTCTTCGGGCAGAAGGAGTGAGTGCTGGAGCTCAAGCATGAGATAATGTACATGGGCAATTAGTAGCGAACTATGGAGACAGGCGGGCAGAAAACAGCGTGTGAGGAAAGACCATGCCCTACACCATGGTTCTTTTGGGCCTTGTGCACTGGCAGCAGGACAGATTGCAGAAAGTAGCCACAAGGCCAGTCCCTGAACCCTACATCTCGCTTGGCAAAAGGGCATGGGTTCATGCTGTGCTCACCAGGTGTTTGGAGCAGAAATACTTTGCACAGGGTACAGCTCAGTACATGCTGTGCACACCATTATAAGTGGAGCGTACATGGGCAAAAAGGACAGACATCTGGTCAAATTCAATAACATTCTAATAGTGTATCATTACAAAACCGAAAATATCACTGAAAAATATTTTAACAAGTGTTACGGTTGTGTACCAAGATTAATAACTAGCTCTATAAAACAGTCCCTTAAAATGAAGTATTTTGAATGGGTGTTGTAATATAAAACCTAAAACCTTTAAAAAATTCTACAGTTGTCTTTAGCTATGCCATGTTAGTTTCCTGCGTCCTCTCTTGCTTTGATGTTGCAGTGGATTTTACACTACAGGATGATGATTAGCTACTGCAGCTTCACTCGGAATTGATATATTTGACATAATAAAAAACATAGAGAAACCAAGTATTTTACATTAAATGCTTGTTAAACATGCTTGTCGCTCCCTTTACGGCTTGTTTGCCATGTGTTTTTTCTACAGTGGCATTGGATTTGCAATAGAGTAGAATTTTTGTAATATTTTTTCTCACCGTGTATGTACATATATGTTAAGGTCAATATAGTCTGAACCTCGTTTCAAAGCCACATCGTGCTGTAAAATGTTTGGTGTTACCCCAGAATTATGGAGGCAAAGTCTTGGATGACATATTGCTTGTTGAGACAGTCTTCAATTCTGTGTTGAAGAGTATGGGAGCTAGCTGGATCTGAGTTAAGAAGAACATTCAGATCCAAAATGTTTAGTAAAAGAAGGCATGCCATCTGGTTTCTCGGGGGTCTGTTTGCTGCCATACGTGTTAGGAGAGCTATATCTTGTTTGCCAAACACGTGGATTGCTTGTGTTTATTGTTGGGAAATGAAACATACAGTTTTATTTCGAAGACAGGTAGAGGGAACAGTAGAAATATTTTGTCAATTATTTTACATTGGATGTCCTGATGGCATATCCTGTTCACTGACAAAGATTCTAAAAATATTGCTTTTTCTACAGTGAAATACAAAATTAATGCATAAACTAAACACAATTGAATTTAAAGGAAAGTGAAAAAATAATTGTCAATCAGACGTGAAAAAATATCAAAGTCTAGTAAAACAATTTATCCTTTGCTTGTGACCATTGATATTTTCTATAACTTATCTGTTAAAAGAAAAATAGGAAAAGCCAGGATACTGTTGCTTTTAGTCTCTACTTCCCATTGTTTTTCTTTTGGTGATGGAAAGAGTTCATGTACCATTTCATATTTTGATGGAAGTTTTGATAGACGAGGATGTACATGCAAGAGTTACTGTATCTCAGAGAACCATTCCCCGCATGAAGGTAGAAGCTTGCGTAATGTAATGGTTGTATGCAATAATACAAAAGACTTTATCATTTAAATGTGTATCCACTGCGTTTTCAAACTAATGTTTGTAAAAATGAAACATTCAAAACAGAAAAAGCAACAAAGATAATTATTTAAAAAAAAAACTACAAAAGGTTTCAGAATTTGTTTACTAACATTAAAAACACAAACCTCTCTAGTTTCATCAAGACTAATATGTTTGTGTCTGTATTAGGATTTTGTGCTTAGTTTTTGTGCTTCATTTCCTTAAGGTGTCTTTGTTTTCTCATGATGTAGATGATGAAGACCTTGAAGAAGATGGACTCATAGACCCAGGACACGAGTATGTTTTACCATTTGGGACATCAGTTTCTGGGGGAGCTATGAGTAGAAAGAAGATCAGAGCCGCAGAGCACATTAAGCAAGAGATAGAAAGTGAGGAGGAAAGAGTTGAAAGAATGGACAGTTATGCTGATGGAGCTACAGATTTGAACACTAGTGGACGATTAAAAAGGAAACCTCCAACTGAGCTAGAGGAGAGGCCCCAAGCTCCTAAGTACTCTTGTATGAGCCTTTATGAGGAGAACCTTATTTTGAAGAAGTTGGAATCCTGCCCCAATGCATTAGCCATTTCCTCAGAAGGAAGGAGACTAAGAAGAAAGTTGAAAGTCAGGCAAGCCAAGAGGGAGAGGGGACTACCACTTTTTGATTTAGATCAAACTGTGAATGCTGCTCTTACATTAGGTGGAGGAGTTTACGAAGCAAAAGAAGGCATGATTGGAAGGTTCCCAGTAGGAAAACCATCATACCGAACAACAAGCCAAGACTGTCGAATTTTAGACAGATACCAGGCAAGTGATTTTTCTTTGTAACATAACATGTTTGCCAAATTACTTATTCCTTTGTTCTTTCCTGTGAATAGTGGTATAAATTAGTAAAAGCTTAAAAGCAATGTGGGTGAAATCTGGTTTGTTAAAGGTCTGATTTAGGTGTGATGGGTAAAAAAGAACTTGATGGAAATGTTGAAAATAAAAACTTTAATCCGCGTTGCATACTGTAGGAGGCATTTCCAATCAGGTTTTTCTGAGTCTGTGCCACTACATACCTATTTCGCTTAGGGTTGCTCAGCAGCAAAAAGATGTGATTGAAATATTAGAGTTAACCCCTTTACTGTATTAGGAATGCCTGTTTAACTGGTGAGACTTAAACTACACCTGTAATATGTGAGTGCTGCTTGTGGACTCGAGCATTTTGCAAAATAAACAAGTCTAGATCAATATCTAGAAGTTAATTAAGAGAAAAATGTTTCTGTGGAAATGCATTTTACCTACTATCAGATGTCATCAGTTATCGTATTTGAGGTGTCATCAGTGATGTCATGTAAGGTAATGAACAACAGATGGCGTAAGGTACATTATGTGCTGCTAACCATACCTGGAGTATTTTAATGATTTTTAGGTCTTTCCTATTACCTATATATGTCAGCTTACTCTGTAAGCGACTTTCGGAGTTATCCTAATAAAGAACCTTTGAGGAAATTGTTTTATTATATGGTGTGGTTGTCAGACCTCACCGTATAATAAACGCACTATTTTTCCTGGGTCCAGTCAGATTCATTTGAAAAAACGTTAGCTCAACCCTGGGTAGCTGTGCCTCTGAGTAATTAGGCTTTATAAAAGGAACACGTATAAATCATTAAGCAGTAACAAAACTGTAAAATAAGAAAGAAACAGGACACATAAAAAAATAACACCAATTGATAGAAATAGGTTGTATTTTTATCTTCAATTAGACACCTGAGTGACAAAAATCCGCCTGAGGGTTCCAGAAATGTACATTTTTTAGATGAACAATACATCACTGCTTTTTCATACAACAGACTAAATAATTTTAAAGGACAGCTCTTGCAGTCAAACTTTGGAAAGCTTTTTTAAAGTTGTAAACTCCTACTGTGGCCTGCTTTGGGCAACCAACTCCAGGAAGGAGTGAGTCATAGTGGCCAATGAGGCTTAGTAGGTCAGTTGAGGTTATGTGTGAGCATATGTTCCTTCCTTTTAGATAAATGATTTATTCAGCCAGGGTAAATCCTTATTGTCTAACTGCTGTTATTTCATATTTGTTTCTTTTTATTTCTTGATTAATCCATACACTCTTGTTTTTGATTGTAAAATGATTTATTGAACAGAACAAGGACAAGAACAGCCGACACGTGTTTCACCCTATGTGGCGAATAATGCCAGGCCTTTCTCAAGGCTGTAACAGAATAAAAATACAATGTGAAAGTGCAATCAGTACTGTAGAGAACAGTAAAGAATGGCCCCAAAAGTGAAAAAGAGTGCAGAAAAGTCAAGTGAACTAAGGGGAAAATGTTTTTTTTTAAATTTAGAATGTAATTTTCATTAAGGCAGTAAAACTAAGAAAACATTCGAAAAGGTTTGGAGGGAAGTAGAGAAGGGATCCTGCTTAAAAAGTCATAGTAATTGTGAGACCAGTGTAGAAGGCCCTTTACCCAGAAATAAGTTTGAAAGCTGATTGCCTACAATATTTACACATATGTAGTACTTCTATATATTCATTACATTTTTACATTATGGTAAAGCTATTTTAGGTTATTTAGAAGAGATACATTGATCCGTGTGAAAAAATTCTACTATTGGTTAAGCAGAATCAACCAGAAGTATGCATGCCAAAAGGAGAACAGGTTTGAAGGCCAAGATAGTCGTATTTACTACCTAAAAGAGTTTTTTTCAATAATCTTTTGCTCCGATTGCTACAGTAAGCATTTCAAATACAGAGGATAAGCATCCAATTCTGTGGAAGATAAATGCATGTTTTGAAAAAATCTCCACAGACTCTTTCAACTGTGTCATAATACAATTTATCAATATACAATATTTCAAAATGCATTAAAACATTTTACAATGAGTGAGTGATATTTTCTCCAAATTCCAACTTGTGTAAGTATCCAGGAAGAAATGCAGCAGGCGAACAGGATTGCCATAGATAAAAAAAATTGTGTACATATCTAAAGGAGAGATCAGGTCTAGTGATAAGCTGATTTAATTCCTATTGACTAGTATAATCTGGCGTTTAGCATAAGTTTTGATCGTGTGTGACGTTTTTCGACATCAACACACAGCAGAAAATGCTTCATATAAGCGTACTGGTTGTTTAGAAAAGGGCTATTGCATAATGTGATAATTGTGATTCTAGATGATAGATCAGACGTCCTAAATCAGATAAATTGTGAGCATGAGTATATTGCAGCAATAGGTCTTTGAAAATTGCTGGATTCAAAAAGTCTTGAAACCACCATTATCGCTACACACCGCCTGTGTCCCGTTCTTTTTGGCCTGACCCTCCCGGGCCTACGCTTAAAAAGTGAAACTTAAACGTTTTCATTTTTTCCTTTTTAACTCATCCCATTGTCCTTTAAGGAAAACAGGGTGCATTTATAAAAGAAATATTGCTTTATTTAAAAGCAATCACAGACATTGTGGTATGCTGACCCCAGCAGCCCATCATCCCTGTGATGGCTATGATTCCTAATGGGTCGCAAATTGCAACCTACCTCTTTAGTATCCATGAGGTTGGTCTGTTTGTGTCCCGTTAGGAATCGCTAATGAAACTCAATAGTTTAATACATTAGGAATACTGATTTCTGAAATGCAATTCGGAGAAAATCGTAATCTGAAAGAAACAGGTTAGTATTAGATTCCTTACCTTAGAATATCCCCAGGCGTCAGACTGGATCCGGAAATTTTTGCGTAGCAGGACCCTTGCGCGTCGGTAGGCGTCGTATGCGGCTCCGCGTCCGTCGTCGGCGCCGTGATGACGTCGTCGGAGTACTTGGACGCCGCCTCCGCGTGTTGACATCAGTTCTTCTTTTTTCCGCACCAGCAGCGCAGATCCGGAAAAAGTGGTACCTTAGTCACTTTTTGACTAACTTTTTTGAGATCTTTTTGATCATTTCTTCGAGTCTTCGACTCCGATCGGTGCCGATAGAGATGCCAGGTTTTAAGCCTTGTGGCGACTGCATCCGACTGATGTCGGTCACCGACCCTCACGTCGGTGCCTCCACTGTCTCGGCGTCGATCATGACGAGAAGACCTGCTCCGACTGTGGGGCCTTAACCTCGAAGGCTAGGCGGGAGCGGTCCCGCAAGCGGCTCGAGCTCCGGCAGTCGGCCCCGCGCCGTGAGAGGTCCCGGTCCGGACTGAGGTCGAGGGACTGTTCGCGGGGGCAGAGCCATCATAGCTCCGGGAGTCGACATCACTCCTCCGGGTCGAAGTCGTCGTCAGGTAAGCACAAGAAGTCGAAGAGACGTCATCGCTCTTCCGACTCCCCCCCGACGCTCGCGCGATGCGGCCAGGGGTTCGGGTGACACCGCCCACGCGGCTCCATCTGAGTCGCGGGCGTCGCGACCTGCCACATACCCTCCGGTCCCCGGGCAGCAAGCGACGCCGGAGAAGATTGAGCGCTTCCTCGTGGCATGAGGTCCCTCACTCCTCCGGCGGGTTCCGCGGCGCCTTCGGGCCCAGAGGACCCGTCTGGGGGCCCTAGCGGGTCGGGTGCTTCGGCCCGACGCCGGCGGGTGCTTCGGACCCCCCAGCGCCGCAGGGCCCCACTGGATCTGCTTCTGGATCCGGATCGTGGCCGGTCGACCTGACGACCTCACCGGCTCCACAGGTGTCACCTCCGGCGCCGTCCTCGGGCGCCGCCGTCCCCAATACCTCCCTCGACCCGGTTCCGGCGTCGGAGCGGCGCCGCTGGGCGCCGCTCTCGACGCCGCTTGGGGAGTTCTATTTCAATAAACTGGCCCCGTCCTTTGACAACCCTGATTATCAGGAGATGGGTGATGAGGAGTATTGGGATGGGTCTGAGGACCCTCTGACACGTGAGTGTCAGTCCCAGGAGGACTGGACAGGTGGACTTGGGGATGCCAGTGGTCTGGACACTTCGCCAGACACTGGTTTTGTCTCACCTCCTACCGTGGCTTCGGAGGAGGGGGCAACCTTCAGTGTGGTGTTGACGCGGGCAGCCAAGGCCTTGGGCCTTGAGCTCCCCGTCGCGGCCGTGAGGACTAACCTCCTCACTGAGGTCCTTAAACCTCAGTCAAGCTCAACTGAGCCTCTGCTGCCATTTAATGAGGCCTTGACTGACGTTCTTTTGGGCACTTGGTCCAGGAACGTGACTGCGCCTCTGGCAGTGGCTGGAACATCAGGGTGTGACCCTAGTGGTTCAACACCTGGCAGGTTCTCTGAACGCCAGGGCGGACGAACTCAGCCACCCGTGCATGATGGATCACGAATGGCGTCTGAACTCGGACGTGGCGCAAGACCTCTTTCAGCAGTGGGGAGAGCCTTGGTTAGATCTATTCGCCACCGAAGAGAAAGCGCAATGTCATCAGTTCTGCGCGTTGGAATTTCCAAGGCGGCACTCGCTCGGAGACGCTTTTCGTCACGAGTGGAGTTGCGGTCTGTTGTACGCCTTTCCGCCTATACCACTTCTGCCCAGAGTGCTGAAGAAGATCAAACGCGACCGGGCCCAAGTCATCCTTGTGGCTCCGGACTGGGCACAAAGGTACTGGTATCCCGAGCTACTCAGTATGTCAGTCGATCCCCCGGTTTGTCTGCCTCTTCAGGAGGACCTTCTGTCGCAGCAGCAGGGGACGGTCCTCCACCGAACCTGTCCAGTCTCCACCTCCATGCTTGGAGATTGAGCTGCGATAGTTGAGGCCATTTGACTTGCCTCCTGAAGTTTGTGATATCATTCTGGCAGCCAGGCGTCCCTCCACTAAGTCTGTATACGCCTGCAGGTGGAACAGATATGTGGCATGGTGCACAGCAAAGGCTGTAGATCCACTCTCTGCCCCTCTGTCTGAGGTTCTTCTCTTCCTTCTTTCTCTTGCCCGGCAGGGCTCTGCTCTGGGCACTATCAAGGGCTACCTTTCTACACTTTCGGCCTTTCTGAGGCTGCCTGATCAACCATCTTTGTTCAAGTCCCCTATTGTAAATCGCTTTCCGAAAGGCATCACCCACACGTTTCCACCTGTTCCCTTCGTGATGCCTCAGTGGGACTTGAACCTGGTTCTTACTTATCTGATGTGCGCTCCCTTTGAGCCACTTCACAACTGTCCTATCCGCCTTCTTACTTTGAAGACTGCTTTCATGGTTGCCATCACCTCTGCCAGGAGAGTGAGTGAGCTCCAGGCTCTTTCCTCTAAACCTCCTTTCCTTTCTGTCCATCCGGACAAGGTTGTGTTGCGGACAAGACCCTCTTTCCTGCCCAAGGTTGTCACGGCCTTCCACATCGGGCAGTCTATCACCTTGCCCACCTTCTTTCCGCCTCTGCATCCCTCAAAGGAGGAAGAGCGGCTCCACCGTCAGGACCCAAACCGTGCTCTCTCATTCTATTTGGATCGCACACGCCAGTTCCGGGTGGATGACCAACTCTTTGTTGGTCACGTGGGCGCTAAGAAGGGACGGGCGGTACACAAGCGGACCATCTCTCGGTGGGTCGTCTTGTGTATCAAGGCTTGTTACTCCTTGGCAAGGAAGGAGCCTCCTGTTGGGCTGAGGGCCCATTCCACTCGGGCCACGGCGGCTACCACTGCCCTGGGTCGGGGAGTCCCCTTGCCGGACATTTGTCAGGCAGCTACATGGGCCTCGCTGCACACGTTCGCAAGACACTACTGCCTGGACAGCCAAGTCCAGAAGGATGGCTTCTTTGGCCGTTCCGTCCTCCAGGACTTTCTGGTGTGATTATTGGTTCGCAGACCCACCACCGGGGTTGGTATTGCTGGGGTATCTATTCTAATGTAAGGAATCTAATACTAACCTGTTTCTTTCAGATGAACAAGTTACTTACCTTCGGTAACGATATATCTGTAAGAAACAGTAGTTAGTATTAGATTCCTTACCGCCCCACCCATCCTCCCCGTTCTGCGAACCGATATCTAGGGTTAAGGTCATCCCCTTTCAGGGCCCTAGTTTCAATGGCACCAGTGTTGGTATTTGACATGGCTCTGTGTTTTTGGCGCGAAAAAGCTGTGTCTTAAGAATTGACGTCAGCATGCGGAGGCGGCGTCTAAGTACTCCGACGACGTCATCACGGCGCCACGACGCCGACGACGGACGCGGAGCCGCAGACGACGCCTACCGACGCGCAAGGGTACTGCTACGCAAAAAATTCCAGATCCAGTCTGACGCCCAGGGATATTCTAAGGTAAGGAATCTAATACTAACTACTGTTTCTTACAGATATATCGTTACCGAAGGTAAGTAACTTGTTCATTAGGAAATCGGTATTCCTAATGTTACCACATCTGGGATCATATCCGGTTTCTTCTCGTAAATCCCGATAATTACTGATCTAAAATATAGGGCCATATGTATCATCATCACCATTTGCGATTTCTAAATAGCAATTTTTAAGGAATCGCTATTTAGAAATCGCAAAATGGTATGTATGTAGAAAATCGCAATTTTTTTGCGATTTCCAATTATTCCTTATTTGCGAATTCGCAATTTGCGAATTCGCAAATAAGGAATAATTTCCCATTCATTTCTATGGGCCAGGAGGCCCATTGAAATGACTGTGAAATTATTCTCAATTTGCGTATTCGCTATTTGCTAATTGCAATTTGAGAATTATTTCAAGGGTGCAGGGGTGTCTCAAGGACACCCTGCTGCACCCCTGAAAATTACATGTGTGTGCATAAGGCGCACATACATGCCCAATGGGCATGTATGTGCGTCATATGCCACCCTCACAAATGCACAATTGTGCATAATCACAAGAAATCGCAAATTACCACCAACTACAAGTTTGTGGTAATTTGCGATTTCTAAACCTAAATTCGCAATTTTGAAAAGCTTCATACATAGCATTTAAGGAATCGCAAATTTGCGATTCCTTAAATGCTGAAGCAAAATAAGAAATCGCAATTTTTAGCGATTCCTTATTTTTCTAATTTTTCATACATTTCAAAATCGGAAATTAGGCCGTTTGTGATTCGCTAAGGCCGAAATTCTGTGAATTTCGGCCTTAACGAATCGCAAAAGGCTTGATACATATGGCCCCGAGTGTCTTTTGCAACAATTGTGAATTATTTGGGGTGCTGCATTTCGGCTGTAATTCAAAGAGAATCCTTGGCCTCTACCCACAGCAATATCGGTTCATCTTTGAGTTTGGTTCGTTCGTTAGTGATCCTATATATAAGCAGTAGGTTCTGCTCAGTTGCCTCCAGCAAGGGACTAGCTCTACAACAACTAGTACATAAAATTAAAGCTGAAATTTAAGTTTTAAAGACTAAGGTGAATTACTATTTGGGAAGATGTTACTGTTTTGTGTGTCATGTTTTTCTTTTTCAATATTTACAGGCTGTATTGCCAGCAATGAAGGGATATCAGCGCCTGACCTCTAAATTTTTACATCGCTTGGTCGGGACGGAAAACATGGCATCAGAGCACAGTATTGTCAGCCCTTACACTTCACGAGTTTTGAAGCCTTATATCAGGTAGACATTGTTTTGTTTACTCTTTCCCAAACGGTTAACCCTTAGTACATTGTTTTTTAAAGGAAACTTGCAAAAGTGCAGCTACTTTCCCGCTAGCAGACCTAGAACGCAGTGTTAAGATATTTTCAATTGTTCACTGCCTCTTAAAATAAACTGATAATATGTTTATCACAACCCCATTTTGTAGAAATGACTTAAAAAACTTTCAGTGATGAAAGAACACTTACAGGTCAAGTACAAACCCCACAAGACACTGCAACAGGTAACACAGAGGGATAATAACGAGTAAAAGATAAGGGATTTTATCTCTTTCCTGAAAAGAGTAAACAAATTTACATAAAAAGAAAAGGAAGGGTTTCAATGGCTCTGGGTTGTATAGAGAGGGAACTGCCACAAGCCTGCTATCTTATGAAATGAGGTGTGACAATGTCCTCTCCTAAATAAGTCCTTGCTTGGAAAGGATCGTCCCTTGTTCCAGAATAGACTGAAATTGTATAGCTGCTGCTTTCATATATATCTGTTATACAGCTTTCCCTGACTTTGTCACTAGTGTTTTTATATTTGTGCACCTGTTCGCGGTTTGCGCAGGGCTAATCTTTTCATGCACGGTTCCTGCTGAGTACTTAACGAAAATAATAGAAGGGAGAATGCGAAGAGGCATTTCGGCAGGCCCACACTAAAGAGGGAGTTATTTTTATTGGCTACATGCTCTATTCTTTCAAAGTCTTAAATATAATTTGGTACATTAACTGCAATTTGAATTCACTTAGATCACTATCTTATTTTGACTCCACACCACACTTGCAATTTTGGGTTTTATCATAATCAGACAGTAATTTCTTTAATTTTCCCTATTCCGAATATTTTATGTTCCCTACTTCTCAGTGTTAATAGTAATGTGAGCAAAAGAATAAAATCTAGGCAAGTAGAACGCAGAATCGAAATTTGCCTAACTTACGTAACGGTAAGTTTCAATTCTATTAAGGACACGGAGGCGAGGATTATGCTATATCTTCCTTCGCTTTATTAACATAAAGACTCCACAGCAGCTTAGGAAAAGATATAATAAGAACAAAAAATGCTTTAAACATAAAGCATTGACGTAATGTTCAACAAATCAACAACAACTCCCAAGAGTCTCTTTGCATAACAATAGTCCATAGTCCTTCTACTCTGTCCATCATCACTATATAACCGGACTTCTCATCATCTTCCTCCTCTTTCTTCGCGCAGATCACGCTTGAGCCTCATTGGTCCTGTTTAGCACCGTCGTTGCCTGTCGAAAAAGGAACAGCATCAGCGAGGTGGTCAGGAATGCGACAACAAGGCGAGGAGCATTCAGTGATTAATACAGTACCGACAACGTAAAGGAAAACGCTTTACTTACTGCCATACGGGTGGGTAGAGACACCACTGTAGCTTGGGTGGGATAATCCTCGCCTCCGTGTCCTTAATAGAATTGAAACTTACCGTTACGTAAGTTAGGCAAATTTCGATTCTATGTCAGGACCGGAGGCTTCAGATTATGCTAGTTTAAAGCTTAATTACCACCAACTGGGCCAAATCCACCACCGGCTTAATATAAAACCTCTTGAAGGTGGAATCCGAGGACCAATCCGCCGCTCGCATTAGGTCCTCCAGACGAGCACCCACCGAGAATGCCTTAGAGGCCATGGCACCCCTGGCGGAGTGTGCTCCAAAGAGAGAAGTATTGATGCCCGCTTCTTGCATGACCCACCGCACCCACCGAGCAATAGTGGGGGAGGAGACAGCTTTGTGTGGCTTCCGCAGGGCAATCAACAACTGACGTTCGCCCGGAGGGCGCAGATCCAAGGTCAGGTCCTCATATGCTTTGAGGCATTGCACGACACACAACTTAGGAGTGTCAAGAAAAGCTGGATATGAAATAGAACGCGACGACGTTTTCGTGCGTCGGCCTACTGTAAAAGTAACCCCATCCGGGGAAAAGATGCGAGCAGAGACATCCAGCGCGCGCACGTCAGAGACGCGTCTACAAGAAACCAGACATAACAACATGGCTAACTTCGCCGACAGCTCTTTAAGAGACAGATAGGAATTGGCCGGCCACGACAGGAACAAATTCAGAACCAAATTGACGTCCCAAAGGACGGAGTACCTGGGTTCCGGAGGCAGCGCGAGGCGGATAGCCCGCAGAAGCCTGCACACAAAAGGATGTTCCCCTACTGGATGGCCATCGATGTTGTCATGGCCAGCCGAAATCGCCGATCGAATAGCATTGATCGTCCTATACGCTAGGCCCTTGTCGGCCAAATGTGCCAGGAAATTCAGCACTGGAACGAGGCCTGCGACCAAGGGATCCAGATCCCTTCGTAAACACCAACGCATCCACTTAAGCCAAGCGGATCTGTAACGCTTCGCCGTACTATCGGCCCATGCTTTGGAGAGCAAGTGCTCAGCCGACCCCGAAAGGCCCGGGAGCGACCAGCGTCTCCTGAGAGCCTCCACGCCACGAGGCGGAGAGAGTTCTGCATGACGAGGGGATGCGGTTCCTGATCCGGATTTGTCAGGAGCAAAGGAAACAGGGGGAGTAGGATTGGAAAATCCCAAGAAAGTTCCAGAAGAACCGGAAACCACACTTGAGACCTCCAGAGTGGTGTAATCAACACCAGCTCCGCTCCCTGGCGGCGTATTTGGGGCCCGTTCGCATTATCATGGAGAACGGGGGAAACGCGAACGGTTGTTCCCGACTCCAATCCTGCAAGAACGCGTCCGTGGCCTCCGCTAGAGGGTCCGGCCTCCAGCTGAAGAAACGCGGCAGCTGGTGGTCGAGACGGGACGCAAAGAGGTCCACCGAGAAGGGACCCCAGAGGGTGTGCAGCCACCGGAAAACCTCCGGATCCAGCTTCCACTGGCTGGCGTCCCAGAGATGTCTGGAATGCCAATCCGCCACTTGATTGCACTGACCCGGCAGATACTCCGCCTTCACCGCAATGTGACGGGACAGGCAATAATCCCAGAAGTCCTTCGCCAAGTCCGCCAAGGCGCGGGACCGAGGACCTCCTAGATGGTTCACATAACTGACCGCTGAAATATTGTCCATCCGTAACAGGACACAAGCTTTGACCGAATCTTTGGTCCAACAACGAACCGCGAAGGAGCCCGCAAGGAGCTCCAAACAATTGATATGCAATTGTTGTTCTTCTGAAGACCAGGCGCCTCCGGTGGAAAAATCCCCGCATCTGGCGCCCCAGCCGGACCTGCTGGCGTCGGACTCTATGATCAGGTCCGGAGCCGAACCGAAGATCGCCCGACCATTCCACGCCTCCATGTGAGACAGCCACCATGACATTTCCTCCTTCACTTCGTCCGTGAGGGGAACCCACTGGTCGTAACTCATCCCACGGCGCAGATGCTGCGCCTTCAGGCGCTGGAGAGCCCTGTAGTGCAGCGGGCCCGGGAAAATCGCCTTGATGGAGGACGAGAGAAGACCCACCACCTTGGCGATATGTCGCAGGGACGTGCGATCTCTCGCGATCGTCTGCCGAAGCAGGTGTCGTATCTTTGCGACCTTCCGACCCGGCAGGGTCAAGACCGCCTGTACCGAGTCCACCACGAAACCTAAAAAGGTGATCTGCTGAGTGGGAACCAAACCCGACTTGGAGCCGTTGATCACGAACCCCAGTCTCTGGAGCAGGCTGACAGCTTGACGCAGCTGGCCCGCCAGCACCTCTGGGCACTGCCCCATGAGGAGGATATCGTCCAAGTACACTAGCATACGGACCCCTTGACTTCTGAGAAACTCCACTACCGGGTGGAGGACTTTCGTGAAGCACCACGGGGCCGAAGAAAGACCGAACGGCAGAGCGGTGAATTCGAACACCCTGTCGTCCCACAGGAATTGTAGGAAACGACGATGAGGGGGGTGGATGGGGACGACCAGGTAGGCGTCCTTGAGATCTAGTCTCACCATCCAATCCCGAGGGAGGAGCACGTCTCGAAGGAGGTGGATACCCTCCATCTTGAAGTGCCGGTAGACCAACCACCCATTGAACTCTTTGAGATTGATCACAGGTCTTTTGCCCCCATCCGTCTTGTCCACTAAAAAGACGTTGCTGAGGAACCCATGCGGGTGGCGCGTTGATAGACGGATGGCTCCCTTGCGCAGCAAGTCCGAGATCTCCCCGTCTATCAATCGCGCGTCTGACTCTGAAAAACACATCGGGCGCGGGGGCCTCGCTTGAGTGGGTTGGTCGCAAAACTCGATATGGAAACCTCGTACAGTTTGCAAAACCCAAGCGTCGGCAGTGAGCAATTCCCACTCCTCGTAAAAGCTTGCCAGCCGCCCCCCAATTGGAACCTGGTCCAAACAAAGTACACTTACCGGGGCATTGCCTTGTCCGGAGTTCTTCTTGAACCCTCTGCCACCGAAGCGCTGTCCCCTGGTGGGGTAGAAGTTTGTATAGTTGGCAGAGGTCTGGTATTGACCTCTTCCGGAGCCTTGTCCTCTGTTGTTGGTCTGCTGACCACGGCCGATCGCGCGGCCCCTACCGCGACCGGCCCCTCCAGAGAAACGCTGGTGGAACACTCTCTTGATGCTAGATTGGGCATTATCCAGCGACGTGAACGTATTCACAAACTTGCCCAGCTCCCTGATGAAGGGCTCGCCGAAGAGGCCTCCCTAGGCCACAGCACCCGCCTCCGACGAGGCCAGGTCCCCCAATTTTGGGTCCAGCTTGATTAGGAGCGAACGCCGCCTCTCCGTGGACAGGGCACAGTTGGCGTTGCCCAAGAACACAATCACCCTCTGGGCCCAATTCGAGAGCACCTCCGGTGAAATGGCGGTGCCATTCGCCCTAGCCTCCTCCGCCATGTCGAGGATCTTCGTGGCGGGCCTGACCGCATCCAACAATTTGTCCTGGCAGGCCCGCCAGGACCGGTCAATCCCTTTCCTGGGGTCCTTCATAAATTTCGCTAAGAAGGTGGCCATCTTGGGATCCAATTCCGGGGTCATGGCCACTTTCCCTTCCAAAGTTGGCCGAGGACACTCCCCACGTAGGCAGCCCCTCGCTTCCTTCTCCAGGGGCTTGCGCAGCCTGCCCGCGACAAACTTCGCCACCGTCTCCCCCGGCGCCCAGGCCGCGGAGCGGGGGTGGACTATCTCGTCCGGGTCCAGCATGCCCGACTCATCCCGGGGCATCTCCTTGGCAGAGGGCGCCGGAAGCCAAGATCGGGTTGACTCCCCGTCGTCATCCGAGTCCGGAGAGTCGTAGATTGGGGAGGCGGGGGCCGTAGACACGTCCCCCGACGCACTAGGGTCCACCAAGGGCGCAGGGGGCACCGCTGTCGCCTTAGCCAGGAAGGCGTCTCGAAGACACTCAAAAGCGCCCCTGTCCACACCTTGGGCCTCCGATGACGGCCCCTCCTTACAAGGCCTCTTCGGGGCGGGTTGCAACCCGCCGGACGTCCCCGGGAGTTCGGGGGACGGAGGCACCTGCGCCGCTGCCAGCTTCGCGCACTCCTCCACGATGCGGGCGGAAAGGCGGTCTTCCATGGGGCCTACCACCTCCGTCACGCAGCGGTAGATGGAATTGTCCACCGCCTGGTAGAACTCGTCGTCCTGCAGATAGGGGCAGGGTTCCTCCTCGTATTCCCCTTCCATCTCGGAACCAAGGGCAAATGCGGGGCACCCAAGAGGGCGGCAACCGAGAAAGATCTCGAATGTGGGCAGGCCAAGCGGCTGCGATCACGTTTTGGGCCAACTGACGTGGCAGGTGGGCTGCACCAACCCCCAAGCGCGCGGACCCTCCTCGCCGGGACCGGGTCGTCGCACCCCTCAAGCGCGCTAGGCCACACTTCGGATAAAGAGGTGCACAAAGGACACCCGAAGGTGATTCACGCGGTCTGAGCCGCTATACCGACCCCAACGGGGCGTCAAGAGTAGGAAATACAGACCCGGGTCACCAGGTGTCAGAGGGGTACGCGAGGGCTGGCACCTGCGCAAGCAGACTCCACGGCGCGGCTCCTGGCACTGCGGAGGCGCGCCGAAGAGTCGGCGAGACGACAGGCCGCCCCCTGGCGGTCTATGTACACACCGCACACAAGTGGGAAATAAAGTCGCGTAGGAACGAAGAACGTTCCCGCAACCGGGGACTCTGTAAGGGAATAAACCATGCAATGAGTCCCCCAACGATCGTATACAATACAATCAATCACATTGAAAAAAGGGAAAAATAGGAAAAGCACTTATCTGGCTGCGGGAGCAGCGAAGAAAGAGGAGGAAGATGATGAGAAGTCCGGTTATATAGTGATGATGGACAGAGTAGAAGGACTATGGACTATTGTTATGCAAAGAGACTCTTGGGAGTTGTTGTTGATTTGTTGAACATTACGTCAATGCTTTATGTTTAAAGCATTTTTTGTTCTTATTATATCTTTTCCTAAGCTGCTGTGGAGTCTTTATGTTAATAAAGCGAAGGAAGATATAGCATAATCTGAAGCCTCCGGTCCTGACATAGAATTATTAAACGTCAGATTGCCTGACGACTTAAGCTCTGTCTCATTATTAAATATTTGTTCAGCCTCATTCTGACCTAATGTAATGTTTTTATATGTATATAAGTGTACACAAATAGATAAAGATTGTTTTTATTTATCATTATTTGTAAAGGGCATCTGACACCCTAGGGGTAACCTGTGATACAGGCGACTAGCTTAGGGCCGAGAAACTGTGTCAAAGCATGTCTGCAGATTTTAGTTTTGTGTTGTGTTGGATTTTGCTTATTGTAATTTAATTTCTGCATCGTTTGAACCTCACTGATAGTCATAAAGAGTATTCCCATGAATTTGCAGGGATCCTGAAACCCTTTTTCTTCAAATATTGAAAATCAATATTATGTGGAGGAAACCGCCTCATTGTCCGTAGAATTAAAGTTACTGCCATTGAAGAAAGTGATAGGTCTGCATTTTACTGATGTTTCTCTGGATCATAAAAGGCATCTAATCATTTTAATGTGACCACATTGCAGCATCTGACAACATGGCAACCCTGAATTTAATTGTAAAAAAACGCCAATTGAGCACATATAGTGGAAGAAGAATAAAGTAAATAAGCATTTGCAATGAAATGGGATACCTTCATCTAGTTCTGATGCTTTACCCTACTTCGCTTTGCATTTTGGACCTTATAAGTGTTTAGCCATGCTGCACATTATCCTGGGTGCTGTGCCGGGGGGTTTGGGGTGGGGAGGGGGGCTTGGACTCCAGGAGGCTTGGCAGGTAGAGCGTGGCTGAGAGTGTTCTTGGGGGTGTACGAGGGTCTTACCTACGCTGCTCCCTCTACGGGGGTAGGGTTGCTGCGTGGATTCTGTGGCCGCCTCTTTCCTTGACCCGGAGCACCAATGGGAGCACTGAGAGCATCGATGGAGCACTGAGGAAATGCTGAAACCACAGGCCTGGCGTGCGGCTGAGTCTACGTGTGCGGCTAGGTCTGCACATGTGACCACAAACTACCGAGAGCATTGAACCTAAAGTCAATTGCTGAGCGCAGGCACACCTAGCCAAACACAAGTGAAACAGATCTAATGAAGAAGGTGACTGAAAAGAAGTAGATATGAAATTAAATGTCCTATTTTGGCTAAATTAAACATTAACCTGAAACATAAGAGTGGCTGTAGCGTAGTAGCCAGAGCTGCGACTTTGGAGCTGGGTAGCCAGGTTTGCATCTCCGCGTCAGCTCAACATCCTATGATTCTGGACAAATTACTTAATCTCCTGGTGTGGGAGGGGCGTAACGAAGATGCAGTTAAATACGGGGCTGAAGCTGAGCAGCACCCAGAGTGATTGACTTAATAAAGTGGCGGCTCTAAAGTGGTGCTCACTGAACAAAGGAAACGCGCGGAAGCCATGAGCTGAGCGCAAGTCGAGCAAAAATATAAATAATAGTGCGCCGAAACAAACTTAAACGACCAGAAGTGAAAGCCTACAAGTACTAGGGCCAGTAGCCATGTCCGGTAACAACACACCAAGAGGAAGGTTAAATGTAAGCGATTGACCAGAGAAAAGCAAGGATTTTTAAAGGCCACACAAAGGAGTCAATGAAAAGCGGTGGGCATGCCAAAAGCTCATGCAGCAGATACAGCAGGTCTGGAACAAGACAGCGTGGAAGGAAAATGCACTCTTACTTTAAAGAGCCAGCAGCGTCCCTTCCCAGCATGCACAATACTGGCAGTTTGCCTCACAGTTTCAGTTCTTTTTTCCGGCTCATGCTGAGAGGATCTCTGAACACTCAGTTTTTTCTTAACTTTAGTCACACTTAATTCTTTTTTTGCTTCATTCGACTTCTCTGAAGTTATTCAACTTTTATCACCAATTTCACATCAAAAAGTGGTGAATGTTTTTTTCAAAATACCTTCAACGTCCTTCTGGGCTGTCTCCCCACAGACAGCCCAGAAGGACGTCCGGGGTACCGACGGACAGAGCGGTGCTCCGTTTTACCTGCGCTGTGGCCAGGTGAGGTGGGGCTACATTCTCCTACAGAATAGGAGAATTACAGGTGACAATAATACTGTTATTTCACTTATATTATTTTATATATAATTTTTCACTATATTAGCAGTAGCATATATGGTCCTGATGAGGCAGTAGGAGACCAGTGGGCCCCGATAAACTGCAGAAACATGTCGACCACATTTCCATTCTAGTAGTTATTTGTTAATACTACTTTGCACTGATTTTAGTCTTGGGACTAAGGAGGCTCTGATGAAAAAAAAATTCCTCTTTATTACTCAATTTTATACACCTCACTTCAATCACATATGATTTATATTTTCAAGCACTGCTATTCAGGTACCTCCTGATACCTCCTCTAGGGACCCCGTGGATCGTGCTGTGGCACATCGCCATCACTGGCTCCCACCTGTTTGACCCTCCATCCTGGAGCTGGAGGACGTGTGCTTCAGGCATCTCTCTGTGACTCCTGTTCCGTCGCATCTTCCCACTCGGGAGTCTCGGTGGTTGGAGTCGTATGGCCGCGATGTGTTTGCATCCGCCAGCTTGGGATTCCAGTCCCTCAAAACGCGTGTGTATTTGCTCGGGCTGAATTAGCCCTCTGGGACGCTGTTGAATGGATCCTCCCCTCCTTGCCTGAGAACTCTCGTACCGATGTGGCTCGCTAATCCATGATGGCCAACATATGGTGCACTTTTCTATTCGGTCTGCCATGGACACCACAGACTCTTTGGGTCGTACCATGGCCAGGTCGGTTGCCACACGCCGCCATGCGTGGTTGCGTGCTGGCATTTCCCAGAGCATGTTCAGGAGCGGCTTAGAGATGTACCATTTGATGGGGTCACTCTTTTGGACGCCCATACTGATTCGGTGATCAGGCGCCTCCTGTCTATGTATCTTCCTCGGTTCTATCTTCGTGGAGGATTTTTGGTTTCGTGACGTTGCCGTCCCTTTCGTTTCTGTTACCCATTGTGGGTTGAAGATGTTCTGGGTTTTGTGGCTGCTCAGCCGTGTTGTTTACTTATTCTGGTACAGCTGGTTAAGCTGTGTTTACCTTTCTTTTGAGCCTCTGCCTACGAGCTTGTCTCAAGAGGGACCCTTCTTTTGTAGGGTTCTGCCTTACCCCTATTTGGGGTATTTGTTGGCAATCATATTGCTACTCTTCCTTGCCAGAAACTTTTGATGTAAGCTGACTCTTCCTACTGTTGTAGGATGTCTCCTCTGGTGAGATCCATAAGATTGGTTTCTCTCCAAGGGTTACCATTAGTTGTCTACGGTTGGTCCGTAATACATCCCCTCCTCTGTAGGAGGTTTTGTCACCCTGGCATGTTCCTACACCCTCACTGTGAACGTCTTGCCTGTCTATCAGTGGACATGCGCCCCTGGCTGGGGCAGGTCTTCCCTGGCACATTCTCCGGTTCCTTTCTTCTTGCGAAACACAGGGTCTGGTTTGTTCCTTCCTGTCCTGTGCATATTCCTTGTTCTCAAGGAGATGCTCTGGTCAATTCCTTTCTGCTACTGGATCTGTGCTGCACCCCTGATGTTTTTCTGGGTGTGAGTTCTTACTCCCATTCTGGCACAGGTGCTTCTTTAGGTAGCATTATTGTGTGTGTATTCTTCTCGACATTCTCCATTTTGGGAGATGGTGTCGGTCTTTGGCGTGTAGGCTTTTTGGCGCCAGGCTTCTCTCTCTGCCTTCTTTCTATCCTTTATGGGCAGTCTTGTGGTCTATGTTTCCGCTGTCTCACAGGAGACCAGGATTCTTCCCCCTCGGGGACCATGTTATTTTTTCTGCATTCTTAACTGTTATGCAGCACACCGGTACCGTGGTACCGTTTTCATGACTTCCCTATTTAGGATGAATCACTCCACTTACGCATGTCGACATTCCTGTCTCTTTGTGGGTATATCGTGGATTCTACATGCCACTGGGGTGCTCGCATGCTAAGTCTTTTTGCCTTAGTGCCAGACATTCTTGCTTACTCTTTCCTTCAGGATAGTGTCCTCTATGTGTTCATAGCCTTGCAGGTTATCCACTCTCAGTGGTGTCTTTTAATTTGTTTGGCTGCATGCCTACCTCCTGAGCTTTGGCTCAATGGTGGCTCCTCGGTCTTTGTTGGCACTAGGCTCTGGGCTTGGCCATGCCACTGTTGGCACATGTCCTAAGCAGTACACATTAATGTGTTTTTTCTTACACCCACGGACCTCATGCTGCGGCTCCTGTACTGGTGTGGACAGTCTTCCCACTGTCCCCTGTTTCTTGTAGCTTCCACTGTGGTGGGTGTTCGGGTGGTATGCTCTCCCGTTGTCATGTTGTTTTGACCCGTGGAACTTCGTTTCTCTTAGATTGTAGGGACCAATACTTGGGTCCTTCTTAAAGGTCTCCCTGCATTGTTTCTGAAGTTGGTGCGGAACTTCTAATTCTGTTTTCCTTTCGCCTCTGTATGGGCGAGAGTGGTCTCACACGTCCCTCGTCGGATTTGGTGTCTTTAACTCCCTTGTTCATACTCCTTAAGGTGGGTCATGGGTCTGATACCCGTTGTCTTGGCATTGCGGTTTCCACCGTTTTTCTTCAGCAGTTGACGAATATGTTCTCCTGGAACTTGGTTGTTTTGCAGACCCTCCTCCTTTGGGGTATGGCTTTGGTATCTATTCTAAATTAAGGAATCTGCGGCTAGATGTCTCTATCAGATGGAAGTCTAGCTGCAGATTCCTTAATGCCCGCCCATCCTCCCCGCTCTGCAAAGGCCTTTTCATATGGTGTTTTTTCTACCTAGCCCCACTTTCTGGTGGCCTTGGTATCCATGGGTGTGCTCTCGCACCTCACTCTGGAGTAGGGTGTGTTGTTCTGCGTGGGACCCTTTTGCTCTCCACTCCGTCCACATTTGAAGGTGGTTCAGGTCTATACTTTTTCCTACTTTCTCATGTTGTTCCACCTGCGCTCCTCAGGCATGGAGTTATTCTGTTTTTAATTCCCTCCCATCGCCCGCACGTATGCCTCCCTTCTCTGGCAGTCTGTTGGTTTGGGTTCTCTTTGGCACTACAGTCCTTAAATCTCTGGTGGGTGTGTGTAGTGGACTTTCTAGTGGTCGTTCACTTCTAGTCACTTGTTTTGCAACATGTTACTTCAATATTGTGGTTCTTTAATTTCCCTCCTGTGGTGACAAGCTGTCCTTGGCTTGTCATATCTTTTGTGTCGCAGTTGTTGCCCCCTCAAGGTGGGGCATGCCTTGGCATCTTCTTGGGCCCTTGTACGCAGCACGTACCAAGTGAGCTCCGTTCAGTCCCTTCGGCACTGGGTGCTTTTTCAACGATTTTGTTCTTTGTTAACACACTGTTCCTATGCCATCTCAGTTTTTTGCACGGCTCCGCGTTGTGGCGCGGAAAAGTTTCCTACAGAAAACTGACTTCAGCACGCCGAGAGGGTCTTGTGTGGCTCCATTGACGTCACTTCTGTGAACAACGTCCGGACGGAGCCGGGCTACACCCCCTCCCGGCGTGCAGAGGTATTGCTGGAGAATAAAGATTTTCCGGATCCAGTCTGACGCTTGGGTATATATTCTAAGTTAAGAAATCTGCAGCTAGACTTTTTCGCTACCAAATATATTGTTACTGAAGGTAAGTAACTCTTCCGTGAGGATGAAGAGGAAAAAACAGAGAAAAAAGGACAGAGAAGAGACTCATTCTTCTGAATGCAGAACCCCTTGCACTAAAAATCCCATAGAGGAAGATCTAGAGAGAGGAAACATAAAATCCATCGTCGCCATCACTCTGAACACTTTCGCCGCACTCTTGAACACTGGTCGAGTCAGGCGTGGACACCGACTTGCTCTCCATTGTGAAGTACAACAACATCACTGGCGGTGACACCTCAGGTACTGTAAAGTTTAACTGCGTCAATTTCAGTTCTGACAACGCAGCCGTTGAGGGCAGGACTGTCAACGCCAGAATACTCAACAATAACGTAGCATCGGTCGATGTCGAAAAGATTGGCTTAATTGGCGTTGAGATCGCAGTCAATGCAATGAAGTTAAGCAGATCGATGTTGAGGTAGTCAAATTTCAGATTTTTTAGTTCCTGATACCCGTCAACTAGAATATGGAAACCAGAATTGACCAACTTTAATAATCCCAAAGGATGATCCTGTTCAAGAACACTGTACTCCTCTAAACTTACCATCTAGACCTATTTCTCTGATAATTCCTGTAGTTTAACCAATGGAACCATAGTCAAGACACATAGTTTCACCACACACTGAAGCTCCTCCTTAGTCAACTCCTCCAAGACAATGACCCCAAGAATATGGAAAACAAGATCACCTTCTCAGTCCCTTTCACCAACTAAGTCTTATTCCACCAATTCCTATTCTACATACACCCCCACTGTCCTAGTCAGAGGTGCCATTAAGCTAAATCTTCAATTGCAAACACCACAGGCAACATTCTCTGTGATAATGGAGACTCTTCAACCAAGAGCTTCACCAAGACCTACCCTACCTTTGGTACCAGGATGTGCTGAACTTGCAGAAGAAAACTTCCTTATTCCATCCACTATTATGGTGCCAACTCCTCGGCTTCTGAAAAAATACAATGCTTCAGAACAAAATCCTATCTATCTAAGGCTACATCCCAAACAAGACTTGGTAACACTCTCTGCCGTAAGAAAGAAGCATCCTTCGGCTACAGAGACTTCAGTCCCTCTTGAAAAGGAGAGTAAGAGACTGGATGCTGTAGGAAGAAAAATATTCAACTCGGTCACTTTTAAGAACTCCAGTGCATCTGCCATTTTAACGAGATATGGTTGAGCGCTATGGGAATCTCCTGCTGCATTTGCAGATGATCTTCCTAAAGATAGTAGACAAGATTGTATGGAGTTTGTATAAGAGGGACAGACTGTCTGAAATCAGTCTATCAGCACATCCATAGAAGAAGCAGATCTGGCCAATCTGCAATGGTTTATCTCTTAACAGGTTGTCTTGGCTTAGACTGACTTCCCTGAAACCAAATGCTTAGTTGAAAATCATTAATCTTCCTATCTGAAAGAGACACGTTAGTGATAGATTCCTTACCTTAGAATATCCCCAGGCGTCAGACTGGATCCGGAAATTTTTTGCGTAGCAATACCCCTGCGTGTCGGTAGTCGTCGTCCGCGGCTCCGCGTCCGTCATTAGCGCCGGAATGACGTTGTCGGAGTACTTAGACGAAGCCCATGCGTGCTGACGTCAGTTCTTCTTTTTTCCGCGCCAGCTAGCGCAGATCCGGAGAAGCTCTACCCCTAGTCATTTTTTGACTAAACATTTTGATCTTTTTGATCATTTCTCTCCTCGAGTCTTCGACTCTATCTGTGCCGGTAGGGATGCCCAGGTTCAAACCCTGTTCGAAGTGCGACCGACTGATGTCGGTTACGGACCCCCATCGCCGGTGCCTGAAGTGTTTAGGCCTCGACCACGACGACCGCACCTGCTCCGACTGCCAGGCCCTGACGTCTAAAGCTAGGCGGGAGCGGTCACGCAAGCGACTCGAGCTCCGGCAGTCGGCCCGCGCCGTTCCAGGTCCCGGTCCCACGGGAGGTCGAGGGACTGGTCGTGGGGTCGGAGTCATCGCAGCTCCGGGAGTGGACATCGGTCATCAGGATCCAAGTCCTCAGGTAAGAGGCATGAGAGGTCGGAGAGACGTCATCGTTCCTCCGACCCACCCCGACGCTTGCACGACGCGGCCGGGGGTTCGGGTGACACCGCCGACGCGGCTCCGAGGGAGTCGTAAGCGTCGCCGCCTGCCCCACACCTTCGGGTCCCTGGGCACGGCGCGACGCCGGAGGAGATCGAGCGGTACCTCATGGCCATGAGGTCCCTCCCTCCTCAGTCGGGTTCCGTGGCGCCTCCGGGCCACAGGGTCCCGGCTGGAGGCCCTAGCGGGTCGGGTGCTTCGGCCCCGCCGCCGCTGGCGACTTCGGTCCCGGCGCCGCAGGACCTCACCGGATCCGCTTCCGGGTCGTCTCCGGTCGACCTCACCGGCGCTGGCCCCACGGGTGTCGCCCCCGGCGCCCACTGTGGACGCCGTCCCCAAAGTTCCCTTCGGTCCGACTCTGGCGCCGCTTCCGACGGCCTTTGGAGATTTTTATTTCCATGAGGAGGCCCCGTCTGTTAATCCTGTTTTACAGGAGGCGGGTGACGAGGGAGACTGGGAGGGGTCTGAGGACCCTCTGGCACTGGAGTGCCAGTCTCAACAGGACTGGACATATGAGCTTGGGGAGGCCAGTGATATTGACACTTCGCCAGACACTGGATTTGTCTCCCCTCCAACCGTGGCTTCGGAGGAGGGGTCTACTTACAGTGTAGTGTTGACGAGGGCGGCCAAGGCCTTAAACCTTGAGCTCCCTGTCGCGGCTGTGAGGACTAACCTCCTCACTGTGATCCTCAAACCGCAGACAAGCTCCAGCGAGCCTCTGCTGCCGTTCAATGAGGCCTTGTGTGACGTTCTTCTGGGCACTTGGTCCAAGCCCGCCACAGGTCCGCCTGTGGATAGGAACGTGGCCAGACGCTACCGCCCGGCCCCGGGCGACCATTGCTTTTTGTGCACCCATCACACCCCCGAGAGCCTGGTTATCCAGGCCTCCACTTCCCAGACCGCATTCCCGACGGCTCCGCCCGATCGAGAATCCAAGAGATATGAACAGTTCGGGAAGAAAGTGTTCTCGTCCCTAAGCTTAGGGCTGCGGTCTGTCAATACCGCCTGTCTCTTGGGCCGCTACACCCACACCCTGTGGGACGCGGTCGCGGACGTGCTGCCACAATGTCTGGAGGAGGTCCGGGCTAAACTCGCCCAAACCCTTGTGGAGGGCCGAGATGCAGCGCGATATTCCATCCGGTGTGGGCAGGGCGAAGGCAACGACAGTGGCGGTTCGACGCCACGCCTGGTTGAGGTCGGCCAACTTTTCAGCCGATGTCCAGGCCACACTTCTGGACATGCCGTTCGATGGCCGTCGCCTCTTTGGCGACAAGGCAGACCATGCGCTTGAGCGTTTTAAGGGCTCCAGGGCTACGGCCAAGTCCTTGGGCCTCTCGGCCACACGCCAGCAATCGGGGACCTTTCGCTCCTTTCGTGGCCAAGGAAGGGGCGCCCCCACACGTGCTGCCAGCCACACACCGCAGAATGTTCAACAGCGCGGTGGCGGCCGTGGAAACCGCCGTGGCGGCGGTCGGGGACGGCGAGGCCAGTCCACACCTCCCTCCGCAGCACCTGCCTCAAAACCTTCCGAGTTTTCAGGCCCATGTGACGCCAGTGGGAGGCAGGGTTCGCCATCACCTCTCCCACTGACGCACTGTCACGTCGGACAGGTGGGTGCTGCAGATCGTCCGAAGGGGCTACTCCCTCCCCTTCGAGGCGACCCCTCCAGCCATGCCACCGCAATTCCACCGCGTGTCGGGGGGATCACTTGCAACTTCTGCAAGAGGAAGTCACGGCCCTCTTGGCCAAGGGGGCCATCGAGCGCGTTCCTGGGCCAGAAGTAGGGTGTGGTTGTTACTCCCACTACTTTCTGGTACCCAAGAAGGGCAAAGGGGGCTTACGCCCTATCTTGGACCTACGGAACGTCAACGGCTTCCTCCGGAAGGAGAAGTTCAAGATGCTGACTTTGGCTCAGGTCTTAGCTGCCCTGGACCCTGGAGACTGGCTGGTAGCGTTGGACTTGCAGGACGCTTATTTTCACATCCCCGGCCTATCGGCCCACCGGCGTTACCTGAGGTTCACGGGAGGCCACGAGCACTTTCAGTTTACCGTGCTCCCCTTCGGCCTTACCAGCGCCCCATGGGTGTTCACGAAGGTGATGGCGGTGGTCGCAGCTCATCTGCGCAGGTTAGGGGTGTCAGTCTTTCCCTACCTCGACGACTGGTTGTTGAAGGCGGGCTCGCCCCAGACAGTCGTCAGCCACCTCCAGACTACGGCCGACCTCCTGCACTTGCTGGGGTTCTCCATCAACACGCCGAAGTCGCACCTGTGTCCCTCTCAGAAGCTCTTCTTCATCGGAGCGGTTCTCGACTCGGCGCAGTTTCGGGTTTACCCACCCGAACAGCGGGTTCGGGATATACAGGCTCTGATTCCAATCTTTCAGCCTTTATCCCGAGCATCGGTCAGGTTGACGCTGCGGCTTCTGGGGATGATGGCCTCCTGCATCCTTCTGGTGCATCACGCCCGGTGGCGGATACGGGCTCTGCAGTGGGACCTGAAGTTTCAGTGGGCCCAGCATCAGGGCAACTTGTCCGATCATGTCTTGATCTCGGAGGGCACTGCGAGACAGCTGCAGTGGTGGCTCACGGACCGCGAATGGTTCAGTGGCAGATCCCTCTCCCTACCCCACCCGGAGCACGTGGTTGTGACGGACGCGTCCCTCCAGGGCTGGGGAGGCCACATGGTAGAGGCGGAGATCAGAGGCCTCTGGTCTCCGGCGGAGTCCCGGCTCCATATCAACCTTTTGGAGCTGCGGGCGATCCGACTAGCACTGAAGACATTCCTCCCCTCTGTCCGGGGGAGTGTAGTGCAGGTGTTCACGGACAACACCACCGCCATGTGGTACTGCAACAAACAGGGCGGGGTGGGGTCGTGGACCCTATGCCAGGAGGCTCTGCGCCTCTGGCAGTGGCTGGAACATCAGGGCGTGACCCTGGTGGTTCAACACCTGGCAGACTCTCTGAATGCCAGGGCGGACGAACTCAGCCGTCGGTGCATGATGGATCACGAATGGCGTCTGAACTCGGACGGGGCGCAAGGCCTCTTTCAGCAATGGGGAGAGACTTGGTTAGATCTATTCGCCACAGAAGAGAACGCGCAATGTCATCACTTCTGCGCGTTGGAATTTCCAAGGCGGCACTCGCTCGGAGACGCTTTTCGTCGCGAGTGGAGTTGCGGTCTATTGTACGCCTTTCTGCCTATACCACTTCTGCCTAGAGTGCTGAAGAAGATCAGGCGCGACCGGGCCCAGGTTATTCTTGTGGCTCCGGACTGGGCACGAAGATACTGGTATCCCGAGCTACTCAGCATGTCAGTCGATCCCCCGATTCGTCTGCCTCTTCGGGAGGACCTTCTGTCGCAGCAGCAGGGGACGGTTCTGCACCCGAACCTGTCCAGTCTCCACCTACAAGCTTGGAGATTGAGCGGCGGCAGTTGAGGCCATTTGACTTGCCTCCCGAAGTCTGTGATATCATTCTGGCAGCCAGGCGTCCCTCCACAATGTCGGTATACGCCTGCAGGTGGAACAGATTTGTGGCATGGTGCACAGCAAAGGCTGTGGACCCACTCTCTGCACCCCTTTCTGAGGTTTTCCTCTTTCTTCTTTCTCTTGCCCAGCAGGGCTCTGCTCTGGGTACTCTCAAGGGGGAACCTTTCTGCCCTTTCGCCTTCTTACGGCTACCTGATCAGCCTTCCTTATTCAAGTCCCCCATTGTAAATAGGTTTTTTGAAGGGCATCACACACATGTTCCCTCCTGTTCCCTTCGTGATGCCCCAGTGGGACTTGAATCTTGTACTTACTTACCTAATGTGTGCTCCCTTTGAGCCGCTCCATAACTGTCCTCTCCGTCTTCTTACTTTGAAGACTGCTTTCCTGGTTGCCATCACCTCAGCCAGGAGAGTGAGTGAGCTCCAGGCTCTTTCTTCTACACCTCCTTTCCTCTCTGTTCATCCGGACAAGGTTGTGTTGCGGACAAGACATTCCTTCCTGCCCAAGGTTGTCACGGCCTTCCACATCGGGCAGTCCATTACTTTGCCCACCTTCTTTCCCCCTCCGCATCCCTCGAAAGAGGAAGAGAGGCTCCACCGTCTGGACCCAAAACGTGCGCTCTCTTATTATCTAGATCGCACACGCCAGTTCCGGGTGGATGACCAACTCTTTGTTGGTTACGTGGGCGCTAAGAAGGGAAAGGCGGTGCACAAGAGGACCATCTCGCGGTGGATCATCTTGTGTATCCAGGCATGTTACTCCATGGCCAAAAAGGAGCCCCCTGCTGGATTGCGGGCTCATTGTACTCGGGCCACGGCGACTACAACTGCCCTGGGCCGAGGAGTGCCCTTGCAGGACATTTGCCAGGCAGCTTCGTGGGCCTCGCTGCACACGTTTGCAAGACACTACTGCCTGGACAGCCAAGTCCGGAGGGATGGCTTCTTTGGCCGTTCCGTCCTCCAGGACTTTCTGGTGTGATTCTTGGTTCGCAGACCCACCACCGGGGTTGGTATTGCTGGGGTATCTATTCTAAGGTAAGGAATCTATCACTAACGTGTCTCTTTCAGATGCACAAGTTACTACTTGTGTAACGATATATCTGTAAGAGACATTAGTTAGTGATAGATTCCTTACCGACCCACCCATCCTCCCCGTTCTGCGAACTGATATCTAGGGTTAATGTCATCCCCTTTCAGGGCCATAGTTTCATGGCACCAGTGTTTGTTCTATCATGGCTCTGCGTATCTGGCGCGGAAAAGCTGTGTATCAGAACTGACGTCAGCGCGCATGGGCGGCGTCTAAGTACTCCAACGTCATTCCGGTGCGAACGACGCCGACGACGGACGCGGAGCCGCGGACGTGCCGACCGACGCGCAGGGGTATTGGTACGCAAAAAATTTCCGGATCCAGTCTGACGCCTGGGGATATTCTAAGGTAAGGAATCTATCACTAACTATTGTCTCTTACAGATATATTGTTACACAAGTAGTAACTTGTGCTTCACTGGACCAGTCAAGCCAAGTCAATCAAGCTTTATTCGGTTTATAAAATACAATCATCAAAGCATTCTGAAAAGTTTACATTTTCCATTAAGATATATTCACACAATCTAATAAATGGTACAATCAAATACACAATGATATCAGAGCAATTTAGGGAGATTAATAAATACGTTAAAAATGTATACAAAAGTTGTAAATCAAACAACATTTAATAGGAAAAATGAACTAGACTTTACTTGCGGGCCTAAATACTTTCGTATAATATGGCCTCCGTTCTTTTGATCGCCATTGGTACAAAAATAATTACTGCATTGCAGACAATTTAAATTTTCCAAGCTACAAATATAATTAAATGCATGTTTATAAAAATACAATTTACTATCTATAAATAAATAAAGAGGGTAAAACGTACTCCCTAATGTCTCTAGAAAAGTTACAAAAAAGTATAAAGTGCAATGTTGTCTGTGGTGATTTTCCATCACAAGGGCAATAAAGAAGGGTACGATTCCACTTGCCCACCTTGGGAAATGCAATCAGGTGATGGAGAGTGGCCAATTGTAATCTGGTAAAGTAAAACCTATGGTGTACGTTTCTTGTAAACAATAGATATGGTTGAATACCTAGTGATAAAGGACCTTCACAGTGTAATTTAATTGTCCGTTTAGAGCATGCTACAGTATCTCTAAGTGCATCTCTTGTTTTTACGATCCTCAATTTAAGGTCCCTTTTATTTCTGGGTAGTAATAGGGTCTTTATGATCGGAATTCACCTTGCACTCAGTTAAAAGGTTATGAATGTACTGTAACCAAGGGATCTTTTTATAATGATCTAGGGATTAACAATCCATCATAATCTCCTTTGTAAATTTTGTCTCCACTTTAGTCTAGATCCCATACCAGAGCATAAGACAATTCCTTGTGGACTATGTATGAGTGGGTGGAATCTTGGACTGCTAGGAGTCTTCTTAAAAATGTATTTGCCTGAGTTTGTAATAAAGTGTGGTTGGCCACCCCTCGTATTGAAGCTCCATAGTATGTTCCTGTAAGGCAGAGGTCTTCAAACTGTGGGGCGCACCCCCCTGGGGGGGGGGGGGGGCGCCGATGGGCTCACAGGGGGGCACAGATGCCTCTGCAAGTACATGTAAATGAAGATGGCCTGGAAGTGCAGCGATGTTTATTTGCTGCATTTCAAGGCTGTCTGCGTTTACTTGGAGCCGAGAAGTGTGAATGGCGATCAGAGTGGCGTGGGGGCGGGGGTCAAGAGGTTGCTAAAAAAAAAACAAGCATTGGAAATGCAATAGGTCTCGCATTAGAAAAGTAGGAGCTATTGGTCTTGTTAATGTTTTTTTTTTGTATTTGTGTTTATTTGTGAAATAGCTAAATTGATAGCTTTGTCATTCACAACGCCAATAGTTTTAACTTTTGTGAATGTGACACCTATAGCATTTGGAATGCAACATGATTTGTATTTATGTGACTTTGATGGCAGCTTTTGTTGTTATGCCACATCTCTAGAGAGCAGGAGAGTGCAGCAGGGGAAGAAGCACAGCCCTGCAAGCTGAGCGTCCTCCCATCGCACACCCATCTGTGGCTTGAGTGGTGTGAGGGTGAGGGGTGTGAGGGTGAGGGGTGTGAGGGTGAGGGATGTGAGTGTGAGGGGGTGTGAGTGTGAGGTGGTGTGAGGGTGAGGGGGTGTGAGTGTGTGTGATGGTGAGGTTGAGTGAGGGGGTGTGATGTTGAGTGTGTGTGACGGTGTGTGATGGTGAGGGTGTGTGAGGGTGAGTGAGGGTGTTTGATGTTGAGTGAGGGAGTGTGAGTGTGTGGGTGTATGACGGTGTGAGGGTGAGGATGTGTGAGGGTCAGTTAAGGAATGTGAGGGTGTGTGAGTGGGTGAGTCTGAGAGTTAGGGGGTGTGAGGATGAGTGAGGGTGAATGAGTGTGAGGGGATGAGGGTAAGGGTGTGTGAGGGTGAGGGGTGTTGATGGTGAGAAGTTGCGAGGCTGAGGGTGGCTGAGTGTGTGTGTGGGTGAGGGTATGAGTTGTAGTGAGTGTTAGTGTTGTGAGGGTGTGAGGGGAGTGAGGGTGTGTGAGTGTGAGGGGGTGTGAGGGTGAGGGGGTGTGGTGTGTGTGAGGGTGTGTGAGGGTGAGTGAGGGGGTGTGCAGCTGAGAGTGTGTGAGGTGTAGTGAGTGTGAGAGTGTTGTGAGGGGTGTGAGGGGAGCCAGGGTGTGCGAGGGTGATGGGCTGTGATGTTGAGGGGGTGTGTGTGAGGGGGTGTGAGGCATAGGGTGTGTGACGGTGTGTGAGGGTGTGTGAGGGTGAGTGAGGATGATAGAGGGGTTGTTAGGCAGAGCGTGTGTGACGGTGTGTGAGTGAGTGTGAGTGAGTGTGAGTGAGTGTGTGGGTGTGAGGGGGTGTGAGTGTGTTACGTTGTGTGAGGGTGTGTGAGGGTGAGTGAGGGTGTGTGAGTGGGTGAGTGTTAGAGTTAGGGTCTGTGAGTGTGAGGGTGACTGAGGGTGTGTGAGGGTGAGGTTATGAGGGTAAGGGTGTGAGGCTGAGGGGTGTTGATGTTGAGAGGGTGTGAGGGTGAGGGGGGTCAGTGTGTGAGGTGTAGTGAGTGTGAGATTGTTATGAGGGGTGTGAGGGGAGCTAGGGTGTGTGAGGTTGACGGGGTGAGGGGGTGTGAGTGTGTGTGTGAGAGTGGGGGTGAGTGAGGGTGTGTGAGGGTGAGGATGTGTGACGGTGTGTGAGGGTGAGTGAGGTTGAGTGAGGGCGTTTTAGGCTGAGGGTGTGTGAGGGTGAGGGTGAGTGAGATTGACTGAGGGTGAGTGATTGTGAGTGAGGGTGAGTGTGGGGGTGTGAGCGTGTGTGTGTGTGACGGTGTGTGAGTGTGAGGGTGTGTGAGTGTGATTGAGGGAGTTTGTGGGTGTGTGAGTGTGTGAGGGTGAGATTTAGGGTGGGTGAGGGTGTGAGGGTGACTGAAGGTGTGTTAGGGTGAGGCTTTGAGGTTAAGGGTGTCTGAGGGTGAGGGCTGTTGATGGTGAGAGATTGTGAGGTTGAGGGGGGTGAGTGTGTGTGAGGGTGAGGGTGTGAGGTGTAGTGAGTGTGAGAGCGTTGTGACGGTGTGAGAGGGGAGCGAGGGTGTGTGAGGGTGAGGGTGATTGTTTGTGAGTGTGTGTGAGGGTGAGTGAGGGTGTTTGAGGCTGAGGGCGTGTGATGTGTGAGTGAGGGGGTATGAGGTTGTGATGGTGTGTGAGGGTGATGTTGTGTGAGGGTGATTGAGGGTGTGTGAGATTTTTGGGGTGTGTGACGGTGAGGATTGGAATTCTTGCATCTGTGAATTATCATGCACTATTACTAACTTAAGGGCTCATGGGCTTACCTGATGGATTAGCTTTGCACTTTGTTTAGGGTCACATTTTTTGCACAACTCATGGCAAACATGTCAAGCAATGTTCTTTAACTTAGTGTGCTCTGACCTATCTGTGTATAAATTATTGGAACATATTTAAAAAAAAACATTAAATGTCGAGTGTGATATTTCCATTTACACACAGTGGATTCAGATGTAATATACAGGAAAAATGCTTCCGTCTAGTGGGAAGGCATCTTTTTCGTACATATATCTTTAAGAATATTGCCCATATCTATATCTGCATGTGACCAATAATAGTTTAACACTGAATTTTAGTTATCATTTTTTTTTTAATTCATGGCATGTATTGAACATGTTTTTAATAACTGATGCCTTAGAGAAATGGTTATTAAAATTATACTTTAAGAATTGCGCAATAATTACGAGAAAACATCCTGTAATTTTCTTACTTTTTTTTTTCAAGCTACACATTTTGTTTGGGTACATTTTATTTTGAAAACCGTCTCCAATCGTGCATCCTTTGTTTTTCATGTAATCAAGAAACATTCTTGTCGAATTGTAAATGGTCACAATGGTTACATTTTGTAAACATGTAGACGTGTTTATATTGGAACCACTGTATGTAAAGCGAACTGTTTTTACTGTCCTTCTTGCCTAAGAGTAGGTCCTTAGTTCCTACTAAAGACTTTGGGCACCAAAAGTGACATATTGCAAGTACGCTGGGATTGGAGGTAGAAGCAACGGATAGGCAAGCGACCTGCTCCTTGAGATTAGTTGATCCGCGCTGTGCCTCGTCAAGAGGACCGCCGAGAACGGCAAAGAAAGCGCCTAGGAAGCCCAATCCGTTAGCTCTTGGGGTGATCCCCGATCCCAAAACAGAGTCAAAGCAGAGGCGCTAGAGCTGTTGCCGGGAGGCAGGCAGGCGAGCAAGTGGGCGGGTGGTAGCCGATAGGAGGAGCAGCCCACTTGTGGTGAGCATGAACTGTCGTGGACTGTGGCTACTAAAAGAGCAGAGCTGAACTGACCGTGCAGAAGTGCAAGAAGTGTAAAAGAAGACCTGCCAACTTCATCAAACAAGTTTAAAAGGGAAGAGAGAGAAGGGGAGGGGGGAGGAGAAATGCGACACGGCGGGCAGGGGAGGGGGCGGAGCGGGTAAAAAAAAAAACGGAGGGAAGGCAGAGAAGGGGAGGGGGGAGGAGAAATGCGACAAGGCGGGCAGGGGAGGGGGCGGAGCGGGGAGAGGGTGTGAAAGCAGCAGGGGCCTGGAGTGCGGCTGAGGGAACTTAAGAAATGCGACACAGCAGGCAGGGGAGGGGGCGGAGCGGGGGTGTGGGAGGAGTGCGCCTGAGGGAAAATACATGCAAGGCAGGCGGCTGGGGGCATGTGCACGCGCTTTCAAGCTCAATGCGCATGCGCATTGAGCTTGAATTTCACGGGCACTGCAAGGAATCGCCACGATTCCTTGCAAGTTGGTTAAAGACGGTTTAAGCCCCCATAGTCTCGCAAGCTCGATGCGCATGCGCATCGACAGGCGAGACCTAAAAAAGCACGATCTAGCCTCCAAGCTGTAGCAGTGTAGGCTATTTTTGTATTGACACGCTCTGAAAAGGGTAGAATGTTAGCTCTGTGTGCTTTATTTTTTTCTATTGTAGGGTAATGTAGTAGTTAAAAGGGGTCTGAGATTCCAAGGTGTCACAGAGGTGAAGTCTGTTTAGTGGGTTCTCTCCAAACAAGCTATTTAGCGCCTAATAATCTTCATAGGTGCCACTTAATGTGGTGCCGCTGTTTAGAGCAGATTCATGCCCTGCATGTCATGAGAGGAGCACTCACCAGGGAGTCCAAGGCCTCATATGCATATTTTGTCTCACTCGAGAGGGCCATCACTGGAGGGCGTGAGCAGGCCCACAGTCAGTGGTTGCATGTGAATAACACATTTTGAACTTCTGAAAAACAGTGTGTTTCTTTCAGCAAATGTGTCTACGGTTATTTGGTGAGAGTCTGGAACATTGTTATTCCATAAGAAGAATATTCTAGCCACTGCGTTTTGTTTGGGACCTCATTGCCCTAATTTGTGAGCATTATTTTGGGCTCTTCAAAATGAAAGAAATATTCTTTTTTGATTATTGGCAAAAATAATTAAATGTGTGCCAGAGGTTTTCCATTCATGACAGAAAACATTTGACCCATGGAATAATTGGAGTGTGATTAAACTAACCTAGAAAATTACTGCCTTGAGTAAGCTGAGCTGCATCCACCATACGAATTTGCTGGTAGAAAACGAATATTACATATTTACCGGCTTTCTTCTTTCTTCATACGCCAAACCGCCTTCTCTAGGTGCTCTTCTACAACTGTAATCAACACTAGGCCTTTTTCAGTGCTCCACATCTGAATGTAAACTAAGAAAGTGTGAATTTTCTTGGTTTTACCACACTCACCTGTGTATTTCATTGGAACTAGCAGTGCTGGCGCACATTGGGTGCACACCGGGGTAACTTCTGCTTGTTTCCTGCCACAAGTGAGCTAGCAGGGAGGATGGGGGGGGGGGGGGCGGTGGATTGTGGGAGGGAGAGAGAATCGGTGGATTTAGAAATATGTGAAATGCAAATCGCTCCCTCTGGAAAGCAATGCTGAGTCTGGTGGCTCGGTGGACTAGTGCATTCTCTGCGAGGGCCTGTGTTTGCCCTCATCCCCCTCCACCTCCCTTTTACTCATACCTAGCCTCCTACTGCTATGAGCTCCAAAACAAAAAAACAAAAACAAAAAATTCAATCCTTCCATCTTCTATCCCTCCACTATCCTTTTCAATCCAAATAACAGAGTAACATGTCTACCACTCAAATTAATTTCATATTTCACTATACTAATCCACCAGTAATATTTTATGGCTTGCAGGGTAACGTGCTTCTGCCAAAAAATCACTACAACACCTCATGAGGTGTAATGCGCTATATAAATTCGAACCTTTTTCCCTCTTCTACCCCTTCGCTATCCTTCTCAATCCAAATCACTGACTAACAGTCCACCACTCAAATTACTTTCATATTTCATTATACTAATTCACCACTAATGCTGTATGGGTTCCAGAGTAGCGTGCTACTTGATGAAAAAAACACTTCAACACCCCACCATGGGTAGCAAATGCGATGTAAATGCAATTACAATACAATAAAAAGGGTTTTGTGTTTTCACAGTCATTTAAGTGAGCATAAAATAATGTAATAACAGCTTAATATTTATGTGGAAAACGCTGCTGCAGCAGTAACCCATAGTTCCTGTTGCCCTGACTTTAAGGGACTTAATCAATTAATGGCTGGTAAGAAGGCTGGTTTCTTCATTAACTTTCTGCACTACCACCACACCTTTCACTTTCAGGCAGAGTCTCCTCAAAGTCAGCATCAACCATTAAGGTGCAGTTTTTTTGTGAAAGCGGAGTCCATGGGTGGCAAGTAGGCCAGCAGGGTTGCATTCAGATGCAGAGCCCTAATCCTCTCAACACGTGGGGCCTCACAGTAATGGTCTATGTTACATAGGAAAGGATTGGGATACTAGATATTGTTAAAGAGAAGGCCCAGAATAGGGCGCACTGTATGGGGGCTAATGTTTATGTTTCCAAATAGCCAGAGATAGCTTCTTCAGAGAGATACTCCAAAGAAAGGGACAATATAAGTAGTCTCTTTTTTTTTTTTTTAAAGGGCCATTCATTAGTGAAGCTGGAACTGCTGCCAGGTGTATAAGTGGCCATTGCTGGTTATCATTAAAGAAGCAATTGAGGCCGGACTGGGGTCCAGAAGTTTCAGGGGCCCACTACATCACAATTAAGACTGTGTACCTTTTAAAACAAGCATTGGAAATGCAATAGGTCTCGCACCATTAGAGTTAGTGCTTTTAGAATTGTTTATGGGTTTTTTTTGTAAATGTTTAGCATTTTTGTTTCCTGTAGCCAATGCTAAAGAATTACAAATAAAAAAAGCCATAAACATTTCTTAAAGCTCTAACTGAAATGGTCTGAGACCTATTGCACTGTGTGAGGGTGAGGGGTTGAGGGTGAGGGTGGGTGAGGGTGAGTGAGGGGTTGAGGGTGAGTGAGGGTGAGGGATTGAGGGTGAGAGAGTGAGGGTGAGTGAGGGTGAGTGAGGGTGAGGGTGAGTGAGGGTGAGGGGTTGAGGTTGAGGGTGAGGTGTTGAGGGTGAGTGAGAGTAGTTGAGGCTGAGTGAGGGTGAGTGAGAGTGAGGGTGAGTGAGGGGTTGAGGGTGAAGGTTTGAGGGTGAGGGGTTGAGGGTGAGTGAGAGTAGTTGAGGCTGAGTGAGGGTGAGTGAGAGTGAGGGTGAGTGAGGGGTTGAGGGTGAAGGTTTGAGGGTGAGGGTGAGGGGTTGAGGGTGAGTGAGGGTGAGGGGTTGAGGGAGGGTGAGTGTGGGTGAGGGTGAGTGAGGGTGAGGGTGAGTGAGGGTGAGGGTGAGTGAGTGTGAGGGGTTGAGGGTGAGTGAGGGTGAGGCTGAGGTGTTGAGGGTGAGTGAGGGTGAGTGAGAGGTTGAGGGTGAATGGTTGAGGGTGTGAGGGGTTGAGGGTGAGTGAGGGTGGAGGGTGAGGGGGTGAGGGTGAGGGTGAGGGGTTGAGGGTGAGTGAGGGTGAGGGTGAGTGAGGATGAGGTGTTGAGGGTGGGTGAGGGTGAGTGAGGGTGAGGGTGAGTGTGTGAGAGTGAGTGAGGGTGAGGGGTTGAGGGTGAGTGATGGTGAGGGGTTGAGGGTGAGTGAGGGAGAGGGGTTGAGGGTGGGTGAGGGTGGGTGAGGGGTTGAGGGTGAGTGAGGATGAGTGAGAGTGAGGGGTTGAGGGTGAGGGGTGAGGGTGAGGGGTTGAGGCTGAGTGAGGGTGAGGGGTTGAGGGTGAGTGAGGGTGAGAGAGGGTGAGGGGTTGAGGGTGAGTGAGGGTGAGGGTGGGTGAGGGTGAGTGAGGGTGAGGGGTTGAGGGTGAGTGAGGGTGAGGGGTTGAGGGTGGGTGAGGGTGAGGGGTGGTGGGTGAGAGTGGGTGAGGGTGAGGGGTTGAGGATGAGTGAGGGGTTGAGGGTGAGGGGTTGAGGGTGAGTGAGGGTGAGGGGTTGAGGGTGAGGGTGAGTGAGGGTGAGGGGTTGAGGGTGAGTGAGGGTGAGGGGTTGAGGGTGAGTGAGGGTGGGGGGTTGAGGGTGAGTGAGGGTGAGGGGTTAAGGGTGAGTGAGGGTGAGTGAGGGTGAGGGGTTGAGGGTGAGTGAGGGTGAGGGTGAGTGAGGGTGAGTGTGGGTGAGTGAGGGTGAGGGTGAGTGAGGGTGAGGGGTTGAGGGTGAGTGAGGGTGATTTGTGAACCAGCACCAATCAGCGGCGTGCACGCTGCAGGGCACACTTGTCATCCTTGTGTGTTTTTTCTCTATCTTTTGTTAATCTAAGTTTGCTAAAAAAAAGAGTTCACTGGGTAGTTACCAAGACTTGTTAGAGACAGCCCCAACTACAGCGTTCTATAGACCCCAAATATGTTACCCCCACCAGGGTGGATGACGTGTGACTCCTGCATGCGAACCCTTGTTGTCTTATGTAGCATTTCCTGTCAATTGACCTTTGCACTTGTATGATTCGTTGTCTCTGCATAATGTGTGCGTGATGTAAAGCTCTTTGACAACCTACATTGTGATGAGTAGCGCTTGAAAATACATTGCATAATGATGAATACATTATTTAGTGTTATCTACATGGTTATTAATGTAATTACTCACGTAGGCAGATATGTCTGACATGCAAGGTTGGAAAAGGCCGAAAACTCTTTCCAACTCGTAGTTTGTCTCTTCAACAGTTCTTAACCACTTCCATGCTAGTGACAAGGTCAACTCGTCATGGGCTTTACCTGCCCTGTGCTTATGACGAGTTGACCTTGTCACAAACAATGGTAATCCTGAGAAGCAGCGCCGGGGGGGAAAACCCTTAGCAGCCAAGGTGTTAAGTGACACCCAGCTATGTCATTGCTTCCCCCCACAGTTTGGGCATCAAGGTGTGAAGCTCCAACCAGCTCCCCGCTAGGATAAGACTTGAATAGAAAGGTTGCTGATGTCCATGTAAGTGAGGCATTTGTTTTGGAACAGCTGGGGGCGTCCCGCTGTAGGTTGCTCTTGACAAATCCAGCGTCCGGACGATCACCCTCATGTCCTGCACTGCTGTTGAGTTGTGTAATAAAAACAACTGGGAGTTCTAGCGCCAAGAAGGCGTTTCAGATTGTTATGGCTGCTGTATAAGGGACCGTTCTTATTGTCAATGAGAAATAAGGTTGTCATGACAACGCGGGGTGCCGTTGTTTTCCGGAACTGGGTGCCCGCCCTCAACAGGGAGCTCCACGTCATCACCTCCCCCCACCTCCTGTGTTTGAATCTGCTATCTAGGCCTGTTTGTTTATTTTTATGCATCCAGGTACCTACCTGTACTTTCACTTTCTCCAGAGTAAGAAGCCGGCCAGGTGGGGCTCCCAAGCCTGGGGGCACTGCACATCTCTGGAACATGCTGTCACTATGCCCGTAGGTTAAACGCGTCGACACCGTGAAAAAATACCTTGCCAATTGTTGATGTGATTGGCAGAAAGCCAGAAGGGGAGACTGGCTGTTGCCCCTAGTAACTTTATGCAATATTTCTACTCACTAGTTTATTGGCTCAGAGGGTTTATGCTAGGGCGTGTTTTTTTTTAATTTACAACTGGGGTACCCTGCAGACATGCGCGTAAATACATACTTGGCTAACAAAGTACTCCTAATATGACGGATAATTACGTTGCATCAGGGAGCACTGTGTGTTAGGAGGGCATTGCTGTGGGGAGGGGGGAGGAGAAATGCGACGCGACATGGCAGGCAGGGGAGGGGGCGGAGCGGGGGTGTGGGAGGAGTGCGGGAACAGACGGCGAGGGGAGGAGAGTAGGAGGAGGAGAGTTGGGGAGGCACGGCCTAGCGGCCGTGCAATCAAGAAGTGAGGGGGCGGGAGAGTAGGCAAGGCAGGCGGCTGGGGGGAGGGGGGAGGAGAAATGCGACGCGACATGGCAGGCAGGGGAGGGGGCGGAGCGGGGTGTGGGAGGAGTGCGGGAACAGACGGCGAGGGGAGGAGAGTAGGAGGAGGAGAGTAGAGGAGGCACGGCCTAGCGGCCGTGCAATCAAGAAGTGAGGGGGCGGGAGAGTAGGCAAGGCAGGCGGCTGGGGGGAGGAGAAATGCGACGCGACATGGCAGGCAGGGGAGGGGGCGGAGCGGGGGTGTGGGAGGAGTGCGGCAACAGACGGCGAGGGGGGGAGAGTAGGAGGAGGAGAGTAGGGGAGGCACGGCCTAGCGGCCGTGCAGTCAAGAAGTGAGGGGGCGGGAGAGTAGGCAAGGCAGGCGGCTGGGGGCATGTGCACGCGCTTTTAAGCTCAATGCGCATGCGCATTGAGCTTAAAAGTCACGGGCACTGCAAGGAATCGCCACGATTCCTTGCAAGTTGGACAAAGAGTGGATAAGCCCCCATAGTCTCGCTTGCTCGATGCGCATGCGCATCGACAGGCGAGACCTAAAAAGGGCATGGTAGCTTATTTTCCTTTCTAGCATTAGGACCAAGGTGATGGTCCGTCATGGTGGGGAAGAGGTAAAAGATTCAGAGGCTATTGCCTGCTACTCAGGACTGCATTTATGATTAGTGCAGCAGGTGTTGTTGCATTGGGGGTCCAAGAGTGTGAGGGGCTTATAACACTTCAATTATGGGGATAAGTATATTTGGGATAATACATGTTTTTGTTTGATGCATTTGCTGTTTTATAAATCTCATAGTTAGTGCGATTTATAAGCTATAGAAAAAGTACTCCTGAAAGTATGTCATAAGCCCCGACCCCTGCACGCAGCCATGTTCCTCCTGCTACCCCAATCCTTGCCATAAATTTGGGGGGAAGGGGCCCGACCTCCAAACTTTTTTGCTCAGAGCCCCCTAAGTAAAATGTTTTAAGACCTCTGCTGTAAGACATTTGCTCCTATATAGGGTCAGTATTCCCCTAACTGGTTTGTTCCCAATTTTTTTAGAGAATCTAAAAATAGCCTTTGCTAATCATATACATCTTAATTTACAAAGATCTATATGGGCACCCCAGCTTCCCTGACATGTGAAAAGAAGGCCTAAATATGATAAAGGTGTTTTTTCTATGAGAACTCCTTCAACAAGGTGGTTTCAACATGGTGGTTTCTATATTTAATTTTCCCTCTTCCGCATGTCATAGTAAATGTTTTACTAAGATTGAGAATTAAATCGTTCCCATTAATAAATAATGTGAAGTTTTCAATTAATACTTGGAGCCCATTTGCTGTCCTTGATAACAGGACTGCGTCGTCCGCATACAAGAGGACTGGGGTAACACGGTTTCCAATTCTAGGGCCGTCAGCATTCAAAGTTTGCAGAAATAAGTCAACATTATTAGTATAAAGGGAGAACAGAAGTGGTGCAAGGACTCACCCTTGCCGTATACCTCCCCTATACCCCAAAAACGGGGGGGGTACATTCGCCATTAAGGCATAGCTGACTCTGGAGGTTAATAACGCTTAGATTTGTTATAAGTAAGTTATAATATCTTTTTGGGCACCCATCCCTATTAAGGTCTGCCATCATTTTTCATGGTTAACTAGATCAAATGCACTTGTAAGATCTATGAAGCAAATATCTTGTTTGGCCTCCTTGGCAGCGGTGTATTTCCCACTCAACAGTTCGGAGTTCAGGCACTGCTCAACGGTCCCTATACATCTTCTAAAGCCGTATTGGGAATCAATAAGAAAGTTGTTCTAGCTTACCTAGTTTTCTAACCTTCCAAGAGGATTATTTCCCATCAATTTAGATGTTGAGTCAAGTAGGCATACTGCCCAAGTAGTGGGCAGTATGCCTCCTGCTGTGTGGTGTTGCAGACCCTTAGTAGAGTTGGTGAACAAAAGTCTATATTACTTTTAGAAATCTGTATGGGAACCCAATCTGGGGTTCCCATACAGATTTCTTAAAGTGCCTTACCATTTGCACTTTTATCTTTGGCAGTTTTAATTTCATTTAGCGTGATGGGGACTAAGTTAGGGAAGGCAACAGCTATTGTGTAACTGTTATCAGGGATTAAAGAGACTTCTTTATTTGGGTTAAATATATATTCAAAGTGTGTTAACCACTCTTCCGTTGGTACTATGGTCACAATCTTAACAGCTGACACGTCTTTAAAGAAGTGGTGGACTAACGTCTTCCAGAAAAGTACAGTGTCTAATGTCTCTGCCGCCTGAACCAACTTAACCCAAGCTAGTTCTCTGATTTCAGCTTTCCTTGTATTTAAACTTTGCTTATAGATTTTACGTCTTTAGTCCTAGGTATAACTTTAAAAAAAGAGATGTTACAACGGTATAAACATGCCTACAGGATGTATACAATATTCCGAGAAGGAAAGGATTAGGGGCATGGATCCGCTAATAACTGATGTAGCATGTGCGCAGGGGACACTTGGGGGAAAGGATCGGGGAACCGTGTGTGGGAAGAAGATTGTTAACGGTGAGAGAAAAAACCAGGGGGGTTGGGGGGAGGAAGAGGGGTGAAGACTGAGTTGGGGAGCAGGATTAGGCAAACTGTACAGGGGGTATCTGCAAAAAGGCGGGGGGGTGGGGGTAAGAGAAGCGAGGCGGGAGCCGGACAGGCGGGATGAGATATGGGGGGGCTAAGTCATGGATGGACGACCTATTGAGGCGTTGGTGCTGCCGGGGGCGTGGTGGCGTGTTGAGAGGTGCTCGGGGTGCCTCGCTTGACAGAATCTGGTAGGATAGTGTGGCCCATTCTAGAGATATAGGACTTTTGGGCTGGCCTTTCGTTTCCTCCTCCCTTAGGGCGTCCCCCTCTGCCGCAGCCCATTTCCCCACCGCTCCCACCCATGTCTCGAATGAGGGTCCGGTTGTCATTCGCCATTGCGTGGCTATATTCCTCTTGGCTAAAAGCAGGGATAAAGCAGCGTATCTGAACTGCACCTTGTGTGTCTTCGGCCTACAAAAGATCCCCAATGCCACTGCCTCCCAAGAATGCAATTCTGTGAGGCCTGTGAGAGTGCTAATGGAGTTAAGTACGGCCGACCAGTAGGCCTGAAGGGCCGGGCAGCTCCAGAACATGTGTTGGAAGTGTGCGTCCGGGGAATGACATCTGGGGCATAAGAACTGCGTGTCAGGATAGAACCGCTGGAGGCACGCTGTGGTCTGGTAGGCCCTGTGTAAAATATAGTATTGTATATTTTTTAACCTTGCGTTTCTCGACACTTTCTTTGGGAATTCTAGCGCTCTATCCCACTCCCGGTCATGTAATTGTCGCCCAAACTCATCCTCCCAGGCCGCTCTCAGGGTGAGCAATGGCTTGTGTGAGAGTTCTCTGATTGACTTATACAGCCAGGTAACTAGGCACCCCACCCCAACTCCGGGACATCATCAACACCTCCTTCAACACCGCCACCTTCCAGGAATGATGGAAGCACGCCGAGATCAGCGCCCTCCTGAAGAAACAAACAGCGGACCCCTCCGACCTCAAGAACTACTGTACCATCTCGCTCCTCCCTTTTCCTGCCAAGGTCATCGAGAAGACCGTCAACAGACAGCTTGCCGCCTTCCTCGAGACGAACGGATCCCTCGACCACTCGCAGTCCGGCTTCCGAGCCAACCACAGCACCGAGACCGCCCTCATCGCAGCCACTGACGACATCAGATCCCTGCTCGACAACGGGGAAACAGCGGCCCTCATCCTCCTGGACCTCTCCGCAGCGTTCGATACGGTCTGCCACTGCACCCTAGTGCAGCGCCTCTACAACATCGGAATCCAAGAGAAGGCACTGGATTGGATCATCTCGTTCCTCACCGGAAGAACCCAGAGGGTCCGCCTCCCCCCGTTCAGATCCGAGGCCACCAAAGTCATCTGCGGCGTACCACAAGAATCATCACTCAGCCCCACCCTCTTCAATGTCTACATGAGCCCCCTCGCAGCTATCGCACGCCAACACAACCTCAACATCATCTCCTACGCCGACGACACCCAGCTGATCCTCTACCTCACAAACGGCCCCGCCACCGCCAGAACCAGCCTACACGAAGGGATGAAAGACGTCGCCGAATGGGTGAAGAACAGCCGCCTGAAACTGAACTCAGACAAGACGCAAGTCCTCATCCTGGGATCATCGCCCTCCGCCTGGGACGACTCCTGGTGACCCCCTGCCCTGGGCACCGCTCCCAAGCCAAAGGACCACGCTCGGAACCTGGGCTTCATCCTGGACTCCTCCCTCTCGAAGACCAGACAAGTCAATGCCGTCTCGTCGTCGTGCTTCAACACCCTGCGTATGCTCCGAAAGATCTTCCGATGGATCCCCACCGAAACCAGGAAGACGGTCACCCAGGCACTCGTCACCAGCCGACTGGACTACGGAAACACCCTCTACGCCGGACCCACAGCCAAACTTCAGAAAAGACTCCAACACATCCAGAACGCCTCCGCACGACTCATCCTGAACATCCCCCGACGCAGCCACATCTCCGGACACCTGAGAGACCTACACTGGCTCCCCGTTAGCAAGAGGATCACTTTCAGACTCCTCACCCACGCACACAAGGCTCTCCACGACCTGGGCCCCAGGTACCTCAACAACCGCTTGACCTTCTACACTCCCACCCGCCAGCTGCGATCCACCAGCCTCGCTCTCGCAGCCGTTCCACGCATCCGCAGAGCCACCACCGGAGGAAGATCCTTCTCCTACCTGGCAGCCAAGACATGGAACTCCCTCCCCATCCACCTCCGGCTGACCCAGGACCACCTATCCTTCAGGAAGCAACTCAAGACCTGGCTATTCGAGCAGTAGCGGACCCCCCCCCCCCCCCCCCCCCTCCCCCCAGCGCCTTGAGACCCCTCCGGGTGAGTAGCGCTATACAAATGCTATGATTGATTGATTGATTGCAGCTGCCCATGTAAAGGATGGTGTGAATTACAGGGTTTGTCGCGGGCTCGCTAGCTGTAAGGTCACTGTGTGGGCGAAAGCACTCAATGAGTTGGCGATGCGTCAGAAACTGCCCAGGGGGGAGGCCGTGGTCCTCCATGAGTTGGTTGTATGGGCGAAGCTGGCCCTCCGCGAACAGTGTCTCTGCCTCCGTGATCTCAGAGTCCGTCCATACGCGTAACATGGCTCTTGTAAAGTATGAGTCCCCTCGTGGCCACCCCGCTAGCGGCAGCCGTGGGGAGTAGCATGGGGTCCTCGCCGCCATATGGTGAATTTGCAGCATACATTGGCGGGCCACGGACACATGCAGGGGGTAGGTTCGAGGGGGTTTGGTGCCGGGGAGCAACAGACGACAGAGTTCGGGTATGGGGATAGGGCCGTGCATTGGTTGGGTCTCCCCGGAGTGCCTGCTCGCCGTCCAGTACGAAAGCCACTGGAGTTGTACTGCTAGGAAGTACGACTCGAAGGCGGGGGCACCCAGGCCCCCCTGTGTGGTAAGTAGCTGGAGTTTGGCGAGGGCTATTCTATGCCGACCGTTTCCCCACACAAGTGTGCGAAGTAGCGTGTCTAACTCGCGGAAGAAACTTCTGGGTGGCACGACCGGGAGGTTGGTGAAGTAATACAATAGTCGGGGGACGATGATCATTTTTGCCAGTGCTACTCGCCTGATTGGGGCCAGTGGGAGGTTTTTCCAGAACCCCACAGAGGCACGGATACTGGCAAACACCATACCATGATTGCCCTCGTAGATGTTGGCGGGTGATCTTTAAAGGCGGATCCCCAGGTAACGAGGGGCGCCCGTGGACCAAGAGGCTTTGTGTTCCAATCCGGACCTCCTGAGGGTCAAGGGAGTGGTGCAGGGGGTACACCACCGATTTCTCCCAATTCACTCGGAGGCCAGATGCCTCTGTGAACTCAGACAGAGTTGTCCATATGGGAGTTAGGTCCGCGGTGATGTCCCGGACGTACAGTAGAAGATCGTCCGCATACATGGAGACGCAGTGAATCGTATCTGCTACTGGAATGCCCCAGTCTGTGCCCTCCCGGCGTAGGCTCTACTGCCAAGGCAAAGATCAGTGGCGACAGGGGTCAGCCTTGTCTGGTACCCCTCTTAACTTGCAACAGGGCTGAGATGTATCTGCCAAGTCTGACCCAGGACGTAAGGTTAGTGTGGAGAAGCCGAGTATATTATAAAAGGGTTGGGCCTATACCCGTCCGGCGAAGAACTGCAAAGAGGTATGGCCAGGTCTCTGTATCGAAAGCTTTTTCGAGACCAGGATAATACAGGCCGTGCGTGGGAAGGCGTCTCCCACCTGGTCTTGAACATGGGAGACCCGTCTGATATTCTGGGACGTGTTCCTGCCGGTCTGAGTGTACTAGGGGGCGTAGTATCTGCTCGTACCGGGCGGCCAGAATTTTACCCAGGAGTTTGCAATCAGCCGAAAGAAGCGTGATAGGGCGGTAGGAGGACAGTTGCTGCGGGTCTCTGTGCGGTTTGAGAAAGGACATGATGACCGATTCCCGGAGCGTCTCTGGGAGTTCCCTCCGATCGAAGGCGTCCGCGAACATGGCGGTGAAGCGGGGGGTCAACAGTGCGGAAAAGGTACTGTAGTACTCGAGAGGTAGCCCATCGAGGCCTGGAGCCTTGTTCCCGGCCAGGGAGCGTATCGCACCGGATACGTCGGCCGCTGTTATTTTCATGTCCAGGGCATCCCTGGTTGCCTCCGTGATATGGGGGAGTGGCAGCGGGTCCAGGAACTGGGAAACCGCTTCCTGGCTATAGTGTGTCTGGGTACTGTACACAACGGCATAATAGTGCCGGAACGCGTCGAGTATGTACTGTTGAGAGCGCACCAGAGTGCCCGCGGAAGTCCGAATCTCGGTAATGGGTGCTGTGTCAGTGTCTTGACGTGCCAACCACGCCAGTAGTGTGCCTGTTTTGTCACGTTGTCTGTGTATGCGAGCAGCATAAGCTCGGAAATTTAATTTTCGCAAGTCTGCTAGGGCGGTAGCGTGCTTCGTTTTTGCCTCGGCTACCTGGGCCATCGTAGCCGACTGGGCATCTTCCTTTCTGGTGAGCGTCGCTAGCGTGCGTTCCGAGTCGGCAAGTGTGTATTCGAGTGTGCGGCGGGCCCCCACTATCTGTTTAATACAGGCGCCCTGTGCAACCACTTTGAATGCGTCCCATTCCACGAGCCTGGAAGTGGCAGACCCAGTGTTGTGAGTGAAGTATTCTTGGACCGTCTGCGCGTGATCATGTCTAAATACATGGTCTGTGAGGCAGTCTTTCGGGAGGCGCCAGGTGGGCACCGGGGGTTGGGGTGGTCTCCAACGGATGCTTAGGATATGTGCGTCGTGGTCTGAGACTACGCGGCCTACGTAGACAGTGTGTTGGACCTTGGGTATTAGTGACGGGGTGCATATCTGTCGGTTCAGGTCCGCAGGTTATGTGGAATGGAGTGGAATGAATACAACCGGGTGTGGGGATGATGAGCTCTCCATGCGTCGACTAGTGACCAGTGATTGACCCAGTGGCGGAATCTTTCCGAATGTGTGAGGGCTGGGGAACGTTGAGGTGGTGGGTGGGACCTGTCAAGTGTAACGTCAAGTTCACAGTTATAGTCTCCCCCTAATATCCATGGGAGAGCGGCGAATTGGGCCAGCACACCAGAGAGGGAATCCCAGTATCTATCCTGCTCAACATTGGGTGCGTAAATACTACTGTGCGTAAATACTACCGAACAGGACCGGCTGTCTGTCCAGTATACCTTCCAGCAGGGCATATCTCCCCTACTTATCCACTACTCTGCGCGTCTCCCGAAAGGGGGTACCCGGGCAAACCCAAATGAGCGTGCCCCGCGCGAACGCCGAGTATGATGTGGCACATAGGGTTCCACTCCAGCAGGATCTTAATTTGTCTGTCTCAGTCACTGTGAGATGCGTTTCTTTTAGGAACGCGATTTGGGCTTGTTGGCGCTTAATATATGCGTAGGTCGTGTATCTCTTGCATGGCGTGTGCAAGCCTCGTACGTTCAGGGGGAGTATATTAACGTCTGCGTGCTGCATGGGTAGGTAGATGAGAGGCGACCCGTGCCTAGTTGCTGCTGCTCGAACGTGCGATGCACCGGTATGACTGAAAGCGGGGTGGCGCTGTGCGTGGGAAGAGCCCCCGTTTGCCCCCCTCCGTGTGTGTCACCTAGCCTAATGCTCATGTCTTCTGTGGGGTGTAGGGAATGAAAGGATAGGGTAAACAGAACAATCAACTGGGTGTGAGAACTGTCCCAATACCTGGGACGCATCGGCAAGCTCGATACGTCCAAACCAGCGCTCCCAGAACCAGGGAGCGAACAGTCAAATCGTAGTGGTGGCAGGCTGAGCCTGCGAGGCAAGTTCCTTTCGGGGCGTTTGCAGGAGAAATGGTAGTCTGTTCGGGGTGTAGTGTGTCCAGCGTGTCCTGACATGGATGGTAGGTGGCCCCGGCCGGGGTACCCACCCGTAGAAATCCTCCGGCGAGTCAGAAATCAAGGGCGTGACTGGGGGCATAGTAATGGCATCAGCTGTGGGACGGGCCGAATTACTGTCCTCTTCACTGCTTGATGAGAAAAGATGAGGGATCCCCTCAACGTCCTCCTCCGATTCAGGAGCCCTAAGGTCCGCTACAGCCTGAAGGGCCCTGCAACGCTCCTGCATGAGCTACAAGCTGTTCCAAGTCTGGGGATTCAACTTCCAGACATTTGGTAGGATCCCTCCAGTCCTGCTGTCCTTGCCGTTGTATTTGTTGCGGAGCTCGCCGTCTGTTGCGAGGTGTCCTGTGGTTGCGTTTCTGTGGCTGGGTCGCAGCCGATCCGTGCGTGCAGTGGCGATCTGCCCAGTCGCAGGCATCCTCAGCCGTGGAAAAGAAGTGGGTGGAGCCTACATGGATGACTTTCAGGCGGGCAGGAAATAGCAAAGAGTACTGAATGTCATTCTCCCGTAGACATAGTTTCACCTCCAGGAAGGACGCCCTGAGTTTTATCACCGCCTTGGCGTAGTCCGGGAAGATCATGACGTGTTGGTTTTTGACCTGTAGGGGGCCTTATCGTCTGGCCGCTAGCAACACTGCGTCTCGGTCCGTAAAATGGAGGAATTTCGTGAGCAGGGGATGAGGGGCGCTGCCGGGTAGCTGTTTCCCGGTCGGGACCCGGTGTGCCCGTTCCAAGGAGAAGAAAGCGGTGCGGTCCGAAGTCGGAGTGAAGGTCTTTACCCAGGCCTCTACATATTCGATGAGGTGTGTTCCCTCGACCCCCTCCGGAAGTCCCAGCACACGTATGTTGCAGCGCCGAGAGCGTCCCTCCAAATCCTCCACACGCTCCTTCATTGTTGTCAGGCGGTCCATGGCTGTCCGTAGTGTTTGTTGCCGGGTCTTCAGAGTGGGCTGTACGTCTGCCAGGGTCCTCTCTCCCTCCCGGACCCTATCTGCTAGTTTCCGCTGGTCGTCACGGATAAGGTTGATGTCTGTGGTGAGAGTGCCCAGGCGTTCTTCCATGGAGTCCCTGGAGAGTTCAATGGCAGCCAGGACTCGGTCTAGTTTGTCGGATATGGTAGGGTCCGGTTGTGGCGAAGGTGTTTTGGTGAGGGTGCTAGTGCGGGGTTGGTTTTCCGGCGCTGTTTTAGGAACCGCCGTCTGCTGCGTGACCCTCAGCTTCCCCATGGCGATGACCCGAGGCGCGATATCCGTGTTAGTTTTCTTCGGGCACGGAAATGGGGTCGGGGTGCAGGTCCCCTGCGTGGCGGCCGTATGACTTACCGCCTTCTTGTGGTAGGGCACGTAGTGCGCCCTAAGGTCTCCAGCACCCCAACGGGGGCTGCCTCGCCGTGTCGCCATCCTTGCTCGTCAGGAGGGGCCCACCACGTACAGTTTATCCTGCGCTAGTCCTCTCCGCGCTCCCGCGCTTACAGATAGGGTGGGGGATTACCCCTCGATAGCAGCCCAGTTCCAGCCTAGCAGTGATAGTCTAGTGTGCACCCGGGGAATCCGCCCACTGTGGTGCGACCGGGGATGAGGCCAAGTTCTTGTCCAAATCAATGGGCTTTGGCCGCCATCTTAAGGTCAGGCAGAGGCGATGTGGTGGCCAGCCTACCAGTAAGGTCTCCGGGCTGTCCGGGGAATCCCGTGGGGGGGAGGGGGGGGGGGGCACGGGGAAGCTGGCTGGTGGCAGCACTCACCCCCAAATGTCTTCTCTCAGGGCCGCCAGGAACGTCCTCAGCCCCGAAGTTGCCCCATCGCAGGCGCCATGTTGGAGTCAGGCAGGTGCTCCCGCCAATTATCCGGCTCCCTGGGGGGGGTGGATAATGAGCCGCCGGCTCTCTGGGGTTGCGGCGTGTGTCGGGGGGGGGGGGTTAGGGCCCCTCTTGCCTCCCGCTGTGGTCTGTGTCAGAGTGGTGGTGTCCCTCGCTGACAGTCCATCTCCGTTACTCCGGGCGGTAACACTGGTAGTCCGCCGGCACCGGGTGATGTCGCCGAGTACAGCGGCCAAAGGCAAATGGGGCCGCCGCGCTGCTGGAACTGGTCTCTCGCACCCGCCGGTCAGTGTTGTTCCGGGCGGGTCATGGTTTTCCCTCCCGTCCTGTTCAGTGACGGGTCGCCGCCATCTTGGGCTCGGGTCCGCGGGAACGGATCGGTGCCGTTGTCCGCCCTTCTAGCGCGGGGCACCTAGGTTTCACTATTGCTGCTGATGCCGCCGGTAATCCGCCGCCTGGGGGGGTGTTTTTACCCCAGAAAGACTAGAATCAGCGGGCTATTGGGCCGCCCAACTGCGGAGCCTCAGCAGCTGCCATTGTGGCTTGCTAAGCCACGCCCCCTCCTACGTATAACTTTTAGTGTGTCTTTTAGTTCCTGATTTATTTTAGTGCACTTTTGGTCAAACCATCTTGGATGAAGGTTAGCATGTTTCTTTTTCTTTACTTTTAAGTATCCTGAGATGGTGCCCGCTATGTTACAGAAAGCTGTAATAATGTGTGAATCCAAGGATGATTCCCTCAAGCAAATGGTAATATCTTCTTGTTTTTTTTTTTTGGACGAAATTATCCATAAATGCTAAGGGGTTCACACCTGACCATTTTAAAGAAGTGCTATTTCCTCCTTGGGTTTTGGATACTATGCACTCCTCTTCCTGGTGCGTCGAGGTTAACTTCAGCACCAGTAGTAGTGGGTGATGGTCACTAAACGGACTTATCTGTACTTCAGTTTTCAAGCACACCCTTGCAACTTCCTGGGATCAAGACATGATCATGATCAATATTAGACGAAGATCGTGCTCCTTCGTACGTACAGACAGCAATTTCTCCCTTTTATCATTGAAACCTCTGACAAATAGGTCCTACAAATTATCTAAAAGTGGCTACACCATCCAGTTCATTTTTATTTCTAGTTTTTATAGAGCGCAGCATTCATCCCATGGGATATCAAGGCGCTAAAAAGAAAAAGGGACTGCTGGGATAGTGCGGGGGGGAGTTAGTATTTGGGGAAAAGGTGGGTTTTGAGTTTTTGCCGGAATTGGAGGAGGTTTGCGGTGTGTCTCAGATCCATAGGTAGTTCATTCCATCGTTTGGCCGCCAGGTGAGAAAAGGCTTGTCCACCTGTCCTTGTTTTGTAGATGCGCTTGGGTTTTGCCAGGGCTGAGTTATTGGATCTTAAATTCCTGTTTGGAATATAGAACTCGATTTTCCCTTGCAGGATTGTAGGGCCTGTTTTATGAAGGGCTTTGTGCGCGTGGCAAAGTAGTTTAAATGTGGCACGCTGGCGCATTGGCAGCCAGTGGAGTTGTTTTAGGCATGCTGATGCCGAATCTCGTTTGCCTTTGTTGCATACCAGTTTGGCTGCCTGGTTTTGCAGGACCTGTAGGCGGGAGAACAGTTGCTCGTTCATTCCTTCGAAAAGGGCATTGCCGTAATCCAGGCGGCTGACTAGGAGGGCCTGGGTGATCGTACGTCGGCAGTCAAGTGGGATCCAAGTGAAGATTTTGGCTAGGAGTTTCAGGATTGCAAATCCTTTACCCCAAAGTATGCGTACATGATCCTTCATGGATAGTGCATCATCCATCATAACGCCAAGGTTTCTGGCGTATTGTTTCGGGGTGGGGGCTGTTCCCAGTGACGGTGGCCACCACGTATCGTTCCACGATAGTTTGGCTCCTCCGAACAGTAGTATTTCGGACTTTCCTGCATTGAGCTTAAGGCAGTGGTTGCCCATCCAGTCTGCCATTTCGGAGAGGCAGCTGTGGAGTTTGTTTTTGGTTATTTCTGGGCTTTCGGATCTTTCGTCCATGGTCACCATCAGCTGTGTATCGTCGGCATATGAACAGATGCCGATGCCCCACTTTCATCTTCCACCTTCAATACCTCCAAAATCAGCACCAAAACATCAATTGCTGCAATTAAAAAAGGAGGTACAGTCCAAAAATTATCAATGGAACCGGTTCCTTTATCTCAAAAAGGAAAAGGTATCTATTTAAGATATTTTTTGTTACCCGGGAAAAGCAAACATGGAGTTTAGGCCTATATTTGACCTAAGACATGCAAACAAAAATGTCATGAAATCTACCCTCTGTTGATGAAAGGAGACTGGATGTGTTTGGTGGATATCCAAGACTCATATTTCCACATACCTATAGCAAAGAAAAGCAGAAACATTTTAAGATTTGTAGTGGGAAAAGCCCATTATCAGTACACAGTTCTTCCATTCTGTCTAAAGTCTGCACCCATAACATTCTCCAAATGCATTTCTGTGGTTGCAGCTCACCTCTGGAGAATGATTTACATTTACCCTTATCTAGACAAATGCCTGATAAAAGCACGCTCTTATTGTCTAGCACAATTGGATTTCAACATAACAGCCAAACTCTTGACCGGACTGGGCTTGCATATCAATCACAAGAAGTCAATTTCTTCAACTCGTCAACTTCACACTTAGCTAGGAGCCACTCTGGATACTATAAAAGGAGTGTATACTATTTTTCTCAAAGGTCACCTACTGCTTCAAATGACGCATCCAACCAATCTCATCTCTACAAGGTTTATGGCATATTGCATGTATCTAGTTTCTTAGTGCACGTCTCCAGATGAGATCCTCACAACATTGCCTTGAAGACCAATGGTCTCAATGGCTGGACAACTGGGAACACAATCTATTTCTCACCACTCAAGCCTACCAATCTCTGATGTTGTGGCACAAAAGACACAATTTACTGAAGGGAATTCCATATTTCCAGGATCTTCTCAAACTGTCACAGATGTGTCCCTGGCAGAATGGGTAGCCATTGCATCACATACATGTTCTGGTAATGAAGGTGGTCCATCTAATCTTCAAGGCTTTTGCACCAATTTTATTGACCAGCTGGAAACTTATTCAAAAACACAATACCACAATGATTCACTGTCTAAACAAACAAGGGAGTACCAGATCAAGGATTCTGTCTCTAGAAGCTCAAACAATCTGACATTGGTTACTGACAAGGAATCTGTCGATTGACGCAATCCAATTAGCAGGCATCCAAAATTGTCAAGCAGATACTTAATAGACAACCATGAATGGGAATTAGACAATGCAGTTTTATTATGTATTTTACAAGACTGTTTTTCGACATAGACTTATTCACCACAAGAGAAAAGGCATAATGCTCAGACTGTCCTTTGAAAAGGCAGGAACCAAACTAGTTGGACAATGACCTTTTGATTGTTTGGTCGAAACGTTTGCTCTTTGCCTTTTCTCAGATCCTATTAATCCCAAAAGTGCGAATCAAGCTAAAAGCATCAGATGCCTTAATAATTGTATTAGCATCAGAGTGGCTCAGACAATGGTGGTGTCCAGAGCTACGTCACCTCTCCATCAGACACAACAAGAGGTTTCCGTGCAAACATAACTTCCTGTAGAGGATGCAAGGGAAGAATTTTGAATCCCAATGTACACTCTTTGAGTTTGTTGGGCAGGTTCTTTAAATCATTCAATACGGACACTTAAATCTTCCTCCAGACTGTATGGCCATCTCAAGGATGCTAAACATCCGAACCCAAGAGCGTCAAATGCTTTTAAGTCAAAAAAAGATTTGTCATCTGATGTTTCCAAAACAACAGAGATCCAAATAAATGCCAAGATGATGTAATTTTACCTTATCTGCTTCATTTGGCGCTATAAACGTTACAATTCATCTCATCAAAGTACATTTAACTGCCATAACATCATACAGAAAAGGGTCAAATCAAAGATTCTTCCTTTCTTTACCAGTTGTTAAAGACTTCTTTATTGAAACAGATCTTTCCTTTTATTAGACAGCCTGCTCCTCCTTGGGAGTTAAACCTAATTTTATCTAAATTAATGGCTCCTCCCTTTGATCCCATACATAAGACCTCAATGCAACACTTAACCTGGAAAGTAGCCTTTTTAATCCCTAGTAAGTCAGCAAGAAGTTGCAGGATCTGTCTTCTGTAGAACCATTTACAATTCTTCACAGCAGTAGAGTATGTAAGTATTAAGAGCACATCCCTCTTTTTTGCCAGAAGTTGTCAGATTTTCACATTAATCAAACAATTTCACTTCCAGTATTTTTCAATAACCCTTCAGGGCTCGAAAATTCCACTCGACCGCTAGCATAGTCGAGCTAAATTTAACAAGGTTGAGCTGTTTTTAGGTCCTACTCGCCCTTTCTGGCGAGTAGGGAAACAAACCAACTTTTGTCCTCTTGTCTGTGAAAACGGAACAAATGTGACAAGATAAGTTTAAAAAAAAAATGTATTTAATCATATTCTAATAAGCACACAAGTACATATCACAAGGAAACAGCGTGATACATCAATACAGCGAGTAAGGTCAAAGAACTAACATCCCCTCCCACCCCCCGAGCCTGCAGTATATGAAATGTATAACAGCTGGTTGAGTCCCCTTCTTGAAGTCCCACAAGGTAACCAGTGCCCACATGGATCTAAATCATCACTCAGATTGTGCCCAGATGTCTTCAGGATGAGATCCGGACGGCAACTCCTCCTGAAACAGTTCCAGCTGTTCTTGGTAATACACCATGTCTTTTAATTATTGAGATGTATGGGGGCGTCGACGACCATCCCAAGTGAACAGCACACGCCTTTTGGCCAGCAGCAACGCCACTCTCACGAAGCAGCCCATAACACCTTTCGCACCCGGCACATATCCCAGCAAGCACACTAAAGGTGTACACTCCAGTCTTCACCCCACCATGGTGTAGATCAACTCCCAACACATCCACCCAGAACATTGTACAAACCTACACTGCCAGGCCAGATGAAGGAAGTCTGCCTCCCCCTGCCCACACCGTCGGCAGCAATCTGTGTCTCTGAGCCCCATTCTGCGGAGTTTCTTTGGAGTGTGGTACGCTTGGTGTAGGAATTTCAGGTGGATAATGCGAAGATTACAGTTAGGCGACAGTCTACTGGTCACCATGCAGATCTGTTCCCATTCGCTCATTGTGATTAACGTATCTAGAAGCTTATTCCATCTCTCTAGGCTTTTATCCTCCGGATGTATTGTCTCCTCCTGCACCGCCCTATACAGTATGGTGAGCAGATGTTTCCGAGAAGCAACACCATGATCAACTGTAGAGCCTTTGACATGGCTGGCTCCTCCGGGAAGCAGGCGTAGTGGTCCCGGACAGCCCTGCGCAATCTGTAGCACGTATACTGAAACAGCGGGGTGGGATTCGAGATATACTCCAAATCCGAACCCGTGATATACGTCCCCTCGTTGTAGAAGTCACCCATAGTGGATATTCCCGCTTCTCGAAGTGAAGACACCGGACCCCGTTCACCCGCCACCGAGATAGCAGCGTGTCCCTCGATGCACATAGCCGGGGCATTTAAGGGCAGCCTATTCGTCCGTTTACCTATTTCCTGCCAAGCGGAGATCGTAACATCGATCGTATTGATTTCAGATCTGGGTGTTTGCCTGTGGAGATGCATAATAATGCTCTTCAGCGGTGTCGGATCGGCATCGCCCTCCTCCACCGCCATATGGGCGATAAATCCGTGTGGACGGAACCAAAAATATGCGAACTGCGCCTGCGCACAAAGATAGTACGCGTAGAAATCCGGGGCATTGAACCCGCCTCTCTCGAAGGGTAAGGTCAGTGTGGCCCAACTAATCCGTGGCGGTTTCGCCCCCCACACCAGCTGAAGCAATTGTGCCTGTAATGTTTTGAAAAATTGTTTAGTCAATCGAATGGGGACATTGCAGAATAAATACAGAAACTGGGGAAGGATCACCATTTTTAGGGCTCGACCTCTGCCAATGCGCAAGCATTGCAGATGTCGAGACATATTATGGCCTATCCAGAGCTTACCCAAAGGGGCGATTTGATGCTGTGCCCGCGAAAAAGCTCGTGCACAGCATCAAAGCCACCAGCCTCCCTCCCACAAGCTGTCCCCAGCGTGAGCTCTGGCATATCTCCTCCCCTAATTATTCACTGCCCACGGCCGCCCGGCACATCAAAGGCTGCTGCTCCCCGTGCGTCTCCCCTTACTCTCCCCTACTATCTAATTATTTTCATACTGATGGCCGCCGCTTTAACTGTAAGCACAGCAACAGCTTTAATGTATTTTTAAATTATTTTGTGCGTCTCCCCTTACTCTCCCTATTCTTCCCTTCGTTTCTAATTATTTTCATACTGATGGCCGCCGCTTTAACTTTAAGCACAGCAACAGCTTTAATGTATTTTTAAATTATTTTGTGCGTCTCCCCTTACTCTCCCTATTCTAACCTTCGTTTCTAATTATTTTCATACTGATGGCCGCCGCTTTAACTTTAAGAACAGCAACAGCTTTAATGTATTTTTAAATTATTTTCATGCTGAGGGGGATGGTAAATGCTCTGTTCAACAGCCGCACGACTCTCAACTCAAGCGCTTCAGTGCACGCAAAGCTGTTGACAGAAAAGCGAAATCAAGGACATGAGGTGATTTACCAGGGATCACACACTTTGATCGAGTGGGGTAGCCAGGATTGTAAAACACTGGTCTTGTATTGCGCACGACTCTCAACTCAAGCGCTTCAGTGCACGCAAAGCTGTTGACAGAAAAGCGTTTTGAATGCATGAGTGAATCAACTAACAAACACCTACAAATAAATAAGTGCATGAAAGAATGACAGGTTAAACGAATCACACAGTGTGCTTCACGCACGCAGTTAAAGCCTCGGTGCCGGCTGGTGATCATGGTTAGAGCAGCGGAGGGACCGATTTAGAATTTGGGCACTTTAGTGAAAGATGCTTTTTCAGGAGACCTTTTGCATAACGTCAAAGGCCTCTTTTCAGAAAACAGTTTTCAGTTGGATCAAAGTACACAATTAGAAACTGTTCAACTCTGCTGTGTACAAAAGTTTATTGATGTGTTTTTGTGTGCTCTTTCATGTGCACCAGGCGCAAAATGAAAACAGTCTTAGAAGTACAGGAGACATTTTATTTTGTGGCGCAGAGGCACTGTGGACTTACAGCGTCATCAATGCTGCAGACACACAACATATTTACAGGTTTTTTAGGTCAAGCTTGTGCTCATAAGTATGTATCCCGGTCTAACTTTTTGTGTATGCGTATATGTATACTTGTCTCTCTTCGAAAGAAAGTGTTTGTTTTCAGGTATCTGTGGTGACCTCCATTGGTGTGTGTGTTCGTGTTTTTGTTTAGGATGTGATATGTGACTGGAAGTGTGGTTGAGGTCTTCTTTTGCTTGTTTCGACTTGTTGGTAGAGTCACTTAGTAATTTGTAGAGCGAGGAGACAAGCTCCTCCCCGAATGTCTGCCTTTCAATTGAAATGACGTCAGCCCAAGTTAAAATGCAGTCTGGCACTTTGAAATGCCCTCAGTGAAACCTGGAGTCTGCTGAGGCTGTTCCCCTGAGCTCTGTGTACAGAAACCAGGTCGGCCCAGCTGCCCACGTGGGTGTCTGTTTTACCAGACATCTAAGTTCTCGGTCACTCAGCACATACTAGTTACCACACCAATGTCTTTCTTTCTTTCTTTCTTTCTTCCTTTCTTCCTTTCTTTTTCTTTCTTCCTTCCATTTCCTTCCTTCCTTTTTCTCTCTTTCTTTCTTTTTCTTTCTTTCTATTTGTTTCTTTCTTTCTGTCTTTCCCTTTCTCTCTGTTTTTCTTTCTTTCTTTCCCTTTCTTTCTTTCTCTTTCTTTCTTTCTTTCTTTCTTTCTTTCTTTCTTTCTTTCTTTCTTTCTTTCTTTCTTTCTTTCTCTTTCTTTCTCTTTCTTTCTTTCTTTCTTTCTCTCTCTCTTTCTTGCTTTCTCTTTCTTGCTTTCTCTTTCTTTCTTTCTTTCTCTCTTTCTTTCTCTCTTCTTTCTTTCTTTCTCTCTTTCTTAGTTTCTCTTTCCCTATGTCTTTCTTTTTATTTCTTTCTCTTTCTTTCTCTTTCTTCATTTCCCTTTCCTTCTCTCTTTTTTCCTTTCCCTTTCTCTTTCTTTCCCTTTCCCTTTCTTTCTTTCTTTCCCTTTCTCTCTTTCTTTCTTTTTCTTTCTTTCTATTTGTTTCTTTCTTTCTGTCTTTCCCTTTCTCTCTGTTTTTCTTTCTTTCTCTTTCTCTTTCTCTTTCTCTTTCTCTTTCTTTCTTTCTTTCTTTCTTTCTTTCTTTCTTTCTTTCTTTCTTTCTTTCTTTCTTTCTTTCTTTCTTTCTTTCTTTCTTTCTTTCTCTCTCTCTTTCTTGCTTTCTCTTTCTTGCTTTCTCTTTCTTTCTTGCTTTCTCTCTTTCTTTCTCTCTTCTTTCTCTTTCTTTCTCTCTTTCTTAGTTTCTCTTTCCCTATGTCTTTCTTTTTATTTCTTTCTCTTTCTTTCTCTTTCTTTATTTCCCTTTCCTTCTCTCTTTTTTCCTTTCCCTTTCTCTTTCTTTCCCTTTCCCTTTCTTTCTTTCTCTTTCCCTTTCTCTCTTTCTTTCTCTTGAGTCAATGGGTTTAAAGAGTAGATAAGGGGGTGGGCAGGTGGGATAGAAGTGGTGTCACCACACTGTAAGGCATACTGACGCATGTTTCTATTCCACCAGCTAAATACAGGGTCTTTCCTGCGTTCCAGTCATACACAGATGGGGTTCAAGTGAAGTTCAGAAAAGTTACACCCACTCTATCGATCGCCCTCACTCTATCTGTCTATCTATCGCCCTCACCTTATCTGTCTATATCGCCCTCCCTCTATCTATCTATTGCCCTCCCTCTATCTATCTATTGCCCTCACTCTATCTATCTATCTATCTATCTATCTATCTATCTATCTATCTATCTATCTATCTCCATCTATCTCCATCTATCTATCGATCTATCTATCGCCCTCTATCTATCTATCTATCTATCTATCTATCTATCTATCTATCGCTCTCCCTCTATCTATCGCCCTTACTCTATCTATCGCATCACAACAGCATCACTCAGCAGCATCACTCAGGGGCACCTCAACATCACTATGCGCTACCACAGCAGCACTGAACGCCACAGCATCACTCGTCGCCACCACAACATCACTCCGCGCCACCACACCATCAATCTGTGCAACCATTCAACAACAGCTGGTTCAAATATGTTCTCTCAATGTTTCAAGCTTTATTACACATGTCACAAAAAGATGTTACTATTTCACTTCTGTTCTTGGATTTTCGTCACAATATTATGCACTGAACATAATCTTCACAAAAGTTATTTACAAAAGTTTAAGCTATTGCCATTATAAATTACAATAACTTTTATTTAACCCCTTCGACGCTCATGACGAGCTCAGCTCGTCATGAGTTACGCCTGTCGTACGCTCATGACGAGCTGAGCTCGTCATGAACCGCGGGATTTTAAAAAAGTCAGCGCACAGCGGGAAAACGCGTAGCGCGCATGGGGTTAAGTATTAATTATTTAAAAAAATTAAAAGCCATTGTTATTTGTAATATCAATACATCTAAGTCACGTAAATGCAACACATATTGCATTAGAAATGCGATCGGTGTCACGAAAGTTATAACTATTGGCATTGTAAATGGCAAAGCTATTAATTTAGCAATTTACAAAAACAACACCTAAATAAAAAAAAACATTTATAAGACCAATAGCTCAAACTTTCCTAATGCGAGCCCTATTGCATTTCCAATGCTTGTTATCACAGCAATGTGGTCCGCTAGCGAGAGGGGCAACCCAATCCACCGATCCACAGGCTCCACCAACGCTGTATAAGCTCTTCTGTAGTTTTCACAAACCACTATCGCTGGATCCCGATGGATCCAAATGCCCAGATACTTGACTGGCTCTTCCGTCCACACCATAGGGTACTTCACCTGCGGTGCAATCGTGGCAGGCGTGAGGGGGACCAGCACCGACTCCTCCCAGTTGATGCGCAGCCCCGAATAAATACTGAACCGGATGTATTCACAGAGGACTTGAGATAAATATGTCTGTGGCTCCCGGACGTACAGAACCATATCATCCGCGTATGCAGAGATGCCCACCGGCAGGTTATTAAAGTTCAGGGCCGCTGCTCTGTGTGACTGGCGGATCCTGCAAGCGAGGGGTTCCAGAACTATGGCAAAAAGAAAGAGGGACAGCGGGCAACCCTGTCTAGTGCCACGCTGGATCAGCAGCGGTTCAGAGGTGAGCCCGCCCACCCGCACCCTCGCCGACACCTCTGTGTACAAAACCTGGATCCAGCGGATGCACACCGGCGGGAAGCCCATCCTGTTCAATATGAAGATCATGTATTTCCATTCGATCGAATCGAACGCCTTGGCTGCGTCAAGCAGGACGGCCACGGTAGGCAACTCAGGCTTTAGGACGTGGAACATGGCGAAGACCGTGCGGAGGTTCCAGGAGGTAGACCTATCAGGTAAACCCGATTGGTCCGGTAAGACTAGCATGGGCATCAAGGGGCTCAACTTGATGGCCAACACCTTAGCGAGGATCTTCACATCAATATTGATGAGACACAGAGGACGATATGATTTGCAGTGTGTAGGTGACTTATCTTTTTTCAGCAAAGTAATGATCAGCGCCTGCCGCAAGGAGGGTGGGAAATAGCCCACCTTGTGCGCCTCCGCATACATTGCCAGTAGGTGTGGCGCCAAAATATCTACATAGTGTTTATAAAATTCTGCTGTCAGCCCATCAGGGCCCGGAGCTTTATTATTTGGGAGGGACAGGATGGCTCATCTAATATCCGTCTCGTCCATCGGGAGGCTAAGGTATTTACGATGCCCATCAGAGAGCCAGGCACAGGCCGTGTCAGCCAAGTAGTCCTGCAATGCAGGCTCGTTCATGTCTCCCTGCGAAGTGTATAGGGTCTCATAAAAGGTTCGAAACTGAGCTAGAATTTCATAACTTGCGAAGTGTTCCAGACCCTCGCCATCCACAATATGGTCAATTTGGGAGACCTCTGACCTATCTCGTAGTCAACTAGCTAACACCCTGCCAGGCCTACCCCCCCCCCCTCTACATAAGCCCTCGCCACATATCTCTTTGATAGATATTTGATCTCCGTGGCTGCCAGAGTGTTGTACTCCTCCAGATACTCCCTGATGTGTGTTAGCACCTCGGAAGATGGCGCAGCCTCGTATTGAGCTTCTAGTTCACGCAACCGTTCCTCCCTGCATCTTAACTGCACCCGCAAATCTCGCAGAATGCCCGCCGATGTGCTGATGCACTCTCCCCGTATCGTAGCCTTGAAGTCTTCCCATAGAGTTGCTGCACTGTCTACTGTGCCCGCATTGAGATCGAAATACTGTGTTATTGCTTTGTGGATAGTATCTGCATAGACAGGGTCAAGCAGGGAGGCCGCGTGAAAATGCCAAGTGAAGGGATGACGAGTATTGAGTGGGACAGCAATTTGGAGCAGAACTGAGTTATGGTCCGACAAAGTCTGCGGTAGAATGTGAACCGACTCGACTCACCCATTAGCTTCCCCATCTAAGAGCCAATAGTCCAGGCGCGACCATGTGTTATGAGCAGGAGTGATATGTGTACCCTTTAGGGTCTCCGCATTCCGCAAGCGCCATGCATCTATCAGACCCACCTCTTCCATTGCTCCCCGTGCGTCTCCCCTTACTCTCCCCTACTATCTAATTATTTTCATACTGATGGCCTCCGCTTTAACTGTAAGCACAGCAACAGCTTTAATGTATTTTTAAATTATTTTGTGCGTCTCCCCTTACTCTCCCTATTCTTCCCTTCGTTTCTAATTATTTTCATACTGATGGCCGCCGCTTTAACTTTAAGCACAGCAACAGCTTTAATGTATTTTTAAATTATTTTGTGCGTCTCCCCTTACTCTCCCTATTCTAACCTTCGTTTCTAATTATTTTCATACTGATGTCCGCCGCTTTAACTTTAAGAACAGCAACAGCTTTAATGTATTTTTAAATTATTTTCATGCTGAGGGGGATGGTAAATGCTCTGTTCAACAGCCGCACAACTCTCAACTCAAGCGCTTCAGTGCACGCAAAGCTGTTGACAGAAAAGCGAAATCAAGGACATGAGGTGATTTACCAGGGATCACACACTTTGATCGAGTGGGGTAGCCAGGATTGTAAAACACTGGTCTTGTATTGCGCACGACTCTCAACTCAAGCGCTTCAGTGCACGCAAAGCTGTTGACAGAAAAGCGTTTTGAATGCATGAGTGAATCAACTAACAAACACCTACAAATAAATAAGTGCATGAAAGAATGACAGGTTAAACGAATCACACAGTGTGCTTCACGCACGCAGTTAAAGCCTCGGTGCCGGCTGGTGATCATGGTTAGAGCAGCGGAGGGACCGATTTAGAATTTGGGCACTTTAGTGAAAGATGCTTTTTCAGGAGACCTTTTGCATAACGTCAAAGGCCTCTTTTCAGAAAACAGTTTTCAGTTGGATCAAAGTACACAATTAGAAACTGTTCAACTCTGCTGTGTACAAAAGTTTATTGTGTTTTTGTGTGCTCTTTCATGTGCACCAGGCGCAAAATGAAAACAGTCTTAGAAGTACAGGAGACATTTTATTTTGTGGCGCAGAGGCACTGTGGACTTACAGCGTCATCAATGCTGCAGACACACAACATATTTACAGGTTTTTTAGGTCAAGCTTGTGCTCATAAGTATGTATCCCGGTCTAACTTTTTGTGTATGCGTATATGTATACTTGTCTCTCTTCGAAAGAAAGTGTTTGTTTTCAGGTATCTGTGGTGACCTCCATTGGTGTGTGTGTTCGTGTTTTTGTTTAGGATGTGATATGTGACTGTAAGTGTGGTTGAGGTCTTCTTTTGCTTGTTTCGACTTGTTGGTAGAGTCACTTAGTAATTTGTAGAGCGAGGAGACAAGCTCCTCCCCGAATGTCTGCCTTTCAATTGAAATGACGTCAGCCCAAGTTAAAATGCAGTCTGGCACTTTGAAATGCCCTCAGTGAAACCTGGAGTCTGCTGAGGCTGTTCCCCTGAGCTCTGTGTACAGAAACCAGGTCGGCCCAGCTGCCCACGTGGGTGTCTGTTTTACCAGACATCTAAGTTCTCGGTCACTCAGCACATACTAGTTACCACACCAATGTCTTTCTTTCTTTCTTTCTTTCTTCCTTTCTTCCTTTCTTTTTCTTTCTTCCTTCCATTTCCTTCCTTCCTTTTTCTCTCTTTCTTTCTTTTTCTTTCTTTCTATTTGTTTCTTTCTTTCTGTCTTTCCCTTTCTCTCTGTTTTTCTTTCTTTTTCTTTCTCTTTCTTTCTCTTTTTTCTTTCTTTCTTTCTTTCTTTCTTTCTTTCTCTTTCTTTCTCTTTCTTTCTTTCTTTCTCTCTCTCTTTCTTGCTTTCTCTTTCTTGCTTTCTCTTTCTTTCTTTCTTTCTCTCTTTCTTTCTCTCTTCTTTCTTTCTTTCTCTCTTTCTTAGTTTCTCTTTCCCTATGTCTTTCTTTTTATTTCTTTCTCTTTCTTTCTCTTTCTTCATTTCCCTTTCCTTCTCTCTTTTTTCCTTTCCCTTTCTCTTTCTTTCCCTTTCCCTTTCTTTCTTTCTTTCCCTTTCTCTCTTTCTTTCTTTTTCTTTCTTTCTATTTGTTTCTTTCTTTCTGTCTTTCCCTTTCTCTCTGTTTTTCTTTCTTTCTCTTTCTTTCTTTCTCTTTCTCTTTCTTTCTTTCTTTCTTTCTTTCTTTCTTTCTTTCTTTCTTTCTTTCTTTCTTTCTTTCTTTCTTTCTTTCTCTCTCTCTCTTTCTTGCTTTCTCTTTCTTGCTTTCTCTTTCTTTCTTGCTTTCTCTCTTTCTTTCTCTCTTCTTTCTCTTTCTTTCTCTCTTTCTTAGTTTCTCTTTCCCTATGTCTTTCTTTTTATTTCTTTCTCTTTCTTTATTTCCCTTTCCTTCTCTCTTTTTTCCTTTCCCTTTCTCTTTCTTTCCCTTTCCCTTTCTTTCTTTCTCTTTCCCTTTCTCTCTTTCTTTCTCTTGAGTCAATGGGTTTAAAGAGTAGATAAGGGGGTGGGCAGGTGGGATAGAAGTGGTGTCACCACACTGTAAGGCATACTGACGCATGTTTCTATTCCACCAGCTAAATACAGGGTCTTTCCTGCGTTCCAGTCATACACAGATGGGGTTCAAGCGAAGTTCAGAAAAGTTACACCCACTCTATCGATCGCCCTCACTCTATCTGTCTATCTATCGCCCTCACCTTATCTGTCTATATCGCCCTCCCTCTATCTATCTATTGCCCTCCCTCTATCTATCTATTGCCCTCACTCTATCTATCTATCGCACTCACTCTATCTATCTATCGCCCTCACTCTATCTATCTATCTATCTATCTATCTATCTATCTATCTATCTATCTATCTCCATCTATCTATCGATCTATCTATCGCCCTCCCTCTATCTATCTATCTATCTATCTATCTATCTATCGCTCTCCCTCTATCTATCGCCCTTACTCAATCTATCGCATCACAACAGCATCACTCAGCAGCATCACTCAGGGGCACCTCAACATCACTATGCGCTACCACAGCAGCACTGAACGCCACAGCATCACTCGTCGCCACCACAACATCACTCCGCGCCACCACACCATCAATCTGTGCAACCATTCAACAACAGCTGGTTCAAATATGTTCTCTCAATGTTTCAAGCTTTATTACACATGTCACAAAAAGATGTTACTATTTCACTTCTGTTCTTGGATTTTCGTCACAATATTATGCACTGAACATAATCTTCACAAAAGTTATTTACAAAAGTTTAAGCTATTGCCATTATAAATTACAATAACTTTTATTTAACCCCTTCGACGCTCATGACGAGCTCAGCTCGTCATGAGTTACGCCTGTCGTACGCTCATGACGAGCTGAGCTCGTCATGAACCGCGGGATTTAAAAAAAGTCAGCGCACAGCGGGAAAACGCGTAGCGCGCATGGGGTTAAGTATTAATTATTTAAAAAAATTAAAAGCCATTGTTATTTGTAATATCAATACATCTAAGTCACGTAAATGCAACACATATTGCATTAGAAATGCGATCGGTGTCACGAAAGTTATAACTATTGGCATTGTAAATGGCAAAGCTATTAATTTAGCAATTTACAAAAACAACACCTAAATAAAAAAAAACATTTATAAGACCAATAGCTCAAACTTTCCTAATGCGAGCCCTATTGCATTTCCAATGCTTGTTATCACAGCAATGTGGTCCGCTAGCGAGAGGGGCAACCCAATCCACCGATCCACAGGCTCCACCAACGCTGTATAAGCTCTTCTGTAGTTTTCACAAACCACTATCGCTGGATCCCGATGGATCCAAATGCCCAGATACTTGACTGGCTCTTCCGTCCACACCATAGGGTACTTCACCTGCGGTGCAATCGTGGCAGGCGTGAGGGGGACCAGCACCGACTCCTCCCAGTTGATGCGCAGCCCCGAATAAATACTGAACCGGATGTATTCACAGAGGACTTGAGATAAATATGTCTGTGGCTCCCGGACGTACAGAACCATATCATCCGCGTATGCAGAGATGCCCACCGGCAGGTTATTAAAGTTCAGGGCCGCTGCTCTGTGTGACTGGCGGATCCTGCAAGCGAGGGGTTCCAGAACTATGGCAAAAAGAAAGAGGGACAGCGGGCAACCCTGTCTAGTGCCACGCTGGATCAGCAGCGGTTCAGAGGTGAGCCCGCCCACCCGCACCCTCGCCGACACCTCTGTGTACAAAACCTGGATCCAGCGGATGCACACCGGCGGGAAGCCCATCCTGTTCAATATGAAGATCATGTATTTCCATTCGATCGAATCGAACGCCTTGGCTGCGTCAAGCAGGACGGCCACGGTAGGCAACTCAGGCTTTAGGACGTGGAACATGGCGAAGACCGTGCGGAGGTTCCAGGAGGTAGACCTATCAGGTAAACCCGATTGGTCCGGTAAGACTAGCATGGGCATCAAGGGGCTCAACTTGATGGCCAACACCTTAGCGAGGATCTTCACATCAATATTGATGAGACACAGAGGACGATATGATTTGCAGTGTGTAGGTGACTTATCTTTTTTCAGCAAAGTAATGATCAGCGCCTGCCGCAAGGAGGGTGGGAAATAGCCCACCTTGTGCGCCTCCGCATACATTGCCAGTAGGTGTGGCGCCAAAATATCTACATAGTGTTTATAAAATTCTGCTGTCAGCCCATCAGGGCCCGGAGCTTTATTATTTGGGAGGGACAGGATGGCTCATCTAATATCCGTCTCGTCCATCGGGAGGCTAAGGTATTTACGATGCCCATCAGAGAGCCAGGCACAGGCCGTGTCAGCCAAGTAGTCCTGCAATGCAGGCTCGTTCATGTCTCCCTGCGAAGTGTATAGGGTCTCATAAAAGGTTCGAAACTGAGCTAGAATTTCATAACTTGCGAAGTGTTCCAGACCCTGGCCATCCACAATATGGTCAATTTGGGAGACCTCTGACCTATCTCGTAGTCAACTAGCTAACACCCTGCCAGGCCTACCCCCCCCCCCCCCTCTACATAAGCCCTCGCCACATATCTCTTTGATAGATATTTGATCTCCGTGGCTGCCAGAGTGTTGTACTCCTCCAGATACTCCCTGATGTGTGTTAGCACCTCGGAAGATGGCGCAGCCTCGTATTGAGCTTCTAGTTCACGCAACCGTTCCTCCCTGCATCTTAACTGCACCCGCAAATCTCGCAGAATGCCCGCCGATGTGCTGATGCACTCTCCCCGTATCGTAGCCTTGAAGTCTTCCCATAGAGTTGCCGCACTGTCTACTGTGCCCGCATTGAGATCGAAATACTGTGTTATTGCTTTGTGGATAGTATCTGCATAGACAGGGTCAAGCAGGGAGGCCGCGTGAAAATGCCAAGTGAAGGGATGACGAGTATTGAGTGGGACAGCAATTTGGAGCAGAACTGAGTTATGGTCCGACAAAGTCTGCGGTAGAATGTGAACCGACTCGACTCACCCATTAGCTTCCCCATCTAAGAGCCAATAGTCCAGGCGCGACCATGTGTTATGAGCAGGAGTGATATGTGTACCCTTTAGGGTCTCCGCATTCCGCAAGCGCCATGCATCTATCAGACCCACCTCTTCCATAAAATCACGAACACATTGCGCCACTTTGATCATGCGCACACTGGCGGTGTTAGATTTATCTAAAAGCGGGTCAAGACAGGTATTGAGATCCCCTCCAAACAAAATCGCCGTGTCAGGCCAGGAGCGCAAGACCTGAAACATCTTTAGGAATGCTGCCGGCTCATCGACCACTGGCCCGTAAACATAAGAAATCGTTACCAACACTCTCCCCAATTTACCAGGCACCAGCGCCCACCGTCCATCATCCGCAACACACGTGTCAATGGGCTGAAAGGGGGTCCCTCGTTTGATGAGAATAATCACCCCACGTGCATAACTAGAGTAGGAGAAAGCGAGGAGGAATGTCGCCCATCGCCGGGCCATTACTCCCTCCAAATGCCTGGTCACGTGGGTTTCTTGCAAAAGAGCAATATGCACCCCGTGACGATCTAGATGTGCCAGCACTTGTCTACATTTTCTGGGCGTGTTCAAGCCACGAACATTCCAGGTGATACAATTATACTTCTCACCCACCATCAGGCACACAGGAACACCATAATGAGCTGAACAGGGGCCACCAAGCTATGTATTTCAGCACATGTGGGACGCACCTCAAAGCTGTACACAAGTCAAGAAGAAAACTCAATCTGTGTACAGCTTTAAGGTGCGTCCCACATGTGCTGAAATACATAGCTTGGTGGCACCTGTTTAGCTCATTACACATGAAAAATCCCAGCCATAATAATATCCTAAAGTGTAGCAATAGTATGATGCCACCTGAGTTACTTACTTTTGAGAAACTGATTCTAGAAGGGGTAGATAAACTAAAAAATGGTAAACAATTTACACCCTACAATATTTCTTTGCTAGAACGTCAAGCACTTGAGAATTTGAAAAAGGATACCTCTATAATATTCAAACCAGCTGACAAGGGAGGAGGAATAGTAATACAGGAAAGGACTGATTACGAGGCTGAAATGAACAAACAAATCTCTGAGGAAAGGCATTACAAAAAACTCCACCATAACCCTCTAAATGAAATTCGTGAAAGGATTGTATCCATTACTAAGGAAGGATTGGATCAGGGATTTCTGACCAAAAAAGAATTTGATTTTCTAAATTCTACTAATCCTAGAACCCCTGTCCTCTATACTCTCCCTAAAGTACATAAGAGTACAACACAACCACCTGGAAGACCAATCCTATCAGGATGTGGCTCGATTTTAGAGCCTATTGGCAAGTATATTGATTTTTTTATAAGAGACTATGTGCCCCTACAAGCAAGTTATGTTCGTGACACAATGCACATGATAAACTTAATAGAAGACCGAGCGTATAACAGAGATACTGATTGGCTAGCAACTCTAGATATATCAGCACTCTACACAAACATCCCTCAAAAAGAAAGCATTGAATGCATACAAGAACTACTTGACTCTCGACAACGACCATTTGATGTTCCCACCTCTTTTATAATTTCCTTATTAGAAGTGGCACTTCAGAGAAACTATTTTGTCTCAAATGGACAATATTATGAGCAATGTGGTGGCACGAGCATGGGAGCAGTTTTTGCTCCAAATTTGGCAAATATCTATATGAACAAAGTAGAAAATGATCTTGTACTGTGCGAGAAGAATCCTTTCTATGCCAGCATTAATTGCTGGTATAGATATATAGACGATATTTTTTTCATTTGGAGAGGTAATGAAGAGGAGTTTAAGAGTTTTGTTTTATATTTGAATACCATTCAGATATATTTGACCTTCACATCGACCTTACAGAAAGATACCATCCCATTTCTGGATTTAAACATCCAACATGATGAGAACAAACTATATACATCCCTTCATAGAAAACCCACTGAAAAGAACACTTTATTGTCTTATAAAAGCCAACACCCTAGGGCATTGAGAGATGGATTGCCCTTTGGACAATTCCTGAGGATCCGTCGCAATTGTGCCCGTAGAGAGGATTACCTGAAGGAAGCAGAAATATTGAAGAATAAATTACTCTTAAGAGGTTACCCCAACAAAATAGTCAAACAATCGCTCAAACGTGCCTGGTACTGTCCCCGAGAAGAACTGTTGATCACCAGACCTAAAGCCAAAATGGAGAAAATAGTATGCGTAACGACTTTCGGAACCCATACTAACAAAATCCGGAATAGCATTACAAAAAATTGGGACATCATACAAAGTATTGATCCTACAATTGAGGTGCCCTTGTTTGCGTACAAGAGAGGTAAAAATTTGAAAGATCACCTAGTCAGATCTTCCAATGAAAAAAACACTAAGACTGGTAGCACATTAGACACACTTTGGAACCTTCCACCAATTCTAGGCCACCATCCCTGTGGAAACTGTGTGATCTGTCCGCTGACAGAAAAGACAAACATCTTCAAATTTGGAAACTCTGAACATACACTAAAGTTCTTTTCCAATTGCAATACACGCAATGTTGTATACTGCATTTGGTGCCCCTGTGGTCTGCCCTATATTGGACAGACGCAACAACCGGTTAAGGCGAGAATAGGACAGCACCGAAGTCGCATACGAAAGGCAGTTCTGACAGCCCCATTGGTATGCCACTTTCAAGAAAAAAATCACTCTGCAGACCAGTTGAAATGGCAAGTCATAGATATTGCCACAGTACCTGAGAGAGGGGGTGACATTTCACAATTACTGCAACGTCGTGAATGTCACTGGATTGACAGAGTCAATTCCATCAATAATGGGCTCAATTCTGCTGACGAATGGAAAGGATTTGTCTCCAATTTGACAAATTAATTGTGATTAATTTTTCAGCTATACTTCCCTGTATCATCTTGAGGTATAACTATATAATGTAGGGTGGTTTACTATATGCATAGAAGAATTATTGTTCTGTGACTAGTACATTATTATGAGTGGTATAATTTTAATTCTATATATTATGCTGATTTAATCATGCTGAAAACATCTCGTAAATGTGGTAGCGCATATTATTGTTATAACTGTTTTTGTGCAGCCTTATTTTACCAACAAGTGATAATGACTGTTGTAACTGTATAAGATAAACGAAGTGGTAACCCATGTTTTCCAGGTCGATATATGTAATTGCGGCAAAACAACTTTAAATCGACACACATCCACACTTTATTTCTAATGCGTGGCGAGATATATGTAATTGCTTTAAATCGACACACAGCCACACTTTATTTCTAATACGTGGCGAGCTGCCTTGTTATCTGTACACATAGCACCATCTCGCGGACCCGCCCCCTATGCATAAACACTATCTGACAACAATGACGCGCCATGATTACTCCCGCCCTCCTAGATGCGCGCGCACATTCTACGTTATAGACGCGCTGACGCACCGAACCCGGAACTCCACTGTTTACCAAACAGCCGACCGGGAAAGTGCGATCGAGCAAGTCCTCGTCCTTTGAGCAGGTAAGCTCTGAGACACGCTTTCCAACATCACCATCTCCCGTTATTATATAATATTCTCACCATATGGCCCTTTCTCTCCAGGCATTATCCTGTCTCTTCAAACGCAACCTTAGTGCCAATATACTGAAATACCACAATCAACCACAGTGGTAAGTGGCCCTATTATTCCATGACTAGCCTAATGGTAACCTTGTGCCACGCGCTCGTGAATCTTAATCAATGTTTTACCTTTTTCCTCAACAGTGCCCGGCTGGGTATACTGTAAGTCTGATTTAAATTAACTTATCACGCATGGGTTGCACCACGTCAAGACACTACGAGGTATTACAACCCCCTATTTCTAAGTCCACACAACACTGTAGAATACAGCAACTATACCTATTAATACCCACTCTCACCTTTTCCCTAGATGTCCCCCATTGTATAGTCCTGACGAGACCTCCATTCTCCAGGTCGAAACGCCGTCGACGCTATAGGGAAGGAACCCATTCAGCACAGTGATTTGTGATTCTATGTAGTCACTGTCAGCAACTATTGTATTATATTGCTTGGTCCTTTCCCTGTGTAAATACTCATAACACAAAAACTGTATAGACCCTTTATTTTTTGTGTTTGTTCTGGTTTTGTGTTCACACAATCACTTGGGACGCACTGCACTTTTCACTGTACATACAATCTTTTGTATATGTGTTGCTGTTGTAAATATGGACACTTCTCATGATTTGAAATATAAGAATTCTTTCTTATAAATTTTGCATATGTGTGTGTTTCTTTTTCTGCCAAACCCTTCTCTGCTACAAGTGAATATTGCTTATTTAAGCTGTCAAGTATTGTATTCTTGAAATTCGTATGCCACAGGAACCATTGTTCTTTGGATATACAGTTTGCCCTGGTTCCGCTGTGAGTAGGGTTCCCTTGTTTCCCCTTTTCGCAGAAGGAAGATAACCACATCATAGCACCCATTGTGCTGCGATTAGTCCCCAACGCAGGTACTCATCTGTATCAAGGATCAGTCTTCAACATCCGAAGTGCGGCCTGGTGATTTGCGTCGGTGTCTTAAAGATCGAGCATATTCCATGGCCTGTTTGGGGGTCATGAAGATCTTGCCCCCAGCGTGTTCACCAATGCGCAGCCGTGCAGGGTAAGGCATGGCATAGGGTATTTGTTCTTTGACCAACAACTTCTTCACACCCTGAAACTCATTACAAGCAGCTTCTACCTGAGCTGTAAAGTTCAGGTAAAAGGAAAGTACATTATTTTGATAAGTGAACGTGCCCTTCTGCCTGGTGATGCGTAAAACAGTGTCCCGGTCTCTGAAGTTTAGCAGGCAGGCGATGAAAGGCCGAGGCGCAGCTCCCGGAGGGGGGCGAGCTGCCAGCGATCTATGGGCCCTTTCGATCGCAAACATAGGGGACAGCTCGTCTGCGGCGCTCACCTCCCGAAGCATCGCTTCCATATAATCTTCTAGGCGCCCCACATTTGTTGACTCCGGGAGACCGAGGACGGGGATGTTATTTCGCCTCAATCTCGCCTCAATGTCCTCGTTCTTGGCCTGTATCACCGCAAGAAGCTTAGCCACGTCCGAAGTCTTAGCCTGCTACCTGCTGCAGGCCGTCCTCCGTCTCCGATATTCTCTGCTCAGCCTCCCTGATGCGTGCCGCCTGCTTATCCAGTTTAGAAGAGAAGTGGTCCATCCGGCCATTTAATGCTTCTATCTTGCCATCTATGGCTTGGAGGCTGGCCTGAATGGCAGCGAGCAATTTCTCTAGCGTCGTAGGTCCCCGAGAGGCCTCCTCCAGCTCAGAGTCGGAGACAGCATTCTGCAATGACTTGCCACTTTTTCGGAGTTCAAAAGTGAGACGTGGCTGCGATTTGTCCGGTTTACCCATGTTGAGGCCGATACACTATGCCACTTACTGCCAAGAGACCCAGCAAATATCGAAGCGATCGTGTCCGCTTGTGTGTATGTCCTCCTCCTAGCAGGCCACGCGGCACTGCGCACGTCGCCTCCGCGCCACGTGGATATGCGAGCGACCCCAGCAGCTCATCCGCGGCAAGGGGGGACCCCTGGAAGCACTCACAATAAGCAGCTGGACAGTCTCTGCACACTTTTTAACAGGTCCGTGGGCTCAATTGCAGCGTTGTGGCAAGGCTGATTGGCGGCAACTGCAGAAATACAAAGCACCAGCGCACCCCGTGCCAGGTCAGGATGCAGCAGGGGGTGACGACCCCACTGGGCCCACAGCTAATGCAGCGGCTACAGCGGCATCCAGGGGGGGGGATCCCATACACCACCTCACTCAGCAGCTTTTGGGTGATACCAGGCAGGACCTGCTGAGAGGCCACCTCCGCGGTGGTAAGGCACCTGTAGAGTCTGTGCAGGAAAGGGGCCCCCCGCAGGATGGGGCAGGCAGCAATAATCCCAGCAGCAGGCCTGTGCGCAGCACAGCGCAAACAGTCTGACAAAGCATGGCCTACCCGGGGCCTGGTTCTCAAGCTCACGCCGGCCGCTCTCGTACTCTGGCGACCCGGCGCACCACAGCTCCTCCCCGCGATCAGGCATCAGCTCCCATGAGTCGCACAGCAGGGCACTTATCTTGATGCCCTACGGGGCTGACTGTCACGGCACCTCCGCCGTCTTCAGGAGCAGCGCCGATATCGCCACAGCCGCAGCTCCTCCGAGCAGAGTCCGCGATGGGCGTCTGGTTCAGGGCGCCGCCGCCATCACTCCATGCAGCCGATCGTCTCTGTCCGCTGCGGCTGCCGTACGCAGCCCCCGCGGCCGCCAGGACAGCAGGAATCACGAGCCCAGGACCGGGGTCCCCTCAGAAGCACTTCCCCAGGTCAATTTCACCGAATCCGAACAGGGACAGGTAGGATGATTAAGGATTTTCGCCGGTGGCCGGCAGAGCAGCACTACAGCGCTGCCATCTTGCCAGACGCCAAGCCACACCCCCGACATGATAACAAGATTTAAAGGCATTTTTATTGCTCACAAAGTTAATGAGCAATAAAGATGCCTTTAAATCTTGTTATCTTGTCACATTTGCTCCGCTTTCGGAGAGGGAGGTCAAGTAGGTTGCAGTTAGGTCGAGGACATTTTTTAAGGTACTAGTCCTGCAGGACTAGTACCATTTTTTGGATTTTTCGAGCCCTTCCCTTCTTCACAAGCAAAAAGGACCTTTCACTATTTAGATGTTTGGGAGAGTTCTTAAGAAATAAAGAAATCTGCATAACCAATTAGTTGTTTATTAATTATGGACCTTTAAGGGGAAGCCCCGTGACTCTATCATCAACTCTATTGCCGCCACTCGGAGGGGGGAGCAGGATCGGGACAGGACTCAAGGTCCCAGGATCTTCTGCGGCTGCTACCGCCGCCAACGCCTGCGATACCCGCCTGGAGGTGCTTTAATACAGCAGCAGGGCTCCCGCAGCGCGGGACGCGCTCGGGCGTGCCCTGGCCAAGGGCGGGCGATAATGTCTTACCTAACTAGTGCAGTTGGGGCAATCACCACGGAGATTCACAATGTAGAAACACCCCCCCCCCCCTTGGAAAACTTACGTACCCCAGTAACTGATTCTGTAAATACCACAGCGGGGGCTGAAGGTTGTATTCATGAATATAATGCTGTGGTAAATCTTGATCAGGAACGTACTCTGGGGATTGGTGAAAGTACGCCTGTGACCTCTGCAAGGGAACTGTTTGTAGCACTTTTGAAAAAAAAGAGGAAAGAAGGTCCTAAGGGAGGCGCGAATAAAAGGGCCCCTGTCGCCCAGGAGGGACTTGGCAGTCAACGGAATATGGAAGAAATGCAGCCCTCGCGTTTGGAACCTACCCATATGGATAGAATTTTAACTCATATTGATACCATATTTGAGACATTAAGAGCGGAATTAATTAATTGCATGAAATGTGGGGTTGAAGGGATCATGAAGAAATTGGTACATCTTGAAAGAAACTGGGAAAGGGTGGCCTGTCGCTCTCGTACTCTCGCGACCCGGCGCACCACAGCTCCTCCCCGCGATCAGGCAGCAGCTCCCATGAGTCGCACAGCAGGGCACTTATCTGGATGCCCTACGGGGCTGACTGTCACGGCAGCTCCGCCGTCTTCAGGAGCAGCGCAGATATCGCCACAGCCGCAGCTCCTCCGAGCAGAGTCCGCGATGGGCGTCTGGTTCAGGGCATCACTCCACGCGGCCGATCGCCACTGTCCGCTGCAGCCGCCGTACGCAGCCCCCGCGACCACCAGGACAGCAGGAATCACGAGCCCAGGACCGGGGCCCCCTAAGAAGCACTTTCCCAGGTCAATTTCACCGAATCCGAACCGGGACAGGTAGGATGATTAAGGATTTTCGCCGGTGGCCGGCAGAGCAGCACTACAGCGCTGCAATCTTGCCAGACGCCAAGCCACGCCCCCGACATGATAACAAGATTTAAAGGCATTTTTATTGCTCACAAAGTTAATGAGCAATAAAGATGCCTTTAAATCTTGTTATCTTGTCACATTTGCTCCGCTTTCAGAGATGGAGGTCAAGTAGGTTGCAGTTAGGTCTGGACATTTTTTAAGGTACTAGTCCTGCAGGACTAGTAAAATTTTTGGGATTTTTCGAGCCCTGCCCTTCTTCACAAGCAAAAAGGACCTTTCACTATTTAGATGTTTTGAAGAGTTCTTAAGAAATAAACAAATCTGCATAACCAATTAGTTGTTTATTAATTATGGACCTTTAAGGGGAAGCCCTGTGACTCTATCTTAACTGCTATTTCCGCCACTCGGAGTGCGGCTGCTACCGCCGCCAACGCCTGTGATTCCCGCCTGGAGGCGCTTTAATACAGCAGCAGGGCTCCCCCAGCGCGGGACGCGCTCGGGCGTGCCCGGGCCAACGGCTGGCCCAGCTGCGCCCGTCAGCGACTGCCAGAGGCTGTGCTGGGCAACCCCCCTGACGTCTAGAAGCCAACATGGGTAAGCGTAAATTGTCTTGTTCTAATGACTTGCCAAAGAAAAAAGCTAAGATTCCTCATAACTGTGCTTCGATAATGTCTTACCTAACTAGTGCAGTTGGGGCAATCACCACGGAGATTCACAATGTCGAACCCCCCCCCCCCCCCCCCCCCCCCCCCCCCTTGGAAACCTTACGTACCCCATTAACTGAGATTAACTAAGAGTGGAAATAATTAATTGCATGAAAGTGGGGTTGAAGGGATCATGAAGAAATTGGTACATCTTGAAAGAAACTGGGAAAGGGTGGCCTGTCCTAATACCACTAAGAAGGAAAAGGACGAGAATGTAAATCAGATACCCTCTTGTAAAAATGTTAATCCTAATGAAGTTAGGGTACTTACAACTGGGGAAAATGGTGCTAGTACATCTGGTCATAGCCTCCAGCAGCTTAATAAACCTACCCAGGGTCCTAAAATGGACGCCAAACAATTGCATAATACGGGAGCTCCTGGGAAAGCTGATGTTAAACCTTTTACTGGCCCAAACTGCCCGATTGGTGGGAATAGTCATGTTAAGCTCCATCTACCCCCTGAGGCCACACCTTTAGTAGCAGTCCTAACTAGGGTACCCCCTCTGAATGTTAATGAAACTACATGGGAATTAATACACAAAGTAACATTTTGGTGTTCCAGACACTCAGAGAGGGGCTCAATTGTGTCAGCTCATATTATAATAGCCAGATGGGTTGGCCATCGACATAAAAACATAGGTGGAGACTGTGTTGTTGTAAATTTTGATTTGAAGGGTGTAGCTGGTTGGCTCTTTGAGCCCGCTCGGTGCGGTGATAAAGAGGGAATAAAAACTTTTCTTCTGGGGGGTTTTTTATCCTCCCAAATGGGTTGAGAGGGCCAACTGCTCATTTTCCCCTCTAAAGCCACCATGGAGAGAAATTAGGGAAAGAGTGGGTATTAGATCAAACCCGAGTGGGAAGTTCACCCCAGTGAGCGGGACTGTTGTGACCCCCTTAACTGAAGGGGGTGTCATAAGGAAAAATTCAACCACTAGTGGGGTGGAAATAGCCAATAGATTTGAAATATTGAGTGGGCTGGATAGTAATGATTGACTAATTACTGCCCCTCTTATCCAAGAGGGGGAGGGGGGGGGGGGAAATACCATGGGAGCCCTCAACAAATATAATGAATACGACACAAGTAAGCAAGCCCATTGAAGTAGGTACCGTTAAAATACTTGGCTGGAACATTGCAGGGCTGAGAAATAAAATAAAGGATGTCATATGGATTAATTTCTTAAAAGAATATAAATTATTGGGTTCCAAGAATCCTGGGAAGTGGGGAATAACCTCTGACTGGATGGCTTTGCCACCTATACTGAACCAGCGAGGACTTCGGCAGTTTTAAGGCCAAAAGGGGGTTTGATTACTCTAATATCCCTTAAGGTTACAGGTACTCACCGAAAACTGGAAACAGGGCTAGTAAACTGTATAGCGGTTGAAATTTTACCCGCCAACTCAGTTAAAGTTTTAGTTGTTAATTTTTATAATTCATTTGATAGAACTTCAACCATTGAACATTTGTCTAGTCTTAAAATTTATTTGGAGAGTTCTAAGGAACAACAAGTGACATCTTCGGTTGTTATTTTAGGGGATTTTAAGATTCATTTGTGTTCCAAGAACTGTCATGTCATTGATAGCTTAGGGCCTGCATATATTCCGATGTACATTTTAAACACACACAGCAGGGGGAATTTCTGGAGCAAATCCTTGCAGATTTGGGTCTTTTATACCCAAATGATTTATGCGATAAGGTTGATATCCCATCGTTCAAAGGTAGTGGATGCATACGACCATTGATTATATTTTTATAAATACATCCCTGGAAATGTTTGTCAAACATTACACAGCTGTGTGGTCGCAATTTAGTGACCACAACCCTATACACCTGGTATTGGATGGAGGTATCTGGCTTAATGTAGAAGCAGATAAATGGGTATCCACAGCAGTTAAGAATAGAGACCAGGGCCGAAGATTTAAATGGTGTAGGGTCATCCCTGAAGATTTCTGTATTAACTTGGCTTCCAATGTGGGATCCGAAATAGTTATGTCTCAATAGTGGGGCCAGGGATAATGGGACTTTAACTACCTATGATAAAATTTGTATGCAGGTGACTAAAGACCTTACGTATGATAGTAAGAACTACCCCAATAGAGGAGAGAGGTGGTTTGATCATAGATGCTCAGTGGCGCATCAGAACTTGATGGCCGCTTTAAAGAACAGTCCACAAGACAAGAGTTCTATAGTTGCCCTTAGGAAAGAGTATAAACTAGCTATTAATGCACGGATATAAAAAATGATGCTCTGAGCGAATTAATGTCAATTGACGTAATAAAAAATAGCACCAAGTTTTGGAATGTTGTGAATAGACCATTCTTCTCGGACAAGAATGGTAGTTTGTTGGAGTGTTATATCCCTGAAGTGGACTGGTTTAATCATTTTAAAAATGTATATGGGGACCAGGTTGTTTTGGAACCCGGGAGCTCACCATATGTAGGTAGGAAATATTCCCTAGCCTTTACAGAGAGTGAAATAGCAGTGGCTATAGACCAAATGTTGAGGAGTAAAGCCCCTGGTCCGGACAGCGTCCGTGCTGATCTATATAAAGCTGATATAGCTGTATGGTCTAAATTACTAGCTAATGTTTTTAATAAAGTCTGTGAATTAGGTTTACCCCAATCTTAGTCACAATCGGTAAGGGTGCCGGTTTTCAAAAAGTGGAATAGAGGTGATCCGCGATGCTACAGGCCAATTTCATTGATGGATTCAGCCGTGAAGGTTCTAGGTAGGGTGGTTTTAAGTAAGCTTACTGAGTGGCTAAATGATGCTAATATCCTCTCTAATCTACAGTATGGGTTTAGGAAAGGGAGAGGAACAACGTATCAATGCCTAAATTTGCTTCTATTGGCTGGGAAATATACGGTTGCGAAGAACACTCCATTTGGCATTTATGGATCTTTCTTCGGCCTTTGGCCGTGTTAATAGATCCAAATTGTGGGTGGCATCTGTTATTAAAACTAGGTTTAGATGAAAATATAGTCAATTTTTTGGCAGATCTGCATCAGGACCTTACAGCCACGGTTAGATTTGACCAAAAAGGTAACCTTACACGTAGTATCCGCATTATAAAAGGAGTGAGACAGGGATGCATCCTAGCCCCTTTATTATTTACTTGATATATTAATAATTTAGATACGGTTTTAATGGGTGCTAGTTTGGATATTCCTCGGGTAGGAGAGCGGTTAATTCTAGCTCTTCTATACGCAGACGATGCTGCCCTTTTAGCCAGAACGGCTGTTGGCCTACAGCATCTTTTAAAATCATTTGCCCGTTTTATGAAGTCTCTGGATTTGGATGTTAATTTCTCAAAGTCTCACACTATGGTTATGGGGGGTTAAACCAAAGACATATAAAACTCACCATTGTGAAGGGAATATATTAACTCTGGTGGTGTCGTTTTCATATTTGGAAGTGTTATTCGACGAGAGAGGTGCAGGGGTTCCCCAAATGAAAGCCAAAAGAAATGCAATGGCCAGATCTACTGTTGTGGTCCTAGATTTCGCACGTAGATTTGGATCGAAGCCTATGTATGCCATGTTACATATTTACAGGGCGAAATGCATGGCTATAGCAAACTATGGCTCAGATCTATGGGGATACAGAGAAGTGGATGACATCCAAATAGTGGAAAATACATTTTTAAGGAGTCTTTTATCTGTGCCACAATCTACACCCACCTACATAATCCATCAAGAACCAGGTTTAGGTTTCATATCAGACACTATAGCCATGGCTCCGCTTCTTAAATGGATAAGGGTTTGGACTAACCAGTAGCTTTGGGATGAACCGCGATATTATCCGCAATTGTTTAGCCCTTGATCGATCAAATAATATTCCTTGGCTAAGCTACGTTAAAAGGACTGAATTTTATTTGGGGGAGGCCATAGTTATTTAGTTCGCCAGAAAAATTGCAAAAGTGGACAGGCGCTGGGCTAAAAGTATGTACCTGCAATTATCAGAAATGGATAGAGAGGCTGTAGAATGAACTAAGCCCCTTGTGCGGGCACATCAGTTGCTATCCACCACACATACAATTGAATAATATTTAAATATAGTTACTAACCCCTATCATCGCTTCTTTTTGGTGAGATTCAGATTGAATCTATTACATCGACTTCTTGCGGAACCTTTGGGATGGCACAAGCCTGAGGATCTGAATGTTTTTATGTGTGAAAACCTCTCTACTCAGGACTCAATGCACTTTGTTTTTTCTGTGAGCACTTTTTGCACATCCGAAATCGGTTTATTTTACCAATTTTAAAAGATAAAGCTTTTATGCAGGTGAGACCTGCTTTTATATATTTGCAAATGTTGGCCAATGCTTGGGAAATTTTTAATATAGCAAGTTTTTTGACTGCAGCAGTTAGTCTATCTTGATGACTCAGATTTTGATTACTCTGTATTTAGTGATAATCATTTTTATGTAATTTTTTCAAGGGAAAATTCTATTGTGATTTTTATTGTAGTATGCTTTTATGGTTTTAAATAACCGTATGAAGTGAATTTGACTGGCTGGACCTTTAAGAACTATTATGGCTTCATCTAAATAAACTATATCTAGATGGATAGTTTCTTGTATTACCCTTTTCTATCAAGAAGCTAACAAACTTATATCCGGTAAACCTAGAGCCCATTCTACACATAGTGAGGCTACATCAGTCGCCTGGATTAAAAATATCCCAATTACAGAAATTTGTAAAGCAGCTACATGGAAATCAGTTGATACTTTATCTAAACGTTACTTTTTAGAGCTTCTCAAACGAGTGGCTTGTGAGGTACTGGTAGCTCTCCATCTACCTGTTCTCTACAGCCAAACCTACTAAAATGGAAGCTTTTGATTGGTTGTATTTATATATGCATACCGAAATTGGGAGTGTAGATTTTAGACACAAAATGTGCTTATTTTAGTAACTCATAGGCTGATATTTGAAGAAAAATGGCTGAATTTCTAAAATATATATATTCTGACCTCTGAATGATCAATTATGAGACATTGGGGAGAATTTTTACAATATCTTGGTACCAGAGGCATTGATGCTATGCTATGGCTGATGTGTATTGCCCATAGTGCTATTCTATATTGGCTAAGCCCTTTTACAGTTTGCAACCACGCCTAGTGCTTTTAAGTGATCACTGGTAGTAAACTTGCATATAGTGGCCAAAATGTTAACTTGTCTGATGTGGTCACAATTACAGCACTGATATTAGTGCTATCAGTGAGTCTCAATGAACATCAGTTGCTCTTGTTACAGAAACCGTTGAGACTCCTGGTAGAACTGATTCTTTGGTAGGCCAGGCAACTTAAAAAAATATATTTCAGTAGAATAATTCTTAGTTTGCACACACCTGCTTAGTCTACTCCTTATTTTTTTAAATCATTTATAGCTTTGTATTGACACCACAGAGTTAGGGATATGCTTGCTACTCTAGTCTATGTTTGACTATCAGTAAGGATCCTACGATGCAGAAACAATAAATACTTATTTGTATTCCTAGATCTGCATTGTAGGTATCATCACCGAAGTCATAAACAACCCTCTCCCTCCTCCACTGTTGTCAATACATTTGCTATATTTTTTCCTTTGTAGACCATTTCCGCCATTCAAAAAGAACTGAGGCTGTGAGGCAAACTGCCAGTACAGTGCATGCTGGAAAGGGAAGCTATGGGCTCCTTAGTGTAACAGTGCTTTTTCCTTGAACTCCTGACCTGAAAGGCTCCTTTTTTACTTCATTTTTCACTTCATTTTTAGGTCTCGCTGGTGTTAGCAGTGTGAAGCGCTGCGTCCAGCGAAAGACCTATTGTTGTTGGTTTGCCGGGAATGGTGGACAGGTGATGTGCACGCACTTTCCCTCGGCGATTTTACCTCGTGGGCGCGCACGCCCAGCCTGGCACCCTGCACATCTCCTGTCCCACATTCACAGCCTCTCTCAATCGCGCGCAGACACAGCCACACTCACACTCACGCATGCGTACACACACACATACACCCACGCAGGCACAATGCATCAGGACGCACTTACACAGACACACAGCCCCACATATACACACGCACAGCTAACGGACACACAGTCACACATATACATACACACGCACAGCTACACACGCGCACACGCACAGCTACACCCACACACGTGCACACACCCCCCACTCCCCCGCCGCCACCCCCACTACAACTAAGCCCCACTTACCACATCGGCGCAATTCCGGACTTCAGCCGCTATCGCGGGGCTCTCCCTCGGACATGGGAGCCCCGCATCACCACTGCTCCTCTCCTGGCCAGCCACTCCGTGGGCGCGAGCTTCCAAAGGAAACGGAAGTCCCGCCCCACAGCAGTTTTCGTCACGCACACGTCTTGTTTTCTTGTTTCTCAAGATCTGGTCACCCTAACATTTAGGCAACACAGCAGTAGGACAAGGATACCCAGACAGACAGGGCACTTATCCGCATAAAATGCACCGAGGAAACGCGGCTTTGGCACATAATTAGCTTCCATTCATATTTACGAGCAGCAATAATAAAAGCAGGGTCTTTGCGGCTATGACCCATTCCACTTACTGTTACGCACATCAGCTAAATACCACTGGTACTTTGTTAAGAACGCCCAAAGCCGCGCGCGCTCAATATCGGCTCCTGACATCTTGTTCTGCCTGTCAGAAATGATGACGATTGCAGGCTAGAAACGTGGCGATTTATTTCTGTGTCGTCATCCAGAGAAAATCCCTAAGATTCGAAATTTGATTCCGGCGAAGCTTCCTAAAATCAAATTGAACCGGCGCGGAAAGCAGTTTACTTTCATGGTCAGTGCACCGGCGGTAAAGATTGGTATCAAGGCAAATGTGTTTTACTGAGAGTCCCCAGCCGTGTGCGTTCATATTTTAGCCGGCGAGTTTCCCCGACTGCCTGCTTTCCAGAGGTGCTGTTTACGAGCTCTCAAACTCATTAATGTTTCTTGCTGTAAAGATGCCTAGCAAAGCTTTCAGGGTAGGATTTTAAGCAATGCGTAAACTGCAAAACATAAGGAAAAGTGCTCAAGGTCTATCCATACAGATGGCATTGGAAAAAAATAGAATGTTTTCTATTTTTCAAGAGAGCATGCGTTCTATAATAAGGTGCTTCTCTCCGCCAGGCGGTGCGCGAGACTTCATAAACTATGGTCGGGTAGTTTGTATAAGTCACATTAATTCCCCGAATGGGGTTAACCGCCTCATTTTACGGACCACTGCGTGCGTATAATTATGCCCAAACCACAGCTCTATTATCCATTTCTGCGCTGCACCTGCTCCACTGCACTACTTTCATATGTATTCTGCCCCCACCCCCTCCATAATAGGCCGCAAAAGCAGCTCGCCCTCCCATTGCCTGCAGGTTTTTAGCTGCGGGCTGGAGTCGGATCCATTTCAGACTGAATCCTGAAACTGACTGACATTTGCCTTAGCAGTGGCAGACCTCTGCTGAGAATGTCTGCAGCTGCTGGATTATTTCATATGCATCAGTCTGTCTGAACCTTTTTGTTCTTAATGCTATTACGAGAGCCCATCCGTTGGCTACCCAAATTTAATACGCTTGAAGTTGGTCAACATGTTTTCCTACGTTGACTGTATGAAGGGACAAACTGGAGTTTAAAGTTACTTCTAATACAGCTAAAAGTTTTAACCTGCGTTGACATATGCCAAAGGTGGCCACTATCCCTGTTTGTTTTCCAATAGAGAGGCTTAAGCCTTCAGCAACCTCCTAAAACAATTGCCTATTACAACTGATGCTCTTACGGCTTTTCATTGTACAGAGTAGGTTGGCTCTGTTTTTACAATTCTGCTAATTTGGCTGTTGGGTTTGAGCACCTGGTCCTAAAAAAACAACAATCAGTCCATCATCCCTCAGTGGTATTACCCCTCAAACGACAAAGCCTCTTGTACATGTCCTGGGCCTTATGGTTCTTTGAAAGCATGATTGACAGTTGTTTCAGTCAGCCATATTTCCTAAAAAAATCAGTGCTTGCATGATGCCAAGTACGGCAGGTGCAAGAATCCAATCCAGGTTGCTCTACCATCCAAAGAGGACAATTCTCCAAATGCTTCTGGTGGACACCATTGGCTTTAGTGAGACACGAAGATCTACCATGCTCTAGCATTCGAGCCTTTCCTTTGCTTGTAGTCTGCTCTGCAGTAGAGGCCATACTATTAAATCGACCTAAATCAAGGCTGGCCCAGGCGGTAGACCTGGTGGGTGTGAGGCCCCCATTGAAAGCACCTCTGCCTGGCTTTGGTTGAATTTCTGACCATGCTGCAGGGAGAGTGCGTTTATTCTATGTAGTAGCTTCAGAGGTAAGTAAAACGTTGGGTTTTGAGCTATTTAACAGATATATACTGCACACCTACACCGATTTCTAAGTCCCAATAGCAATGTTCATTGTCATCCACATAAATGTTGTGGAGTGGTGTGGCTCACTGGTTAGAGGCAGCAGACCTGTAAGCAGAGAACGGCCCGGGACCAGGGTTCAATTCCCGACGCGGCAGGTTCTTGGACCAGGGTCAACGGACTCGATAATTCTCGCCTCAGTGCCTACTCTAACCAGGGAACACACTCGGCAACTCTGGGCATTAAGCTTACCTCATCTCCACAACGGCCCCCCACAGATGCCGGGGATGCCTGGTTTCACCCTGGAGATACCCAGTAAGGGACGTCCCACAGGGAAAACCAGGACGGGTTCCCCAGTGGTCTATAGCGCCAGGACACTCGGGTAGAGTAACAGTGCGCTTTACAAGTATCCCACATTTACATTTACATTTATTATGAACCTCGGAAGCATGAAAGGCTGGGTGGCCCTGTCTGGATCCAACCCTGTCAGAGCAGGCTGTCCACAGACCTGCATCGTAAGTGACGTTCTCACTGAGTTACCTTCTGGCTTTCTGCACTGCTGACGACGCTTGTGTTCCTTCCTTGCACCTTTCATTGACTTGTTTCCAGTTTCTATTTTTGCACCAGAGATTGACAGTTTTGTGTGACCTGGTACCTTCCGTTCCAACCACTATTGTGTTGATTAGCAGTTAACTGCCTGATTCCAGCTCAGCTGGTAATACAGCCACAGCCTTCTACCGACCCTGGTGGGGTGCTTTGAGGGTTCGTTTGTCAAATAGTTTGGACGCCTCATCAGGGGTAGTAAGCGCTATATAAATGCAATTACAATACTGTAAATAACTTCATACACCATGCATAGTAACGAGGAGGGCCGACAGGTGGGCGCACTGCCGTCAGCTCTTCATTCTCCTCCTAGCCTTGCGTGAGTTTTATTAGGAGCTACGGTCATGTGGTACCAGTTGCATAAGCCAGTAGACACCTATACATTTCAGCCCCATATCAGGTATTAGTTATGGCGTACTTTCAATTGTTCAGTTTAACTTCCAATTTCTTCTCTCACAAGGCCACCCAATAGCATCACATGTACAGGCTATATGTAAGAAAGGTTTGACTTCGCCAAGAATAAACAAGCATTTGCAATGCAATAGGTCTCGCAAATTTGAGCTACTGGCATTGTAAATGACAAACCTTTTACCTATGTGTTGGTTTTGAAAACAGATATATAAAAGGCATTGTCATTTACAATGCCAATAGCTTACATTTTCGCAAATGCAAGACTTATTGCATTGAAATGCTTTTTCTTCCTCTGCATGTACTCAATAGACTTTTCACATTTAAACTCAGGGTTACCTCTTGTAAGATGCTGCAATCACATTATATTGATTAGATGCCTTTTATGATCGAGAAAAATTCAGTAAAAAGCAGGCCTGTCACATTCTTTAATAGCAGTATCTCTGAATCTGTGGACATTGAGGTGGTTACGTCCAACTAATAATGACTTTCAATATTTGAAGAAAAGGTGTTCCGGGATCCCCGCAAATGCATGGGAATATTCTATGTTTATGACTATTCGCAAGGATACCTATGGTGCAGAACTAGGAATACCAGCAAGTAACTTTTTCATTTTTCTCCAATGTAATGCTGATTGTCAAGGCGTGACTATGAAACAAAACCTCTAAAGCTGCAGCTTCTGGGAGAGATCCGTTCCTATACTCACCGTAATGATACGAGCTGGAAACCTGAGCCTGAATCGCCTATTGATTACTGTTATGTACGACCCAACCACATTCCTACGATCAATTCCATGTGTCAGGAATTCTTCTGGCCAGGTAGGGTTAGTTCATTTTATAAAAGCATTGCATTCAATAAAGTTTTCAAAATCCCCCCAGTTTGTTTTACATTGATTGCTTCTAGAGAATAATGTAGTTTATTATTGTAAATTTAGTAGATAAGCAGTGTCTAGCTCTTTGTCCCCTGGCCCTTTGTCTTGGTTTATATAATATTTTGTGGTTTTCATAAAAAAGATTACTTTTATTAATATTTATGTCAAAAAATGTAAGAAAATATATGGACTCATTGAGATGGGGTAACTAGGAACTGAGTAGAACAGTATACCTTGGTTAGGCTCGGCTACCCTTTTTCAGGAATTGTCTAAGAAGATGAGCCTTGAGATTTTTCTTGAAAGTGAATAATGGGGTATGTAGGGTGGAAGAGAGGTCCAGGAGGAAGTGCCTGCTCTACAGTAGGATTGTTTATGTACAGTGGCTTACTTAAACTTCAGAATTCCCCTCCTGAACTGCTGCATGATGATAAGGTGGGCTAAATATGGTGGATTCGTTTAGTGAATGCTTTGTGAACTAGCTAACATACATTGAATTGTACTCACTGCTGTTTACTTGCTGTAAGTCACACAATGTCCTAGTGTATTCACAATTTGATAAGATTACTTCTGCTGCTACAGCGCTACTAGCAGCTCATAAACGCACATATTAATTGCATGCTTTAGGTTTTTCCAAATTCATGGATTCCATGCAAGATTCGTTGATTATGAATGTTTGAACCTGCTATCATCAAGACAATAAAGTCCCTCAGGATAATGCTGGACAAAGACTTCAATATGCAAGCCCACATCGGCGCATCCACAAGAGGAGTTTTATTTCAAGTGAATCTCCTCAGGAAGATAAAACCATACATACCACTTCCAGATTTCAAGATAATAGTAAAGTCTGTAGTCACCTGCAAAGTAGAATACTAGAGTGCTACCTTAACAACAGGCCTGCCCAAAGTGAAGAACGGCACCTTTTGAAGCAACCCTCAACGCTGCAGCAAGACTGATTATAGGAGTGAGGTATTTCGATCTCATTTCTCCCTCTCTCGAATCTCTTAACTGGCTCCTTTTCAAAGCCAAGATCCAGTTGAAGATAGCCTGCTTGACACACAAAGACACCCTCATATCTGATACAGAAACGCAAGACATCCGGAGGTGGCCGCTCCCTTAGGAGTTCAATGCATCCTGTTTTCCTATAAGGAAAACGGGATGCATTAAAACTCCTATATTTAAAAGCAGTCCCAGACATGGTGGTCTGCTTACCCCAGCAGGCCACCATCAGCCTCATTAACATTCCTGAGGTGTGTGTGTATATATATATATATATATATATATATATATATATATATATATATATATATATATATATATATATATATATATATATATATATATATATATATATATATAATGTAGATTCTATTGTTACTCAATCAGTGTTACGATTCGGAGCTGCTAAAAATTAAGATTGTCATTGACTGGTTGGATTCATCAAATCATTTGTTAAAAGCAGTATATAATGAAAATCCATTGCAGTTACTTCCACTTTTACTTTTATTATTTTTTATCACGGAGAAATTCTTGTCTTCTCCATGCCCTCTTGTCTTGCCTTTTGGGTGTTTCAGGTGCAGTGTTAATTTCCACCATCCTATTTTTCTTACGGGCTTCTGCTTTCTCCTATTCTGTTTAAGAACCAGCCCACTTTCCCATCCACTAATTATGCCCTCTAACTTATTCTTTCCGCTGGGCATGCTTTTCTTTGGCGCAAATATATATTTTGTTAAATCATAAAAAACAGGCATAAGGTGTATTCTCCCACTCGCTGTATCCCTAGACTCTTCTGCTGTTGTGGTGCTGTTCGCTTTTTCAATTCCCAAGGCCACATCTCTTTTCAGGGGGAGGGGAGGCTTCTTCACTACTTCCCTTTCTTCCCCTCCGCCTCATACTTTTCCCCACCCCTGATCCACCCACTAATCTCTTTCATGCTCAGCCTAATGCTTTCCTAGTCCCACATTCTTCTTTCTCCTTATCTTTCTTTTCTCCTGTGCTCCCCAGGTCCATCTTCCCTTTTGTCCCTCATGTAAGCTGAGGTTGCTGCAGCATTAAATTACATTAACAATGTTTTATACTCCTGATTCTACTGAATACCTCTTCCATCCAACTTTTTAACTTACTCTTTTAATTGCTGACATTTTAGGAATTGTGAAAGACATTCTGCTTCTACATCACTGAGTTCCTGGTATTCACTTCGTGTTAAAAGCCTTCTTGCTCACCATCAAAGGGAGGTTGGTTCTCACAGACACATAACCCTCTATGTGGTACTGCAACAAGTAGGGCAGAGTGGAGATGTGGGTGCTGTGCCAGGATGCTCTGCACCTCCGGAACTGGCTGAATTGTCTGGAGCTCCCTGATCGTACGCCACCTGGCAGGATTCTTAAACTCCAGGGTGGACAAACTCCGCTGCTAATGCCTAGTGGATCATGAATGACAGTTTCACTCAGAGGTTCCGCAGGGTGTGTCACAGCAATAAAAAGACGCTTGCTCAAACTCTTTACCACCACTTAGAATGCACAATGTAAACAGTTTTTCATTCTGGAGGTCCCAAGAAGGCTCTATTTCGGAGATGTATTCTGCCTAGAGTGGAGGACTAGACTCTTGTATGCCTTTCAGCCGCTGTTTCTCCTGCTCCAAGGTCTGAAGAAGATCAGGAATGACTAGACCCAAATCATCTTACTGGCTATAGATTGGGACAGGAAAGTGTGGTACCCAGAACTTCTGGGCCTGATCATCTGTCCTCTGATCAGGCTGCTACTTTGGGAGGGTCTTCACTTGCAACAGGGCAAGCTCCATGTGTGGAGATTGAGCTGCAGCAATAGATATCCTTTGATCTGCCTTCTGAAGTTGTTGATGTAATCCTTGCTTCCCGGTGCCCTTCCACAGAATCAGTGTGCGCCAGGTGCTGGGATAAGTTTGTGGCTAGGTGTGGCACTCATCAGACGGACCCCTGCCAGCAAAACTGTTAGATATCTTGTTTGTTTCGTCTTTGGATTTGCAGTGGGCCCTATTAATCATAACTTGTTGGCCCTCTTGACTATTTCGAATTTGCTACAACAGCAGTCTTTGTTTCAGTCATCTGTTGGGACTTAAATTTGGTTGTCACTTTCTTCATGTGTACCCGTTTTGCGCCAATGCACAGTTGTCCATTACATCTTCTGACCTTAAAAATGGTCTTTCTGATTGCTGTAATCATTCTGAGTTAGTTTCAGGCCCTTTCGGTCCAGCCTCCTTATACCACATTTTTTTCCCATTTAAACTGATGTTAAGAACTTGAGCTGCTTTCCTGCCAAAGGTTGTGATACCTTTTCATGTCAGACAGGTCATCACTCTTCTGACATTCTGTGCTCCACCTCATCCCTCGAAAGAGGAGGAGAGACTCAATTGTTTAGACCCCAAGAGAGCGCTGAGCTTTACATCAGTTACACCAAGGACCATCGGGTGAATTCAGGTGTTTGTGAGGTTCTTTAGGGGCAAAGAAGGGCAAGGCGGTGTAGAAGTAGGTCATCTCACAAAATGCCTGCCCTTGATATTTATCAGGCAGATACATTGGCATATGTTCACATGTTCACAAAAGCACAATTACCTTGACTGTCAGGTCCATCTGGATGAGCATTTTGTATGTTCAGTCCTGCCGGACTTGGTAGTCTGAGCCAAATCTAGACCCACCACCTTGCGAATTACCTCTTTGGTATCTATTCACCAAGTGAGAAACCTGCAGTTAGAAGTATCCATGAAGGGGGCGTGGCTTGGACGCCGGTGCAAATGGCGGCGTAGTTCTGTGCTCCTCCGAGCGGCTGAATGAGAATGCTGAGGAAGGCTGCAATCCGCCTCCAATCCTGCCTGAAAACAGGTACCTGGGCGTCGGAAGACCTGATTCAGAGTCGGTGAAAGTTTGACTCTGATCCGACCGATAGGAGAGGAGCTGACTGCCCGTTTGCCCTGACCGAGGAGGCTGCGCTCCGCAACGGAGCCCGACCCCGGACACAACCACGTGGTCCCCCGGTCTCCCGGAGGTTCGACCACGCTGCGCATTACGGACTGTTGGGGGTCTCCCTGGGCAGCAGGGGCCAAGAATCTACACGGCATCGATGTATCGACGCAGTGAGTAAGAGGCGAGGCTGTCAGGGGGGCGGTTGACTGCTCGATGATTATAAAATACCGCGCTGGCAAATCTTAATGGCGGCCACCCAGTGAGCCTGTCTCCACAAATCAAGCACCCTGCACCAGGACCACGATCTGCAGACAAATGCATATCCCTGTGAGGAAACTGATGTAATGTAATATATAATATAAATTCGGACCAACGCTCAGATGCAGTGCTTCAGAAATAACGCTGCAAGCAGGATCCTCTACGCTATATGAATGACTGAGATGTATGTTTAAAATGGCGGTCCCTTGCTAAGCTGACATCGTGTCTGTGTGACCTGGTGCCTGAATACCATGATGAACACTGTGGCCTCTGTTATGTTATGAAGACCTGTAGGCAGATTAATAGAATAATTGACAGCGCTCCGTGAAATAATACTGCAAGCACATGTAAGAACAACCATTGCAACAACCATCGCAATCATTCCTAGAGCCTAGCTTGAATTTCTGTCGCAGTTGATATCAAGGCACTGGATAGCCCTCCAAGAATTCTGGGAAAACTGGTGGCATGTATATGGACTGAGTCTGTGATACTGTGTATGATGTGCTGGTTGAACCTCTGCAGCAACTATTGCTAGCGCTATTTACAAGGATATGAATAACATTTAGTGATTTAAATGATATTTACAAGGTGCAATACGAGCATTGTGCAAACGACGGCTCCTGCTGATGAATGTGCATCTATGATCTCTCTTCAATAAAAATCGTCTTTCACTATTCACGACGCAGCGCAATTCACGACGCAACACAACGCAATCCAGTACCCGCGCCGTGAGTTGGTTGAACTCAGAACAAGACAGCGTCAGGTCTAATCGCTACGCACAACAACAACAGCTACAACTTAAGGATGGGAGACAAAGAAAACGGCGTAACTTCTAAACGCCTGAAATCTAACCCACCGACGCCAGTCAAAGGGAATAAAGAAATGACGGATGCCATGGCAACAATTTTGAGCAGGCTAGAAGAGGTTAGGGACCTGGCCAAATCCACCAAGGAAGAGGTGGTAGCTATTCGCCAGGATATCAAAGACATCAACTCAAGAATTACAGAATCCGAGGCCAGGATAAGCAAACTGGAAGACTTTGAGAATAAAACATGTGGAGCGATCAAGAACCTCTCCTTATGCTCAGACCACCTTGTGAAAAAAGTTGCGGAATTGGAAGACAGAAACAGAAGGGGGAACCTAAGAATTTTTGGCATGCCGGAAAAAGCAGAGGAATCACATGGCACATGCATACCCTTCCTCGAGGAGTGGTTCACACAGGCCACAAATCTAACCTTCACTCAGCCACTAGAGTTCGATAGGGCACACAGGGTACCAGGTCGAATTTCTAAAGATCAGAAGGGCCCAAGAGCGATCGTGTGTAAACCACTAAGATATCAGCACACAGAGCAGATACTTACCTTCGCCCGCAAACATAACCATGTGCTATGGAAGGGTCACAAAATCTTCATCTCACAGGACTTCAGTAAGGAGACTATGGAAATCAGGAAAGCCTTCCTCGCAATGAGACCCCAACTGAAGTCACTTGGTCACATGTATGGCTTTATTGGTCCGACGAAATTTAGAGTAACCATACAAGGGGTGACACATGTGTTCTCTGACCCGAGAAAACTGCGACAACTCCTGTTCGACCAGGCCGATGGTACCATGGAGGTCTCCCCTTCAGCTCAACAAGGTGCCTCTTCAGCTGGCTCAGGATGAGTTCAGGATCGAGCTGTCGGTACTGTTATTCTCATATTCCTGAATCCACATTGAAGTGTCTGTCAGAACTGGCTCTGACATGAGGCTCTCTTGTCTGGTATTGCTAGAGAGGTGATAACCACTCTGTAATTGACAGAAACTAATAAGGGCACGCCCGCATGGGGCCCGCATGGGTTCTGGTTGTGGCCAACTTTGTCTGGCACGTTAATGGTTCTTGTATCTTTCAGGCCGCCTGTCAGCGTGTCCTTTGGAATCTGGACCTGTTTCAGAGCGATCTCTTGTATCCTTGATTGGAATTTGACTCACAATGATTATATCTGTGCTGCCACGATACTGCCCGTGTCCCTCCTGGACCTTAAGAAGTACTGTGCTGTGATGTTGTTTTACAGCACTCCCATTGGTGTCAGGTGCACCCACAATAACTCTTCTACAGTTGCTGTTGTGCTTGCTGTATGAAGCTCTAAGTACTAAAGTATGTAGTACTGTGCTGTGATGTGGAGTTGCTTTATGGCACTACCATTGATAATAACTGATGATGTTGTGCTTGGTTTATGATACTTGGTTTATGTTACTGAAGTCAAGGTATTGACCTTCCTGTGCTCAAGGTCATGGCACCATTGTTGTCTATAGTTTATTGTTGCCTACATACTTGCCGTATTCCTTCACTAAATCGGGATTGCAGCCCCAAAGATTAATAGTTATGAGTAAGCTGCTTGGAGGCGGCCTCGTGGTCGTCATTCCCGAGTCGCCATGTTCTGTTGTTTCTACTATTGGGGAGGGAGGGGTGGGTTGAGGGTGAGGGAGGAGGGTGGAGGGAGGTTGGTGGGGGAGAAGGGGGGGATTGTTTTTGCATTTTGTATATCGTTTTGTTTAGTTTTGTCCATCTTGCATCCCATCTTGCATCCTAACTTGCATACATTGCACCACATTGTGTTCCGGAACTTACACTCTGTCCGCCGATTTCATACAAAAAGTACTAGCCCTGTATTCAATGAGAGATATGACTTTGCTGGCTTGAACAAAGGGATGAGACCCTCTTTTCGATCCAACCTTTGCACATACACATGGGTCATGAGACGGTATCACTTATTGTATAATCGATGGCTCATGTAATGGACACTCCAATAGGGACAACAACTATAGCTAATCTTCGAATATTATCATTAAATGTTAAAGGTCTCAACCAGCCAGTTAAACGTCAAAAGGTACTGGATTATCTACGTAGACAACGTGGAGATATAGCCTTACTGCAGGAGACAAAACTAGAGGCGAAGCTATTTCATACACTGCGTAACAAATATTACACCGAAGTGATAGGCTCTGAAGCAATCTCAAAAAAGAATGGGGTGGTGATGCTGGTGGCCAAGAATGCGAACGTGGACATAGTCTCTACTACAACAGACACGAAAGGGAGGTGGATTTCGGCGAAATTACTCAAAGATGATACTGAGTTCTTTATCACATCTGTTTATGCCCCAAATACACACGATCCGTCCTTCTGGGTAGGCCTATCGAAGCAGATCATCTCCATTCCTGACACAGCACTCCATATTTTGGCAGGCGACTTCAATCTCCCATATGACCCTGTATTGGATAGAGACTCTAAATGCGTCTTTCGCCCAGGCAAAGCCCATAAGGCATTCATGAAACTATGCAATAGATTCCATATGGTGGACACGTGGCGCTTACTGCATCCTGATGGTAGAGACTACTCCTTCTACTCCCCGCCACATGACTCGTTCTCGAGAATTGACTATATACTCATATCTAACAACGCAGTGGCAAGAGTTGAAGACGCGGACATCGCTCCCAGATTAGTCTCTGACCATTCATGCGTCTCCCTTACACTGTCTAACCTTAAGCCATCTACCCGTCAGTCTATGTGGCGATTCAATGATACTATTCTTAATGACACAAAACACAAAGAAACCCTTGACACCGCCATTAGAGATTTTTTACTGTCCAATAGGAGAGGGGACACTTCAGACACCATCCGTTGGGAGGCATTGAAATCCACTATAAGGGGACTTATTATAAAAATATCCTCTGCTATTAATAAAAACCGCACTGCGGCCTTGCTGAAGTTAGAAGAGGACATTTCGAAACTTCAGCAAAAATACCTGATGAGTAGGAACCCTGCAATCCTAAATGAACTGTCCAATCAAAAATATACCTACAATAAACTTATCAGTGAGAAGGCAGGAATTTGGCTTGACAGGAAGAAGCGTTTTAAAATCTGCGACTCAAACAAGGCAGGGAAAGGGTTAGCCGCTTATCTTAAATTTAAAATTCAGAAGAACACCATTAATTCCTTAATCGATGACAATGGTACTCCTAACTCTGATCCCACTAAGATTGCGAACATTTTCAAAGGCTTTTATGAGAAACTCTATGCTAGGAACATACACGTTGACAATGAAAAAATGGAGAAGTATCTCTCAAACTGCACACTACCAACACCTACGGCCGCAGAAAAGGAAGCTTTAAATGAACCGATCTCTGAATCGGAGGTTGTTAACGCGATCAAATGCCTTAAAAAAGGGAAAGCCCCTGGACCTGATGGCTATACTGCTCCGTTCTATAAGACTTTTGCCCATATTCTTGCAACTCCTCTATTAGAAGTTTTTCAAGAAATTAGTACCACAGGAGAGGTAAAAGGAACTATGGCTGAAGCCGTAATTGCTGTAATACCAAAAGAAGGCAAAGATCATAAACTCCCCAAAAATTACAGGCCTATCTCACTGATAAATTTAGATTGTAAGCTCCTGGCATCGATTTTAGCAAAACGCATCCAGAAGGTTCTGCCGACCCTAATACACCCCTCGCAAGCGGGATTCCTGAAGAACAGGCTCTCGAGCGACAACACGAGAATTCTGGCTCACGTTATTGAAAAAGCGAAATTCTTATCCACGCCCACCGTGGCTATCACACTAGACGCGGAAAAAGCGTTTGACAAAGTTGACTGGACTTATTTAAATGCTGTACTACACAAATTCGACCTGGGTCCCCTATTCACTAGGTTAGTCATGTCCCTCTACGCCTGTCCCTCTGCTAGAGTACGGGCTGGTGGCGCCTTTTCCTCCCCCTTTAGTCTAGGACAAGGCACTAGGCAGGGTTGCCCATTGTCCCCGTCCTTATTCCTCCTGGCAATTGAACCCTTTTTGTACTACATTAGGGAAAACCCTGAAATTGCAGGAGTTCAGTTCGCAGGCTGTACAATCAAACTCACGGCCTATGCCGATGACGTATTGGTCATGAGTGAAAAAGCTGATAAGGCTATACCGGCGCTACTCTCCACAATCGAAGAATTCTCAAGTGTATCTGGGTACTCCCTAAACAAGGATAAAACTGAGGTGAAGTCGTTAAACAATCTGTGTGATAAAAACATCCTGGGCGAATCCGGGCTGACCTGGCAACCGAAGAGTTTTAAATACTTAGGTATGGAATTTGAAAGGGATTTGGTAACCACCCTAAAAATTAATGAGGAGATACTCTACAAAAAAATACAAAAACTCTTAGATGGCTGGTCCCCAAAGTTCCTCTCATGGTGGGGTAGGGCGGAAACATTAAAAATGATGATCAGTCCCTTGGTAAACTATATGGCATGCATGCTCCCCATGACCTTCTCGGAGGATTTTCTACATAAAGTCGAGAAGTCGTTAACGGACTTCCTGTGGAAAGGGAAGAAACCGAGGATTGCCATGAGGAAACTGCAATTGCCAAAGCTCAAAGGGGGCTTAGGTCTACCAAATTTCAGAGACTACCAAACCGCCTTTCTCTGCAGACAAGGAGCTTCCTGGTTTACCGAAAACCCCGTTTATACGCCCTTATGGATCGACATTGAGAAATCCATTGTCGGAAAGGCCCCGCTCTCTGCTGTACTCACAATGGATCTCTCACACCTTGCGAATTCTAAATACATCATACTCAATACTAAGAGGGCTCTCTTGCGGTTAGATCGCACTCACAAAACTGGTCTACAGATCCATAATTCTTCATCTGCTTCCTTGTGGCGTAACCCGTCAATCAAAATTGGCGGATCGCCCATAATATGGGACCACTGGTCTGAAAAAGGTGTTAATGTAATTGCTGATCTACACGAAAACAACATGCCACTGCCATTCTCAACTCTGCAGGCTAGACACTCCCTATTACCGATTGACTTTTACTCGTTCCTGAAGCTAAAGTCAGCCTTATCGAGCAGAACGTTCAAACTAGCGATGCCTTGGCTAAAATCTATGCTCCCTCACTTTCAATCCTCTGGACATTTTGTCTCAAAAATATATAAACTTCTTGCACCAACACCTAACAAATCGATGAGGCGTAACGAAGCCAAATGGGAATCAGAACCAAATAATACTGGCATAAGCATAGACTGGGTCAAGATTCATGCATCAGCACTCACACATAAGGTCTCGCCGATACTATCACAGACCAAATATATGATCCTCAACAGGGCTTTCTGGACCCCACAACGATTATTTAAGGTTGGCCTACGAGACACACCGACCTGCTGGAACTGCTCCTCGGATATTGGTGACCTTCCACACATGTTATTTGATTGCCCCATGCTCCAAACATATTGGACTAAAATCTTTGACTACATTGGGCACACGTTTGACATACATCCTGCTAGGGAGTTCATCTACATTATCCTGGGGGCTTTAGACCCACTACTAAAGGGGGACCATGACCGTCAGCTCCTGGATCTCTTGCTAACACTAGCATGCAAGGTAGTCCTATGTAATTGGAAATCAGCGTCTGAGGTCTCTTTTAATGCCTGGAGGGAATGGCTAGCCTGCATTAGGGGCACTGACAATCCCGCTCTTCACTCATCACCATGGCAGGTTACCAACAAAAAACTATGGTCCTCTCTAGACCAGGCCTCCTTTACTTTTGAGCCACCATGATACACCACCAATGAGATCAACACTTAGTAAATGTGGGGTTGCCCGATGCACAAATTATAATGGTTATATCCCGACCATATGGGCTTACCAGATTTAGACACAATGTGCAGGGATGACAAAGTATACTGGTATTATTTGAATAGACTTGGATGGAGAGCTCTACGGAACTGTGCACAACTGTAAAGATTGCAATGATGGCATATTTTATTGTTTACCTTGTTCATTTATTTATTCATTTAATCATTTATTTGTATGTATGTATGTTTTGTTTTATATGCACTGATCCATGCTTGACCACGGTGTTTCTCCAATACGAATGTAACTCTATTGATGCCTTATGGCCGTTATCATTTCTTTTCTTTTTTTGCTCAATAAAAAAGATCTGAAATTAAAAAAAAAAAGAAGTATCCATGAAAAGGCCAAGTTACTTACCTTCAGTAACGCCCTATCTGGTGAATACTTTATCTAACAACAGAGTCCTTACCGCCCTCCTGCTTCCACGTTCTATGGAAAGGATTGCTTGTCCATCTAAAAAGGTCCCAACAGTGGAACAGTGCACTGGTCTTTCCAGTTCACTGATTGGTTCTACGTCTAAGGGTGCTAAGAAGCTTACTAAAAAAAACTGGCAGCGCGTTTGAGAAGTGATTGTATGTGGTTCCACTTATTGTAGTGAAACAGAGTCTACGTGGAGCCACACCATGCCTCCTGCTGGCACACAGGAGCACTGATTTTTGAGTTTAGAAATCCAATCTGGGTTGGGTATATTCAGAAAAGGAGCAATCTGTGGTTAGATTGAGTATAGACCAGAAAGAGCGTTAATGAAGGTAGGTAAATTGTGTGTCTGGCTCCATCTCCTTAGCTCTTAGTTTTTAGAGGACAAGGATTCACTATACCCCTCATTTGCCACATGTAGGGGGCTTCAGTACCCCTCCAAACCAATATCAGATGTGTTGTGCCTGAGCACGAAGTAATATAGGTGAGTGTGTTGGGCTGTCATACCCTCTCTTCTCGTATAGAAGCATAATTGTCCTTCAGCTCATCCTGGGTTGTTCGTCCGTCTGTATTAATCTTAACAATAATGGTATGAATTGATTAAACAACCTAGCAGACAATGGAAGGGAAATGTTACTCAAAAGACAGCAGCAGCATCATTATTTAATTGTTGCAATCCACCTACCACTGACACAGGAAGTCAAATCTGTTGACCAGATTTTGTGTTAAAGAGAGGGCTTTTCCATAACTTTCACTCAGTATTACTTCTGGATCGTTTGTACCACTATACCAAGAAAATGAATAAAATCCTCTCTGTACACCTGTGGCTTTGGTGAGCGAAATCAGCATACTGTTCCTGCCTATGTGGACACCTCTGCCCACATGATGTTCATGGAGAAAGAATGGGCTCCATCGAAATAGCAAACAGTAAAGGTAAGAGGGGTGGCCCTGCCTGGTGCGTCTTGTCATTTGTATTTCCTCCGATATCAGCCAATTTATCTTTGCCCTAACTAGTGGATTAGTGTAGAACAGCCTGATTTGTTAGATAAAACTGCCTCCCACTCCCAAACGCTCTATCACCTTTCCAAAGATGCTTGGCCTCAAGGTTAGATGTTTGAAGGCATTTCTCAACTAGTTCCCTATATTGTTTAGTGTGTCCTTACTTCCTGTGTGTGTGTGAATTTAATTTCTCTTGACTCTATATCAATTTGCACATTGTACGCCATAGGGCTTCAAGAACTCCTGTCTGTTTGGGTGTTCTTATCCCTCTTATACAGAGAATAAAGGCTTCCCATACAGTCTTTGTTAAACTCGAAATGTACTTCAATTAGCTGCCTAATATCTGACTTAAAGTCTATGTGCAGGAGAGTCTCTGACGAAAATCTGCAATGCCACTCTCTAGCTCTCTGAGTTGGTTTTGTGTAGTAGTGGGGACTCACATCGTATGTACTATTTGTCTCTGCAGATACTAGTGCTAAGATGCCCTCTGGTATATGCTGCGCTTTATAAAAATAAATATAAAAAGATCAAAGTGGGATTCTCTAGGTTTCACTGGGGTCACAGTGCTTGCTGTCCTGAGTTTCTTCTGCTTTAGTTTTTCTCGAACTTCACCAACCTCCACCCTGGGCCACAGCGTGAAGTGTCCTTGCAGGTGCAGTCTCCTTCATCAGTATTAACCTTATTTTGGCACTTGTAGGTTCTTCACCATAACCCAACCATAGGTGATGGTCAAAAGTATTTTGGCATTTGATGACTCTGAATTCCATGAGACCTTCAGCCTCTTGTAGCAGTGAAATTTCCTATGCTGTGGGAGTTTGTTAGGGCCTTTGGAGCTTACCTATAGCACAGCAGTGCTGGTCTCGCCCTATGTGCTGCAACAAACAGTCTCACCTAGGCTCTTTTGCAGGCTCCTGTCCTTCAAATCAGCATCTTCCTCATGCAGGGGAATCTCAAGTGCTTCTCCTGAACAGACACTACAATACACAAAACTACTTGAGGGTCGAAAGGTATAGACTGATGTCTCACAGTTCTAACTTTCTATGAGAGGAGAATCTTCAAAAGATTTTTGAAAGGCTTCTCTCACCCTTAACTTATCAAGGTATGCTTCATCACTTGACTACTTCTCACACTGAGGTAGGAAAACTGCCACTCCAGCGGACTCAACCGAGGTCAGCTAGTCTGAACCCTGGAAGTTCTTAGAAATCTTGTGACAAGAAGGGAAATCATAATTAAAAAGCATTGAAAATGCAATAGGCCTCGCCCTCGTTTAAGTTAAAGCAATTCTGTTTGTAATTAGGTGGCTTTTTAGCTTTGCTTTTATTAGTGTTTTTCAAACTTTCATGTACATAACATGCATATGTATGCATATATGTATATGTATGCATGCATTTATATTTGTATTTATATAGATTTGCAGATGTATGTATATATATATATATATATATATCTGTTTATATATGTATGTGTATATATATATATATATATATATACACATACATATATATAAACTCATATGTATATATGTGTGTATATATATATATATATATATATATATATATATATATATATATATATATGTGCGCGTAGAAAGAGGTAGGTTGAGGTAGAGTGATTTGTAGAGAGAGTAGTAGAGAGTAGTACAGTGAGTAGTAGATAGTGAGTTGAGGGTAGTAGGAGAGAGAGAGTAGTAGAGAGTGAGTAGTAGAGAGTAGTATTTTTATTTTTATTTTTAATTTTTATTTACAAAGTTTTGTATAGCGCGAACATGACCACCGGGGGTATCAGAGCACTTTACAAATATAAGAGGCAGGAGGGTACATGTAAACAACCAAGAGTAACTACAAAGACTAGACATATACATAAAATGAAATATCACAACAGGAGAAAATAGACGAAGTAAAAAATTACAGTCACTGGTGTCCGAACCTCCTTCAGAACCTTAAGTGTCCAACATGGTAAGCACAGCTATAATTTCACAGTCAAAAGTGATCACACATTCTCCTGGGTTGGCGAAAATTCACCGACATGAAAAAGGCCTAGCATTCAAATGAACCAGGCCGCCGGGCCACGGATTGACAGTTAAGCCATAAGCATCAAGTGGCGAAGCCAGATTGAGGTAAGAACTTCTTCATTAGGAGCCTTTTGGCTTCTTTCTTGAAGAGGAGCGTGGAAGGATTCATCCTGAGTTCGAGGGGAAGGGAGTTCCAGGGAAAGGGAGTACCAGATCCTTGGAGCCATACCCGAGAAGGCGCGGTTGTAGGTCTTTTTTTTTATTGAACTTATGGGGTTTGAGTGATTGGGTGCTAGCACTTCTGGAGGCTCTCGAACCACATGAGGGCACCAATGTCAGCGTGAGGTATTGCGGAGTCTGGTGGTAGATAGCTTTGTGTGCCATGCATGCAATTTTTTTTTTGTGCCAGTTATGAGCCTCGCAGCAGACTTGAGGGCAGCTCTAAGAGGAGCCATCTCACTCAGGGCAAGCCACACAGCGTAGCACTACTGTAGTCCAGCTGTGATATCACTAGAGCTTGCACTGCAACCTTAAGGTCAGGAGCAGGAAGGTAGGGTTTGAGTTTTCTGAGGATGTTGAGTTGGTGGTTTGCTCCTTTGGTGCGGGAACTGGTTTGTTTAAGATGATCCCCAGAGAGGATGCCGAGTCCACTAGGTGAGGTCTACAATTCAAGGCAGTAATCTGGGGCAGCCATTGGTCCCAGAATTCTAGCAGAGAGTGAGTAGTAGAGAGTAGTCGAGAGTGAGTAATAGAGAGTAGTAGAGGGTCAGTAGTAGAGATTGAGTAGTAGAGAGTCAGTAGTAGAGAGAGTAGTAGAGAGTGAAGAGTGAGTAGTAGAGAGTCAGTAGTAGAGTCAGTAGTAGAGAGTTAGTAGTGAGTAGTAGAGAGTCCGTAGTAGAGAGTTAGTAGTAGGGAATAGTAGAGTCGGTAGTAGTAGAGAGTGAGTAGTAGAGAGAATTAGTTAGTAGTAGAGAGTAGTAGAGAGTGAATACTGAGTCAGTAGAGTAGTAGAGTGAATAGTAGAGAGTGAGTAGAGAGTGAGTAGTAGAGAGTGAGTAGTAAAGATTAGGAGTCAGTAGTAGAGAGAGTGAGTAGCGAGTGAGTAGACAGTAGTAGAGAGTGAGTAGTAGAAAGTAGTAGAGTCAGTAATAGAGAGTAGTAGTCAGTAGTAGAGAGAGAGTGAGTAGACAGTGAGTAGACAGTAGTAGAGAGTGAGTAGTAGAAAGTCAGTAGTAGAGAGTAGTAGAATCAGTAGTAGAGTTAGTAGTAGAGAGAGAGAGTAGTAGAGCGTGATTAGTAGAGTAAGTAGTAGAGATTGAGTAGTAGAGTGAGTAGAGAGTAGTAGAGTGAGTAGTAGAGAGTGAGTAGTAGAACATCAGTAGTAGAGTGAGTAGTTGAGAGTAGTAGAATCAGTAGTAGAGTAGTTGTCCGTAGTAGTAGAGAGTGAGTAGTAGAGAGTGAGTAGTAGAGAGTGAGTAGTAGAGAGTGAGTAGTGGAGAGTGAGTAGTAGAGTAAGAGAGTACCAGAGAGTGAGGAGGGTAGTAGTAGAGAGAGAGAGTAGTAGAGAGTCAGTAGTAGAGAGAGTAGTAGAGTGAATAGTAAAGAGTAGTAGAGAGTGAGTAGTAAAGAGTAGTAGAGAGTGAGTAGTAGAGTGAGTAGTAGAGAGAGTAGTAGAGAGTGAATAGCGAGTGAGTAGTAGAGAGTTGTAGTAGAGTGAGTAGTACAGGGTGAGAGAGTAGCAGAGAGTTCTTGACGCATCCAGTGGGTCGGAATAACTGCAAAACAGTAAATGTATCATCTACCAGTGGGGACAACCCATGTGCCTGATTCTCTCTATTCTGAGGAGGGAGAGGTTTTGCCTTGGGAAGCTCTTTCTTCAGGCTCATCGTCACTGGTGCTGAAGCCATAAGTACCGAAATTCAAGCAGGCATCTGAGTCAGTGTTGTCAAAGATGGTGCTTGGTGCCGTGGTAGTGGAGCAAAGGGCAGTGCCACAGGAAAGTCCTGAGGCGGGAAGGGGGCAAATGGCGCAGAGGCGAGTCCCACAGCTGCAGTCGAAACAGCATTCAGGAAGAACATTGGGTACTTTCATAGAGTAGGGAACTTTAGAAAGGCCTCGGGGCACTGGAAAGATAGCAGCAATGGTCCAGGGTCAGCTGGTGGCATTGGGTCAGAAGAGAGAGAAATCGAAATCAACTCTAGTTCAGAAGACGACTCAGTGGGGGTCGGAGACCATTGAGGGGATTTATATATTTTCTACATTTATCACTGTCAGCATGTCTCTTCATTTTATGCTTGTGTCTCTGCTCTCATTACGATTTCGAAGCCAGAGACCCAGTGACCTCAAAGGGTTTGGAAGTTTCTCTTAACCCCGTTGGTTGTCATCATTGAGCATGGCTATAAAGAGTTTTACCTAGTAGGAGAGGCTGTCCGAGCGGCCATTACAAGTGCCTGGACAGCGCTGCAAATGAGAAAAATTAGTGCTTCGAGTCCTTTAAAGGAAAGAGTGTAAATCCGCCCGTAAACGATCCAATCCCGGTGGGCGGGGATCAAAGGAGACAGGGTGGCAACAAACAGTGAGTGACATGCCTTCAGTGCAATCATTGCACTGTCTTTGGCATAATTTATGACGCTAAACGACGCGCACGAATCACAACTGGAGGCAGAGCTAGGATGAGGCTTTTGGAATTGTATCGATTCCAAAAAGCCTTGTATGACGAGAGCAGCGCATGCGCTGTTGACGCAGGCCGAGACCTAAAAATACCTATAGGTATAATCCAACATTAGTGTATTCGAGAGTACCTCTGATATGCTTAAAATACTGAAATATCGGTCACAATGTGTAAATAATAAAACATTTGACCTCGGGGAACTTAATTACATGTTTCAACCCTTCAAGTGACCTAACCAGGTCTTGAGTCTTCTTCAGGGTACTAGAAAGATCAACTGTGGTTTATTAACGCACCATGTGAAAAAATTAATAATATTGAGGGAAGTTGTTAAAACCCTACCAGTCCCTTGTATTCATTTTACCACCCAAGCTAAAATGTACTGCAGGTGTCATAGCCAGATGTGGGGGGACGCCACCTTTATTGTCACATTCTGACAAAGATATACTTTTCGTCCCTCAAGTAGTTTGGTGTTATGTATTTAGAGTCAGGGAGATATACTTGAGTGCTTTACCTCCTCCTCTCTTTACTTGCGCAACCTCTCCTGAACAGACAGTCTGCTATCTCAATCGAAGTAGGGTCCAGGTAGCACCTCTTGGCAGATTAGTCAAGTTTTCCCCTTCTGACTAGGACATCGTAGTGCACTGATTGGAAATCCCATATTCATACCCATATTTATACCCTAGTTGCAGACAGTCCTATTGTATTCCAGCAGTTCAGTTCTGTTTCTAAGGAGTTTTACTCTATTGCTATTTCTACACAGACTGCTTCTGCCATGTTCTTAGCCATGTTCTTTGATGTAAGTGTGAGCAGGATGGAGATTTTCCAGTCAGGAGCAACCCACAAATTGATCACAAAGGCAAAGTAAGCTGCCCTATGTAAAGACCTATTAAAGCACTGGGAGTATCGCTTTCAGTGGAATCGTGTGGGTTAGTTTTTACCTTCTCTCATCAATAACATTCTCTTCAAATAGTCCTTCTGGTATAGGTGAGGCTTATAATTTTTGTGCACATCCAGATTTTTGGCCTCCTCCCCATGCTGCACTCTGCCATTTTTACAGCCTGGGTCTTCTCTCATAGCACCCTTCCCCTGAAAGTCTAGTGTTGCCCGCCTCTGCAATCTGGTCAAACCCCAAAATCTTCTTTACAACTCCCCTCGCGAGGGAATCTAAGCGGGTAGAAACGTTTGGGAAACAAGTGTTTTTCTCTACCAGTCTGGTACTTCGATCAGTTAACACCATGTGCTTGATGGAACGCTATTCCCACACACTTTGGGACTCGGTGTCTCAAGTCCTTTCTGGTGTGGTCAAAGATCTCTGACCTATTCTTGTTTAGGTGATTCAAGACGGTCGTAATGCGGCCAAGCTCACAATTCGTTATGGCTTGGACACCATTGATTTCATCGGGTGGGCCATCCGCACCTATGTTGCCATTCGCAGCCAGGCATGGCTGCAATCAAGTAGGCTCTCAGATGATGTCCAGTCTTCCGGGATGGAGCAGCCTTTTGACAGGATTCACCTGTTTGGGGGGCAAAACTGATTCCGCTCTGGAGCGTTTTAGAGAGCAGTACTACTGTATGCTTTCTCGGCCTGTTTTAGATCTAAGTCTTCTCAAAGGAGAAATTCAGAATCCTCATCCTAGCCCTCTGCTTATCTGCCCTAGACCCTGGAGACTGGGTGGTGGTGTTGCGCCTACTGGACACCTATTTTCATATACTCATCAAGCCGGCTCACCAGCACCATCTTCTGTTTGTAGTGGGACAGTAGCATTTTCATTTTGCGGTGTTCCCCTTTGGTTTCACCAGTGCATCCCAGGTGTTTATAGAAATGATGGCTGTGGTAGCAGCACACCGTCATCAGTCAGGGTACCAGTCTTCCCGTACTTGGACGACTGGCTATTGAAGGTGAACTCACCCCAAGCAGTTGTCAACCACCTCCATACTACAGCGAACATCTTGTCATTCCTGGAGTTCAATATCAATGTGTCCCAAAGTCACACCTGACGTCTAGATGTTCCATTTCATCTGAGCCATTCTGGCCACGGTTCGGTTTCGTACCTTTCCTCTGGGAAAGAGTGTGTGGGATTTTCAGGCTGTGATCCCGATCATTCATCCTAAAGTTCTAGATTTCAGTGAGGTGGACTCTGAGGGTGCAGGGACTGATGGCCCCCTACATCCTACTATTCAAGCATGCTAGGTAACATATGCGGGCTGTGCAGTGGGGTTTGAAGTCTCAGTGGGCTCAACATCAAGGAAACCACACCGACCACGTTCAGATTTCAACGGAGACTGTGAAAGACCTGCAGTGGTGGTTGCAGGACTGCTATTGGGTCAGCGGCAAACCCCGCTCACTCTACTCCGCGTAGAACGGACCATGATGACTGATGAATCACTTCTAGGGCGGGTCAGCCATCTGGGAGAGGTGTAAATCACAGGTCTCTGGTACCAGCAGAGTCCCATTTCCATATCAGTCTTCTAGAGCTGAGGGCAATCTGCTTGACGTTAAAAGCTTTCCTTCCATCCACCAAAAGAAGGCTGGTTCAAGACCTCTTCTACAAATCAGAAGAACCTTGGCTCGATCTATTTGCCGCAGCCGAGAATACGCAATGTCAGGACTTCTGCACGTATAGGTTCCAAGGCATATCTCACTCAGCGACACATTCTGCCTCTAGTGAAACTCAAGACTCATGTATGCCTTTCTGCTGATAACCATTCATGCCCCAAATTCTTTAGAAGATCAGCACCAACCAGGCCCAAGTCATACTAGTGGTTCCGAATTGGCCACGGAAAGCATGGTATCCATAACTCCTGGGCTTGAGCATATGGCCTCTGATCAGGCTGCCCTTCCGGGAGTAACTGCAGCCACAGTAACAGGGCAGGATTCTGGACCTGAGCCTTCGCAGTCTGCACCTTAATGCTTGCAGATTGAGCTGCAGCAGCTGAACTCCTTCGACCTTCCTCCTGCGGTGGTTGATGTCACCTTGGCAGTCAGGCGTCACTCCACAAAAACTGTGCACACCTGTCGTAGGGACAAATTTGTGGTTTGGTGCGGAGCACCCCTGGTTGGCCCTTTTGAGGCCAATTTATCTGACATCCTGCAATTTGTTCTGTATCTTGCCGGGCAAGGCTTTGCTTTAAGCATAGTTAAGGTTATCTTTCGGCCTTCTTACGGTTGCCAGATCAGCCCTTATTGTTCAAATCACCAGTTTAGCGATTATTTCATTTATTTTTTTTATCCACTTTATTGGGTTTATATCAGCAGCACAATAATTTATTATACTTTGGCATACTGTACTTTCACAATCTTTCCAGGGTTTTGCTGCCCTGTCATTGTACAGTTAAGGTGAAAATTTCTTGAGCCCCAAGGATCACAATTGCTAGTCTGCGGTCCCTTAGTCGCTTCTGCGGTCCCTTTAGTCCGCAAGGCCCAATCACTTGCCCCATACACGGTCATATTTGGCTGGACACCCTCTCGCTTCATATACTGGTTTCTCTTGCATGGCGCTCAGCTCAAGTCTCTTGAGATAGCAGTAGAGGGTAAGGGGGCAGAGTCTTTCCAGGTGGCCGCTGTCTACCTTTTGGCCACCATGGTGGCTGTCCCCAAGAATGTTCTGTCAGCGTGGGAACCCTCCAACCCATCCATGACTCCCAGGACAAGGGCCAAAGGGTTAGTGGGACCTCCCATCCCAGGGTGGTACTCAGCTTACTTGCTACTGCTGTACAATATTGAGTGAGAGCGGTACAAGGCCAGACCATATAATAAAATTCTGCGGGTTGTACCGCACATCTGACTGGGATGAGGTAGAAGGAGTGAAGGTAGTAAATTTTGGATTAGACGGAGCTTGGATGAGATGGTAATCACCCGGGTGGTGGAGCATAAGGGCGTCTCTCTAGTCTTCCTCCTCCAGGGGGCCCAACCATTGCTCCCATCGGTTTCTCAGATACTCTGCGGTGGTTGGGGAGTTGTTAACCGGAGTGCGGTATATCTGAGATACCCCTCCCTTCCCTAGGTTACCCCTGAGGCGCTTGGCTTCCAATGAGTTATGTTATGTTAATCTTTTTTTTATATAGCGCTCGAATCACCTGGGGGCATCTCGGCGCTTCACTCAGGGACATCCCGATGGCCAGTCAGCACAGAAGATAGGGAAGGGATTAGAACAATAACGCTTTTAAATGTTTTCTAAAGACAGGATAGAAGGGAATTTCTCGCAAGGATAACGGAAGGCTGTTCCAGTATTTGAATGCGAGATATGAAAATGCCCTGCCCCTAAATCTATGGAATCTGATACGAGGTACCAGTAATAGCTGCTGGGAACCGGACCTCAAAAGACGTGAATGGACATATTTTCCCAATTTGTTCTGGAGGTACACTGGCCCCTGACCTTGAAACGCACAATAGGTAAGACAGCAGATTTTGAAGAAGGATCTCTGTTTTATCGGCAGCCAGTGTAACTTTCTCAGCAATGGTTGCGAGAAAGTGCCGGCTGGCATATTCAAGACCAGCCTGGCTGCCGTGTTCTGGATGACCTGTAGTTTCTGAAGAGATGTAACTCCTACTTCTGCTAGTAGTGCATTCCCATAGTCTATGTGGCTCATGACTAGGGCTTGAGTAACTGTTCTACGATGTTCCGTGGGAATGAACGGTAAGATTTTTCGCAGTAACCTGAGCCTGTAATAGCATGCGCCTGACACTGAGGCCACATGATCTTGCATGGACAAAGCCTGATTTAGTTTAGTGCCCAGATTGTTAACATATAATTTAGGCGTTGGGGCCGAGCCCAGTTGTGACGGCCACCAATCACTATTCCAGATTACTGAGGCTTTCCTTAGAAGCATGATCTCAGTCTTGCTCGGGTTCAACTGCAAGCAGTTGTTGGTCATCCAGTTGGAAATCGCTGATATTCCCGTGGCAAAGCGGATTCTGTCAGCCTCAGGGTTTTGGCCAATGTTAAATAGTAACTGGGTATCGTCTGCGTACGAAATTATTTCGAACCCCAGGGCTTCCACCACCTTAGCCAAAGGGGCCATATAGATATTAAAAAGGGTGGGGCTAAGGCAGGAGCCCTGGGGAACCCCCTTGTCTAGTGATGTTCTCTTTGATTGGTAGGGGCCCATTAGGACCGTTTGTGAGCGGTCTGCCAAGAAATTCCGTAACCATTTAAGAGCAAGACCCTTGATACCGCAAGTGCTTAGCCTCTCCGCGAGCCTATGACGGGAGACTGTATCAAAGGCCGCGGAGAGGTCTAGCAAGATCAGAATAACTGATCCTCCAGCATCCACTGTTGTTCTGAGGGAGTCTGTCACTGATAGAAGAGGCGTTTCAGTGCTAAAACCCCGCCGGAAGGCGGACTGAGAGGGGTCCAGGATGTTGTTTGATTCCAGGTAGCCATTTAATTGTATATTAAGCAAACTTTCCAATATTTTCCCCAAGACAGGAAGCAGGTAAATAGGGCTGTAATTGCCCAACTCTGCCGGGTTTGCCGGTTTTTTTTTTTAAATGGGGCGGACAAAGGCTTCCTTCCAAGGTGTTGGAATTACCCCTTTCCTGATTGAGAGATTAAAAATCTTCTGTACTCTGGGGGCCAGAGTGTGGGATAGAAGCGCCATAATTTTGGGAGGGCAGAGATCAACCGGTGAACCCAATTTGGCAGATGCCAAAGCTGTTTGCGTCTCGGATAGGGTAATAAGCCTTAAGCATTCTAAAGAGCACTCAGGCCCGATGATAGCATCATCCAGGTTTGTGACGCCGGGTAAAGTAGCCCGGTTGTCTATGGGAAAATTAGCATACATTTTTTCAATTTTCTCATAAAAGAACTCCGCCAAAGAATTACAAAGGTCATATGTCTCAATAGCGGGTTGTTTGCACACCGTCTGTTCCACAAAGTCCTTTACGATGTCAAATAAGGCCTTTGCAGAGTTCTTAGAATGCTCGATTTGGTTTGCAATAAACACACAGCGTGCTACCTTAAGGTTTCAATGGTATGCTGCCAGAGCTGATTTATAGAGGTGTGTTGATTGCGCCGTTTTATTACGTCACCACCGTCTTTCCAGTTTTTTACATGAGGACTTTTCCTGACAAAGTTCTGGGGTGAACCATCTAGCTGAGCTTCGGCTTGGGGTGGACCGAAATTTATGTTTCATAGGAATAGTAGTATCCAGTGCTTTCTTCAACCCTTTGTTAAATCCTATCAGCATATTGTCTACCCCCTGGTCTTCTGACTGTGAGATTGTCCGGTAGGCTTCCTCAAAAGCCTGTGGGATGAGTTTGTTCCACGGCTTGTGTGCGGTAGCACATCTACCGTCAGCCTGCTCCTTCTTACCCTGAGTGGGCAGGAGATATGTAAACTTAATCAGCGAATGATCCGTCCAGACGAGGAACTGTGGAAGATCAAATTTAAACGCCTCGATGTTAGTGAAAACTAGGTCAAGAGTGTGGCCGCCTTTATGCGTGGGCCCTTGTACTCTTTGATGGAGACTCAGCTGCTCCATATCTGTGAGAAGTTTATTTACTTCAGGTAGGGAGCTCAGTTCCCCGTGGAAATTAAAATCTCCTAATACCAAAAACTTATTCGCAGCAAGAGCATGGTGGCTATCAGGTCTATCAATGTGTCCGTGAAATCAGTTTTCGGGCCGGGAGGCCTATATACTAATGCTCCCGTCCTGGAAGTGTAGTGTCTGCGGGAATGTGGAGGTATTTATAGGACTGAGTGGAATGAATAGAGTAAGTGTTTTGCAAGTCTTGAAAGGTGCGTAGGTGTGTCCCCAACCATAGATTTCCAAGCTGTGTGATACCGATTAGGTCCCATCTCCGAAATCCTTATGACGCCACCGCTCCCAGCCAGGTGCCATGCCACAGGGATGTCTGTAGTGTGAGCTTAGCATACCATTGTGTATAACACATTGCGGAGCGCCACTCGAGCAGGACTACTAGAGTCACAGCTGGAAGAGCATAAGGAATCGGGGCACCATAGAGCATTCCCTGGATCCGGGAGAACCCCATGCTTTCAAGCTCCAGTTGGTATGCCGGGTCAGACCATCCTCCTGAGAACCAGTTGTGTATTACCATACGGGGACCACTGGAAGTGGGCAAGGGCCATGCATGGTTGAGTTTCCCCAGAGAAATGCAGCACAGGAGGTTCTGATGTATATACAGATACCGATGAAACGCCATCCTTTTGAATAGGGCGATCTTTCCCAGAGGAGTAAGGGGAAGAGATTGCCACCTACGAAGGTCCTCTTTTTTTTTTCTTATCTAAGGGGTGAGATTGAGTGACCAGGTAAGTTCTGAGAGGAGCGCGAGCCAGGTCCTCCGGTATTTAAAGGTGAGGCATCCTATTGGGATGTCCGATTACCATTCTACGCACTCTCGCGACACATGGAGGGGTACTAGAGTTGATTTGGCTGAGTTCAAGCGCAGGCCTGACACTTCTCCGAATAGCTACCGGATGCAGAGCCGTCGGGGGCCGGACCATATAGGTCTGCCATGGCCACCCCTGTATCTGTGCATCACATCGGGTAAGCCGGGAGAGCGTTTCTATTGCTAGGGTGAAGAGGAGGGGAGATAGTAGGCAGCCCTGCCTTGCTCCCCAACGGACAGGGAAGATATTTGAAAGTACATCGTTTGAGGACCCAAGCCGATGGGTTGGAGTGAAGTACTCTTATCAGCCACTGGAAGTGTGGGCCGAATCCTGCTTTCACTAGCACGTCCTCAAAGTATCACCAATCAATGGAGCAGCTTGCCATTTTTTCTCCCCCCACCCATACACGCGGGCCATACAGGACCTCCACATCTACTTGGCCGATTCAAGTGATCTATGATGTATTTCTTCCTGCAGAAGCTCGAGCTGCCGGTGGCCAACCTCGCCGTACACCTCAGCAGTTGTCTGCTCAGGCGAAGGGCCTGGGCCTCCAGCTGGGCTGGGTGAGGTGCTTCTCCTGTGCCAGGTGTTTTTGTTTGAGAGACCCCTTGGCAAAGACTCCGATCGTAGCCTTGCCAGCCGCTCATAGTGTACTCTGGGAGTCCACCGTTACCTTGTTACGTTGGAAATATTGCTTGATCTTTTCCCCAAAGTCCTGTTTGTTTTACCTATCTTGGAGGAACCGGGTGTTAAGTTTCCAGATGGGCCGCAAGGCACCTGTTGGACCTTCTAGGTGAAGGGGGAGGAGGTAGTGGTCAGATATTCCTTGACCGAGTATTTGGATACTAGCGACCATACGGCACTCCAGGAGGGGCATAAATATTAGGCGGGAGTGGGTGTGAGGCGCAGCATTAGTGTGGGCGTATTGGAGCGATCTGGGATTCAATGTTCGCCACACATTGCACAAGCCTAGTCTGGACACCCAGTCTGCAAGGCGTTTAGCACTCCGCTTCCGGTGGGGGGAGGGAGTCCCGGCGGCATTGCAGGTGGGTTCTAAGACTGCATTTAAGTCGCCCCCTACCAGGCCCTGGGGAATAGAGGATAGTAAGTCTGCTGTGTCGTGGAGGGTGGGTTCAAGGGCCGCTGGAGGTATGTAGATCGAGACTAGGTTGAGGGTAGCATTTCTCAGCCTCCTAGTAAGAGCCACAAAGCGGCCCTGGGGATCCCTGACCTCTTGGGCAATTGTGTAAGGGAGGGAGCGGCACAGGAGAATAGTCACACCATGAGAACCCCGTGAGAAACCCACTTGGCAGACCCTGCCGTATCCCTGGCACGCAAAGAAGGGACCGTGATTTCCCATGAGATGTGCTTCCTGCAGTAAGAGGACATCAGGGGTGGATCTTTGTGATTATTTTCGGACCGCTGTGCGCTTCACCTTATCTAGGAGCCCATTGACATTCCATGAGTGGATCTGAAGGGGCTGTCCATCATAGTGGGGCCTAGCCATGTCTGCTGAGTATAAGTGAGTGAGGGCGTCTGTGTGGGTTGCGCATTGGGCTTTGGTTGTCAAGGCCTGGGGACTTCAGTGAGCGCCTCGCCCTGTATTGAGAACTCACTTGTGGGCCAAGAGTGTCCTGCCAAGTGTTGTAACAGAGAAGAAGAGCTAGAACAATAACAGGAACATTGGTTCCCAACCACACCCCGAACCAACTTCTCACCCCTCCCCCCCCCTCCCAACACACACTATACTTCTTTTCAGGAAGCCTCTGTCGCCTAGTAAAGAGAATTCCATAACTAAAACTACGAAGACTGATTTTGGAGCAGATTAGTGGACCCCTCCATATTACAGGATGTAGCATGCTTCAGGAGACAGGGGCATTCACAACGCTGGATTCATTGCTAAATCTTTGGGCTGCGAGAGAGGCCAGTGTCTTCTGAGCCGGCTGCCTTGGGTGTGAGGGAGTGTCTGCAGGACAAATCAGGCTCAGTTTCTGGGTCCTGCTGGATCTGCCTGCCCCATGGGCTCAGGAGATTCGTTTAGGCCCCTCGGGCATTGCGTCCCTCGCAGGACCTGGTGCATTGTCTGTGGGGCCTAGCGTCATTGTTCGCTGCCGGTTGTTTCAAGGTGGCAGAGGGAGAAGCGGCCGTCTGCGGACAGAGTGGAAGCTCCTCGATCACCTAGGTCCATGCCGCCTCTGGGGTGTCGAAGAAGTGGGTTTTGTTTTGGAAGACCACTCTAAGGCTGGCGAGGAGCAAGAGTCTAAATTGGAGGTTGAGTGCCCACAGCTTCTGTTTGACAGTGATGTACGATCAACGTTGTGCCTGCACTTCCCTGGTGTAGTCTACGAAGATCATCACCTTTATGCCTTGGTAGGACAAGGTTGGATAGGAGCGGGCTACATGCAGGATGCCATCTGTCTTTGCAGTTGAGTCCCGGCGGTGGCTTAGGTGTAAGCTCGCGTTGGGCTCGCTCCACAACGACCCATGCCGAGAGACTGTCTGATGGCATCCAGGATTCGATCCAGGTCTCCACGATGGCGCTGCTTGCATGGGCTTCGCTCCCACGAGGATGCCCACCAGGCGAAGGTTATTTTTACATGAGCGATTTTCGGCATCCTGTGCACACTTGTAAAGTTCATTTGTGTGGGACAGCAGCTGTGTGACTTGCTCCCTTAGGTGCACTACATCATCTTCCACCGTGGATAGACTGGATTCAGCTTCTGATATACGGGCGGTGACGTTCTGGAGGTCTTCTTGTATGAGGGCCATGTGCACACGACCTTCCCCTATATTGGTTTCCAAGGAGTCCTGTGAAGATGGTATAGCTAGGAGGATCGTGGCAAGATCTCCTTCCAGTAGGTGGGCTTGGTCGAATTGGCTTCTGCGCTGGTCCGCCTGTGGTGTATTGGTCCAGACGGGTCTAGGATTGAGGTGGCTTTGTTCCTCTGTCTTTCCACATGACGAGAGCATGGTGGAGGGAGTGTTAATGCTGAGATTATAGTACTCTGTTGCTTTCAGGGGTTGACTTTGCCAGGATCTTCCTTGAGGCCAACAATTTGTGGTGTCAAAGCAGCCTCCTTGTCTTCTCCCACCCAAGGCCATGTCGTCGCGCATCTTTTCAGGTCTCGCAGGCAGTACTGAGGAGCCTCTCAGCCATCGATGTATCAGCTCTCCGGGGTGGGTGCCGCGTTTGCGTTGGGCTTAGTAGGGTCGAGTATCATTAGTCGTCTGGTCTCACCTGTATGTCCTGCACCTGTGTTTTCGCCTGGACAGGGTTCACTATGCTCGGAAGATGGAGTCCGACGGGGAGTGTATTTGTCAGGGGCCTCTGTTCAAAAGCCAGCGGACTGATGGGTAGAGGTCTCCGCTGTGTCTACAGTGGCATATGTTCGTACTTCAGGAGGCCTCCACTTCAATGCAACAGTCTCCCTCGGGGTCCTCTCCCCGGACACAGGGCCCAGTCAATGTGCTTCCTGCTCAGCTGGGTGTATTGGCGCCTCTGTATGAATGGGACACATTTGGAAGCAACCCGCACTCACCCAAGACACAAAAGTGAGGCTGCCGGGACTGGCCCTCAGTTTTCTCCTTTTTGCCCTGTCAGTGAGGGCGCAAGCCACGCAGCAACCGGCCTCGTTAAGCTGCGGCAAGGTCTCATTGGGCTCTCAATCCTCCGTCACCAGGTTTGCCTGGTATTGCAGCAACCTTAACACATTTTCTCACTTGCCCCAATGTGTCTGCTGGGGTTTCCTGTGGGTCCACAGTCACCGCCGATCTGCAGGCCAACTGCCTGGCCCTCCCACGTGCATGGCCTGGGTGTTGATTTGGCCTGGCGCGGGGGCACTGAATCCCGCACTTGGGTCAGGCAGGGCCTCCAGTCGTCTCCATCGGGAGCCAGGAGTCGCAGTGAAGTTGCAAAGGAGACCTCAGGGAGCAACAAGTAACTCTGGTTCACCGTTGAGACATTTGGGCCATGGATCAGTCACTCCTTTCTCTATAGATAGGGGGACCACCACTCCTCCAGCAAGGGCCAAGCATGTTCTAGGCCTCTCCCTCTGGCGGGTGATGCATAGGAGTTTCCTCAGAGGCTATGCAGAGGACTGCAGGGAGTCTGCAGTGCCGCCGATCTGCAGGCCGAATGCCCGGGCCCCCCCTTGTGTGTGTGACCGTAGTATTTCGACTCGCATGGAAGGTCGTTAGAGGCCCGTCTGCCTCACTATGCCTCCAGGGGGTCAGTACTTCATGGCAGACGAGCCCGCAGGTCTCCCTTAGGACACCACCATTTTGCTCCCTTGCGGTCAGTGTCTAGCTGTCTCCACTGTATGCAGGAATCTTCTTCGACAGCAGCATTGGCCCAGGTGAGTCACCCTCTCCCTAGTGCGCCGTTAGCACAGTCTCCCGCTCATAGATGCCTAAAGGATTGCGAGCGGATGACGGAGTGGTCTGGAGCCCTCCTAGAGTGTGACGGCCATCTTGACGCTCGTAGCTATGCCCCCTATGGTGCTAATTTTAGAAGGGGCTACAACATATGTTTCCCAGTTCTCTCTTTGTAATGGCCCAATAGGACCTTACTCTGCTCCTCACTTATTTGATGTGCATTCCGTTTGAGCCGCTTCATAGCTGTCGCTTACGGCTCCTTACTATTAAGACTAGTAATCCTTGTCCGCCATCACCTTGGCGCAGTGTGTGAGTGAGCTTTAGTATTTTTGTGTCAGTCCTCCATACACTAGTTTCTTCCCAGATAAACTGAATCTGTGGACGCAAACATCATTATTACCAAATTTCCATGTCGGTCAAACTATCACCCTGCCAGCTTTCAATTCTCTGCTAGGACGAGAGACTCTAGTCTAAAGCTTGGATCCCAGAAGAGTTCTCAACTTTTATATTGATCGTACCAAGCGAACACTGAGTGAACGATCAGGTCTTTGTGAGGTTCTCTAGAGCAACAAAAAAAAGGCTAGGCAGTGCAGACGAGTACCCTAACCCACAGAATCATGCTCTGCATTATTATCTGCTATGCACTGGCCAAAAATCAGCCTCCTGAAAGACTTCATACTTAGTCTACCAGGTCCAAAGTTTCTACCACAGAGTTAGCACATGGAGTCCCTATCCTAGACATATGTCAGGCAGCTACCTGGGCACCCTTTATGCGTCCACTAAGCTCTATTGTCTGGATAGTCAGGTTCACTGAGAGTGGCATTTTGCCTGCTCGGTCCTGCAGGACTTTCTGGTTTGAGTCCATTCACAGACCTGCCTCCAAATAGGTGTTGCTTTGGTATCTATTCAAAATATGAGCAATCTGCATCTAGAAGTCGCTATCAGAAAAACAAGTTACTTTCCTTTGGTAATGCTCTATCGGGTTGCAGATTCCTCACCAACTCTTCCATCCTCCTTGTTCTGTGATTAGACTCTATCCATTAATAAGATCCCAAGTTTAGGAATCTGCACACGGTTACAACCAATCTCCTCTTGCAACTCAAAGTCTGGGTTGCAGACAGCCTCGAAAGCAACTGACATAAGCGTGGGGGGTTGCACCTATATAGGCTCTGCACATCATTTCGGGAGGGGAACGGCATCAGTGTTGAGCCGCATTGCATCACCTACAGGCAGGCAAGGTAGGTGCTGAAATGTTTCTGGATCCAGTCTGACACCTGGGGAATGTTCAAAAGGGTAGGAATCTGCAGCTAGATGGATCCTCTTCCAGAAAGAGCATTTCCGAAGTTAAGTATAGACACAGATTACTTTTTTGGATTCTGACTTGTGGATCCTCTGCCCTGTCTTCTAGCATAGGATGTATTGCAGTAATGACCCAACCTTCTCATTCACTGTAGTCAGTGACTCCTCTTCCCCTCACAGTATTTGCAACACATCATTCACTCTGTCGAAGCCACGGGTATGCGAGAAAAATGCCGATAGGTGGCCATTAACCGCTACTCTAGAGCGGGGGCTGCTATAGTTTGCTCTGACCATCGATAGGAGTTTCGCAGAGAAGCCAAAGGCCGACCGGGTACGAAACAGGAAGTCCCAATCAACTCGGTTGAAGGCCTTCTCTGCGTCAAGGCCCACCAGGACCGCCGGAATCTATTCGCCTTCTCTATGAGGTGTTTTACCCGTCTGGTATTATCATGGGTCTGGCGCCCCTTAATGAATCCGGATTGATCCGGTGGATGAGTGCCGGCATCCGGTCTTGGAGTCTATTCGCAATGACGGAGGAATATAGCTTAGCATCAAGATTGAGTAGGGCTATCGGTCTATATGAGGAACATTTAGATGGGTTCTTCCCCGGCTTGGGAATAACCGAAATCACAGCCTCCGCCATGGAACCTGACGTTTCCCCGGTTTCGGCCATGCTGTTAAAAAGGTGCACTAGGAAATCGCCTATCTCTGTGGCAAAGGTCTGATAGAAAAGGGCCGTATGGCCATCCGTCCCGGGTGCCTTATGGGGTTTCAAAGCCTTGATGGCTCCTAAGACCTCGTCTCTCGTGAAAGGGGCCGCGAGTAGCTCATTCCACTCCATGGAGACCTGGGGGAGCGGGAGGGTGCCCAGGAATTCTCGTTGTTTCTCGGGGTCAAGAGCCTCTCCCGCGTAGAGTGAGGCGTAAAAGTTGCCGAAAAGGTCAGCTTTGACTTTGTCGAGGTGCTGTATAACTCCTGTCGCATCCCGAATACCCCCTATGTATTCCTTCACTCTTTTATCCCGGAGTTGACGGGCCAAGTGCTTCCCAACTTTGTTCCCCTGGGAATAGGATAAATGACGCAGTTTCAGCAGGGTAAACTTCGCCCTGTTATTGTAGTGAGCCCTTAGTTTCCCCCCTCACTGCCGTCAGTGGGCGAAGTGTAAGTCTGGTAGGGTTTTGTTTATGGGCCTGTTCAAGAGCTAAGAGCTCCTCTTCCTACGCCTCCCGCTCCTTCTTCCTCAATTTATTAAGATTAGCATTGAGGGCCAGAAAGGTGCCCCTCAGAGATGCCTTAAAGGCGTCCCACATGTTAAACACCGATGTATCTTGCACCGGGTTGAGAGCAAAAAACTCCAGAATGGCCACTCGTAATGCCTTGCATGAGGTCTCGTCTCGGACAAGAGAGGCCGGGAAGTACCACTTGCGTTGGCCGTCTCCACTAGCCGACCAGTGGAGGCAAAGAGTGAGCAAGCTGTGGTCAGAAACTGAGAGCGGGAAGATCCTAGCATCGCGGATGTCTCCTCTAAGGGATCGACTCAGAAAAATGTGGTCCAGGCGCGAATAAGAGAGGTGGACATGAGAGAAGAAGGTGAAGTCTCGGGACTGGGGGTGGACAGAGCGCCAGCCATCCAACAAGCCCATGTCACAGAACCGCCGCTGCGTCTCAGCGGAAAACAAACCAGTGTCGGATCTTTGGTGATGAGAGCAGTCCATTTCCCTATTCCAGACCAAATTAAAGTCCCCCAGCACGAACAAGGCCCCCTCGACAAAGTCCTCCACCCTCTGCAACAGGTCCTGAATAAACCTATTTTGGCCCACATTCGGAGCATATAGAACCAAAAACGTGCACAATCTGCCACGGAGCAGACCTTTAACCATGAGCCAGCGGCCTTCCTTATCGCTACTCACACCCATAGGCTGAAAGTGGAGGGCAGAGCGGAAGAGAAGGGTCACCCCTTTATGCTTTGTGGGGGCAGACGAATGGTAAATGAGGGGGAACTGTTTATGTTTAAGGCGGGACTCGTCCCTACACGCTAGGTGGGTCTCCTGAAGGCCCACCACGTCTAGCTGATGATCATTTATATATTTCCAGATTTTCTGGCGCTTCTGCGGGGAATTCAAGCCCTTCATATTCCAAGTCGCTATAGTGATCGGCATTCCAAAGCAGTGACCCCCCCCCCCTCTCTCCTCCCACAAGCACATAGCAATCTGCGTAACTTCCTCCCTCCAGTCACGCCAGTGTCCGAGTCGTAACAGCATCCAACCAGACACATCCCCGCACAGGCCAGGTTTTAGGACTTTGTTCCTCGTCCACCAACCCAGTCTCCTCCCCCCCCCCCGCCCAGGCCCACCCCCTCTCCCCACCGCCCCACCCTCCGCAGCCATTAATACCATCCCATGTTCCCTCCCCCACGAACGCTAGGACACCAGCAACCCACACCCATCTAAGCAGCAGTTCTGTTATAACGGACCCCCACAGCCCCAGGACTCCATGACATTTGGTCAGAACGCATTCATCCATCATACCGCAACTTGAAAACCGTTCACTCCCATACTTTGGCCACCACCACTGCCCCCCCAGCCCCCATTCCCCCCCACAACCACCCACCCAGGACCCCCCCCCCTCCCGTCCCACAAGACTGAACAGCAAAACTAGCCAGCCAAACGAGGCATGGAAAAGTCTAAAAAAACAAACAAACAGTGTAAGTCTGAGGGATTGATAGTCCCAAATTGTGGACAACCGTTGGAACCCTCAAGGAACGGGGGGTCGTGGCAACAGTCAGTGTCCCCCTAGTACTCGGGACCGGGGTGTCTTCCCAAAAGTACATAAATACCCTCGGTACCTGAAAGGAGAGTCCCTCCAACTCCAGCCAATCTTCCTCCCCAGGATCAGGCTGCACCAGAGCTATCCTGCGAAGGCGTCACCGTGACCGTCGCCACAGATGCAACAGCTGCTCCCCTCTCCTGCAGGCTGACCGATTGGTCCGGTCTCCCCGATACTGCTATCCTGCCTACTCTTTGCCAGGATGGGGAGCGCCGTCTTCGTCTCGTAGGGGAGTTCCCTCCGCTCGGGGCAGGGGCATCATCGTTCAGGCAGAGGAGGTCTTTAGCATCCTTCAGGGATCTGATTTGAACCAACCTATTCTGCCATCTGAAGATAAGGCGAAAAGAATGCCCCCAGGAGTAGGCCACGTTCTGTTCGCGCAGATAGGTCGTTACAGGCTTAAAGTCACGTCTCTTCTGGAGCGTCGAGGCTGCTAGATCCTGGAACAGCTGGGGACGGTGGTCCCGGAATTGCACAGAAGAAATCCCTCGAGCTTTCCGAAGAATGCGTTCCTTCAATTGAAAGTCGTGGACGCATACCAGAATGTCAGGTGGTGGAGCCCCCTCTCGGCAGACCAACCCTGTGGACCCTATCCATACGAACTTCATGGAGGTCATCCTCTCCCAAGATCTGCAGGAAGAGGGCCTCTACATAGCCCCGTAGGTCTCCAGCTTCACCGTCCCAGGGTACGGCTCGGATGCGGATGTTATTCCGGCAGGACCTATTCTCTAAGTCCTCGGCATGGGCCTGGAGGTCCAGATTCTGCTCCGTGAGCCGGAGTACATCTTGTTGGAGCTGGTACACTTCGCCGGCCGTTCCTAGGTCATGCTCCTCCAACGTGGCCCCGCGCTTCCCAATGCCATCAACGTCCCTCCTCACCTCACGGAGATCAAACGCGAGCTGGGAGCGGAGCTCTGAGATGTCCTCCTTTATGGCGGAAAAAAGTTCCAACATGAAGGCATTGGTGGCGGGTGCGTCATCGTCTTTTTGTCTGGGCGAGGCGCTGGCACTCGGCGACGCTATCTGCTGCGCCCCCCTCAATGGGCCATCCTTGCTTGGTTTATCCTTACGGGCTTTGGAGGACATTGCACCTCCCGGTCGCACCACTCCAGCCAGGTAGGGCGTCAGATCCGCCGGTTCCCCGCCGCCCGGGCAGACCGCCCAGAGTCGCCACAGCACCAGACTGACCTGTGCCTGTCCAGGCGCGGGGGGGGGCCCCCGCAGGTTCCTCCACCGGTCACCAGCCCCAGAGCACCACCAGAAGCCGATCCAGCGCAGCACCAAAAGTGTCCAAGCAGCCAGCAGTGATCCCCGGGCAGGTCAGCACCGCTCTGTACCCACTATGCAGCTCAAGCGATCTCAGGGCCTCCCCACAGCAGGCCAGGCATAGCCCACTATGCCCAGAAGAACGCGTGCAGTGTGACCTGACCTCCACACTAGGCCTCCGGCCCCTAGTCCTCCACTGCTCCCCTAGCGTATTCTGAGGCAATGCCAGGGCCCAAGCGCTCACCACCTCTCCTCCCCCTCAACCGTCGCACTTCAGGGGGAGTCCTCGGGGGTGGGGGGGGTGGGGGCAGGAAGCTGGCGACCCTCCCCCAGGCCAGGAACAGTAAAATAGCCGGGCAGTGCGAGAAGCCCGCTCTCTTCCTCTCAGGGCCGCCAAGCTTAGTTCGCGGGGCGGGGGCAGCCCCCAGCAGCACCCCAGGTCACGAAGGACGCCACTGACCGCAGGCACCACAGGGGCCCGTGTACCCTGACAGGCCCCTCGATCCAGGCACCCCTCTCCAACCAGCGCGGTCCTCACAGCAGGCCCCGGGCGTCGGGTAGGGATCACTGCTCTAGGCCCCCGTAGTCGCCGGCGCGGGCCAGCTCGCCGCCCCGGACGGAGCGAGCGTCCAGCTCCCAGCCCCGGACCTGAACGCAAATCTCCAGCAAGGGCTCGCAAAAGTCCCAATGTCTGCAGACCCCCAGCAGCAGGGGCAGCGACCCACCGTCCACAGCTGCCGCGGCCAGCCGTCCCCCAGCAGGTTAGCCCCGCAAGCTCGGTCGTGCCCGGTCCACGTCTCCGGCTGCCAGAGCGGCCTACTCTCAGGCTCACCGTCCTTTCCTGGGCCCAGCTCCTCCACGGGTCGCAAGCGTAGCCCCCGGGCCAGTCGCCAGCAGCGGAGGCCCAGTTCTCCACTCCGCAGGGGTCGCCTGTCGTGCCACAGCCCGCAGCCGCTGTCGCAGCGGCGAGTCGGGGTTGCTCCGCGTCGGCTGCGCAGTACACCACTCCCCGGCTTCCGATGTCTGGCCAAGCAGGCCTCGATTTCCGCAGAGGCCGCTCTCTCCCAAGGGATATCCACCAGAGACCACAAACGGCTCCTGGTGCTTCCCGGTGGTTCCGGACTTCCAGCAACAGGTCAGGCGTGCTCAGCAGTGACCCTGGAAGGTGCTGGACAACGCTTATGGAGTCTTGGCGCCGGAGGGACCTAAAGTGCGTCCTACTCCGTCGCCATCTTGGACACGCCCCCCTGATAGAACTTTTTAAAGCAGACACAGGGGATGAGTTGGAAAACAAGCAGGCTACAGGGATGGAATGCAGTGCAGGCGCATTATTACTGCCTGAGAGCTGGCTGGATTTCTAATGGATGTACTGTCTCCCCTCCTGACTCCCAGTTCCACCATACGTTCTCTTCCTTCCCTTTTCTCCCTCACCCCCCCCCCCCTCCTCCTCCTCCGTTCCTCCCCTTCCCGTTCCCCTGTGATTTCGGACCTGACAGCCAACCGATAAAAAAACATCTGGTAGGGTGTACTGTCTCTGTAGTGGCAATAGTTTTTATTGTTTTGTTTAGTTTTAGCATTGTTTGGGGTGGGTTTTAGGTGGGAGAGGATAATGGGTGCTGATATTTCTGACAATACTCACATTATATACCTAACAGTGCTGTCAAATAAGAATTGATGGCATCCCTTAGGGCACACTTGTATCTGGGTAATTATCCTCCATATGGCAATGAAATAATGTATTTAATCTTGTTAAGTTCGAAATAAAGTTTTATTTCACTGTATTCATTGATGCATGTTTCTCCACATAATCAATAAAGTTTTCACTTTTTCAACTTTTTCAACAATGGCGTTTTCCAACTCCAATGCATTTTGTGTGGAAACCCTTCATCTGGGAGCATCTACAAAAAACAACATATGTAGCATGCTTATAATGTCTGTTTACTTAAAGTTATGAGTAGTTAGTACCGTGCTGGGGGTGCCTTGTGCCTTGTGGGTGAATGCTATGACGGTCATTGTGCTCAATGTGCCAAGGGGTGTGGTGTTAGGCGGTTTTCGTGAAAGATTATAGTCTAATGGCGTGTGTTTACAGCAATGTTGCGCTCAAACCTTCACTCTGTAAGAACTCAAAATCGTTCCAAGACAAATGGTACGACATCCTAAATAAGTGCAGCCTAGATCTTATTCTTCTAAATAGGAGTTGTCCAACATTCTGATTGAAATAGAAAAATAAATTGTGGAAACAGAGGAATTAACAAAGAACATGTCTTCAGACAAATGGGACATATTCTTAGCAGATATTAAGCAACAACTTGACAAACACAGTAATGACATCAACGATCGGAAAATCAGAAAATTCTGGCGCGACACGCTGGATTACAAACTGGGAGAAGTGTACACCTGGGCGGAGGTATACGCCCAGAAGAGAAGAACCCGTCCTTACACCCAAAACACAGACACATCTTCTTCAGACAGCGATACTATTGAACGTCAACGAAGAAGTGGACAACAAAGTGGCCGCCCTCAGGGACCACGACCAACGGAGACAACACAAGAACAAACCACTAGCACATCAACCGGTCCAACCAACACTCCTTTTTTTAGAACAGGTCGGAACTTTAGACGACTCAGGAGGGGCAAAACAAAAAGAACAACCGCAAACAAGAAGCGTGACAGCACCCAAAAAGACCAACAAGAAACAAAACAACTAGTGATTAATATCTCAGACTACACCTTCACCCAACAAGAAATGAATTTGTTACAAAAAGGAACCTCTTTCGTATCAGTTACCAAATCAGATCAGTTGGAACTAGAAGTCAGTACTTTCAAACTAACCAGAAAATTGAGATTGCGAAATTTTTTTGAGAACGTATCACCCCCACTAGGGACCAAAGAACCGGACCCCCTTATGGGTTTAAAAACTTCAAGTACCTTTCAGGCTCCGGTGAGCCATAAAACCATTGATTTGTTTGAACCACTCATAAAACAAGATTTGACGTCAATTAATTACAAAAAAAGTAACGCACAAAAACATCACCCAAAAGGACCGTGACAGGTTAAGAGCCATTGCTAACAACAAAGAAATAACTTGCATAAAAGCAGATAAAGGCAGCGCTCTGGTCGTCATGAACTCAAGAATGTACCATCAAAAATTAATTGAACACCTATCGGATGAAACCACCTACATGAAACTTCCAGGATATCCCACAGTACAGTTTGCCACTGAACTCAAAAACATCATCGATAGAGCATTGTCACAAGGCACCATAAACCAAAAAACCAGAAACTTTCTCCTTAAATCCAATCCAAGGAGTCCGTTCATATATGCGGTACCAAAAATTCACAAGAACGTCAATGACCCACCGATACGTCCTATAGTATCGACACGTGGAAGTATCCATGAACCAATAGGCCAATATTTGGATCGTCCGCTTCAACCCACAGTTCAATCACTTGCAAGTTACATTCGAGACACCACTGATTTTTTGAGTAAGTTACACAACTTAAAAATGGACCCAAATGAACGCCTATGGCTATGCACCGCTGACGTCAGCGCATTGTATACCTCGATCCCTCACTCAGGAGGAATAGAAGCCATGGAACAGGCCATCCTCAAATTAGATGTAGATCAACCAATGAAGATATTTCTAATGGAACTAGTAATGTTTACTTTGTACCAAAGTTATTTCAAACATCAAGAAGACTGGTATTTGTAGCTAGTAGGCACGAGCATGGGAAATTGCGCAGCTCCAGTCTACGCGAACATTTACATGGGAGAATTTGAGAATGACAACATATGGTCTAACCCGAATTGGACTAACAATATCAAAATGTATGTTCGTTTCATTGACGACTTATTCATTCTTTGGAAGGATACCAGAGAGAATCTGGAACAAGCTCTGATGACACTAAACACCATTAACCAACGAATCCAGTTCACATGGACTATAGATGCTGAATCCATAACCTACCTGGATGTTCAAGTCACACTAAAGAACAACAGTATCTACACTGACATATACCACAAACCAACTGATCGGAATAATTTTTCACATTATACGAGTTTCCACCAGACATCGCTCAAAAAACATTTACCCAAGTCCCAAATGATAAGAGTCCAACGAATCACCTCAGACTCCAACTTGGCTGAAACTCGAATAGAGAAGATGACAAACAGATTCCGGGAAAGAGGATATCCCAACATCATTTTAGAGACAGCTAAAAACCAAGTCAGAGAACTCAATCGTTCAGATTTGCTACAAAAACCAAGAATAAAACCTCAGAGTGACAGGATGGTCATAGTCTCAAAATTCTCCAATGTGAGTACCACATTTCGCAACATTGTATTAAAACATTGGCCCATGCTACAGTTGGAGACGGACTTCAAAGCCATGTTCAAATCGCGACCATTGTTCGCATATACCAGAGGTAAAAACTTGGGAGAAATCCTCAAACAACTAGGAAACATACAAACAGAATCAAGAGGGACCAGACCTTGCAACAATTGCAATAATATAATTTTGGGCAACAAAGTGACACTCCCTATGAGAGGTCACAACATAACGATAAACGTCACAGCCACCTGTGACACCAATAATGTGATATACATGTTAAAATGTCCGTGCGGAAAAACCTATGTTGGTAAGACTGAGCGTAAAATCAAAGTACGCTTGAACGAACACAAGTCGAACATTAGAACTAAGAACACAAAATCATCTGTAGCCAACCATTTCAAAGAAATGAACCACAACATTTCCCAACTCAAATTCATGATACTGGAAATCATCAAAAAAGTAGAGGGGAGAGACAATAATAAATATTTACTTCGGAGAGAGACCACTGGATTTACAGACTGAATTCGATGAAACCATATGGATTAAATGAATGCATAGAATATTTTTGTTATCTGTAATTTTAACACAGAACTACCATCTATCAACCCACATTGTTGGGATATATGGTTCTGGAAAGTTTCCTTGCTGTAGTAACTTCCATGTTTACTTTCATGTTTCCTTTAATGTTTATGTGTTTGTTCATATTCATGTATTATAGTTTATTGTTTAACACACTGGTTTTAGGCGCATTTTTATCATGCACGATTCCATCATTCTTACACACCACCACACCGTCATTCTCGGGTTTGCACCTCAGTCTCATCTCTACCTCTGTTCCACTCGCGGTCACGTGACGAATATTGCATCACTTCTCATCAATGGATCTAACCCATTCGCACTAACAAACCCGGTCACCCAGCACTCAGCAGACGCCTATCCAGCTTACGAACGACTACGAAAAGCATACGGCGTTTGCTCATGTAAGTAAATGCGAACACCATTCCTTTATAGCGTTTTATAAGGATAGCGGTGACTAAACGCCACCACCGTGTTTTGGTAACATTGAAAGCCGTTTGGCGTCTCTTTTAAACCTCAGATAACTCACACAATTGTACGTTACCAAGCCTACACTTCGTAGTCTCTAACTAATCATTTAAGATGATTTCATTACCTTTAATCGGCACGCGATTTGAGTTTACTCAGCACGTCTATCTATTAACAACCCGCCTTCTTTACATTGCTGTAAACACACGCCATTAGACTATAATCTTTCACTAAAACCGCCTAACACCACACCCCTTGGCACATTGAGCACAATGACCGTCATAGCATTCACCCACAAGGCACCCCCAGCACAGTACTAACTACTCATATCTTTAAGTAAACAGACATGATAAGCATGCTACATATGTCGTTTTTTTGTAGATGCTCCCAGATGAAGGGTTTCCACCCGAAATGCATTGGAGTTGGAAAACGCCATTGTTGAAAAATTTGAAAAAGTATAAACTTTATTGATTATGTGGAGAAACATGCATCAATGAATACAATGAAATAAAACTTTATTTCGAGCTTAACAAGATTAAATACATTATTTCATCGCGATATGGAGGATAATTACCCCGATACAAGTGTGCCCTAAGTGATGCCATCAATTCTTAATTGACAGCACTGTTAGGTATTTCATGTTTCATTCGTCTCCAGGGTGAAGACGATACCTTGGGAGCACCTAAACTAACTTAAATAGTTTTTGTATAAAACTAAAAACTTAAGACCACACAAGCTGTGCACTCGCCGACCACTTAGCAAGTATTAATACTCACATTATCACAGTTTATGTACTTATAATGTGTCCACATTCATATCTATGCAATATTTCCACACCTCATATTAAGTGGATAACAGTTCTGAATAATGAAAATGAAGTACATGTATGCGACTATTGCCATCTTGTTATAGAAAAAAGTAAACAAAATGTCTACGTATAATCATACATGTTTATGTACCATTCGCAGTACGTTTGTGTTAAAAAAAAAAATAATCATTCACTGTCGAAATTAGTCCTACAGGAATACTGGAAGAGCAGCATCTCTTATCTTACCATAACAATGCTGAGTTACAAAATGCCCACAAATTCCTTAACCATATTCAGACTGTTCAGAGTTGGATATGGTAAAACCTGTTGGTTTATGCAGCCCTCCCCCTGTTTTATCAGGAAGAGAGCTTACTGCGGCATGTCGTCAATTCGCACTTGCTTCATTCTGCATCGTGTCAAGAAACCAGCCAGGAACACTGATCTATTCGTAACTCAGTTGCCCGCACTACAAAGTGTCTCAATTAGTGTGCATTCCAAATTGTCATATGATGCCCTGACCCCAAACAGTGTGACCAGCAACAAATGCATGTACTGTTTAACAAGGGTTGCCTTTGAAGGTTTATGTTTGGTTGAACACATTTTATAGGTTGGACTTAGTATTGGGATGTGTGTTGTTTATGTTATTAGGGGTCCTCTTGGGTGCACACTCCTGCTCCATACTGACACAGCCCGATGGGAGAACAAAAGGGATAAACATTGCCCACGTCAACTATGACGCACATGGCATCAACACACCATTATAATTTCACAAAATGGAATGCAAGGTGGATGGGCTCTGTTTATAAACAACACTGTATACCTGCACAGCTAGGCAGACATAAATCTCAGATAGTATTCTTACAAGAAACACACCTAAATGCACGGAAGCCTCTAAACTCCTTAAAAAGTGGAGAGGACAAATATACCATACTACATACTCTTTGTTTACAAGGGGGCACCAGTGTGGATTAGAGCAGGAGTCCCGTTCAAAGTGCTAGATCAGCACATAGATTCAGTAGGCAGAGATGCATTAATACAAGGCAAGCTTGATGGAGTGCATGTGATGTTCAAAAGCATTTATGCCCCAAATACTGAACAAAATGCTCTATTGATGCAAGTCAGTGCAGCATTAGCGGATTGTTCAAACTCCCCCTGAATACTGGGAGGAGATTATAATGCAGTGCTAGACACGCAATTAGATCGAAAACATCCACTGCTTCCCAGGGCCACAACAGTACGACAAGCTAAGTCCTTAGCGTCTTGGGTGCACAGGTGGTCACTGGCGGATGCATGGCGAAGCAGGAATGGTGGATTGTGCAAATACTTATTTTATTCAGCAAAACACACATTGCATACCTGTATAGATTGCATTCTATGCTCCCTCACACTGCTGCCACAAGTAACCAATACTACATACTTGGGTAAAATGCTGTCGGATCATAACCCATTAGAGGTAACGTTATCTTGGGGACAAGTACCTACAACAATCCGACATGGAAAATCAATCCGATTCTACTTGCAGAAAGAGCCTTCCCAGCACATATAACCACCACAATTGAAGCATATTGTTCGACTAATGCTGACACAGCTTCATCACCTTTGATAGAATGGAAGGCATTGAAACTAGTAATGAGGGGAACTGTAATTAGCTTGGTAGTGGGGGGCGCGACAAACTATTCTCTGGGAAGTAACTAACATAAATTTGCATCTGGGCATCCTAGAGAGACGCTATGTCATCTCCGACGGGTATACAGACTAAAGGATTGACTTGAATGCATGCAGCGCATTACACATCCTACTGTGTCCTGGGAGGACCACTCTGCACATATCTCCACCGTTATTGAAAGTAGCATTGGGTTATTGGAAACAGGCCTTTAAATACACAGCACCCACCATAACATACGCTCCACTGCTGGGGCACTGTTGCGCCAACGGCTCTCCAGATGGGAACGGGAGTGTCGGAGCACTATTTGGGGATGTTATCCTGCAGAACCACACTGATTTCGTACACGAGCAAGGCCTCACTAGTACACTGTTTCTACTGCATGTCAGCATACTATGATATGTTAAACAGGAATGGGCCCCCAAGGTTTGGCGCCATCAATGCATGCAATTAATGTGCACCAGCCGACATCTGAAAAAGTGGCTATACAAGGGCAGAAGGGCACACATACCCCCATCTCTATGCACATTATGGGCAAAATGGGATACAGACATAGGTAAGGTCCCTACAGACAAAGATTGGGCATCCCTTTTAGCGTTCCTAAAGAAAGTCTTTTGCAATCGCGATTTAAAGTTATACAGTAAATGATCACTCAACGAACCTACTTTATACCACATCGATTGCATGCAATGTTACAGGTGGTGGCAGCGAACTGCCCTAGATGTGTGGCGCAAGCTGCTGACTTCTTCAATATGCTATGGTCATACACTACCCTTTCTGCCTACTGGACACAGATAGCGCACACAATTTGAGAAATGATGGGAGGACGCGCATGGACTACAGTGTAGGGTTGCATATTAAGCCTTTACCCTCACCCTAAGGGGTACAAAGTGCAGGTGAAGTTCGCTGACTAAGGGCCAGATGTAGGAGAGAAAATACCGGTCGGTAACGGCCGATTTTGGCCGTTACCGACGGTATTTAGGATTTGGCATGAAGGGGCCATCATTTTTACAGAACCGGTAAATTTACTGATTCGGTAAATTTACCGATTCTGTAAAATACCGAATCAGTAATTTTACTGATTCGGTAAATCCATATGTAGGGGACACTCCTAAGAGTGTCACAGGCCCTTAAGAATCGGTATTTTACCACCCAATCCAATTGGGTGGTAAAATACCGAATTCAGGTGTGCATGCACATCTGTGCATGCACACATGTGCAATGTGACACACAGACATGCCCTTAGGGCATGTCTGTGTGCCACATGGCACACAAGTCCGGAATTGGGGTGCTAGAGGGTGTCAAAGTGACGCCCCCTGCACCCTTGCAGGATTCGGTATTTACCGATTCGGTAAATACCGAATCGGTATTGCCCATTGATTCCTATGGGCTTCATGGCCCATAGGAATCAATGGGCAATACCGATTCGGTATTTACCGAATCGGTAAATACCGAATCCTACTGATTCGGTAATTCTTAAATTCGAATTACCTAAATCTCCCCCCTTCATATTTACCGACTCTTAAATACCGAATCGGTAAGATTCGGTATTTAAGAGTCGGTAAATATGAATTACCTACATCTGGCCCTAGGTGCTTATTTTGGCGAAGTGCCTTATTACAAGGCGCTGGAAAATGAAACCGCCAGCATTGATGTCCTGGAGGGAAGCGGTAGAGCACTTGGGACTTGCTGAAAGCGGGGCGCTACGAAGGGAAGAATGGTGAGGGTTATGTAAAATACCTATAGCTATGTCCTGGGATCTGCTAATGGAGTCTTTTAAAGCCCTGGACACAGATAAACTTCACATACAAGCAGATGACACAGATGGACATATACCCATGCAGTTATCCTTGTATGGGAAGGGGGGCAGGAAAGGCAGGGTTATCACTCTGTTAGATTTGGGGGTCTCTAGATAGCATAGGTAGGTACCTTTGACAAATGGGGACCCTTGCGTCTAGTCAGGTTACGGGAGTACACTCCTAAAATAACCCGTGCTCACCCCCTTGAGAGCTTGGCACGAGCAGACAGGCTTATCTCAGAGGCAGTGTGTAATGCATTTGTGAACACATACAGTAATCAAGTGACAACACTACAGAGGGTCGCCACACAAGTTGTACATTAAAAATAAGTATCTTTTATATACATTTAGCACAAGACCACAAACAACAAAAATCCACAATACTGTACTTAAAATGGTAGAATTAGCTTAGTTCTCTCTTGGATGTAAAATGCGACACTTTGAGTCAATGTACCTGAAAATGTGAAAGTGTTGCAGGGAAGGTGATTTGTTGGTTCCTTACACACAAGAACGGTGATGCTTCGGTTCCCTACTGCTGCGTAGGGTACGGCGATGCATCGGTTCTTCTCTGCGAGGAAAGGTGATGCGTCCGTTTCTTACTGCACTTTGTGGCAATGCGGCGAGCAACGCCGTGATGCGATGAAGATTTGGTGCAAAGAAATAAAGATGTTGTCTTCTTCTTGGTGCGATCCGATGAGGACCGCGACAGGCCCTGCGACACGCTTCCCGGTGATGCGGCGGCGTCTGCTACGACATAGATCCTCTTCTCCGGCGATGCGAGGCGCTTCGGTGGCCCTGCGATGACTCAGCGGTTCTTGGGGACGTCGCCATGCCCTGCGAACGCTTCCCGGTGATGCGGCGTCTGCTGCGAAGTCGATCCTCTTCTCCGGCGATGCGAGGTGCTCTCATGTTGTCGAGCAACAGCGGTAGTTCGGCGTCACGCTTCTTGCTTGTGAGTCACGCTTCCAGCTCCTTGCGATGCGCAGTTCCTCAAAAATTCCAGCACAACTGCAGGCACTTCAAACGAACTCTTGGGGAGCTGGTGGGTGAAGTCTGTTGTCCCTGAGACTTCAGCAGGAGGCAAGCTCTCTTCTCAAGCCCTTGGAGATCCCTACAAGTTGATGAAAGTACACACAAAGTTCCTCTCTCCTTTCTTTGGCAGTCAGGCAACCACTGCAGGCCAATCCCCCAAGCAGCACTTCAGCTTAGGATAGTCTCTCCTCAGTCTCTCTGGTTCCACTCCTCAGCAAATGTTTTGTCTTGTTGTCCAAAAGGGATCTAATTCTTTGGGGTCTGTGTCCCCTCTTTTATACACAGTTTCTCTTTGTTCTCTGAAGACAGAGAGGCCTTTGCGTAGTCCAAACCAGTTCTGGTCAGTCCTGGAGCACTCTGTTTACATGACTCCTTCTTTCCTTTCACAGTGCAGGGCAGAGACATCAGACGCACCACAGGAGAGCATTGTGGATGGAAGGCACAGTCCTACTCAGGTCCTAGGTTCAACTCCTCCCTCCCATCTAGATGCAGATCTCTCTATTCAGCACTGGGCTGACTCGCCCTGTCTCCTGGAATCCCCCAGCCCCTGTCACTCAAACTCCAGAGAAGGAATACACAACCTAGCAGAAGCAGGCTTGGATAGTTAGACGAGAAGGTACCTACTTTCTAAAAGTGGTATTTTCAAACACAGAATGTCAAAACCAACTTAACTAAAAGATGCATTTTATCATTCTGAGTTCAGGCATACTAAACTCTAATTTCTACCTAGTTCCCTGAGTCAGTTAGGATTATAAGATGTAATAATCAAACTGCCCATTCTGGCCTATGGGGAATAAGTAGCCTAGCAATAGTGAAAAACGAAAATGGATGTAATTCACTATTAGGACACGTCATGCATCAGCGCTTGTCCTACTTTATACTTACAATGCACCCTGCCTTTGGGCCTACCTTACGGGTGTCTGATATGAAGAAAAGGGAAGGTTTAGGGAATGTCAAGTGGGTGCACGTGCCCAGTCAACATGGCAGTACAAGACTGCACACAGGCTCTGCAATGGCATACCGGAGACACATTTTTACAGGTGGCTTATGTGGGCGGCACAACCAGTGCTGAAGCCCACCAGCAGCATTTGGTCTACAAGCCCTGGGCACCCTCGGTGCCCTGTACTAGGGTCTGACCAGTAAACCAAATCAGTCAATCATGGAGTCACTAATCCATACATCAATTTACAATAGGGAGAGCATATGCACTTTAGCACTGATCAGCAGTGGTAAAGTGCCCAAAGTCATAAAACAGCCAACAACAGGTCAGAAAAAACATAGGAGGAAGGCAAAAAATTCAGGGATGACCCTGCAAAAAGGGCCAAGTCCAACACACTCCATATCCGTCCATCTCTCAATCTTTTCATGCCACAAATTGTATGCCTAACCAATTACTGTGCCTGAAGGTTGGGGATGGGCAGAGGTCTCCATTCAATCCCCTATATAACTGGTTATTGTTGGGGCTGCACCTGTTACTTAGTGAAGAGGGGAGGTGGGGTTTTCTTTTTTTTTATTCAACAAACTTTATTTGTTTTTTTCAGGTAAAACTATTAAAGTCATACAAACATTGATAAAACTCAACGTATGTACAAAATAGCCACACAGTGTGACCACTGTGATCTAATTACAATATAACAATAGAATCCCACCATCAGAATTAATCACAGCTTGACCTGAGCCTGATGACGGCTCTTAAAAACTAATCGTATACAATACAGTATTGTTTTATAGAAGTTGTAAAAAGATAAAAGCAGGTCTCACCCTCATAAAACAAACCTTTTTCAGACTAGGAATAATAAGACTTTCTGGGAACCTCATAGCATCTACAAAACATTAAAAAATGCATCTTGTACTGAGGAGACTGATCGTTGCAGCCACAGGGCAAGAGGCACTGACCTCTGAGCGCCACATGGTTGGGCCAATAATGAAAAAGGTTGAGCCTAAATCTGGTCAGTAGGAAACGATCAAGATTGCTTTTGATTCCTAAAAGGTATGGCTCAATGGTTGGTATGATTTTAATCCAATGTAGATACGCACACTGGGCTTGCTCAACTCTGTTGCTTCTCTGTAACAACAGCGTCTTCTGAAAAGGCACTCTTTTATCCAGGAAATATCCTTCTTTCATATACCCTCTGGGTTGTCAAAAAGATCCACCCTTCCCAGACTATGGGGGCCTTCTGTTAAATACTTTAGCCAGCGGATGCAATTAACGTAAACAAGGCAAAGACAGTCCTTTAGGATATCCTTGCCAAGACCATTTTCTTGCTTGGCCCAAATCTTTAACCACAATGCTAATGGACGGAACGCCAAATCATCTGAGAGAAAAGCCATCCCCAGCTCTTGATGCACAGCATAGGATGAGACACTGTGGTAATGAGAGTACCCATCTCATAAAGATGTTTTCTGCAACTTGCATGGCCTCCAGCCTGGCATAACCCCATTTCTCATTCCTGTAGCTGACCTTTGCAATACATTTGGCTCTGTAAATCTTCAAAAGGCACCCTATCCGTTTCTCCCCACTCTGACCAGGTCCCCCTTCTTCTGAGTAATCAGGGGGGGACCAACACAGCGCGTTGTTAAACACTACTCCCAGGTAAGAGAAAATATTTGTCATCAGGATTGACAAGGTTACTGTCTTAAATGTGAACTGCTTTGCTGTACGAGGACCCACCTAAATAACAAACAATTTACTGTGATTGACCAGCAGGTTCAAGTCTCCCATGAAGTGGACAAAGGAGTTCAACAGGAGTTGTAACCCCCTGGCTGTCCTCGCCATGAGGACAGCATCATCTGTATATAGAAGTACCGGCAGGCTGCACCTTGTCCACCGGTGGGCAATCAGTTCTTGCCTCCAAGAGGACCTTCTCCAGGGGGTTCATATATAAGTTAAAAAGGAAGGGGGCCTGAGTACACCCCTGGCACACTCCTCTCCTGATGTCAAACTTACGGGTTACCTTAAGATCTTTTGAGTAGCCGACAGCCGCTTTGAAGTCTCTTTTAATGTTCCTTAGAAACAAGATGATATCCCTATCTATACCAGTAGAGGACATCATCTGCTATAGCTTCGATCTATTTACACAATCCAAACCTGGGGATGGATCCATAAAGGCTAGGTGGATTGAGCCGGTGCGAGCCACAGTGTACTTCTTCAAAACCATATACAAATTTAAACATTGTTCCACTGTGGAACGCCCTGGGCGGAAACCGTATTGTACCTGGGTTAAGGTATTATTTTTTTCCACCCAGGTTACCAGTCTATCTGAAACCATGTTACCCACCAGCTTCACTTCGGAATTCAAAAGAGAGATAGGCCTATAGCAAAGAGTGCTGCCCCGATGACCTTTTTTAAAAATGGGGACAATGGTTGTTAAAGCCCAAGAGTCAGGGTGACCAGCCTTGACCAAAGCATTAATGACTGCTGCCAGTACAGGCACCCAGGTTTTTACGCTCCCAATGTAAAGATTTGGGGGAATCTCATCAGGTCCTGGGGCCTTGTTTTTAGTATTAAATCTTTTTATTGAGAAGAAAAAGCATCACAAATGGTGCAGCGGTTCAAGCTAGAAGTGGTACCGGCCCACCAATGGCAATACAGGCATATAGGTAGGTCTGCAATTAGCTCCAATTGGGGCCTTGTTTTTAGACAGTCCACAAAAATGCCAACTCTTACCTCTTGAGCTGTAAAAACAACCTCAGATGTTCCTTCCTGCCCATCTAGCGGCAACGTGTCAGTCTGGAAAATGCCCTCAAAGTGATTTACTCAAACTTCCTCTAGGAGAGGGCATCCATTGTTACCAACTTCGTCTGCTAAAAATGGGCGATTAATGATGCTCCGAAACTTTGTGCGATTGCTCAAAGTACTAGACTCTAGCAGTTCTGACCAGGCCTCCTCCTTAAAGACAGACTTGCGCTTTGCTAGGGCCACCATATAAACTCTCCAGAGGTTCTCAACAGCCACCTGGTCACGAGGCATCACTCCTAGGGCCTGTTTGAGTTTCCTGGAGGCACTGGAGCACTCTGAGTCAAACCATCCCAGTCCTGAATTCATGGGGCTCCCACCTGGGGCCCATAATAGCTTTGCTATAACACTGGAAATGCTTCCAAAGACATCGATGATGTCCATTGGACTAGTCTTGCTATCTAGGCAAGTGGCAAACTCCCTATGACACTGAGTTGAAAGGTATTCGTAATACTGCTCTGGAGCGATTTGACCTCACTTTAATCTTCTCCCACCATCCACAACTGTAAGAGGTGCCCAAAGGCCTGCTTAATTGGCTTATTGACTCGGGCCATCCTGTTAAGACACATACAGGGTACAAAAATGGCATGGAGACATAAATAACATTAATAACAGACTTGCACCCTCTCCCAATAAATGTGGGAATGATATCAGTTTTATCTGGGGGAAGCTTATTCATTGCTGATATTAAATCAAATTCATTCAATAGAGCATTGAGTTTGATACCCTGGGTGGAGTGTTCCATGTTTAAAACCACTTCTCGCGCACACGCCATGGCTTGCGCCCCCCCATGCCTAATATCTCCGCACTTGTGAATGTTAAAATCCCCAGCCTGAAAGATATTATGGTAGCTCTGCCCTCTTAAAATTTTTTTCCATAGTACAGCCCCCAACAATGTGATGTTAACATTCTTCCCGATGGGCAACTCCCGCATTATAAAAGTTTAAAAGCAAGAGCTTGCTCTTTCCGCTCGAAAGCAACACCACCAGTGGGGTTGAGGAAGTATGGAGCAAAGTGATGCAGCTGCCTTGGACAGCTTCTCAGACAAAAGTAACAAGACCCACCTTAACTTGTCCTAACTTAGAGGGGGTGGCTGGCACAAAGAAGGTTTTAAAGACTTCCAGATTAAGTCTATTCTCTACAGCCCAAGTTTCCTGGAAGCAGATCACGTCAAAACGTTTAACAAAAAGTATCCAATCAGGCGCCTTAATTTTGCTCACAAGCCCTGCGATGTTCCACGAAATAAAGCACTTGCACTTATTAGGTTCTGAATCCAAAGGCCGTGCCTCTCCCTTGTGTGGTGAGTTGTCTATGGCCTGAGAGCCAACACACTGTCAATCACTTCCATCTAATGAACTCAGTGGCGTAAACCCTATTTGCCAGGCTTACTCCTGTTGTCGCCTGGAGATGACTCCTGTGGCCCAGATCTCGGGGCCGCCGCTGTGGGTAACTGAGAGAGGGAAAATGGTGACTCCTTGGCCTGTAAAAGTATCTCAACGGGAGAGCCACAATTGCCAAGTTCCAACTCATGTAATTAGATTGCACAACTATACTTAAAATACGGTTACCCACAAAAGAATTGTTAAAATTAATAATAACACAGTCCCCAGCCCATGCTTTCTTGGTACTGCCTACCCAAGATGTCCTGTGCACTAAGATTATTTGGTTTCCCACCCCCTTCCCTGGGGCAATATTCAAATTTAGCCAGTGCGGGTAGACTCTGGTGGCAAGGGAACAGAATATAAACTCTGGGGAGGATTGCTAAGTTCCCCTATGGTCATGCCTCCCCACCCATCGACAGGAAAACTGTTAGAACTACCCGCAACTGGGCCTTGAGGCTGGTGATACTCAGGAATCGATTCCCTCTCCCCTTACATATAACTTGTGGGGCCTCGTGTTTGTTTCTGTTCACAGATGAGACTGTCGGAGCATAGGTGACTCATCAGTTCCGCGGTAACCCCCTCCATGGACCTGTATCCTGGCCCCATACCATTGTCACATGACCTGTTATCCTTGGCACTTGGGTAGTGGGGCCTATAAGGGGGGTGTGCTGTTCTTTTGCAACGCAGCAGTTAGATTTGTTAAGTTTTCTTCAAGTACGGATAAACGAAACAAAATTGGGTCTAATTTAGTATCCAAAGCTGACAACAAGGTTGTTTTAAAGGTGTTGAACAATGTGGTGTCCATGTTGGGCCCTGCTTGTGGAACCGTTAGATTAGACTGTGGGCCGGCGTTTTTCCTGCGCTTGGCAAGTCCACATCCCCCCCCCCCCCCTCCCCCCCCCCCCCCCCCCATCGAGGGGCATTTCCTTTCTGCTCCTCCTGCTCCCTTCCCCACTCCAAGGGTTAAACCGGGAAGCACCCTGGGCACTGATGGTTGAGCAGTAACCCACATGGGGGGTGTAGTTAAACATGAAAAGGGCCCGGTAGCCAAGGCCCGATCTTGGGCTGTGTCTGTCTGCCCGACACATACGTCCTGGACCAATACTGGTGAAGCTTCTCGTAAGGAGGCAGAAGAACCATGTAAGGAAGGGAGGATAGGTGATCGGGACAGACGCCGGGTGGCCAGTTCAATCTCCTTATCCACAGCCCCCACAGCTCGCTGTAAAAAACCTCCGTAGTACTCACCATGTTCGGGAGTTCTTTTGAGGTAACCCCCCCCCCCCCCCACCGCCGCCCTACGTTTCCATGGCAGTAGGTATCCGGTCTTAGATCATAGATGGCAGACAAACCCACCAAATGACCTTCAAACCCCTCTTGATGCTGCTCCGATGCAAGCTGAACTGATATGGGGGTATAACCGACAAACCAACACATTCAGCACAAGGTCCGTGCGTCAGTTGAAAGGGAAAAGGACTCTTACCTGTGCATCCCCATAAGTGCGTATCCGGGCCCAGGTATGAGTCCCAATATCTCCCGCTATCTTCTGTGAACCACGCTCGACTGCCAGGTCTTGGACTCCAGGTGGAAGTAAAGTCATGGAAGTAAAGTCAGAAAAGCCAAGAAACAATAACTGGGGTGGGGGGCAAACCCAGCCTCCTGCAGGCTCTAACGGGTGTGGACGGGCCTGCCCAAGGCCCGGGTGCGGTCCGCACGCATCCCTGCTTTACTGCCTGATTATCTGCCTGATTATCTGCACTTGCTCGCCAGCACCACTGGGGAGGAGTCGGAGTAACCCACCAGCGGACCCGCACCACACACCGTAACGGTGCAGCTCTTCTCTCCCGGCACGGGTCAGGTGAGAGCTGACTCAGACTCACCCTCCTCCTCCCAGGTGGTGCTGGTAAGCGAGCAAGAGCAGACAATCGGGCATTAACCCCTTGAGCGGGGCCGCGATTCTACGCCTGTGCAGCACATTCCGATCGTGGGTGCGGTCATGACTGCCGGGAGCCGCCATCAGCACACGAGCACTGTGTGCCATGACGGCTCCTGGCCGTCATCAGCATGGAAGGGGTTAATCAGATGAGCCGCAAACAAACAGAGCGTCCCGCTCCCTGGGAGAAGTGCTGCACCTTTACAGTGCGCGGAGTGGGTCAGTGCGGGGTTGACTCCTCCTCCTCCTCCTCCCTGGTGATGCTGGCAATCGAGGGCGAGCAAGAGCAGAAAACGGATGAGTGTCAAACAAACGGAGCGTTTTCTTTTTTTAATGTTACAAACCAACAGATTTGCATGATCTCAGGCTCTACTGATATGGTAGATGACAATGTTCAATCAATCAATCACTGCATTTCTAAAGCGCGCTACATACCTGTGAGGGTCTCTGGGGGAGGGGGGGCGCTACTGATCGAAGAGCCAGGTCTTGAGAAGTCTTCTGAAGGCCAGCAGATCCTGAGTCTGTCGTAGGGTGGTAGGGAGGGCATTCCAGGTCTTGGCGGCGAGGTAGGAGAAGGATCTTCCGCCGGCGATGACTTTCCGGATACGAGGAACTGAGGCGAGGGCGAGGTTGGCTGAGCGAAGGCTTCGGGTGGGGGTGTGGAAGCTGAGTCGGTTGTTGAGGTATGTGGGTCCGGTGTTGTGTAGTGCTTTGTGTTCGTGGATGAGGAGTTTGAAGGTGATGCTCTTGTTGACGGGGAGCCAGTGGAGGCCTCTCAGGTGGGGTGTGATGTGGCTGCGTCGAAGGGCGATGAGGATCAGTTGTGCCGAGGCATTCTGGATTCGTTGTAATCGTTTCAGGAGCTTGGTTGTTGTTCCTGAGTAGAGGGCGTTTCCGTAGTCGAGTCTGCTAGTGACGAGGGCCTGGGTGACGGTTTTTCTAGTGTCCGGGGGGATCCATTTGAAGATCCTGCGGAGCATTCGGTGGGTGTTGAAGCAGGACGCGGAGACGGCGTTGACTTGCCTGGTCATGGAGAGGGTGGAGTCGAGGATGACCCCTAGGTTGCGTGCGTGATCTGTGGGTTCTGAGGCTGAGCCTAGCGATGTGGGCCACCAGGAGTCGTCCCAGGCTGATGGGGTGGGTCCGAGGATGAGGACCTCCGTCTTGTCTGAATTCAGCTTCAGTCTGCTGTCCTTCATCCAGTCGGCTACGGCATTCATTCCTCTGTGGAGGTGGGCTTTGGCGGTGTGGGGGTCTTCGGTGAGGGATATGATCAGCTGGGTGGCGTAGGAGATGATGTTGAGGTTATGTTGTCGTGCGACGTGGGCGAGCGGCGCCATGTAGATATTGGACAGAGTCGGGCTGAGGGAGGACCCCTGTGGGACGCCGCAGATGATCTTGGTGGTTTTTGAGCGGAAGGGTGGGAGGCGGACGCTCTGGGTTCTGCCGGAGAGAAAGGATGTGGTCCAGGCCAGGGCCTTCTCTTGAATTCCGGCGTCATGGAGTCCTGCTGATAGGGTACTGTGGCAGACTGTGTCAAAGGCTGCTAATAGGTCCAGGAGGATGAGGGCGGCTGTTTCTCCTTTGTCCATCAGGATCCTGACGTCGTCAGTGGCGGCGTTGAGGGTGGTCTCCGTGCTGTGGTTGCTGCGAAACCCGGATTGGGAGGGATCCAGGATGTTGTTGTCTTCGAGGTAGCGGGTTAGCTGTTTGTTGACGATATTCTCTGTCACTTTTGCCGGGAACGGGAGCAGGGAGATGGGCCGGAAGTTCTTGGGAAGGTCCTTAGGGTCCGCCTTGGGCTTCTTCAGAAGGGCATTGATCTTGGCGTGCTTCCAGCTTTCCGGGAAGGTTGCTGTCTCGAAGGAGCTGTTGATTGTTTTCCGGAGGTGGGGCGCGATGGTTGTGCTGGCTTTGTTTAAGCAGATCTAACGTTTGAAGATATGTCACCAACTGCATGTCCATGTCCATGACTATGCATCAATATTAGTATTGCAAGCAGCAAAATGCTGTATACTATGCTGTAACTGGTAAGGTGGACTGAATGCAATATGACTTATTGTATATGCATAATGTTGAAATTGCTGCATAAAAATCAATAAAATCTGTTTAAAAAAAGCAATTAACAAGCTGTCTCCTTATAGCACAGTTCATAAGAGTATGACTCTAACAGCTCAATCCTGAGTTTCTTAGAGACTATGCTTTACATCTCTTGCACACCCAGGCTCATGCATGCTGGTCATCCCCATGATGTTGCCAGATGGTCCTGTGTATTGATTGTTGTCTGTACCCATTTGGGACTGAGCTGGCCAATGGAAGATCGACATTGGACCCAGTGGAACTTCCACTGGCCAGTCCAGGCCCAGACTGCTACAGACACCACACATCTCCTTTTTCATATTAAACAAAGGTACTACTAACAACAAACTTTGTTAAACAAAAAATGAAACAAAACAGTCATGCTCTGTTTAGGCGATACATTTAGAAATAGGAGACAAGAACACTGTGCATTTCCGTCCTTCAATTCCCCTCCTAAACAACCCTTGCTCCAACTCTGTATTCTATTTATAGTTGAGGGGAAGCAAACCTTATTCCAGGCTGAGATCTTGGAATGCCTTTCCTATAGAAGGAATAGAAGACGATGAACAGTGAAATGAACTCGCACCAAAACATTTGTATCGTGCTGTTCAAGGTTTTGTTCTGTTCTAGACAACCAAGCTAAAACCTGTGGCTACGGAGCAGGCTCCTCCTTAGAGTTGCATTGTCCTGAAGCTGGTAATTTGATTCTGTGAGATAACTTGCTCACAATTTGGAAATTTGAGATGGTAGTTGGTTTGGTCTTTCAGTTCTTTGTTTGAGCTCTTCATGGATGAGTTAAGATTATTTCTGTCAGTCGAGTGATGCCATTTTGCTTTATGATGGAAGAGTTAGTCCGATCTAGCCGCAGAAGGGCAATCGAGCAAAAAAATATGTTTATTCCTGAAAATCTAATCTAAAGATGGACAACTTGGGTTAGAAACTATGATACCTATGCACCTTGTCGTGTGTTTATTGACACACAAACTATCCTTATGAGGGTTAATCCTCACCAGTGAAATGAGCAATGCTATCGCCTCCAGAAATGCACTGTTTATTTTACCATTTCTTACTTATAACATAAGCAGTCTTTCTTCTCAGTTTCAGCTTATAGCTTGCCACCTTTGTTAACTAGAACTGGCACCATGTCACCAGGAAGACCTACTTGTTCCTCTCTCTATTCAGTGACTCATTTCTCCAAACTTGGTCCTATTTTCTGATTAGTTCTGATTTCATTAGTGCTTTGTGTGTGTTCACTGTTTCTTACCTTGTGGTGTCTTAGTATTTTACCTTTCCCATTTCTAGTTTGGGCTGTGCCGCACAAAGCTGATCCTTTGAAGACTCTATTCACTCTTATCTTGTGTGCTCATGCGGTGGGTGGGGCTTTGACATTGGGGAAGCTTAAGGTTGGGAGCACATAGTGGGCTTGTGCTTCTACCCCTGCCAGGGTTCCTGCGGTGGCAATGTTTGCACTCATGGAAATTGCATGGGGTGAATTGTCATGTGGGATTTCGGGTCCTGCAATAGCTGCAATCTCCCAGGATTTAGCTGCATCACAGTGTTTCTGAGAAGCATCCTTACAGGTAAACCCATATCGTACCTGTGGTGGTATGATGAAGGGGTACTTGAATTCTGAGAGACAAAGACGTATTTGGTCTTTATCGCTTCCTATGAGCAGCCTGCCTAGCAGTTGACTGTATCCTTGGCTATATTTCATTGTTGATAGGGCTGTAGCTTCTGCCCTCTAAATTCTATAACAGTTCAAACATCCTTTGGTGGATCATGAGCTGTAATGCGTTCTGAGGAGCAACCTCACAGGGGCAAGTTGGGCTTCCTGCACAAATACCAGAAGTAGAACAGAATATTCAAGAGCACCTGAAGCTCCTGCTCTTTGATGCTGTTGGTGATCTGGAGGACTTTTTTGGGCTCAATTGATCATCAGTCTCTTTGGAGGGGATGCTATGCACATGCATGAAGCTATTGTGTGTTTTTTGACTCAGGAATTGATGGAGATTGATATTCGCGCTTCCATCACTTCTTAGCCCTTTCCTATTCCTTGGAGGTGTTTGACTCTGAGCTTCCTCATTCTGTAAAGGTTCAGTGCAAACATGCAACCATGTCATCCTTGTCCATCGAGGATTGCTTCTCCTCTGATCCTGTTGACAAGAAGATGGAGACTGCCCTTAAATGGCAGATGCTGTATCTGTTTTTTTTCTTTCCAGACAGCAAAGTAAGCTGAACATGCTTATCAGTCTCTAATGAAAGATTTCCAGGTGCTCTATAGTCGGCTGAACTACAGTCCGGTTATTCATAGGACTACAAAGTTAATGGTTCGCTTTCTTTCTCACAACACATTACGTGGTTTCTGTGATGCAGCTACTACTCCTGGAGCCGCCATGCCCTTCTGCCATTCAAAGTGGCCTTGGAAGTTGGATGCTGCCCATAAATTCATAATTTCCTGCCTTTCTTTCCTGGCCTCAGGTGAATGACTGGTTGAAACAAACTGGAGGACAACAAACGTTTGCAGCAGTTCAGGGGTCAGACATCCCAGTCTTTGACAAGTGCGTTCTGCCAGTGGTAAACAAGGTTATCACCCTTTCATAGCCTTGGTTCAGTCTGGCTTCTTGGCCAGCAGCAGGGGCGTAGCACACCATTCTCCTGTCAGGCATTACGGCCATTTTGGAGAAAGGAGAGGTGGTGCAGATGTTTAGCAAAATAAAGCACAAAGTTCCCCATAAGGGCTGATAAGGGGGAGTGTAAAGGTGTATAGGGAAAGCCAAGAGGGGGAGGAAAGAAGGGGGAATCCCCTCTTGGGAACTAGAACCCTCACACACCCAGCAAGCTAGGTGTCATGCTTCATCATATGGGTCCTGATCCTCGTCAGACTGGCGCTGCAATGTCTGACGGGCACCCGCGAAGGGGCTCTTTAGCGGAGATCTTTTGTTCCAGCCATATGGTGCATGCGTGTGAGAGGGCAGAAAAGTGTAGTCGTGAGAAGGTGGTGGTGATTGAAAAAGGTGGGTCAGTCCACAAGGATTTTTATTGACGTGGCTGACTCCCTTAGTTAAAATGGTGGGAGGGGAGATAGAGCGCTACGGAATTATTTGGCAGAACTATCTACAACCCTCTGGTGAGGTCGACATGTTTCATGCTAATCTAGCAATTCTTCAGGACCTTGGTGACTAGTACTACACAGTGAGATATTGAATTTGTATACAACCTTAGCTTGGTTGGTCTGTACTGCATGCCAATTGGTCCTGCTTCAATAATTGCGACCTAAAAGGGAGGAGAACACATAAGGATCACTATCAGTATAATTCTCCTCTAGAAAGTAGGTGCATTTCCCTATAAATAAACCATACACACTGAATTATTTATAAGACTCAGCCGAGTTAAAAACAATGAAGGAATGGATAAAAAAGCAATTGAAGATTGGACAAAAGGCTTACCCTAGGATTGTCCCTAAGGTGCCCCGCAGTCTGCTCCTGTGGGACCTGCACAGGGGAGTCAAGGACCTAAAGAGTGTTATAGAAGGAGGAAGGGTATAATTAGTTTCCCTCGGTGGCAGCCGTTCGTCAATAACCAGGGAGAGTATAATTATACCTGGGCTGAATTGAACAATTCTATTGTCAATGCCCTGTGCCCCGGCCTAAAAGCGGCAGCCGTGGCAATCATGATGCCTGTAGTAGGGGTTGGTTGATACCACCCCTCCAGTGGTAGGTGGCGTCCGGCAGGGAGACAACGCGGAACATCACCCCACTCCCGAGTCCACCGCGATTACAAGATAAGCAGCCGCGGGACTACGAGGAGGGGGGAACAAAGTACACGCCCCCTCCCCAGAACGCCACACACCGAGAGTTGTGGACTCCAATCCCAGTATTAGGAGGCTCCATGTACCTGGATTGACCCCTTTCAGCCAAGGCACCAGACAATAACACGAAACTGCTTCATGAACAGCAGGTATTAAATTAAGGCTCAGACCCCATATATGAGCCGAAAAGCGCGAGGAAGACTTACCCCAACGGCGTGCGGTCTCAGCCTGCAACACCTACCCCCACGTGGAATCCGTGGTGGATCCGGAGCGACTGGTAGCATGTTTGTCGGGGATCCCGTCTACTTGTACCCAGCGCTTCCGGGTTCCGTTGGATGCCAGTGTGGGCGTGGTCGCGTATGTCGAGTGTGCGCATGCGCCCGGAATAGCGGGAAGTGGTTAGCTCAGAATAGTGGTTGCAATGGGGAAATACGGCGGCCATGTTAGGTAGGTCACCGGAAGGGAAATTCCTGCCTCACGAAGCCTCGGGCATCCGTGACCCATCGGCCGGTTGTGGGGTTTGAATGTTTTCGAAAATCTTTGTATGCAAGAAATTAACACACACGCAAAGGTTTGTAGCCTGGTTGAATATATATAAGGGGGCTGGACTCCCGGTAGGTGGAGCGGTTGGTCTGAGAAGTTAGTGCGAGATTGATGTTGATGTTGATGGCTATAGCTGGAGGATTATCCAGGGGCTTGTGAATAAGGGGACACTCAAAATGAGAGGTTAAGGAGGTAATCTGGTGGTACACAGTTTGTTCATAGTAAGGGACAGATATGAACCAGAGTGGACTGGGTTGGTACTGGTCACAGGGGTGGACAAGGTATAGGCAGGTGGTCTAATTGTGGATGGATGACCAGGGCACGGCGTCATTTAGACCCTGTGTGTCCTGTCTGAGGCGATGGACCCACCTTTGTTCAATTCTGAACAGGCCAGTTTTTGTGATTCCTGGATGGCATTCTATAACTAGCCAGCGAATGCTGTCTGCTGTGTGTCCCATTTGTGTATAGTGTTGGTATAGTCTGGTGTTGGTTCTGAGGCATCTTATGTTGCTTTTGTGTTCCTGGATACGCAACTTTATCTGTCGCATTGTCATTCCAATGTATTTTAGGTTACAGGGACACGTGAGGAGATAGACGCATTTGGCGCTATTACAATTGGTATGCCTACGCAACTGCCAGGTGAATGTGTCAGATAGCTGGATCTCTTTCGTGACATTAGTTTGGGGACATACTGTACAACCACTGCAAGGGAAATGGCCAGTAACTGGAGGGAGATCCCACAGGGTGTTTTGATTGTTTATATTCAGTTTTTTTGGTCTAGTATGGACCAAGGCATCCTTCAGATTTGATGTACGCTTAAAAGCAAATCTTGGGCGTGGGAAGTTCAAACCTCCAGAGTTAATGATGTTCCAATTTCCGTTAATGGTTTTTTTGATGAAGGCAGAATTCTTTGTGAATGTGGTCACACAAGTGATGACATCATCGCGGTCTTTCTCTCTAGTCTCCAATAATGCCTCCCTAGGGTTATTTGCAGCCCTTTTGTAAGAGTTTTTTTTATCAGTCTACCCCCTGTCTCTAAGTTTGTGTTGCAGGGTGGAGGCTTCTTGTTTGAAATCAGTGCTGGTGGTACAATTCCTGCGTATTCGCAAAAATTGGCCGAAAGGGAGATTGTCTCTCAATGCTTTCGGGTGATGGCTATTGTACAGAAGTAAGCTGTTTCTGTCTGTGTTCTTGCGGTACAGGGTAGTGTTTAGACCATCAGCCTCTAGGTTGATTCGGAGGTCTAGAAAGGGAATGGAGGTGTCAGAGATAGCCCCTGTGAACTTGAGATAGGGGTTCTGTCCATTTATCCAGGTACAAACTGCCTCGCATGTCATACGGTCACCCCTCCAAAAAATGAGGATATCGTCGATGAAACGGCGCCAAAGTGTGATGTTTTCCAGGAATGGGTTCTGTGGTGTATTAATTATGTTCTCCTCAAAGGTAGCCATATAAATACAGTCTAGACTAGGAGCAAATGTTGAACCCATGGAAGTCCCTTGGATCTGGTGGTATAATTGGCTTCCATATTGAAAAAAGTTTTCGGTGAGGGCTATACTTGCGCATGCCGTGATGAAGGTGATCGGGGTAGGGGAGGACCACTCTTCTTGTCGAAGGGTGGATTCTACAGCTTCAAGGGTGGCTTGTTGTGGAATATTGGTGTATAGTGCTTCCACATCTAATGTTAGCAGCAAGTCAACACCCTGGTGCAGATGCCCTTGCACAAGCAGGGGGTAGAAACATCTATGCCATCCTTTTTCAGGAGCTGAATATTTCCAGGTAGAGTTTCAAGCCTATGCTGGATTGTAAGGGTATATACATGTCCATTAAAGCTGTAACTTTCAAGATGATTTTTCCAATGGCCATTATTTCCTTTCATCAGTCACAAACCCTTTTTTGCCACTATAAACTACTGGACAGTTATCTTCTTGTGGCAGTGAATCAAAAATTTGCTAGCATTCGCTCCAAGAATTTTCAATTCTAAGAAGGACACGGAGGCGAGGATTATGCTTCTCTATTCTTTACTGCAAAATCACAGCAGCTAATAAAAACACACAATTAGTTTACATTAACTACATTGCCCATGATGCTTTCTCATAAGACACGCCTCCACAACCCATAAGAGCCGGCTGCACAGTCCCATAATCCTCTTTCTTTGCAGGGAACAAAAGTCCAAGAATAACGTGAACAGGTCCATTACATCCTCCAACGTGGAAGAAAACCAGGAATCCTCAAAACATAAACTCTTGAGAGCGTCCATCCTCTAATCAGATTTCTTATCCGAGTCTGAAACAAAGGGAAATGAAGAACCTGTAACCACTGTATAACAAAACCATGTCATAACATTATTCATGGGCGGGTAAGCTTTAGTACAATCTGATAAAGCCGGGTGGGATAATCCTCGCCTCTGTGTCTTAATAGAATTGAAAATTCTTGGCGCGAATGCTAGCAAATTTTTTATTCTATTTCAGGACCGGAGGCTTCAGATTATGCTAGTTTAAAGTTTGCCAAAAACCACTGATGTAAGATCTCCCACCGGCTTGTAATAAAACGTTTTGAATGTTGATTCGGAAGACCAATCAGCACAACGCATGATATCTTGAATGTTAGAACCCAACATATATGATTTGGAGGCCATAGCGCCCCTAACAGAATATGCTCCAAATCTTAGGAGGTCAATACCTGCTTCTTACATGATATATCTAAGTCAGCTGGCAATGGTGGCTGCCGCCACTGGCTTAAATGGTTTCTGCAAGGCAATTAATAGCTGAGAACAACCCTGAGGCCTCAGTGAACTTGTACACTCCTCGTAAACTTTTAAACATTGCACCTCACATAATTTAGCATTATCAGGAAAAGCATTGTAGTCAATATGACGTGAAAGAGTCTTAGTGCGTCCAGTAATAGTAAAAGAAACTCCCTCCGGAGTAAATACTCTACCAGTAATGTCGAGAGCTCTTACATCCGAGGAACGCCTACACGCCGAAAGGCATAACAGCATAGCCAGTTTGGCTGATAATTGTTTCCTAGAAAGGAGATTATTAGCAGGCCAGCGATTGAATAAGGAAGGGACTAAAGATACATCCCACAACCCCGTATACTTGGGTTTAAGCGGGTTGGCGACTCGTATGCCTTTAAGAAGCTTGCATACCACCGGATGCATGTCAACCTGTTTCCCGTCAACCAGGCCATGACCCGCTGCAATGGCCAATCTGAAATTATTAACCGAGCGATAAGCAAGGCCCTCCGAAGCTTTATCCGAGAAAAAAATGTAACACTTGGGGTAACTCTGCCCCCACAGGATCCAGATGCCGTTCCAGGCACCAATCCACCCAGTTTTTCCAGGCCGAGGAGTAACGTTTCCGAGTTGAGGGAGCCCAAGCCTGTTTGATGAATTCAGAAGCCATGTCTGAAACTCCCGGCATGTGCCACTGTTGCTGAAAAGCCTCCATGCCATCAGTGTGAGGCATCCCACCAGAATTATTGGATGTTGTTCCTTGAGAGGGCCCAGGAGTAATGACGTCTAGCTGGGGAGCATCCTGGGAAGGTCGCAACTCCACTCTAGCAATACTGGGAACCAATGTTGAGACGTCCACCACGGTGTCACTAAGACTACCTCCGCACGTTGCTTGATTACCTGTGTCATCACCCTGGGGATCAGGAGGAATGGGGGAAAGGCGTACTGAAGTGCGCCCGACCAATCTTGAAGGAATGCATCGGTCGCCATTGCCATCGGATCTGGCTTCCAGCTGAAGAACTGAGGAATCTGACAAGTGAGCCTGGAGGCGAACAAGTCTATTTGAAACTGGCCCCCAATGCTCTGAAGCCACTGAAATACCCTGGGGAGCAACTTCCAGTCGCTGTAATCCCTGAGATGTCTGGAATTCCAGTCCGCCACTTGATTGGACTGGCCCGGGATGTACTCCGCAATCACTGAGATCGGATGATTGAGGCAATAATGCCAAAAATCCTTGGGAATCTCGACAAGAAGGGACGTCCTCGTGCCTCCCAACTTGTTGATATACCTCACCGCCGACACATTTTCCATGCGGAGTAGGATGCAGCAAGATGTCTGCTTTGGGGATAGTGTCCGAATTGCAAATGAACCCGCAAGGAGTGTAATGACAACACTTGGGTGGACCATTTTCCGCCTGTGGAGATGTCTCCGGAATGTGCTCCCCAGCCCCAGCGGCTGGTGTCGGACTCGATAACTAGCTCTGAGTGCGATCCAAAAATCGCCCTGCCGTTCCACGCATCCGCGTGGCCCAGCCACCATTGAAGTTCGGTCCTCACTTCCTGAGTCAACGGAATGGCATCCGTGTAGGACAAACCCTTCTGAAGATGTTGCATTTTTAACCGTTGCAGGGCCCTGTAATGAAGAGGGCCTGAAATTATGGCCTGAATCGAGGAGGCCAATATTCCCACTAACCTGGCAATGGCTCTGAGCGAGACCATCTGTTTGTTGAGTAATGCTAGTATCTCCCTCTTGAGGTCCTTCAACTTTGTCTTGGGCAGACATAACTGCGCTGCCTGCGAGTCTATCGTAAAACCGAGGAAGTCTATTGTCCGCGTCGGGGAAAGAACTGATTTGGAATGATTGATTACAAACTCCAAGCTCTGCAGCAACGCCGTCGTGAGCTGCAGGTGTTATAGTAGGAGATCTGGATTCTGAGCCATAAGTAAAATGTCGTCCTGATAAATGATTAACCGCACACCTCATTCCCGTAGGTGTGCCACAACCGGCTTCATCACCTTGGTGAAGCACCGGGCAGCTGATGAGAGCCCGAAAGGAAGGGCCAAATATTCGTACCACTGATCATTCCACCGGAACTGTAGGAAGCGCCCGTGAGGAGGAAAGACAGGGATGGAGAGATAAGTGTCTTCGAGGTCTAACCTGACTAGCCAATGCCCTTCCTGCAACAGGTCCGCTAATAGATGGATCCCTTCAATCTTGAAGTGATTGTAAATAAGAAACTGGTTGAAATCCCTCAGGTTCAGAATAAGCCTGTGTCCACCTCCCTTCTTCTGTACTAGAAAAATGTTGCTGCAAAAACCGTGATGTCCCGCGTTGCATGGAGCTATTACGTGTTTTTACAGCAAGTCTGCGATTTCTTTGTCTATAAAACTGCATTCTTGTAGGGAAAAATTGAGTTGTGTGGGAAAGTCGTGTTGAAACGGTTGGGAATAGAACTCTAAATGAAAACCCATGATTGACTAACACCCATGCGTCCTGAGTAAGTTTCTGCCAGTTCTGAAGAAAATGCTGTGTGCGACCCCCCCAAAGGTAGAAGAGATTGGTCCACTACACTCACCTGAAGAATGTTGGGCTTGGAAGCCTGCTCTATTGCCACCACTCTGGAAACGACGTCGATTGAACCTGCGACGAGAGGGGTAGAAAGTGCCTCCACGAGTTGAATCCCATTCTCCTCTGCCGCGACCAAAGTCACCTCTTTGGGAACCTTGGTTGAAGAAACAGCCTGAGGAGCGGCCCCTGCCTCGTCCGGCCCTGTTAAAATACCTTGCTGGAACACTCCTGTTTTGATTCCGGACTGTGCCTTGTCAAGTGACGTAAATGTCCCGACGTATTTAGACACGTCTTTCACAAATCAATCTCCAAAGAGATTGCCTTCGGTCAAGGGCCCGGGTTCAGCGTTAGCAAGCTTGTGATGTTGGTATCCATTCTCATTAGGAGCGACTTACGCCTTTCAGCCAAAAGCGCGCAATCTGCATTACCCAGGAGGCAGATTGCCCGTTGGACCCAGCCCGCAAGGATGTCGGGGTCAACTGGGGTAGAAGCGTCCTTGGCCACAAGGGCCATCTCCAGTGTTTTCGCCAAAGGACCCACTACGTCCAGTACTTTGTCTTGACATTCGCCCCAAGCGTGGTCTAAGCCACTCTTCAGGTCTATAGCAAACTTCTTTAGAAAAGTGAGAAGCTCACATCTATTTCAGGGGTCTCCGCAACTTTGTCGGGTATGTCTGGGCGAGGGCATTCCGACCGAAGTCGACTACGCACTTCTTTTGAGAAACTTTTCCTAGGATTTTCATGTAGGTAGTCTGAAACTTCAGAGGGTGGAGTCCTGTCCGAGGACCAGGGATGCATGTTGTCACTGGGATCAAAAGTGAACGGTGTATTGGGAACCTCCGAAATCGACGGAGCAGATTTTTTCGCTCTTTTCTGAGGAGGAGCTTCCTCCTCAGACGTGTCCGTGCCAGTAGAGGTGGTGTCAGTGTCTACGTGTACCCTTTGTTTGCTCTTTGCCTTGCCACCTGCATAAGAGTGTTCTCCCGCCGCACTGTTAGGCAGTGTAGACAGGGCTTGCGAATGTGGCCATTGCGGCCCTGCATCTGTGCACTGATCAGAAGCCGAAGCTTCAGGTCTCACTTTTGGCATCTCCTTGCCGAAACAATGGCGCTTCGCAAAGCTCTCTCCAGCTGCCTTTTAATAGGTCTTAGTGCAGCTGCCAATGCTTGATGAATGGTCTGAGGAACTGTATTCTCAATGGCTTTGTTAACCGACGATTGGACAGAGGCGTCCAGAGCCTCAACCAGGTGATCCTCCATGACAATGTGTGCCCGTCATAAACATCCTCCTCATCCTTATTAGGGTAGCGAACCCAATCTTCCATGGCCCAAAAAAGGTAGGGTCCAATACTATATAGATATTCACTAGGAGGAGTACGGGAGGGTCAGCCCACTTGCACACTTGAAAACAAATAGAGACACTCAGTAGAGTTTAAACCCCCTCAGCAAAGCTATAATGAAAAGGTCAGAGACCTAAAGCCAAATAGAAACAGAAAAATATAAGGAGCGTATGCTCACTCCGATCTGGCAATGATTATTGCAGCCAATTAGGCGATCCTGCAGCAGAAGTGGTTTCTCCGGTGAAGTGCGTGTTAGAAATGTATTCGAAATCGAAACTGGCGTGCGCAGCCCAAAAGGAGCCCAAAGGGAGCCTAAATGCGCGCGCTTGGGAGGCGCACGTCTGCCGAGAGCCACTCAGCGTATGCCGCGTGATGAGGGAAGCCCAAACGCCAGCGTAAGAAGCACCACAATGGGGAAAATCCGCCAAAGGAAATAGTCTCAATAATGAGAAAAAACTGAGAAATGGCAGAATTTAAGGTCAGTGACCGCTCTAATCACATGCGACTGTGTATGGAGTCGTGCACATGCGAATGGCAACGGAGCACTAAACTGGTATCGTGAGTAAAATTGCCTGCTCTAAAATGAAAGCAATTATCACATAACTTATTCGCGCATAAGCCGATAATATTCAACAATCGTTAAGGCCATAAAACAAAGCGTATATCATAAGAAGGATAAGGTGCACTTAACTCTTGCTGTGAGCAGTAAAGAAAGAGGATGATGGGACTGTGCAGCCGGGTTCTTATGAGCTGTGGATGCGTGGCTTATGAGAAAGCATCATGGGCAATGTAGTTAATGTAAACTAATAGTGTGTTTTTATTGGCTGCTGTCATTTTGCAGTAAAGAATAGAGAAGCATAATCCGAAGCCTCCGGTCCTGTAATAGAATCCATCCTCTTAAGGTTCCTGCACTTGACAGTGGTAAAAGGAACACCTTGAGTTTACCTTCCTGACCCTCAGATTGTGAACTGCCCTCAGGAGGGCTCATAAAGGTATTGCCATCTTTTATGGCTTTCCTTCACGTGCTTGGGATTAAAATATTATTTTATCTGTATATTATGCTAATATGTCCTTCTGTTTTTAAGGCATTGGAGGACATGTTAACCATATGTAAAAAGCTTGTGTAGCTTGCGGACAATAAAACTGCCTGGTGGTTAGTACTGTGAAGAGGAAGAACTGAACTTGGAGTAATCAAGATTACAAGTAAATAATCCATACATTTGTTAGGGAAATGTTATTTCAAGAAGATATCCTATTGTCGGCTAGAATTAAGTTTAAGGTTGAGAGGATGTGTATAGCCAACAAATCTTACATTACAATGCAATTTTATCTTCTGCAAACTGAATGAAGTTGGTGGATAAGAAGTAACATTGTTTTAGTTAGAGGCACCTGCTCTGTTTATTAAACTGTGTTACTTTTATTCCCATTTCTTGTCTATGTGTTTAGGAATTGATTTATCGGAATGCTTGCAGTATCCTGACTTTAGTGTCGTAGTCCTGTACAAGAAGTTAATTGTTGCATTTGGCTTCATGGTTCCTGATGTGAAGTACAATGAGGCATACATTTCATTTCTCTTTGTGCATCCGGAGTGGAGAAGGGCAGGAATTGCGACATTCATGATATACCATCTCATTCAGGTAATCAAAATAGTCTGTATTCGTTTAAATACAAATCCTTTTTACCCATTTGTTGTAGACTTGTATTTGATTCTGCAAATGGTTGTTGTGAACCATCCACACTTTGGGTTAGTGTTGGGTTAGTTTCCCTTGTGAACTAACACCAGCAATGACAGTTATGTTAGGCTGAATTAAAGAGGACAGTGGTTCACGATCATCACACTTACTTCAGTAAGCATTACTAAAGTGTAGGAAAAATGGAGTCGGACAAAACAGTATCTGGGATTCTTTTGGTAGAACTGCTGGATCTTTATGAAATGGGAATCGGTTTTAAGACTAAGGTGCCTTTTCATCACCCCACCAATCATGGCCAACTAGAAGCATACATGTTTCTAAGTGAAGGGATATTAGTCCCTGAAAAAATGTCAAGTAATTGGTATTCTGGTACATAATGGTTAACATTGAGTCATATATGGCTGTAATCTAACATCATAGATGAACTCAGTTTTAGCGATCTCTCTCAGTGGAACCAAGCCAACAAATAGAATCAACATTAACTGCCACCGGACTTAAGCCATGCAATGATAACGGTAATACACAAAGAAGGTAAGATCAGATTATGAAGCATATGTGCCAATCTTGTTGTTGAATGTATATATGAAACTACTTGCTGCTATGCGTAACCAAAGATTAGAGTAGTAATCTCCCTGGTACATATGGACCAAACAAGGTTAATGCCTATTTGTTCCTCAGAACCTGAGACGCCTTTTTATTGGGTAAAGTAAAACAAGAAATTCCCGGGGTCCTCTGGCTATACTCTCAGTTGATGCTAAAAAAAAGATTTGACTCAATAACTTGCCACATCTCTTCATGATGCTGCAGTGTTTCGGCTTTGTCCTGCATTTCCGTATTTAGGTGGCGCTCCTTTCCCAAGAACCGACTGCAGCAGTGAGGGTAAATGGGGTGCTGTCCTCATCATTCCCCTTGGGGTGGGGTACCTGGCAGGAGTACCCACTCTCTTTATTGCTATTTGCCCTGTGCATGGAGCCCCACATGTGCTGGATGAGAGCAAGTGTTCACCAGGTCAGTTTTGGGTGCAGTGAGGGGGGTGTTGTGGAGGCAACCCAGAGCCAGAACAGAATATCCGTCTATACCTACGATGTCCTCTTGTATGGGTGAATTTGACTGTGGTACTGCCACTCATCTTCATGTTATTTGACAAGTTTGGTTTGCATTCCATATACGAAGTAAATTTGGGAAAGTCTGTTTTTTTGTAAATAATTGTCCCTATGGAGCTGGAGGGTGAAATGATTAACCCTACCAAATCTATTAGTGACACATTTAAATACCTGGAGGGGCTGCTGGTGGACTTCCAGGTGGATATCAGGTGGCATCAACACCAGCTGTGTGGGACAGAGCTGCACCAAGAGTAGCATGAAATACCCAGTGTAGATCCAGATATAATGGTGGGCTAGCCCTATTGCTCCTGCGTGCTTGCTACTGGGCAGCCAACATGGACACGTGAATGATTTGTTGTATGCACCTGCTGATGATCCAGTGTTGTGGTTTGATAGAAGTGGTATGGTGACACTCACCTGGATGCATTATCTTTATGAGGAAAGTGCCAGCAGTGCCCTCCTTTCACCACCCAAACTACTCAGGTGGTCTAGGGAAAAGTGACTACATCCCTGCCTGGGATGGAAATGAAGGGTCACCATAGATACGCCCCTATGGGAGGGGGCCATGCTCAAGAAAGTAAGTAAGTTAAAAGGATATGCATGTTGAGATTGCATTGTTTTCTCCAGAGTCAGAGATGTCCTAGAGGAGGGGACCGTGAAGATTTTTGACCACATGATGGAGTATGAGTTCTCATACTCACCGATGTACAAATGCACACAACTCCGACACGCATTACAGGTGGAAACATTAGATGAGGCAGAGATCCCTGGGTGCGGTCCACTAGAGAGCTGCATCCTGTTAAGTGAATTGGGCAAAGGCACAATATTCTCCACTTATAAGACTCTTTTCAGTAATATGTCTGATAACTATAAGGTCATCCAGCAACGGTAAAAGAGAGACTTGGGCGTCCTTGAAGACATTGATTGGGGAGACGCCCCAGATGTTCCCTGGGGAAGTAGCTATCAAGGCAAGGTTACGCTTGATCCTGTTCAAGGTTTTCACAGGACATACCTTGATAGGGTAAATCCAACAAGAATGGGGAGGTGTCTGACATCTACATGCTGGAAATGTGACTCAGTGGAGGGAAGCTTCTATATTATGGGGATGCCTCAAACTCCAAGAGTATTGCCATTGATTTTGAGTGAGTTCAGTGCCATTCCAGAAAGCGAGATCCCCCTTCAGTCCCCAGTTTGTGCTCCTGGTTGCCCATGTGATATTGACCTCCTTCACAAGTGACATTTTTATTTCGTCAGCTAACTTGGTAGTTTAAAACAGCAATGAACATTGCAAAAATAGTCACAACCTTTAGAGCTGTGTTTTTTTAGTAGCTCTTTCACGTAATTGAAAAGCAAACATTGGTCAATCAGGAGAATGCACCAGCTCACTCACTCCCCCCAGAGGCCACAATAGCTCCGAATTTCTGCCACACACGTGTGAGAGAATCCCCGAATAGAGCCCTACTCTATTTTCTACATTCTCCTTATTGGGATAGAACAGTCCTCATGGTAATGAAGATTTACCCCTGCCCTAATTGCCCAGCTGTACTGCTGTCTGGATCCCTATGCTGATTTTTTGTTGTAATAGGTGAACACGGATCATGCGTGTGTACCATGACTTAAGCCTGTCTTGTGGATTGCAGTGTTGTTGGACCAAGAGGGGATGCCCAGAGGGCTACCTACCCTCATAGTGGTGGAAGATTCCTGCCTTCACCAGGAGTTGAGCGGCTCAAGCATGATGGTGGCAGCATACCAGGTAGTGATCAGGTCCTTTCTAACCTGTGTCACTGGAGTGAGGCCTACAGGCACACACACTTTTTAAAATTCGCTGCTGTGTGCTTAACTCACCCTTGGCCTTCATCATTTAAATGTGAAGTGCTGTGCGGTGCATGAGTGGCAACACTGCACTAGTTGTATGTGTTCCTGGGAAGGGTGCAATACAGGGATACAGCAGTGCTGTGCAGTGGGTGCATATACTTTGTGTATGTGTACCTGTAGGAAGTACTATACATGAAAGATGTAGTGCTTTGCAGTGCATGTGTCGTGAGTGCATTTACTGGGTGTATATGTACTTGCTAGCAGTACAGTACGTGAAGGGTGTCGTTTTGTGCAGAGCATGCATGGTATATGTGTGCGCTGGCTGTAGGTGTGCCTGCAAGTGACACAGTGCAAAAAGGATATAGTACTGAACAGTGTGTGCAGCACAAATGTGTGTGCTGAGTGTATGTGTGCTGTAGTTGTACAATACATGACTGGTAACAGTACTGGACATTGTGTGTGGTGTGTGCATACTCTAAGTGCAAGTTGCACGTTAATGGTACATTATATGAAGGACCATGGGCTACATGTTGGGAGGCACAGGCCTGCCTGGTGAAGACATAAGGAGGTGGAGGAATCCCTAAGACAGATTTGTGTATTTCTGCCCTCCTGTGAGTTGGATCAGACACACAGGAGGAGGGAGAACAAGACCTCCCTGTACACTTCAGAGAGTGCTCTTTGATTCAGTGAGAGATCACAAGGAAGAGGCCTGCACACACCTCAGGAAGGGGATGGGGCTGATAAGGGAATCAAAGTGTGGGGCTGGGAGCCCAAGATTAAACCTTTGATGCCCATATCACGGGCTCATATCCAATTGTGAACTCTAATCATGGACATGGCCTGTGTTGTGGAACTGTTGTGCTTTGGAGTGTTTCCTGTTGATACAGATGGCTTATCAAGAGGAAGAGGATAAGAATGTACCTCAAAAGAAGCAGAACCCCAACATAAAACTTCAAAGACCCAGACCCTAAATTACATTTGGTCTCTGGATATAGACTGTAAGAAAGGAAGGTGGAGTCCCCAAAATTGTCATCTGACAAGCAGCTAGATGGGCTGTGTGAGGAGGGAAAGCGCTTAGAGACATCCACCTGTGACCAGGACTGGGGGCCAAGGACTGGAAGTCTCCCTGCTGGGTGAGGGGACATTACCCACGGAAACCAAGACCACCTGCTCTTAAGCACCAGCCCCTAACTGCTTGCCAGTACCAATGTGCCATGGGAGGAAGAGGAGAGCGTTGGAGTGGGCACGTCCAGTGAGGAGCCCTGTCGAAAAGGCTCCTGGTGTGAGGAGATGGCTGATGCACTGATCGGGTCATTGCCCATGTGCAGGACTAAGTTGGCGTCCTCCGTTTACCAGGAGAGGGCTGCCTGGAAGATAGCTGTGTAAAATGATTGCTGTGTGGTAAGGACTGAAGCCTGCACGGAACCATTGTTTTGACCCCATGAGTCACAAGGTGCTGCTGTGGAAAAGACTGACTTGGAATCAGAGCTGTAGCGTGTGAGACACACTAGTGCTGTGGTTCCCAAACTGTGCGCCGCTTTATTTGGGAAAGATAGCATCTGGCCTCGTTAGGCCCCCCTGTGTAGCGATGTCAGAAGTCCAGAGTGCCAGATCATGCGCGATTAAAACAAACAAACACTTAGAGTCTAAGTGATCAAAGCCGCTGGGAACATGAAAGCCCTTACTCACACAGCCTTCAGAATCTGCGCCGATAATAGGCCATTATCGGCGCAGATTCTGCAGGCTCCCCTCCTCAGCAGCAGTGAGCCGACCCCAGACATGGTTTACAGATGGACTAGCTCTAGATGGCGCTGTGTGTCAGGCAGGAGATAAACACAGCAAGCGCCGTCAAGCAGGCACCCAGCCACACGCTCAAAGGTAGCACCGCCAAAATTTCACTCTCTGGATATGAAATGGCCCCCGCATTGGGAAGAGACCAGCCACAGCTAGCCGAGCAGCACATGTGGGAGCCCGCCTTTAGCCGGGGAGAGCAGCAGGGCTCCCAGCAGTCTATTTCATTAAAGAGAACGGACGTGACGCACTCACTCCAATTATATTCAGACGCCACTAGTTTCACACGAAGCTAGCGCTGAAGAACATTATTTCAACGCAAATCCACCAGCCCTAACGCTTCTGTGCGGCAAGTAGCCACAAACACCGCCTCGGACACTATCAGGCACAAAGCGAGACCGGATACCAAGCTCACGGAGGCACACAGTGTGACAGGCAGTGCTACAGAGAGGGCACGGATTGATTATTACCGGTCTAACCGAATTCTCCAGATTTAGGAAGGCATTTCAAACACTTATCACTGCTGATTGTACGCCACAATTGGGGTTTGTGTTTTTGGAGAAAATGTGTCAACAGGCCTCTGACAACTCAAAAAAATAGTGTTTTCTCTCACTTAGCACACCTATCAATCCACATTCATCTCCCTTACCTCTGCCCCTTTTGTGCGCCCTGCTCGTCGTATAATGTAATAATTGTATGCCAGATTGATTGTTGGAAAATCTGAAGCTTACTCCCCTCTATTCTATTGACCAATCTATGCCCTTGGGTGTCTTTGGCCTATCAGAAATCGGAGACTTATATTTATTTAACTTGGACATCCAAATTCAAATTCCAAACAGAGCTGGACTGGTCACAGGTGGAACACGGTTTTTCAATCTTTTCCAGAATATTTCTGTTGCATCAAGCAAATAACTACAAGTGTTACTAGAGTAACATACATATGAGCACCTATTTGTTATAGTGAATGCCTAATCCAGTCAAGGAGTGTCATATTTTAAAAATAACCTTTAGTATTCATGCATGAAGATGGATCAGGAATTCTTTTTAGGTCATCATGTCCTCTATTTGTAGTCATAAATATGCTGGATGAAAAGCTTTTTGCCTATTAATGACTTCTGACATCACCTTTTCTTTTTATATAGCGCGAACATTACCCGAAGGTGTCAGAGCGCTTTACATAAGAACCTGTTGCGATACATAAGGACTTAGGATTACATGTGTTACATAAAAGATACAAGCAGAAAAAAATTGCAAATGTACAAGTTATAAAGTCACACAGGGAAGAGATATGAAGAGAAATAAATTGCAAATGTACAAGTAGTAAAGTCACACAGGGAAGAGAGAAATAGAAAAAATTGCAAATGTACAGGTTGCAAAGTCACTCAAGGAAGAGATACAAATGGATAAATTCTAAGAGTCACATAGGAATGGTAGGGAGTACAAAGGTCTACTGCGGTGGTTCCCAAAGTGTGCGCCGCGGCACCCCGGTGCACCGGTAAAAAAAATGGTGGGGAGCCACTGCCAATTAGGTCAAGGGAGCTACTAGTTAAAAAAGTTTGGGAACCACTGCACTAGTGGCAATCCCTTATGCCAGAAGGGGCTGCCGTGTTAAGGACTTCCATGCTGTAAGGGCTGCAGCCTTGCATGGCAGTGGTGCGGCAATCTTGAATGTCAGAAGGGGCTGCCGGGAATCATTGTGCTCTGTGAATGGGGCAGGAGCTGGTGAACTGAGATCAGCAGTTACCTGTAGGTCACAAAGAGCAATGAGAAGCGTAACTCACCCGACCCCATGCTCTGTGTGAGGACGACCTGGGAATACCACCTCCTCAGCAGGATCCATATCGGGAACATCATAATCAACCTCCCTTTGGAAGTGTGGAAACTTATCCTGCAGATGGAGGGCGTCCACGCCTCTGATTGCTGCTGGAGCACAACTGCATTGGCTAAGAAGAAAGCCTGCGCTTGCCGAGTGCTACCACTAAGTCCCTCTGCAGCTGACTCGCCTGAGCAGGACCAGAGCTGTTGAGAGTTCCCGCAGACAGGGCACCCTCCAACACGCTGCACACTTCCTCCCTGTCTGCACGGGTAAGATGTTACAGGCCTACCCGGCCTTGGGAGGCATGCTGCTGAAAGTACTGCTGCACTAAGACACTTTTGACTGTCAAAAACAGATGGTTTGAGATCTGAAAACGGAGTAATCTTGCATAAAAAGAATTTTCTATTCAAATCTTTTAATCTCGTTTTAGACAAAAGACTGGCCAACATGTGTTTAATGACATCAAGGTTGCATTTACCATTGCTATATGAGCAACCCAATTTCTGAAATATTGCCACTTTTTGTTGTTTGTCATCAAATGAATACATCAAAACATGTTCACAAACTAAAATATGTGTTTATCAATTTCTTATGGTGTTCGGTAGTTGAGATAATGTTCTATAAAATCAGCCTCTCCTTTAGTTCACAACGGCATGATAACTGACTTAGCCTTGTCTGGATAATATCTCAGGCAGGCGTATTCACCTGTGAGGGAGGCTGAATTTCGAAATTTCTATAACGGACCTTAGTCTGATTTGCTCACATTTAGACGACTTGGACGACTCCTGTCTCCACCCCTGTGTTGATGTACCCGTATGGGACTTCTAAAGCATGGATAGGTGTCTGTGGGCCAGAACGAGATCTAGGTCAACAAATTTGGAGGTAATGCTCTTGGGTTGGGTAACAGTCCTAGTAAACAGACAGCCAAGGTTTTATTTAAATTTCAGCTTCTGGCAACATTGATGATGCGTAGCACCTTATCCTAATTAAGTGTGAGGGTCGGGCAGTCCCATAGCATATGAGGAAAGTCCTCCTCGCCTAGCTGGCATCTTGTGCAAGCGCCTGTTCCCCGGAAACTTCCTATGGATGCACTTTGGGGTTAAGTACACCATATGGAGATAACAGTATTGAATCCACTTAAAACGGATGTTGCGGGAGGTGCGAGGTGTATTACTCAGGACATTAGACCAGTTCTCGTCTGTATATTCCAGGCCCATGTCCATTGGCGGGAACTGTCACCCTTGATTTGAGAGAGCAGAGACCTGTAGAGGAGAGTGATTGCTCACACCTGGCCAGTCGTGGTGCAGACAGTTTTAAGGCAACTATGTTGAGGTGGTTCTAGTCCCTCCCCGCCCCATGCCAGATGATTAGCGACCACCACTGCACCATAGAGTAAATAGTAATGTGGGGAAAGGGCAAAATCATCCATTAGATCAGGGAAGCTCTGTAATTGCCCATTCAACAACCAGTCTCCCAGAGCTGCCATGCCCCTCGGCTCCCAGTCATGTAATCTAGTCCAGCCTCCGGAGTGCAGGAGGTGAAGTAGGGCTGTCAAGGGAAGGTTTTTAGTATTTGGAAGCTTTGTCCCAGTGCGCTGTAGTGCCTGTATCCATTTATACCAGAAGGATAAGAGTAGGAGATCTTCAGCTCCTTCGTGGTGCTGTGGTCACGGTGTGAGAAATAAGGACGAAAGGGTGGTACGCATGGGTCGAACCGCGATCACTTGGTCGCTCCACTCTGTCTCTCTAGTAGGCTACCCATTTCAACTGTGCTGCAAGGTAATAAAGCGCCATATCTGGTAACGCTAGCCCCTTTCTTGTCCGTGAGAAGGTGCAGTCTTTCAGGGCGATCTGGCTGTGCTCCGTTCCTGAAATGAGTTAGATCAAAGGATTGTCTATCTCATTGAATAGGGATTTGGGGAGGAGAATTGGGAGGGCATCTAAATAATAAAGGAGTCAGGGAAGAAATATTATCTTTGATGAAGCAACCCTTCCAGCATGTACAGGTGGAGGGACAGCCAAAAACGTACAGATTGGCATCAAGAGAAAAGAGTCACTCTTATGTCACCCTCTAGTAACTCAGTTTCGGTGTGATATACATTAATTTCAAGGTATCAGAATGTGACCAGTTCCCAACGGAGAGCTAGGCCTATTGGTGAGGGAGCAGTGTGGGCGGGACATACAATGGGAAAACGTTGGATTTCTCAGTTAACTCGAAGGCCTGAAGGTTGACCAAATTTGCCAATGAACTGATAGTCCCCACCATATCAGAGCACTCATCCCACATACACAGGAGAAGATCATCCGTTTAGAAGGTAACATAAAAAGGCTGTCCGCAATGCACACAAATGAACGACGTGAAGCTTAAGGGCAAGGAGATTCATTGCCAAGGTAAAAAGTAGTGGTGAGTTGGGGCAAAACTGACAAGTCCCCCTTCCAATTGCTCACAGTGTCAAAAGAATAGTACCAGTCTTCACACGAGTGGATTTGTGTATAGCAAACGTGGCCACCCAAGGAAACAACTGACCAACCCCATAATGGCCATGGTAGCATATAGGTAATCCCTGCATAAGATTCAAAAGCTTGCTCGATATCCACTTTGATTACTAAAGCTTTTGAATGCTGTTCCAGTGATGCATGCATTGCATGTATCATTTAACGTATATTGGCCACGGTGTTGCAGATAGGGATAATATATTCACGAAGACTTTGCTCAGTATTTCAAAGTCTACATTTAGTGTGGAAAGGGGCCTGTGGGAAGTCACTCTGTCACCGGCTGTATCCTTCTTAAGGAAGGGAACAAGCAAGAGCCTCTTTTAACGTTGCAGGCAGAAAGCCAGAGACCCTGCCCTTGTTAAATAATTTGTTCAGGATAGGGGCAAGGGCATATACATAGTTGAATAAAATTCTGTAAGTAGGCCATCGGTGCCAGGGACTTTGCCCCTGGCCCGTGCCTTGAAGGGCCCCATACCTCCTGGACTGATTCTTCCCCTCCCAGGGAGGTCACCACTGCCACAGAGTCTCTGTGTCTCAGCTGCAAGGATATAGTCGTGTGTGGGCTGGGTGAGCTTCGTTCCATAAAGTTGAGCATAATATGCTAAGAAAATCCCATGGCAAACAATTGTCTGCTCTGAGAAAATGGAGGATCTGGGAGGTTTGTTTGGCAGGGTTAGCCAGCCATGTCATTATTCTTAACTGTCTTGTCGCGCAAGTCATGTATTCCAACAATATTGGCTCAATAGACATGGATCCAGAGCCGTTCTATCAACATTAGAAGTTTTTCTCTTTCTAAGTGCAGACGGTTGGGGGTTGTTAGGACTTGGTAGCGCCAGTTCTTTTTAGAGGTTCTCTTGCAGTTTGATCTCAGTATGTAACTGGGCTCGGATCTCAACCATTTTATCAATGCAGTGCCCTCCAGATGACCAATTTGAATGCCTCCCACTCCGCCATTCCCTTATTCTCGGGAAAGTAGTTGCAAATTGCGCCCCTCAAGTCTGACTGGAAAAGAGGGTTGTCTAGGGCAGTGACATTTAGTTTCCAGGATACTATGGTGGGGCCTGGTAATACTCCAAACTCAGGTCAGCAACAGTGGTTTAACGGTCGGAGTAGGTTTTCGCAAGTTACTCAGTTTAAATCACCCGATTGTGCAGTGAAACTAAACATAAGAATGTGTCCAGGCAAACAGATAGATCATGCATGTTGGAGTAATAGGAATAGGTGGTCCCCTCTGGGTTATGAACCCCCAAAGAGTCAATAAGGCCCCATTGTGCTATCCTGCAGTGAAAGAGTTGAATGGTCTTGTGGATTGTGGTGGTGGGGGGATGGTGGTGAGATTTATCTAGGTTAATGTCAGTGATGCAATTAAAATTCCCCTCCCCCCAGCAAATGACGAGTAGGTACTGGCATAAATCATCCTCCCCCAATGTTTTTGTTGAGCTTGATTACTATTTTAGTGAGGTGAGTCTCTTGGAAGAGGGCAACCTGAGCCCTCCGACCATTTGCTCTCTAAATCGTTTGGACCGGGAATTGAGGCCACATACATTCCAGGTAATCACTCTGAAGGTGGTAGCGGCTCAAGCCATAGGAAAGAAGAGAGGACTCTAATCGGGATGAAACTTCCACCCAGCCATACATGTCAAACATGAATAGAGGACACCCCAGTGGAAATTAAAGTTAACAACTCATGTTAGTCGGAGAACAACAATAAAACTCCCCAACAAACCCCCCAAGCACCATGGCTCTCTGTTCAAACCATGTTAACTCATAACAAATACCATTGAGGGGGTTAGAGCAAATCGAACACAACAGGTTTTTGAATGGCTGAGAGAAAGCACACAGTGTAGAAATCAAGCCCTACCACCCCAGTGACTCCCAACAAACAAAACGCATTTTCAGGCTTATATGAATGCCTGTGCTATAGTTAACAGATATGCAGAAAGGCAAGTCTATAGATGTTGCTGTACCCTCCCCCCCCCCCAGGATCCCAAAGGGGAGTAAATAATGTCATCAGCAGTTCTAGGCATATTAGGAAGGACAGCACTGGAATCACAGCCTGGACTACTACCAGAGCCAGAGTCTTCTGTAGAGGAAGCTCCAATCTACCCTGCCCCTCCTCTCCTCCAATGTGGTGTTCCACCAGTTCCACCGCAGCAAGAACCGGATCCTTCCAGCCCGAGCTAGGTAAGGTGTGGGGCATGTCCCCCCTTTTCTCCTCGAATAGGGTCATTTGCCCCTCGCAGGTGCAGGAAAGGCATGCAAATGTTCTGGGTGGTTGCGAGCATCATAGGTGTTCAGCCTGTTTCAGGCCTTGCTGGAAGTGTCAAAAACATGGTCTGTCCATCAAGTTGCATCTGCAGTCTTGTAGGGACCATTAGGACATAAGGAATAGATAATTCACATAGCTTTTTATTTACAGAGAGGAAGGATGCCCTGTGTCATTGCACAGCTGCTGTTTAATCAGGAAAAATGGAAACCTTTGCATTCTCCACTTGGAACAGGCCCGCAGTGTGCTGGCCTGTCAGAGCAGTAAATACCAGTCTCGACATTGGATTAGGCGGGCCAGACATGGGCAGCGGGCTGGCACCCTGTGTACTCGTTTGGGGCATAAAATGTTGAGGCCCTCCGGGGTGAACACCTCCTGCAACAAATCCTCTTTAAAGGTGATTGTGGAGCCCCATTTAATGTTGTCAGGTAGCTCAACCAGTCTAATGTTGTTGTGACTTGCTCTGTTCTTCTGATCTACAATTCTTGCTTCAAGCATTTTTATGTTATCAGCCTGGTCAGTAAGTTTAGATGTGTGATCCTTCATAGCTGGTGCCAATTCAGCCATTGCGGTTTCAACCATGTACACCTGGTTAGACATCTTGCGGTGGTCGTCCTGCAAAAAGGATGAGGTCCACCACAAGGAGTCAATTTTGGTTTCCAGGGTTTCCCTGGTGGAGTTGATGGCAGCCAGGGCGCATTAAGTTTGTCGCCGCTGTTGGAGCTCACCCCAGCTGGTACAGAGGAGGCCTGAGAGTTGGGGGTAGGACCCCCAAATCTAGGCGGTGGTGGGTGACCCTCTTTTGCGCTGTGCGTGTGCCCCATGGTGCAGTGTAGGGAGATTAGTGCAGGCAATAACAAACGGGTGGCAGTCAATGAATGGGCTTGACGCAGTAGTCCACTAGGCGTAACCCCGTTAAAGCAGAGGGGGTCAATGGTGCATAAGAAGTTGCAGTAGAGAGTGGGTCATCAGGTAATACTCATGCAGCCTCAGGCACCAGGCTGCCAATTTGCAACTTTTAAAATTTTTGCCAGTTTGGGCATCTGCCTGACAGAGATTTACCTATTAATCCTTAATCCATGTTAACAAGGTATTCCTATCTGGTCTTGGAGACCACGGACAGGGTGATGAACTCAAGCAATTTGTTGTTAAATGTATGTTAGTTACTATTATATAGACTTGTAACACACATTCACATAAGCATATTAGTCATCAAACTCCATGCACTGCAGATGGGTAAGGAGCTGCAGCATTTAACGCACTATGCTTCAGTACTCATGGTGGTGACATATTAAAATGCCCCCCCAACTACAATAAGCCACATGTAAAAAGTCTCCTATTCCTATGTGACATCTGAGACTGGAAGGAGAAAAGGCTTTACCTTTCCCCCCCATAGTTGTTTTGGGATATAGTATAATCTATGAAAGTATTGAAATTTTGCCTAGTGGATTTTAGCTGGCTAGTTTTCGGTTTGCCATGCTCGCTTCCCTCCACTCACAGAGCCTGATTTAGACCTTGGCGAGACTGATCCCGCCCGCCAGGTCAATTTAGATATTGGCTGGTCACTGGAGGCAAGAACACCGTAGTGGCAAAATCTTTGTCCCACGTCAAAGGCATCCGAGGCAGAAGCTGCTATCAAAGTGAGGTCTGCCAAGATTTCTGCTGTCCAGATTATAATGTGCCTTTCTGCCGAGACAACTGCAGGGAAACCTCCAACCTCAAGTTAACCGAATAGAAGAAAAATCGATGAAAAGCCACCTTTTTTTTAGGGTACCACCACCTATTCCATCTTGAACATCATTGTCCAGGTCCATCCTGTGCTTCTGCCATTTGACCACAGCGCTCAGCCACCCTGTTGTTGTCGGAATTTGAGGTAGGCTTTTGTGGTGGATGTGAGTTTACATTCAGTAGTGTGTGTATATTGCTGGTGCAATGCTATATGTAAAAATATGGGTAATACACATATCTACATATGCATATTGACAGATTTGCAACATATTTGTGTATTGAGATGATAACTTGTACTTACCTGTATCCACACTACCATGTCCTCACTCTGCCAGCAAACCGTCTCCAGCGCAACAGGAATATCTAAATCGACTCAGCGGAAACCTGCCGGCTTGATGGTGACAGAGTACTGTTAGTCAGCAGATAAGATCGCTGTTGTTACGGTCTCCCATCTATTGCCACAACATCTGCATATGGCTGGTGAATCGCCATCAGCTTCACTGAGTATTTGGGAATGTCGTCGCAGCGGGAAAGCAGTCAGAGAGAATGTGGCTATACGGCTAGAGTGGTCGACCTTGATGGTGGGGAACTGGGTTCGAGTCTCGGCAGGGACGCTCAACATCCTGTGATTAGGGGGAAATCACTTAATTGCCCCTATGCCTAACAAAAAATGAATATGTCCGTCTGTAACGTAACTGGTTCTCATGTAAAGCGTTCTGATACCTTCGGGTCAAGTTCGTGCGATATAAAACTTCGGAGGGGAAAACAAATCTAAATCAGGCCCAAAGTCTTCAAGCTTCCCCAGATCTTGTTCCCATCAAGAGCACAGCTCAGCAAAGCTATCTGGAGTGTTAGTATCCAAGCCTCTTTGGGAGATACCACATTTGCTTAATCAGGCAATTTTTATAACAGCCTATAAGGAAATAAATTGAGATAATGTCAAAAGATGTATTTTGTACACCTCTAAAACTTGCCTAAACTGTAAATATTTGTTGAACTGGGATGTATGGAGTTTGAATTCCTCACTTTATTGTGCAAATGACTTTGTTTGATCCTTACCTCACACAACCCAAGGTTTCAAAATCCTAATAAAGCCACCTAGGCTGGCCAAATGTGTTAAAGATGTTCCGTGCTATAATCGTATTTTTTGCATCAATCTACCAGTGCTCCCTGTCATGTGCAGGGCATTGCAGCAGCAGTTTGTTGCAATTGTGGTTATGGTGAGAAGCTCATCAGTCAATGGGGAACCATAGAGAAAACTAAGAAGGTTGGAGTTATTGACCAGAACAGAGTTTCAGAAGAATGGCAGGGTCCTCTCTACGCTCATATAACCAGTCATTATTTATATTCAACTCAGCAGCCCAGAGTTAGACGCACATCTGCATTGCCTGGATGACCGTTGCAGACTGTTTGAATGCATTTCTCAAAGGCTACTCGCAGTAGTTTATTTATCCGCCTAAAGCTGTGGGACGCATTGTGGATGGAGTTAGAGAATTTTGCAGGAATATCATATGTGTATTTTTGCATGGCGTAGAGAAGTAGCTGGAGTGCAGTTATTTTAAACAGAGATACCTTGCCCTTGAAATTAAGCATGACATGTCCGTTTTAGAGGCCGCGCTACATTCCCTCTAAAACGGCACAATGTTGAGTTTGCAGTACAGCGCAGAGATAACATAATGTTAAAATATTTTAAGTTGTTTAATTGAATACATGCCACTCTCACCCATAGACCCACTCACTCAGCCATAGATCCACTCACTCGCCCATAGAGCCACCCACATAACCAGTTGCATACTCATTCACATATCCATACAAGCACTCACACTTCTGCTCACTCATCCATACAGACACTCACTTTCCAATACAGTCACTCACACACTAACACAACCAAGCACCCACTCAAACAGCCTCTTACACACTAAGTCATTCACTCATGAAGCCATTCAGACACCAACTCACTCAACTGACCATTACTGTCACGCACCCATAGTCACCCTCTCACACAACCCATACAAGCTCTCACATGTGTACTCACTCATCCATACAGCCACATGCATTAGGCATTCATTCTCCAGTACAGCCACTTACTCATCCAACCAATTAACGAAACACCCTGCTCAGTCACCCATGCAGCCACTTACACACAGTCACTCGCCCATACAGCCACTCACAAACCCATACAGCCACTCACTCACCCATCTTTAAACCACAGAAGTTCAACAAAAAGAAAACTTACAACTGCTCCTACTCCGGCCTAACCCCAAGAACATGAAAAGCACTGCCTCCTAAAACTAGGATAAACTCCTTGACTACCTCCTTCAAAAAAGAAGTTCAAATGCTTCTGATGAATAGATTCCTTCACTAGTAGCCCTGAAGTCACTCAGATTGAATATTTTCCTGTAGAAACCTCTGGATCTTGATTGATATATTGTATTTGTATTGATTCATGTTTATTCGTTCTTGCCTGTTAATTTGCTTGTTTTTCCCTGTATGTTTGACTTGACTTGCTATATGTACAGAGCTCTGATACCCCGATGGGTCATGTTTGCGCTACATAAAACTTCTCAAATAAATAAATATAGCCACTCATACACACTCTCACCAATAGAGACACGCACACACACACACACTTACTCACACCCCCACTCACTCATCTATAGAGCCACTTATACACCCACTCACCCATACAGCCACTGACCCATACAGCCACCCACATACCCACTCTCTCACCAATGCAGCCAAACCTACAGCCATCTAGTTACTCACACACACGTATTCACCCATACAAGTACTCGCACACCTACTTATTTACCCATACAGCCTTTGGAATGGAATGGAATGGAATGAGAATTTAAATAGCTCAAAACTGCCACCCTACTGGTATCCTGGCGCTTGGTTAGAAGTAACGTCAACACAGCAAGCTCAAATTTCATTGTCCGAAAAGCTAACAGGTATTCCTTGGAAAGAGCCACGTTTTCAGGCTCTTCCTAAACCCTGTCAATGAACTTTCCTGCCTAAGAGTCAGAGGCAGCCCATTCCAGATGTGTGAGGCCAGTATTCCGAACGCTCTGCCTCCCTTCCAGGATTTCTTAAATCTGGTGGTAGTGATCAGATTGGTATTTGACGATCGGAGCTGCCTCCTTGGGTTATACCATGTGAACATTTCTTGCACCGGGATGGGACCCTGTCCATGTGCTGCCTTATACACAATGCAGAGCCTTTCACACACCTATACAGCCACTGAGACATCCACTCACACGTGGATACACACAGTCACACACACAATGTTAGAAGTAGTATCACTCAGTAGTACACAAAGTATAGTAATTTAACTTTTATAGTGCCTTAGTATATGTTTAACACTCGTAAACGCTTAGAAAACCCTCACAATCACCAGATGATGTCATCAGTGATGTCATGAGTGATGTCACTGACCATGTCATGAGTGATGTAATATGTGTAGTTCTAAATAATGCATTGCGGGGGTGTAAGTTCTAGTTGGCTCAAGTAACTATAACTGCTGAATTTCACTGGTTTTGTACAAGTGAAATCTGCACCTACCTATAATGTCCCGGTAACCTTTGTATTTTCTGTGAATTCTAAGGTTTTTATAATTCTATTTACTAACTATAAGGTCCCTGTAATTTTTGGTTTTCTCAGTAAATGTCTACGTTTTTTTAACATTAAGTAAGATTCCCATTGCAGTGTGCAGTGGGGGTTAAACACAGGGCCTGGCATTGTGCTGTCCCCATCCAAGCTTGCTGCTCCTGTCCCCCTCCTCCTCGTCATACATTGTCCAAGTCCATGACCATGCTCCCTCATTACAGCCATGTGTGGCCTTTGTTCTGCCACTACCCTTCATGCCTGCCCTAAACAGTTAGCTTGCTGCCCCATCCACCTCCTCCCTACCCTCTATTGTCAGAGTCCATGCATCATCCTTTCCCTCCTGCCCTGCATGATCTGATGTGCTGCCACTGCCCTCTATTTAGCGTAATTGTTCCCGCACACACCTCCTGCCTTCCGTTGCCCAATTCTCTGCCCCATAATCGCACTCCTGATTAGCTTCTGTGCTCAGCTTGCTGCCCCTACTCTCCTTCCCCCTGCCCTCCAAAGTCTGTGTGCATGCCCCTGCTCCCTCCATTTTGCATGCCATATTCCATGTACCCGCCACCCGCGTATCTACTCTGTCTGTTCGGTTGAGCTGCCACTGCCCCTCCCACCTGCCGAGCATGGTGAGATGGATGCCGCCTGTCCCTGCCACCTCCACCCTGGCTGTCCAGGTTCCATGCCCATATCCCGTCCCTCCTGTCCTCCATGGTCCATTTTTCTGCCACTACCTTCTGCCCTCCATGCCTTGCATGGTCTGTTGTGAAGCTCCTTCCCCTGCCCTCTTTTGTCTGTGTCCAGTCCCTTCCCCTCCCTTCTATCCTCAATGGTCCTATGTGCATGCCTCTGCCCTCTCCCTATTGCCCAAATAGCTGTTGTGCTGCCACAGCCCCTCCCACCTGCCCTGTTTGTAAGGCTTGCTACCTCTGACCCCCTCCCACCTTCTCTCTGCTATCTGTGTATATGCCATTATATTCTCACGGTTGCACTCCATTGTGTGTTGCGGTTCCAGTGCCCATTTCGCTTGGCCTCCATGGTCAGCTTGCTGCTCCTGCTGTGCCCCCTTCCCTCCCCTCCGTTTTTCATGTGCAGACCCCTAGCACCTTCTTCCTGCCTTGTCTGGTCCGTTGTTGTGCCCTGCCCCCTTCTTCTGCCTTTCATGGTCCGATATGCTGCAACTATCCCTCCTTCCTTTCTGGTATGGTCAGCTTGCCACTTCCCCTCTGCTCCCTGCTGTCCATATTGTCCATGTGCATGGCCCTGTTCCCTCCCTATTGCTTTTTCGTGGTCTGTTGTTCTGCACTGCCGTCCCGCTTGCCCTGTGTGGTTTATTGTGCTGCTGCAACCCCTGATGTTTGGTGCCCCTGCCAATGTCCCTCCTGCCCTCTGTTAACAGAGTCCATGTCCCTACCCCATTCCTCCTGCCCACCCTGTTCCAATGTACCATACTTGCTAACGTTTTTAAGTAAGTAGTTGGGAGATTTGGGGGGGAAAACTGGGAAATGGATTTTCCCCATTGCCGTTCATTAAAAAAGAGGAGAATTTCAGCAGGAGACCAATAAAATAAATCCCTTTTGAGCTTAAAAACATCAGGAGTCTGCTGCCTGAGTCAGGTCTTTTATATAGCTACAGCCACTCTTGTCTTTACTGCATGGTTGGTTTGTTGCCCCTGCCCCCCTTTCCCCTTTACTACATGATCCCTTGGTTGTGCTGCCCCTCCCACCTGCTCAGCATGGTCAACTTGTTGCCTCTGCACCCTTCTCCATGAGAGGGTCTTATTCACATAGAAATTATGGTTGGCGCTATAAACAACTAAAATAAGGACATATTTTTTGAGTTTTCAAATAGCATCAAAACACGTTTAATTAATTTGCTATCTTAGTTTTTTAGCCAGTTGTTCACTTGATTTATGTTACACTGAAGGGAGATGATGTGGCATTACGGTCTGAACTGCAGACTTGTAACTGCTGAGCCACATTCGAGTTTCAGCCTCAGCTTGACATGCTGTGATTCTGAGCAAATTACTTAATCTCCCCTTGCCTAAAAATAAAATGTATGTGTCCTTGTGTAAGGTAACTGATGCTCAAGTAAAACACCCCAGTGCCTTTGGGTCAAGTCTGCGCTATATGAAACTGCAAATAAATTAAGGGCCTTATTTCGAGTACGGCGGTCCAATGCCCAACATCCTAGCAGTGCAACCGCTGCATTATGATGGTGGCAGTGGGACTGCCACAAGACTGCTGCCAGGACACACGATTCCACGACAGTGGTGGTGTGGAAAGGGGCAGAAAATGAGGGTGGTGCAGATAACAGCCCTGCGAACAGATTACGACCTACATTTCCACCGCCCATTTCATAGCGGTGACCCCGTCATGAACAGTGTGGTGGAAATGTTAGTAAGGGGACCTGGGCTAACAGGGCCCCTTGGCAAATCTGCCTGTGGGGGTGCATGCGAGAGAGGCACATGTTGTTCTCGTGCATGCACTGTGTGACATGCCATGAAGTGGTGGATGCCACACAGTGCACAAGCGTACTCTAGGTGCTATTACGGCGGCTGCATGCTGTTTAGGCTCTCCTATGAGCCTAACAAACCCGCCCCCATGACCACACTGCCCACCTGCCCTAAATTCAACTCGTAATCTGGCAGGCGGGTTTACCAAGTTCTTAGCGGTCTTCCTTGGACCGCCGCGGCAGCAGTCCTACCAGAAGGCCGCTAAACTCGTAATACGCCCCTAAGTGTTTTGCACTCTTCTGTTGTTGAGCTATACTTGCTACATTTGTGTGATATTTGTGCTATATTTTGGCTATTTTTTCTCTGGTGGCCAACTTAGAAGACTCCTTTATTATGAAGCTCCCTAATTTCCTCATTTACTCCAGTGCCCACAGTAGAAAATACTTTCAGTTTTCCAGTTCGATTCTGTCAAGCTGTTGTTCAGATGTGCCACACTTTTGCCAGAAATTAAAAATGTTAGCTAGGGTTGGATCTATCTACGTGTATGACGCAACTTCACTGTAAATTTGGGATATACTGTGAATTAGTTACAATAGAAGCTATAATACATCACATCACTACTCATCTACTCAGTACGATGGGACATTCAAGTGGCACTACCCATTTGTGACGCACTTACTAAAGTAATAGATCAAACATTTTGGAGGGCTGATTGACCCTAACCCAGATCTTTTTTAATACATACGTTTTTATAGGTTCAAGTTACCATGGCTTCCTGATGAAGGCTGTTTAGCCCAAACACGTGGAGTTCAACAAGCCATGATGAAGATGAAAATTTAGTTTCCAACATCTTTGATTATTGACTAAACAACTCTGACCTTACTAATGCTATTATGCTGTTATACAGATAAGAATATCTGTTATCTCTTGTGAAAACGTTGTGTTCACAAGCAAATGAATATATAGATGGAGGTATCCTTCAAATAAGTTATTAATGAGAACATTACATTGATGTGGGACTTCATCACCATGTACACAGCATAGTTAATTCTATGGACAGGTTAACAAGACTGAAGGTTGAATGAATAAGTATCACTGAGTGATAGGGTTGTTATGTCATATTCAATATGCAAGTCTCTTTTCAATGAATTGTTTGATATAACTATTGGAATGTAAATTTAAGATGATTATTCCTCTGTTTGATATAAATAAAAAGATTCTATTGCTATAACGATCTGGGGTTCTTTATTTATACATTAATGTCCCCTTTCTATGTCGTTACCTAAGTATTTTTTCATACAATTGTTGCTCCAGTTGGAGGAACATGGTTTACTGAGAATGTCAGACTTCAGTTTCATATGGCTGAGAAAGATTGTTTGAATTTACAGAAATTATCTCATTTTAGCTTCTTGAGCACCCTCCATAACCTCTATGAGGAAATCATGACAAAAGAAACTGTTTTCTGTCAAACATGATTCGTGAAATCCCAGTAGAAGACTTTTCACAGGGTAAAATCACCTTAGAACACACCACTATTCCTAAAATGAGTACAGTGCCATCAACAAATGATTTATATTGTAACTAAAATCTGTTATCACCCTTTATACGTTCTCCTTTTTGTGACGCTCAAAACCTGCCATTGACTACAATGCATTTCAGTTGGATGATATCATGTATATTGGTTCTAAAATGGCTGTCAACACTTCCTGGTTGAAGTCTGGGCAGCTAATCAGATCCCACCATGCTCCACCCTGATATACAAATTTGATATTCTTTTAATATCTTTAAAACCACTGAGCGGATTTACACCAAACAAAACATTTGATCTTGGAACAAAATCTACCTTTCTGCCAAATTTGGTCTAATTCCGTCCAGGGGTTCGGGCTGTAGACGATTCTAAAGATTCTATGGTAATTAACATTGGAAACACATTTTTTTGGCCACCAATTGACGGATCACAGGGAAACATTCCATGCACAACAAAATCAACTTGATGCTCTATTTGGAAAGTTCCGTGAAGATTTGCCAAATAGCACCAAAGTTATGGGCAAGTCAGAAAATGCTTTTCCTATGGAAACATGGTCTTAACCATAGCTACCTACTAGCAACCACTGGATGGATGATGTATTTATGTGCATGTGTGTGTGTGTGTGTGTGTGTGTATGTATATATATATATATATATATATATATATATATATATATATATATATATATATATATATACACACACACACACATAATATCACATCACAGCCCCCCCCCCCCCCCAGGTGTTATAGAGCCGTCTGACCTGGACAGGGACGACACAACAGATCTTAGTTGAAAACCCTACTTTTATGTGTATGGGTGATGGGGATAGGTGAGTTTTGTTTTCACTGGTGCAGTGAATTATATTTTTGGACATTTGTGATATTGAAAACACTTACTTAGATATTTGAGACAATAGCGGGAAGCAAGTTGTAGAATGGCCTATTATATTACTTGAGTCTTCAAGGCTATTTCTATATATTTTTTAATACAGCTACTCTTCCTTGTCATCCTTAACGTTTTCCGGAGAGCCAGTTGTTCCATCACAGGTACGCTTGTGCTCTTTTCTATATGTAACCTAGATTTGCCTTCATCACTACTCCTCAGTAATTTATCTGATGCCCAAGGGAATAAACTGTCGGATTCTGCATAATTTGAGTTTCTTTTGCAAGAAAAACACCAAAGTGCTATAGTGATAGGATGGCTGCTCTTAATTCAAGCAAGTATTTTCTCGTTCTCCCTCTTTGACATGCTGGCTTGTAAGTTTTGATTTTGAAAGTCGAAGTTTATGTGTGCAAAAAAGTGCCAATCCTCGTGTAGTATACCACTCTACATACTTTCGAAAACTGCAAATGTTCTCATTAGCGTAATTTCTTCGTTATTTTTTGATGTTCCTCACACTCTTTTCTATTGGTGTTGCTTATACCTGTATTAGTTACAAAAATTGAATTGGTTATCAGTTTAAAGTTGAGAGATGACTACAAGCCTCCTTATTTTCTATACCTGCAGATTAATCTGAGTTTATACATCTACGCATATCCCCTTGGATTATCTAGTCAAATTTATATTTAATTTCTTTCCTTTGGCAGACCTGCATGGGCAAAGATGTTATTATTCACGTATCTGCAAGTAACCCTGCTATGCTGCTGTACCAGAAGTTTGGATTTAAGACTGAGGAATATGTATTGGACTTCTATGACAAGTACTACCCCTTGGACAGCAAGGAATGCAAACATGCATTTTTACTACGGCTCCGAAGATGATCTGCAGATGAAATTCAGAAATGGAGAGCATGGCCTGGCATGGACCTGTAAAGTTCAAGGACACTCTCAGACAAACAGTTGTGCAACTATAGAATCATACTGTCCATTTTGCTGCCAAAGTCGGCGAATAGCCTTCTACAACAATTGTGAAACTTTTCTGGTCGGGTTTCTCAAGGCATTACCAGAAAACTGTTTTGGACAGGATTAAAGAAAGATCTAAATTGAGCAAGTCGCTCAATAGCTCTGGTGCCCTGGAACAAAAACAGTGAGGTATACTTCAGAGTATTAGAGAGACATATCTTATCTGAATACAGTTAGTACTAGCCATTGCACTGTGATACGTTTAAATGGCATGACTTGAAAAGAAAGTCGGAGCCCCGCTAGTGCGGAGTGCAACGTTCGGTAACACACAGTGAAGAACATGATGGGTCAAAGCGGTCTGTATAAAGTTATGGCACAGGTAGCACACATGCAGCATGACTGGCAAACTGTACCTGATGTCAACTGTTTGAAAGCAAATAAAAATGGATATGGATATCGCTGAATAAGAGAATATACTTCATTTATATTTTGGGGTCTTTTTGATTAGGGAGTATAAACTTATAATTCTGCCTTCAAAGTGTTATAAAGATGCAAAATTCTACAACTGGAGGGTTGTATATTGTGGGATATAGGCACATTTTGCATGTTGTTAAAAATTGTTGCAAAAAAAAAAGCAAATATTTTTTTACATGGCACTTTCCTGCAAAATTTGTTAGTGGGATTATTCTCCTAAAAACAAACAAGGTTTTTGTACGGGTTCACCTGTCATTCCTCCTTTCCTTAGGATTTATGACCCACTGTATGTATTGGTGACGTTCAGCTTTGTACGCCTAGATTAATGTTGAATCACAAGCACAACACAGGATATAGGCAGCTGTGCATGCCGAAATGCAAAAAAAAGGATCTTAAGACTTTAGTGTTGCTCATACCCTTGTGGCGACAAGGGGGGCAACTGACCAAGGGGTGGTCTGTCCCCCGGGCAGATTGGCAGAGTGGCGCAGTCCAATGACTCCAATTTTGTGTTGGGCTGGTTAACAGCCCAATTGTAGCCCAACACTTATTTAGAGGCCCCTCTTGGGCTACCAGCCACCATTTTAGGTACAGGTGACCTGGTGACTGGTAGCCTAACCTTGTGGTGTTGCTTTAAGTAGCCTTTTGTGGTGTCTTGTAGGTGCAGGGTTGTGTCAAATATCCCTACCATGTCCAGCGAGTTGTTGGTGGCCGAGGCAATGCGCCTCGTGAGGTAAGCTGGCAGGATGGACCTGGTCATCCAGGAGGCGCTATTTTTCCCGGCTCTTGTCCCTCGCTAGGCATCTGCAGGGGTGGCCGCGGCGGTGTTGGCATGCTCGCCACCATGGTCCAGGCGTTCTCCGGGGCTGCACCGCTTGCAGAGAGTGCGCGCGGCCGCTCTGGTCAGCAGGGAGTGGCCGTTGTAATGGCAGAGACCGGGCCTGCGTTAGCGTGGTCGTCTGAGAAGGCTGGGTCCGTGCGGGGGAGGAGGGGGAGCGTTGTAGGCCCACCTGGGGAATATGTCAGGCTGGCCGGCCCATGCAGAGAGAAAGCGTCAGGTGCGATCTGGCCTGAGAGGGCGGAGCAGAGACGAGCAGACCCAGTCCGTGGGCTGCACGTATACAGGGCCTCGGACACCGCAGAGGAAGGAATCCGGCGGCATCTGAGGAGTTGCCCGCTCCCCATGTCCACGAAGGGAGGAGGGGCTCCATGAGGTGTGCAGCCTCTGTGGAGCTCTGGGGACATAGCATGTCGGTCAGGTAAAGGGCAGGATGGTGGGGCTGGGTGGGGGAAAGTAGGGCTAATGGGCTCCAGATAGGGAATGACCAAGGCAGGCATGGGGGAGAGTAGGGGAGATGCCCCAATGACTGGAGGAGAAAAGTGAGGACAAGGAACTTGATTGGGAGGAGGGAGTGGCAACAATGGAGCGGTCAGCAGGGACTGGGATGGGTTGGACATTTTTGATGACTATGGGGCACAGGCAGAGAGCGGGGGACTTAGTGTCCCACCTGGGCACATACATGAGTAGAGGAGGGTTCCTGGGAGCCGTTGAAATGGGACAGGAGCGTCCAGGGGAGGTAGTATCCAGCATGAAGGGGGGGGGGGGTCCAGCTTCCTCCATAGTGGCAGCAATGTTGGACTGGAGTAAGGAGGAGGTGGGCCATGGGGAGGAGGACACTGGGAGGGAGGACCTGGGAGACTAGGATTTTGGCATATGCAAGAGACCCCCCCATTGGGGGCTGGTCTCTGGGGAGGTGGGGGCTGGGCGGGGGTGCCCACAGGAACCTTTAAGTCTGGGGGGTCTTGAAGGCAATGAGTCCTGAGGTCTAGGGAGGGTAAGGGGCAGGTTTCAGGTCTCCAGCACACCAGTCCTGTCTTCTTTATTACAGGGACAGGAATGGGGCATTGGAGGAGACTCGGCAGAGCTGGGGGCAGCTCCCTCACGCTGAGGTGAAGAGAGGGCTGGGCAAAACACAGTCTGCCCAAAACCGGCGAGGGATCCCAACGCAGCTAACACAAGAAGGATCACAGCGACCTCGTTTGTCCCAGCAGCCGGTAGGTCATGCACAACCTCTGGTGCGCGAGAGATGGAGAAGGCGCGTAGGTTAGCGACAAACTGGCAGGGTCGCTTCGGGCCCACCAGACGCTGGTTGTGGCTACGCCATGTTGAAGTATGTAGAACATGAGGCACCAATAGTGCGGCGCAGCGAATGGGAGTGTGTGGAGGACCCGCTATGTGGGGTTGCACTAGATTACGAGGAAGACAGTTTGGAGGAGGGCAAGCTCCAGGAGGGGGAGCCAGAAGCTATTGGGGGCGGGTAACAAAGTTTCTGTAGTAGGGGATCTCTGTGTATAGTCATAATCTAGTGAATAGTCCCGCCCATGTGCGTGGACCCCGGAGCAATCAAAAATAATCTCTTACAGTGTCAAAAAATGCAGAAATGCATAGACACTTAAGAGAGAATTTAAAGACAGATAATGCAGCCTAAAAAGGCTACACTGTCCAGTACTTCAACTAGAAATTCCACCATAAAATCCACAAAAACAGCAAAGCCTGTACAGATTTCCCTTGCTTCACCAGCAAGATCCCTCAGGAATGATAGAGAGAAAAACCTGGACAGACAAGCCCCATAGGCTGCCATTATGTGGCTTAAACAGGATACTGTGCCTTTAAGGAAACCTTCCAGAAGCTTCTCCCAGTATCCCAGAATGCATAGCAGGTCCAACTTACTTTCAGTTCTTTTTTCCGGCTCCTGCAAGCAGGACCCTGGAGCATTGAGCTCTCCCTTTTTAAGGGTTTTGTTGCTGTTTTTCACACTAATTTCGATTTTGTGTACTTTTAAAGTACTTTGGTGTCTTCTTCTTGGTCTTTTGCACACTTTAGTTGTCTATAATGCCTGCATTATTTGACAAATGCCCGAGGTGCTCCAGGAAGAAGGCCAAGTCAGACCCCCATGAGGTCTGTATCCTCTGCCTTCCTTCTTCCCACATCCCAGAGGAGTGTGAGATCTGCCGTGGCTTCACTGGAAGGACCCTGAGGGACAGGATGAAAATCAGACTTCAGGGACTCGAGGAGAGAAGGATGAAGGCACAAGGTGGGTCTGGTGGGGCTTCTTCTGCCCATGCTGAGGCCTCTGGGGGTCTCCCCAGGGGCAGGAAGTCCAGCAAACGTCATCTGTCTCCGTCTGGGTCGGTGGCTCCTACCACGACGTCGAGAGGAATGACTGCGATCTGTTCCCCTTCTCCCCAGGGCTCTGGGTCGAGACGACGTCGACCGTCGACGTCGAGGGATGTGGACAGGCCGCCGTCTAAGTCTCCAGTGGCTGCTTCATCGTCGTCGACGTCGAGTGATCGCAGTCGTGTGGCCCGGCGTCGGCGCTCGTCGTCGAGACGACACCGCCGGCGCCGTCGGCGAAGAGGAGACGATCGGCGTCGAGGGGCTCCTCGGCGTCGAGGCATGGACGGTCGCCGTCGAGGCACAGAAGGTCACCGTCGAGGCACAGAAGGTCGCCGTCGAGGCGCAGAAGGTCGCCGTCGAGGCATCGACGGCGCAGGAGGTCGACGTCGAGGCATGGACGATCGACGTCGAGGCGAAGGAGACGTGCGACGTCGAGGTTGTCTCGCTCGACGTCGAGGAAGCGCAACTCGACCCCGAGGGGACGGTGCTCGCTGTCGGGTCGCCGTTCTCCAACTCCCAAGAGGCGCGGAAGGGGCGCTGACGCCAGGAGTCGCTCTGGCAAGCGTCAGGAGGCTGTGGATGACTCTCCTAGGTCCCATCCTAGTGAGGGGGGAGATTCACCGGGTTCAGCGCACTCTGCTGTGTTCACCCCGACTAAGCCTAAGTCGGTTACTCCTCCTCCTCCCCTACTAAGAGGGCCTCGTCCTCGGTCCCCTACTCCACCACCACTGCCACCTCTTCCACCTCCTCAGGATCCTCCGTTGGAGAAGCCTCCTCCAGTACCGCCGAGGACCTATTCGTTGCCAAGGTTCCCTACTCCTCCTAAAGGGACTCCTCGGCCGGGGGCGCCACCCAGACCTAAGTCTCCTGCCCCGGTAGCTCCGGCAGGGCGACCTAAGCCCAGGAGGTCGCGATCCCGCTCCGGACGGAGAGGGAGAGAGCGCAGTCGGCACCGTTCCTCTACGAGATCGAGGCGGCGCCACAGGAGGCGAGAGTCGCGGTCCCGCACGGATTCCTCCGGGACCAGATCTTTCTCCCCAACGTTGTCTGACTCGCCAGGGACAAGGGTGTCCCCAGTGGACGATATCAGTACCTTTCAGGACGTACTCTTGAGGGGGGGCGGCAAAGCTCGGGATCACGGTGACGGCTCCAACACCGACGACGTCCGTGATCTTTGAGACGCTTCACAAGAGGCACCTGTCCCGCCCTCTTCTGCCGCTCGTGCCAGGTTTGGAGGAACCCGCAAAGGAACTGTTCCTTACGCCTGCAACTATGAAGGGCGCTCCGTCCCGCCTTCTTAAGAAGTACAGGGCTCCGGACTCGGACCCGGCGTTTCTGAGAACTGACCCGGTGCCGGACTCGGTGATTGTGACAGCGGCCAGGAAGCAGCACTCGACCTCCCCGTCTTCTACTGTTCCTCCGGATAAGGAAAGTCGTTGGATCGACTCCAACGGGAGAAAGGCCTGTGGGACGGCCGCTACGTCCATGAAGGCCGCTAGCGACACGGCCCTGCTGGGACGTTATGATCGGGCGCTGTGGGAGTCCCTACAACAGTTTGCGGATCTCCTTCCGAAGGATCGAAGGGAGGATTTCCTGGAAGTCCTGAAGGAGGGGATGCTGGTCTCCAATCAAGTCATCAGCGCGGCTGCTGATTCCTCGTTGCTGGCGGCCCATGGTTATTGTCATGGGGTTAATCAGAGACGCCATGCCTGGCTTAGACTGACCATTACAAGAATGGGGTAACCCTAAAGGTCTGGACCTGGGTAACTAGCAATATGAACAAACAATGGTCCGTAACCTATAGATCGAGGTATACAGATCTGATCAGAAATTAATTATTATTCCCAAAACAGTAGCACCTTTGATAAGTCTGCTAACTATACAGTGAAGACTAAATCTTCGGGAGAAGAAACCTAACACCACGGTTTTTGAAAAATATATATTCTTATTTTATTTTTATATATTCAAATTTTTGGCATATTTTTTCAATAAAAACAAATGGGTTGCCCCACGACAGGAGAGTGCAGTGATAAAAGTGTGATTCAAAGGGGTGATCAAGTGAAAACAGAAAAGAAATTGCACAGTAATAGAAGAAAAAGTTGAATATAATTCAAACAATCAATACTGCATATACATCAACAAAATTGCAGCAATGAGCACCTAACCAGCAAATATAAATTCATAAAGTCATAAAACAAACACTGTAGTGTTCATGTATCAATGTCCATAATTATGCACAATCTACAGTGTTGGAATTACACTGGTCTAGGGTGTGTATATTGAAGATGTCGACGTTTCGACTCGACTTATTCCCAAACGGTAGTTTGGACCTGGGGATGGCGAGTCTTCATCAGGACAAGAGGCAAAATACGAGGCAACCAGGGATAAATGAATAACCCTAAAACAGAAGGGGGAGAATTTGCGAATTATTAAACGTGGTGTAGAGGTGTAGCCTATCCCAAAATTGGGAGGGGTATGACAATCCCTCTTACCCTTAGTAGTAGAGGAACCGTTGATTTTGGTGATCCAAAAGGGAATTCACCGCGTCTCACAGGAATCCTGGAGAGACAACAAAAAGAGTGGGTAGAATCTATCCAAAACTCCGTGGTGATTAATCCCACCTCACCTGGTTGGTGTTTCAAGAGCATCTAATTACCTTGAAGCGATATCTGGGTCCATATGGAGTCGTTATTTCGTTATATGGACATGATAGGTGATGCCTAAAATTAATTAAAACAACATCAGTCCGTCCATTGTACACTGTCTCAAGATAACTCATGAAACACAGGTATTTATTTACCTTAAAATTATATATCTTGGTCCATGTAATGTATTCGTAATCTTCTTATATGGGCATGTAGTTCATACCAATAATTAATTAAAACCACCGTCAGTATGCTCCATATATATTGAACCAAGATAATTGATTTTAGCCCTGTTTGACATTAGTCAATTACCTTAACTGTGTCGATGCACAGATTCCCAATAGGACAGATATGGCCGGTCACTCCGACAAGTAGTTGGCGCACTGTAAAAATGACAGTATATAATGATAGGTTATGTCCTTAACATTTGGGGGATAGATGGTGTCTATTTATAAGTAAACCAGAAGGGCTTACCTGATTCCTGTTTAATTTATTTGAAGGACGCTAATGAAGTTAATCCAATTCATCCAATTGTAAGCTATATGGGAGACATGAAATGGAGAATTCGGGCTTACTCCAGATGTAAGGACAGTTAAGGTAATTGACTAATGTCAAACAGGGCTAAAATTTGACATATCCATAATTGACAAATAATTGGTCTGACCTACGAATATCCTTGGTTTTATCCAGATAAAATGTCAACACCCTCCTGACATCCAGGGAATGTAAAGACCTTTCCGCTGGAGATGAAGGATCCTGAAAAAACGTAGGCAAAGTTATAGTCTGGTTGATGTGAAAATCAGAAATAACCTTGGGAAGAAATTTAGGGTGAGTACGCATAACAACCTTAGCAGCATGAAATACAGTATAAGGTTCTTGACAACACAACGCCTGAATTTCACTCACCCTGCGGGCCGATGTAATGGCCACGAGGAACGCCGCCTTCCAGGACAGGTGCTGCAACGAAGCCTTATGAATAGGTTCAAAAGGCTCCTTCATCAATCTGGACAGCACCACATTCAAATGCCATGAAGGCGAAGGAAGCCTGACAGGAGGGAACACTTTCTTCAAGCCTTCCAAGAAATCTTTGACCACAGGGATCTGGAAGAAGGAAGTCTGTGAAGGGCATTTCCTGTAGGCAGTCAAGGCAGCGAGATGAACCTTAATGGAATGAACGTTAAGGCCAGACCGCGCCAAATGTAGAAGATAAGGAAGGACGACGTCTTCCTTACATGTCGTCGGGTCATAGTTCTTAGACTTGCACCAGATACAGAACCTCTTCCACTTGTAAGCATAGGAAGTCCTAGTGGAAGGGCGCTTAGCCTCCTTCAGTATGTCCATGCAATCGTCTGGGAGATTCAAATGGCCATATTGCACTATCTCAGGAGCCATGCCGCCAAACTCAAAGAGGAGAGGTTCGGGTGCAACATCTGCCCCTCGAACTTCGTGAGAAGATCCGGCCTGCACGGCAGCCGTATGTGCGGAAGGAGAGACCGGTGTAGAAGGTCCGTGAACCACCACTACCTGGGCCATTCCGGGGCAATCAGGACCATCCGCGCCCTGGATTGGGACAGCTTGATCAGCACCGCTGGAATCAGGGGAATGGGTGGAAAAGCGTACACAAAGCTGTTCGACCAGTTGATCCAGAGTGCATTCCCCAGCGTCCCTTGCTGGTAGTACCTGGAGGCGAAGTCTCGGCATTTGCTGTTTTCGGCGGTGGCGAACAGATCTACGTCTGGAGTCCCCCACCTTTCGAAGACTTCTCCTAGCACGTCGTCGTTTATGACCCATTCGTGGTTTTCCTGAATCAGTCTGCTCAGTGCGTCCGCCTGAACATTCTGCACACCTGGCAGATGGGTGACCGTTATCGTCAATCCTCTTGCCAGAAGCCAATGCCAGATCGTCTGCGCCTCCCGAGACAGGGTGCGCGATCTCGACCCCCCCTGCTTGTTGAGGTAATACATCGTGGTAGTATTGTCCGTCTGTACAAGCAGAGAGTTGGTCCGGAAGGACGGATGAAAGGCCTTCAGCGCCAAGTGAACAGCTCTGAGTTCCAGGAAATTGATGTGATAAGTGGACTCCATCGGAGACCACGCACCTTGAATCTGTAAGTCTCCCGAATGCGCTCCCCAGCCGTGGAGAGAAGCATCCGTCACGATCGTCTGCGCAGGAATGTCCTTGTGGAAGGGAACCCCTCTGAGGAGATTCTGTCAGGACGGGTTTTGCTACCTCTAAGCAGTCCATCTCTAGGTGGATTGTGTCCTGCATACATCTGTGTTACCAAAAAGCTAATAAGACCTTAGGGGGTAAGCCTAAGGCTCATTCCACCAGAGGTAAAGCTGCCACGACAGCTTTACTCCGTAATGTTCCGATTGCAGAGATCCGCAAGGCGGCCACTTGGAAGTCGGTTCATACCTTTGCTAAGCATTACTGCCTGGACACTGATGCCAGGGCAGACGCTCAGGTTGGGCAGGCTTCGCTGCGGAATTTATTCGCACTATAGTGGTTGTTTCTGTTTCTCCACCGCCGCTTTGGTGTGGGGATGGGCTTGCCATTCTATTCACTAGATTATGACTATACACAGAGATCCCCTACTACAGAAGGAGTAGTTTCTATCCTGTAACTCCAGTTCTGTAGTAGGGGTATCTCTGTTATAGTCATAAGCGCCCTCCCGCCGGAGAATTCTTCATGTAAGTAATGCTACAGGTCTGGCGTTTTTTTATGCCTTCAAAAAGAACTGAAAGTAAGTTGGACCTGCTATGCATTCTGGGATACTGGGAGAAGCTTCTGGAAGGTTTCCTTAAAGGCACAGTATCCTGTTTAAGCCACATAATGGCAGCCTATGGGGCTTGTCTGTCCAGGTTTTTCTCCCTATCATTCCTGAGGGATCTTGCTGGTGAAGCAAGGGAAATCTGTACAGGCTTTGCTGTTTTTGTGGATTTTATGGTGGAATTTCTAGTTGAAGTACTGGACAGTGTAGCCTTTTTAAATTCTCTCTTAAGTGTCTATGCATTTCTGCATTTTTTGACACTGTAAGAGATTATTTTTGATTGCTCCGGGGTCCACGCACATGGGCGGGACTATTCACTAGATTATGACTATAACAGAGATACCCCTACTACAGAACTGGAGTTACAGGACAGAAACTACTCCGTATAGTGTTTTTCAGGTGCCTAAGGTGGACACAGGCGGATAGCAACAGCACTGGCACAGACCTTGGCGCCGTAAAAGAGGTTGCTACTCCTACAATGGTGTCCACAGGCATGGATGCTTACGCTGGCGCAGTAGGAGGCAAGAGGCTGCGCAAAGGAAAATACGTGACCAATGTGGAAGTTGGCATGGAGAATCATGTGGATACTGGGGTTACAGGGGGCCCTGCAAAACGGAGGATCCTGGGGTCTGCAGGGGGAACGGAAAGAAGGACCGCCCGGATAGTAAATCATTGAAATTTAAGAAGTTACCTTATATGGGGGTGAGCAAACCTTTGGGTGCCCATTTGACACTGGCAACAAATGAGAGCATTTGGAAGGGGGACTATGTGGAACTGCTGAAGCTCCTGCATAGAGAAGTGCGGTCGAAATTTTTTAAAATTGTGTTATTCTTGTGTTACTCTGTGTTTTTAAAAATACTTTACTCACCAGTACCAGCTTGCACTCTACAGCGGATTTATCGCTGATAGCTTAAGGCGCAGGACGCTTCTACGAGCGCTTTGCCTCGCCCGCAGGCCACGCCCCTTTTTTGGGCCACGCCCACTCCGACATCATAAAGGGACGCTGAGAACAAGCGCCACCATTACGATGCAGCACTCCTGAGGCAAAATAGCCGGGAGACATTTTTAAAATTGTGTTATTCTTGTGTTACTCTGTGTTTTTAAAAATACTTTACTCACCAGTACCAGCTTGCACTCTACAGCGGATTTATCGCTGATAGCTTAAGGCGCAGGACGCTTCTACGAGCGCTTTGCCTCGCCCGCAGGCCACGCCCCTTTTTTAGGCCACGCCCACTCCCCCTGGTCCTCCCCTCTCCAGCTTTAAATCATGTGCGTTCCCAGGAAGCGCAGCGGACGAGCGCAGCGAGAGCGCCGTTTGTGCGCCGAAGGCAAGCTCGTCTGCGCTCGTCCGCGCCCGGCCGGGCCCAAGGGCCATGTCCCCTGGCTCCTCCAGAGGTGACAGACTGGTATACAGCCCAGGCATCCTACACCAGTTACGGCCACCTATCTCTTCCAAGTGCGGCACTCGCCTACACCCCCTGGAGATCCCCCGACACTGTAAGTACTGCAATTTAGATCTATGCACTACAACCACCAAATCCAACGTCGAACTAAAGAACTACTCTATGTTTCTTCTGAACTGGGGCGTGGCTTGGTTGCAGAGGAGATAGGCAGCGTGAGCTCGGAGCTCCGCGCCCGATCCCGGAAAATATCCTGAATTTCTGATCGTACCCCGGTGAAATCGGTATAATCCGACACTGGACGGTACCACGGAGGGTCCGGCGCCGACGGCAGACGACTCGGGGCCATTCCAAGCCCGATATCTGACTTTGAAAGCTGCACCCAGGCGCGAAGACCTCGACCTAAAATGGCGGCGGTGGCATGAGGCACGGAGACAACGAAGGCGCTGGCCCGGAGTCACATTAAGGGCTGCTACTTCCACAGATAGGAGGTGTTGACGGCTGCATCGCGCCCCTCTCGGGGTGTTAGAGTGGACCTCTAGCGCGCCACCAGCGGTGGTTGGGATCCGAACCCTTGATAGTGGCGGCGACGACCCAGTGACGATGGCCCCAGGCCACTGAGCACGACTGGCGCCAGCCGGATTAGCGGCCGATCGAGCACCCTGCTCCCTAGAGGCAGCCTTGAATCCGGAGACTAGAGCAGTGCCCCAGGCGCGGAACGCGGCGGGCCTTTTCCGCTACTGCTGCAAGGGGACCTTCCTGAGGGCGAAGCCCGGCGACGTGCGGAGCGGGGGCAGAGACAGCTTTGGAGGCCACCGCTCGTGCCGAAAGGGAAGGGAGATGGTGCGACCGATACAAAAGCCGCGGAAGGAGCGGATCGAGACCAGTCGGCGCTACAAAGGATGCAGGACCGTATCCTGGAGGCCATCGCCACCACAAAGGACGCCTTGCAGCAGGATATAGCCCAGGTGGCGACGGGCTTGGGCCTCCTAAAAGCTGACCACGATAAGCTCAAGGACAGAGTGAAATCCGTGGAGGTCACGGTCCAGGAATTGGCCCCGAGCCATGCAGCGGTGAAGGCGCAGATGACGGAGGTGATGGATCGTCTGAAGGTGCTGGAACGGAGGGCCGAGGACGCGGAAAACCGGAATAGGCGCAACAACGTACGCCTAGTAGGCCTGCCGGAAAAAATCGAAGGCGACGATATGGTGGGCTATCTCGATAATTGGTTGCGAACGGAGGTGGCACCGGAGGGACTGTCCCCCTTCTTCTCCCTTGAGCGAGCGCATAGGGTTCCGGCGCGCCCGCCGGCCCCGGGCCTCCCGCCTCGCCCTGTGGTATTCAAGTTGCTCCATTACCGGGACAGAGACTGGCTTTTGCAAAGGGCGAGAGAGGCAGGGCCCTTTCAAGTGGACAACAACAGGGTCACTATGTTCCCGGATTATACGTTTGAGACGCAGAGGCTCAGGGCGAACTTCCTGTCCCTTAAGCGGGAGCTCCGTGATGAAGGCATCAAGTACTCCCTGTTGTTCCCAGCGAAGCTGAGAGTGGTGATAGATGAACAGACACTCTTCTTCACGTCCTCGGCAGACGCTTGGGCCTGGTGGGACACTTATAAAGCGGGAACGGATGGTGCCAAGGCCAGGGAGGAAGAGGCTAAGGTGGCACAGCCGATCAGGAAATCTCAACGGATCAGGAAGAACCGCAGGAGGACCGGCAGACCTTCGGTGTCACAGACGGAGACGGAGAGACAGGCGGCCCTACAGGCGGTGGCGGACTTATCCAAAACTACCAGAAGTCAGTCCGGGAAGGGCACGGAGACGGGACTCTCGGAATATGGTGGAGCCAGGGGCCCTATCGTGACGCCGCAGACTTCGGAGGAGGTACTTGAGGCGTGTTGATCTGGACTAGTGGAGTGGACTCGCTGGTTGGACACCGGGGCGCTGGGCCCGTGGCAGTGGAACACTGTCACTTGAGGTTTCGGGGCGCTATGATGTGGGGATTGTGGGGTGGAGTGCGCGGGGTTGATTTGCTTTCACGAACCTTTCGCATCGTACCATGCCCTACTGGCCCTTAAGGTCATCGCAGTGGAGACTGCGACCATTACTGCCTTTCTTTGAGGGGTGGTTGGGAGTGTTGGTTTGGATGGGGGTACTTCCAGTTGCGGGGGGGCCTGGCCTTGGGGGGGTGGGAGTTGAGAGCAGTTGGGGTTGCTCGGGGGATAGTTGTTGTTGGGGGGGTTTGGCTTCCTGTTTGGAGAGGGAGGGTGGGTTGGTCCGTGGTCGCGGAGCGAGCGAGGTCAATGAGCTATATTGTTCGATCTGTTTGTGTGAAGGGGAATGGCTAGTACCGGGGCGTTAATGTGTGTCCTGGAATGTGCGGGGTATGCAGTCCATGACACGCAGGCATAAAGTTCAGGCATACCTCAAGCGTAGGGGGGTTCACATAGCGTTCCTGCAAGAAACACATCTTAATAAGCAAGAAGGGATTGCACTGCAGAGGCGTTGGAGGGGGCAGCTGTTTAACACGACGTTCTCAGCTTTTGCGAGGGGGGCACTGATTTGGATACGGGCGGGGGTTCCCTTCCAGGTTACAAAAACATTGGTGGACCCTGAGGGCAGGTATGTGGCAGTGGAGGGGAGGCTGAAAGGCAGGGTGGTGTCTCTCTGCAGTGTGTACGCTCCCAATGTGGATCTGCCCGCATTTTTGTCTACACTCTCGGGTAAACTGGCGGGTTATTTGGCGGGGCCGGTACTCCTGGGGGGGGATTTCAACTCGGTCGAGGATGTGGTATTGGATAGGTCCCATCCCCCAATGCGCGCGTCCCCAGTGCATAGAGTAGCTAAGCGTAGGTTGGAGTGGCAGGAGAGCTGGGCCCTCACGGATGCATGGAGGGCGTTACACCCCACTACTAGGGACTACTCCTTTCACTCGCACCTACATGATCTACACGTCAGGCTGGACGCGTTTCTGTGTTCATCATGCGTACTTTCTGCGGTGGGAGGGGCGGAATATTTGGCCCGAACGATATCGGACCACAACCCTTTGTTGCTATCCCTGAACTGGATGACAACTGCTAACTGCGTGCCAACATGGCGCCTACAACCCGACACCCTGGATGACTTGTTGTTCAGGGAGGCCCTGGGAGAACGCATTGAGTGCTACTTTGAGGAGAATAACGGCTCGGCCTCCACGAGGGCGGTAGAGTGGGATGCGTTTAAGGTGGTGGTGCGGGGACACTGTATTGGACACACGGCTGGGGCTCGCAAGACTTTGTTGGATGACTTGGATAAGGCTGAGACGCGGTTGAGAGAACTGGAGAAGGGTCGCCCAAATCACCCTGAGTTACAGGAGGGGCTTAGTGGGGCCAGGGAGGGGCTGGCTGTGGAACTGGAACGGCTGCGCAGCTTTGATCACAAGGCGTACGTGATGAGGGCGCACGCGGAAGGCGATAAGGCGGGGTCTATGTTGGCGTGGCTCGCTAACCCAGTCAGGAGGGCTATGCCGATCATGATGATCCAAGAGACAGGGGAGGAACCCTGCCATACCCAACCCGGGATCCTGAATAAGTTTCGGACTTATTATGAGGGTCTCTATGAGAGTGGTGGGACAGGGGGGACAGATGAGCTAGGAGAGTTCTTGGACGGCTTACGACTGCCGAGGGTGGAAGATTCGGAGGCAGAGGAGCTGGGTCGGCCCATTACGCTCGGAGAGATAGGGTGCGCAGTGAAACAAATGGCTAGAAATAAGACCCCGGGACTCGACGGACTCCCGATAGAGTTTTATAGTAAATATCTGGAGTGCCTTGCTCCCCGGCTGCGAGAGGTCTACAATGAAGCGCAATCGAGGGGTCGGCTCCCGGGCTCCATGTGTGAAGCCCTCATGATCCCGCTGTTAAAACCAGGCAGGGAAGGAGCGGCTTTATCCTCGTACCGTCCGTTGTCCATGTTGACGACGGACTACAAGATCCTGAGTAAGATTCTTGCCAACAGACTGCTGGGGCACATGACTAGCCTTGTTCATAAGGACCAATGCGGTTTTATCCCGACGCGCAACACTACCCACAATATTCGCAGACTTACGAGACTGATGGGGGCGGACTGGCCGGGCGCCGTCTCTCCATTTGTCCTTTCTATTGACATAGAGAAGGCCTTCGACAGCCTTGAATGGGGGTACTTGTATGAGGTGATGCGACGCTTCGGGCTGGGGGACGGATACATAAACTGGACCAAGGTCCTGTATACTGATGCGGTAGCGAGAGTCCGAGTGGGCACTCTGATCTCGAGGCAATACCCGGTCAGACGTGGCACCAGACAGGGGTGTTCCCTATCTACGCTCCTGTTTGCCCTGGCGATGGAACCCTTCGCTGTGGAGGCCAGGCTGGGCCGCCACTACGCCGGTTTATCATTTAGGGGCAGGCCGCATTACATTTGTTTATACGCAGATGATCTGCTGATGTTTTTGGCTGACGCGGGCCCCGAGCTAGAGGGGGCACGGCGGTTACTGGGGCGGTTCGGCCGGCTATCAGGCCTGAGGGTCAACTGGCCTAAATCCTGCTTATTCCCCCTGAGGTCAGGAGAACCGTGTCCACTCACCGCGCAAGAACTCCGGTGGGAACCGCGCTGTCTGCATTATCTGGGAGTCTATGTCTATCATACCCCGGCTGATTTGCTGGAAGGTAACATCACCCGCTGTATTACTACCCTGCGGGGGAACATGGACTTCTGGTCTACCCTGCCGCTATCCCTGGCTGGTAGGATCTCCCTGCTCAAGATGGTGGCCCTGCCCAGGCTATTGTATTATTTTAGGACGCTCCCGGTGTGGGTCCCGAGTTCTATCTTCAAGCGCCTGAGATCTCTGGTCATAGCGTTCCTATGGGGCACGGGACGGAGGCGCATAGCGCTCGACACTCTGCTGCGCCCCAAGGATGAAGGAGGGTTGGCGGTACCTGATTTTGAGGGATATTATCTGGCCGCGCAGCTGCAGATTTTTACTCAGGAGGTCGCGAAAGTATATAGAGGCCCTGAGGACGCGAGAGTAGAAGGCACCCCGAGACATGTGCTGGCGTACATCACGCTACACCAGAAACTCCGGCTAGGAGATTTGACGGTCGAGGAGCAGACATTCCGGCTCTGCTGGAACCGGGCCCGTAAGCGGGCGGGAGTCCGCCTTATGTATGCCCCTGAAATCCCGTTGGGAATGGTTACGGCCCTCCCACATGGAGGAGACTGGTCGCGCTTGTTGGGTTGGGAGGAGGCGGGGATACAAATGTTGGGTGATCTGTATGAGGATGGGGTACTACTGCCGTTTCAGGAATTGCAGGAGCGGTTCGACCTACCGAGGGGCGACTACTTGTTGCACGCAGCGGTCACGGGCGCTATGCAGGCTCACTGGGGGGAAGGATTGCAGGAGCCGGGCACCTCCATGGCATGTCAATACACGATGATGGCTGCGGGGACCTTTAAGGCTGTCACCTGCTTGTACTCCAGGATACAGAGGGAGGCCTTACAGCCTCTGACGGCTCTGAAGGCCAAGTGGGAGCTGGACCTCCAATTAGAGATCCCTGACACGACCTGGGGCCAGCTACTGAGGCGGGCACGGAAGAGCTCGAGAAATGACAGGTTTCAGTTAATCCACTTCTACATCATTCACAGGGCATACCTCACACCGGGGAAAATACAACAATACTTTGGGATAGAAAACGCTGCTTGCCCCAGATGCAATACGGTTGGGGCGGACCTAGGTCACATGTTATGGGATTGCCCCTCTCTGGGAGACTACTGGCAGGAAGTGGGGCGAGCCCTCAACAGTGCAACAGACAGGGACATTCAATACACGAAAGCGGTGGGCATCCTCCATTGGTTCCCGCACACGCCTAGAAACAAGACTACCAGCAAATTTATAGACTTGGGGCTTATTCTAGCTAAGCGGGAGATAACGAGGAATTGGAAATCGAGAGTGGGGCCCGCATATAAGAGATGGTATGGGGAATGCCTGAGGTGGGCGGCGTGTGAAAGCACCTTGAGGTACCAGATGGCCTGGAGGACGAATGACGAGAAGGCTCTGGAGAGGGCAACTGCGTGGGAAATGATGGTGCAGGCGCTCCGTGACATAGATGATGAGGAGCAGGAGGGCGAGGAGGAGCTGGATGTAGCAGACCCTGTCATCACACCGGGGGGTACACCTTAGCGAATGTATGTACTCCCTGCATCACAACAGACGTTCTTACAACGATGAATCAGCGCAGCGCGACCACGGGGGAGGGAGGGAAGGAAGCTGGAATTGGCGGGCTGTTGGGGGAACGAAATTATGGGGCGGGGGAGGGGTGAAAACCAAAAAAGCAACCCAGCAATGCCTAAGAACCACTTGTGTCGGACAATGTGAGATGGTACGAGAAATACTCATGGACGGAGGCTAACCGTACCCGAGGGAGGGGCGGACCTCCCGGACAAGAACACAATGAACAATGCTATTTCTTGTACACAGAATAATTATACTTTTGATTGTCTTGTCTGTACAATTATATTGGTGATGCAATAAAAATGATGTTAAAAAAAAAAAAATGTTTCTTCTGAACTGTAGGTCCCTTGTAAAACACTGCCTAGAGATTTCCCTACTACTAGAGGAACATTCCCCAGATGCAATTTTCCTGACCGAGACATGGCTGAACCAAGACTCTCAGCCAGACCTAGCACAAGCTATCATCCCAGGATATCAGATAGCGCGGGTCGACCGACCACGGGGCAGAGGTGGCGGCCTCGCGATCATATACAAAGAAAGCTATACCTGTCGCTACTTAACGGAAGACATTGAGGATTGTGAAAACCTCTCTTTTTCTATCGACTTCTCTCCCAATGCCTGCTTCACCGGTATTCTCATCTACCGCACTCCCGGTCCCATAGGACAATTCAATACATCCCTACTCTCGGTGACCTCCCAGTCGGTTGTCTCTCCCTCCAACTTCACCCTACTCGGAGATTTCAACATTCATTTCGACAATCCACTAGACCTCTCGGCACAAGAGACCCAGTCAAGTTTGGCCGCATGTCAACTCGAGCAACGAGTTCCGTCTGCCACACACGAAAAGGGGCACCTGCTAGATCCAATTTTCAGAAACTGTGACCAGCTTAAAGTGGGCAGCATAACCAGACTTCCCTGGACAGATCACTTTTTAATAGCTTTCAATTGGACCACGAGTAAACCACCCCCTTCCTTATTTTCCACAAGGAAAACTCGTAACTGGTCTAAACTCCCCATTGACAACTGGGTACAAGCTCTATGTACCACGAGACCCTCCCTCTCCCAAGATCCAACCTTTAACAACAAAAAATACGAGGAATGGATAACCACCTCTTTGGATTTGGTCCTCCCAGAACACGTACCAAAATCCAAGAGACACAGCAAAACAGCTCCCTGGTACACAGAAGAGCTCAGGAACCATAAACGTCTCTGTAAAAAACAGGAGAGAAAGTGGCGCACATCATACAAGCCCGAAGATAAAGCCACCTATTGGGAAATGATCAGGACTTATAAACTGGCCATTAAATCCTCGCAAGCTGCCTTCTACAACCTTAAAATAACTACGGCGAAATCTAAACCCAAAGAAATCTACTGCATAGTTAACTCCCTGATCAAACCCCCGCCCCCGGTCACAGACAACAACAACTCACCGACCAAGTGCAATGATCTGGTGGCATTCTTCTTCCAAAAAATTAACAAAATCTATCTCTCCTTTCCTAAACCGTCCACTGACTCTCCTGGCCAAAACCTGCACTTGATATCAAACCCGACCAAGCGGTTGGAATCTTTTCCCCTGATATCACCGGAAACCGTAGAGAAACTGGCACAACAAATAAAATCCGGTTCCCCGTGCGACCCTGCTCCCCCAGGCTCACTAAACCTTGCCAGCACTGCTATTTTCCCCACGCTCCTGGATCTCATGAACTCCTCTATAATCAGTGGGACGGTTCCCTCAACATGGAAGCATGCTATGGTACGGGCTTTACTGAAAAAACCCTCCCTTGACCCGGCCAATCCCAGTAATTATCGCCCGATTTCGTTACTCCCTTGGGCGTCGAAAATTCTGGAGAAACATGTCAATACCACTCTGACAACGTTTTTCGAGGAAAACCATCTCCTCGACTCTTCCCAAACAGGGTTTCGTACCAAACATGGGACAGAGACCGCTTTACTGGCTGTGACTGAGGAGGCAAGACGGCTTCTGGATCGAGGAGGATCAGTGGCAGTGATCCTCCTCGATCTAAGTGCCGCATTTGACACGGTACACCACAAAATCTTGCTAACCCGCCTGGCCGACTTAGGAGTGACCGGAGATGCCCTGACGTGGTTCAATTCCTTCTTATCTGACAGAACCTTTCAGGTCTTCGACGGCACATCCCGCTCATCCACTCGTCCTCTGGGATGCGGAGTCCCCCAGGGCTCTTCCCTAAGCTCTACGCTCTTCAATGCATACATGAGGCCACTGGCTGAGGTTGTTCGTCCGCATGGTGTCAAGATCATCTCCTATGCGGACGACACCCAGCTGGTGGTCTCCCTTGCACAGAAGAGCGGCCTCCAGTCGCCACCAGACCTAGCGGCCTGTCTGGAGGACGTAAAGAGGTGGATGATGAGCTCATGCCTAAAGTTAAACGACGATAAAACTGAGCTAATGATCCTGGGCCCAGCCTCCCCCGCCTCCATAGAGCTGATCTGGCCATCAAGCATGGGAGTGGCCCCACCCCCCAGAGACAACATCAAAAGCTTAGGCGTCTGGCTCGATAAGTCTCTGAGCCTTAACACACAGGCCACCAAGATTTCAGCCACCTGTTTTGGCCTCCTTAGGGTGATCAAGAAAGTCCTTCCCCTCCTCTGCTTCGAGGCCAAACAGACAATCATTCACGGCCTCATCCAATCCCGTTTGGACTTCAATAACGCCCTCTGCTTGGGAGCCCCAGACTACACCCTACAGAAGCTCCAACGCACCCAGAACTGTGCTGCCAGAGCGCTGCTGGGGAGCCCCAGACTACACCCTACAGAAGCTCCAACGCACCCAGAACTGTGCTGCCAGAGCGCTGCTGGGAATCCCCCGGAGGACCTCAGTAAAAACCGGCCTAAAGACCCTGCACTGGTTACCTGTCAGGGACAGAGTAAAATTCAAATCGCTCTGTATCGCCCACCAGACATTTTGGGCAACGGGCCCAGACATCAACCGCTCCCTGATCTCCCCCTATAGGCCCAACAAAACCCTCCGCTCTTCAACAGCATTCATGGCCGAGATCCCCAGGATCCGCAGAGCCAGAGCAGGAGGACGCTCCTTTTCGTACAATGTTTCCAAACTCTGGAACTCCCTCCCTCTGCAGCTAAGGAACAACCCCAATCTGACTACCTTTCGTAAACAGCTAAAAACTCTACTGTTTAATGCCTAATAAAGTAACCTCATGAGGGCTTCTTCTGTTTCAGCGCCTGGACGCCTCAGGGCAGCTGCAGCGCTCTATAAGTCACATTTTCATTTCATTTCATTTCAAAGAGGGCTATAAGGAGGAGGAATACGAATTCGCCAAGCAGCCAAAGTTCCCCTTATGATAGATAATTGGACAGCGGCATTCTTAATATATGCCAGTGTTTATTGCAAGAAATATCCAGATCGCTGCGTGGCGATGTTTAAGTACATGGACGTGATTAGGAAGGTGCAAATCACGGAAGTGGGAAATGTGTGGGCGTAGTACGACGAGGAATTTTGGGAGCGTTTGGTGCGGGACCCACAGGCCAAGTGGGGCGAGTTAGATTCTGATCTATGGCAGCACACTATGGGGGCTGCAAAAGGGGGGGAGACGACATTTACGGCGAACGGGCTGCCCATCGTATATCGGCCCTTTCAGGGCGGCCCACCCGGGGAGGGGTAGACGGACCCTCAAAACCTTTGTCAAGGACGGGAGGGTCGTGTTGGGATTATAACAAAGGACTGTGAACGCAGGAATATTACATATTCCGCCACAAATTCTCAGAGTGTTCCAGCAGACACCCCCTGGTCAGCTGCTATGGGGCAGGGGGTGCGTACAACAGCCAGGGAGGAAGACCTACTCTTGGCACCTAGGTGGTGCTGGGAGGGATACTGAGCCAGAGGCGAACCCACCTTGATGAATTTGTGACTAGGGGGGTCGCTCTCATTCCCGCGCCAGTTCAAGCATGTTCCACAGTGAAACTCGAATCAAATTGGAGTGTGATTACAGAACCTAAGTAAAATTACAGGTGTAGTAATCAATATACACATTTAAGTATATTCATTCATTCAATAAACTTTATTTCGGTTAGTTTTAACCATAAAAGTACATAAAATATAAATTGTCACTTTTCCACAGTTCATTTGTAAGTATAAGAATTAAAATACATCATATGCAGTCGGAGGGGAGAAGACAAATTAATTAAACGTTAAAAGTTTAAATATTTTTAAAATTCTTTTTAAAAAAAAGTTAAGATAACATTTGTTGTTCCAAAATAGTTCACGTCTCAGCAGATAAAAACATAAAGTGCCATGTTATTTGAGTGATTTCCTTCGAATAGACCACATAGAAAACAGAAATTTGGTTATAGCAGACACTATCAAAGGATTCGTGTCAGACTTCAAAATCCTAAAGAAGACTTGGTAGTCCCTTTTGCCCAAATTATTACATAATTGTATTCTCCACTTTCTTCGTATGCCTGAATAGGCTGGGCAGAAAAGAATAACATGCAGAGTGGTTTCTTTTTCCGTTCTACAGCCGGGGCATAAATGTACTGGACCCCCCGATTTAAGTATAGTAGAAAGGGAGTAAGACTAGGGATCTAACAGTCCAGAAGAAAGCCGGGAGAGACACGATATCCGGCTGAAACATGTCAACTATTTTGCAGAATGGAGGGGTGAATGGTGCATAATTCACTCGCTTCACCGCCATTCACTGGTGCTGAGATACCGTTTAGCTTTAACCAGGGAATCCGCAAATAAAATAGATATTGGGATAACCCAGAGTTAATTTTAACAAATAGTGTGCACTTATTTTTCATAAGATCCTGACCTTTTCTATATGTTTGTATTGTCTCGCACACCTTATTGCTCCACCTCATGCGTTGGTCTGCTCAAAGGTGTTTGTAGCAGCCCAATAATGAAGCATGCCACAAACGTTTGTGGGTGAGGGCAGTTTTTTTGAAGCATTGCACTTTGCCACTTTTTATCTCTCTTAAAAAGCGATCTATGCGTCCCTATTTTTCAGTGTGTGAGTAGGTATAACCAGAGGAGGGCGAAGTAGGTAATTTCCTCCTCCCCCTTTTTGTGTGTGGTTCAGGAAGCCAATGGCAGCAGTATGGGGGGCCATCAGCAACAGCTTACGGGTACAAAAGGGAGTAGAGGGGGCAAGGAGGTGGTGGGAAGGGCTTGTACTCCGGTTAACCTCGAGAGGTTGGAGTATTTGTTGGGATTTTACAGGTGTGCGGAGGACGCAGAGCTATTGAGGGAGGGTTTCCGTTGCAGGTTCAGGTTGTGGTACGAGGGTCCGAGGATTCAACGATGGGACAATAATTTGCGTTCAGTGGCGGAGCACAAGAAGGCAGTGAGGGACAAATTGGAAAAGGAGGTGCGGGAGGGCAGAATGGTGGGACCATTCACTGCCTGGGCTATGGCAAACCTTATTGTGTCTCTAATTAGGGTGGATCCAGAGGAGGAAGGGCAATTTTGTTTGATCCAGTATCTGTCATGGCCAGCGGGGCAGTTGGTGAATGACTTTATCGTGGAGAAGGCATTGTCAGTGTCTTACTTGTCAGTGGATGAGGCAATGCCACTGGTTGTGACGGCAGGCCCAAGTGCATTGATGGCAAAATGTGAAGTGAAGTCAGCTTTCCGGCTACTTCTGGACCACCCAGAGGATTTCCAGCTACTGGGTATGCATTTCAAAGACAATTGGTATGTGGACAATGGGTTGTTCAGTATCCTGCACATTGTTTGAGTGCTTTAGAAAATTAGTGCAATGAGTAGTCACATGGCAGATAGCCCATCAGCTTGTGATGCATTACTTGGACAATTTTTCATGGGGGACCCGGCTCGGCGGACTGCCAGATGAGGCTGGCTAGCTTCTAGGAGCTTACGGGTGACCTGGGGGTGCCATTACCACCGGAAAAGATGGTGGGCCCCCACCAGGGCTCGAGTCGAGGTACTACGCGGGTGGACGGCGTCCCCCCACTTATTTACCGGGTGGACGCCGTCCCCCCTGCCAAACAGCTGGACTTCACTCTTTGGCCTCTCTGGGACGAGATCGGAGCGCACCTTTCGTGACGTCACTCCCTGTCGTGACATCACTCCCAGTGACAGCGTCCCCCCACTTCTCTTTTTAGGACTCGTGCCATGGCTCCCACACAGTGCTCTCGTTTTTGGGCATTGAAATTGATTTGTTGCAAAAGGAGGCCAGGCTACCGGGATATAAGCGGGAAAAGATGCTGGATCGAATAAGGTGCATGCTGGGGAAGGAGAACGGCAAAGTGAAGGAAGTTCAGGTGCTGCTGGATCACCTCAATTTAGTGAGCCGAGTCATAGGGGCGGGGAGGTCCTTTTGCTGTAGGTTGGGGAGGTAGTTGTTGGGGAAAGCTCTCCCCCATCGCCACGTGTGCATTACGGCGGGAGTTAAAGGGAATTCATATTACAACTCCACCATGTACTTAACCCCGGGCAGTTGCTGGTCAGTAACTTGGGTTCAATTTAATATATCAACTCTACTGGCTACTTATCTCAGATCAAGTGCAAGTCAGTAACTTGTAGATGCAATTTAATATCCCAACTCCCCTAGGTACTTACCTCGCGGCAGGTGTTGGACGGTGACTCAAGGGTCAAAAAGGATATTCCAAATAGGCCAGGTACTAATCTCAGTAGGTGAGTGACAGTTGCCTGAAAAAAAAGAAACTATTCAACCTGGTACTTATTTCTAAGCAAATAAAATGTAAAAGAAAGAAATAATAATTTTACATTTTTTTTCAATCACTCCGGTATCAAGCCTGGAGAATTCCTTTTGGCGAGCTACTACTTTACACAGTAAGTACAAAACAATTCTGCTAATAATATTAGTGGTACTAGAAGAAACTGAACAGTGTCTACAAAATCCAATATATTATTCCAACTCTGTCCACTACTCAGGGCAGGGGATTGTCACTGATTTGAAGGTCCAAATAAATATTCCAACTCCACATGGTTCCTACCCCAGGGCAGGTGCTGGACAATAAATTAGGGTCCAAATAAGTATTCGAAATCTGCCAGTTACTTACCTCAAAGCAGGTGCTGGTCACTGATTCAGAGTTGAGTTTAATATTCCAAAACCACTAACTACTTGCCTCATGGCAGGTGCAGGTGACTGACTTGTGGTCCAGTTTAATATTCCAACTCCACCGGATACTCTCATCATGGCAGGTGCCTGTCAATAACTTGTGATCAAATTTAATATTAAAAGTCTGTCAGATACTTACCTGTGGGGAAGAGCTAGTCAGAAACTCAAAAGTCCAAAATAATATTCCAAATCTGCCAGGTACTAGCCTGATAGGGTGAGTAAGAGGACCCTGAATAAAAAACCTATTCATCAACAAGATACTTATTTCTAGCCAATTACCATGTAACAAAAAAAATACAAACATGTGTAATAATTAATTAAAGAAATAATCATTTTTCAGATCTAAAACAAATATAATATTTTGATTTCCCAGTCTAAGAGCCTGAAGAACTTCCTGGTCAAGCTACTGCGCTACAAATTAAGTACTAAAAAGTCGACTATTATCAATTCTAGTACTAAAAAACTGAACAGTGATTTCAAATTCAAAAGAAAATATTCCAAAACCATCAGATACTTAACACAGAAAACCTAATGGTCACTGACTAGGAGATGCAAATTACTAATCCAACTCCACCGGGTACTTTTAACAGTTGGCAAGTGATGCCAGTGACTTATGGTCCAATTTAAAATTCCATCTACGCTGAGTTCTTACCTCAGGGCAGGTGCTGGTCACTAACTTGGGGTTCTATTGAATAATCCAACTCCACCGGGTACTTACCGTCAGATGAAGATGCTGGTCAGTGACTTGGAATCCAAATTAATATTCCAACTCCAACAGGTACTTAGCTCAGGGTAGGTGTTGGTCAGGGAATTGAGGTCCGGTTTAAAATTCCAACTCCACCAGGTACTTACCTTTGAGCAGGTGCTGGTAAGTAACTTGTAGTGTCAATGAATAATCCAACTCCACCGGGTACTTCTTTCTGGGCACGTGCAGGTCAGTGACTTGGGGTTCAAATAAATAATCCATCTCCACCAGGTACTTACCTCAGGGCAGGTGCTGGTCGTTGACTTGGAGTCTAATTCAATATTGTAACTCCATCGGGTACTTACCTCAGGGCAAGTGCTGGCCAGTGACATAGGGTCCAGTTTGATATTCCAACTCTACCGGTTACATACCTCTGAGCATGTGCTGCTGAGTGACTTGAGGTCCAAATGAATATTCCAACTCAAAAAGGTATTTACCTCAGGGAATGTGCTGGTCAGGGAATTGAATTCCAGTTTAGTATTCCAACTCCACCAGGTACTTACCTCTGAGTAGGTGCTGGTCAGTGGCTTGTGGTCTTATTGAATAATGCAACTCCATTGGGTACTTACCTCTGGGCAGGTGTTGGTCAGTGACTTGTGGTCTTTTTAAATGATCCAGCTCCACCGGGTACTTACCTCCGGGCAGGTGTCGTTCAGTGACTTGTGGTCTTATTGAATAATCCAACTCCACTGGGTACTTACCACTGGGCAGGTGCTGGTCAGTGACTTGGAGTCCAATTCAATTTTGTAACTCCACTGCGTACTTACCTCAGGGCAGGTGCTGCTCAGTGACTACGAGTCCAAATGAATAATCCAGCTCCACCATGTACTTACCTCAAGGCAGGTGCTGGTCATTGACTACAAATCCAAATCAATATTCCAACTCCACCGGGTACTTTTTTTTTTTTTTATAGCTTTATTTTTCCCAGTTTTGCAAGAAAGACATGACCATAAAGGTACAATGCAGTTGGGTGAATCAACATTTGTGAAAGATTGATAGAGCATATCATATAGAACAAAAGATACATAAAATATTGACAAAGAATAATGTTTTGTGACCAAATACAATATGCACATCCAAGGACAATTCCAGAATACAACGCTCATAATAGGCAAGCATTTTCCTTCAACCCAATCTCAGCGGCAACAGAGAACTAACCTACACCCTCAGGGGTAATGCCGGTCTGTGATTGAGAGCCATGTGACGCCTGGTGTCTGGAGATGTCAATTGGCCTGGATGAGCTGGGAAGTAGAATACTAAATTCCTCGCAATTTATATTGCAGAACGCGAGGCTATTCAACCAAGAGCGAAGCGTGGGGGCACGCCTGATGCCCCACAGCAGTGCAATCTCCCGTTTGGCCAAGAGGAAGCCCAGAGCTGCTAACTTGCGAACCTTCTCGGGGAAGTTGGCCACATAGCATAGAAGTGCAATCTCAGGGGTAGGTAGGAGCTTCATGGATAATATGTCTTCCAATGTGGAGTGGACGTTCAACCAATACTGGTGGATCTTAGGGCAAGTCCAGGTAAGGTGCGCAAAGTCTGCAAAGGGTGCTAAACATTTCTGACAGTGGTGTGGTCTGGACTTGTCGATTCTGTGAGCGCGGGCGGGAGTGAAATACATCCGGCGAAGGAATTTAAAATGGAGTGATTCATGTCGACTATTCAAGGAGACTTTGCTTGTGGCCCTGCAGCAATGTTCCCACTGGTCGACTAAGATCGCCCCCCCCCCCAAGTCCGCCACCCCCGCAGCACGTACCCCAGAGTCATCTAAGGGCTTAAGTGATCCACACTGTCTATAAAGTTTGGAAATCAGATGTGCACCATCCGGGTTCTGGATCAGTAGAGTGAGGGGCGGGACTTCAACCGGGGCTGCGGGAAAGGATGTGAACCCGGCTCTCAGAGCAGAGCGAACCCGGGTCAGGATAAATGTGTCCATAAAGGAGCGTTCACTAAAGCGAGCCTCTTCTGTCAATGAAAATGCATGTCCATCGGGGAACAAATCACCGAGTGTATGTATATGAAATTTCTCCAAAGTGCGCTTGACCAAAGTTTCCCCGGTGATCGAAATAAGGGAAGAATTAGGCAAGGGTAAGGCAGGGGAATATAAGAGGTCCAGCCCCAGAAGTCTGTGCAGTCTGTTCCAAGCCCAGCACGTGGTGGAGACTGTCTGGACATCCCGGGGGTCGCGAGGGAAGCCAGAGGGAAGGAGTGTGAGAAGCTGTCATGGGAGCACCAGATCTGCCTCCGGCTTTAAATATGGGATGCATGCATCTGGGTGGAACCAGGCATATGCGTAGCAACACTGCGCCACCAAATAATACCAATAAAAATCTGGGACACCAAGCCCACCTCTATCTGGTCGCGAAGTCAGGACCTTCCAACTGACCCGGGGTGTCTTATCCTCCCAAGCCAGGCGTAACAAGATGGAGCGGAGCTGCAAAAAGAAGGCCTTGGTGAGGGGAATGGGTATATTATTAAAATAATACAAAAAACGGGGCAGAACTACCATTTTAATAATGGCGACTCTACCTGCCATGGACAGAGGCAGACGTATCGACTTTGTGACCTGTGATTCTAACAATCCGATAGCTCTGCCATAATTAAGGCGGAGCATCAAGGCGGTGTCAAGGTGAATATGGACCCCAAGATATTTGACGGAATCGTCACACCACTCTAATGGGAACTCGCACTGCCAGGGTGAGGTACTGGCCGTAAGGGGGAAGATAACCGATTTATGCCAATTAATGTGGAGCCCGGAAAACTCACGGAACCGGATAATTTCTCGAATTAAGGGGGCCAGATTGACTTGGGGCATTCGAACATATAGAAAGAACTGTGTCGTCTGCATACATTGATAGCAACAGAGGACCTGTACGGAATTGTAGACCGCGTTGCAAGTGTTTTTCCTGGAATTGCAGAGCTAAAGGATCCATGGCACACTCCGGCATGCCCATACGACGCTTGATCGAAAGGAAAAAGGGCCATTCGAGAGAGTCGAACGCCTTTTCGGCCTCAAGTAAAATAGCGGCAGCTGGGTTGGAGGGCTCAATACGGTGTAACACTGTAAACAACGTCCGAAGATTGAGGGAGGTGGACCTATGAGGAACGAAGCCCGACTGTACCGGGGCAATAATGAATTCCATCAATAATGATAGTCTAATGGCTATGACTTTGGCCGGGATTTTATAATCCAAATTCACCAGGGATAGTGGTCTATACGAGCCACAAAGCATGGGATCTTTCCCGGGTTTGGGTAATAAGATAATCACCGCTTCACGGAATGTCGGGGAGAGGATACCCACTTCAAGAGGCTCGGCATAAACTTCCACCAAACATGGCACTAGTATATCTTTATATGCCTTATAAAAGTCGGCAGTGAAGCCGTCAAGGCTGGGAGCCGAGGATGGGCGCAAGGCGTCGATAGCCTCAACAATACTATCGGGGGTGATGGGAGTCAGAAGAAAGTCCTGCATGTAACGTTCCAGATAAACCAGTGCCACCTCATATAAATAGGACTCTTGAGTGCTAGGATCTCCGGATAGGCGAGAAGTGTAAAGGGATTTATAATAGGAAAGAAACAGATTGCAAACATCAGGGGTGGAGTGCAAGGGAAAGCCATCAGGCCCAGCCATAGAAACGATATATGTGGGGCCTCGAGGAGGGCGCAATGTGTTGGCCAGGAGCCTACCCGGGCGCTCACCCTCACCATACCGACGTGCCACGCAATGTTTGTTGAGGAACGACAATTCCCTATCGGCAGCGTCTCTGAACTCCACGCACAAATCTAGCCTACGTCCTGCCAGGGATTCAGTGGGAGCGTCAAGCATCTCGCAGTCTATAGCTGCAATATCTTTCTTGATACGGCCTAAAGTGGAGCGCAAATCGCGCAAGATACCAGCGTGCCTCAAAATACAGACCCCTCTGATATAAGCCTTGAAACCCTCCCATAAGACCGCCCATGTGTCGACAGACCCGGTGTTCAAGTCAAAATAATCTTCAATCGCCTGTCTAACTTCTTCGTTAAAAACGGGATCCTTCAAGGCACGGCCAGGGAATCGCCACTGCCTCTCAAATCCACCCACTCGGGGAATGTGCAGCTGGAGGACCACCGGGGAGTGATCGGAGAGGGTGCGGGAAGAGTCAGGACTGTACCAATCCAGCCTGCCACCACAGGAGAAACCAGCCAATAGTCAATCCTCGTCCAGGTATTGTGGAACCCGAAATAATGAGTGAATGCAGGATGTTGCGCGTGTGTTGCGGGGGTGGTGGGGATGAATGAGGGGCACGGAGACTGGAGCGTGGTATATATGGCTTTATTTTGATAAAGGTCTTTTTTTTCCTTTGGGAAGTTTTCTCTGGCTAGTATACCCGGATTGATGCTTCCTCCTCTGGTCTTCGTGTGGGGATTACTTTCCTCGGTGTCACGGTCCTGCGCTTCCTCGGTTGCTCCACCGAAGTACATGCGGGAAAATAAAAATGAGGTCTAACATTAGGAAGGGACCTTCAAATAGTGATTACCCATAGGGTGACTGGGGTGGGACGGGATTACCGTGTCTCACGCACCTAATTCCGTTGAATGCTTAGTGTGAGATTTATTCTAAGACAGCAGACCAATTATACTAGGCAAGGGGCTAACAGGCAGGCTCTTCGCGGTATTATGCGGTATCGTCCCGCTTCCCAAACCACCCAGTAACGCGCTGTCGTACCTGGTGGAGCCACACTCCCTGGTGAGTGTGGCTGGGCGGCTCGCAATGTCGGTAGCCTCCTGGCGTTCCCTTTTCCTCTCTCCAGGTTACCGTCTGCTTCTTTTCTGTTCCTCTCGTCTTGGTTCTGCCGTCAGCGTCTCCTCGGTCCTTCGGTTCGTCTTTCTCCTTCCCGATTAGCTCGCACTCCTCCGTCTTCGCTCCGGTGACGTCACACGCCATCCTCTCAACTTCCTGGGTTTTACCCAATCCGGTGATGAAGACGTCAGTCAGGGGCGTGGCTTCGTCCTGGACAGACTCCCAATTAAAGGAGCCTTCACCTTCCTCGGCGCACTCATCAGGCCAGCTGGTCACCGAGCCGTAACATGAGTTGTCCTGGTTTGGGGAACAAGAGGGAGGGGCATGTGTGTCAGCGACCCACCAGTCCACTATAGGGGTCCCTTCTACCGAGCTGACGTCCTCCCTGCTACAGCGTGTAAATGGGATTCCACGTCAACTAAGGAGTACTGCTCACAAATCTCCCTGAGGACCTGTCGGGCGCGAGGTTTGGTGTCGGGGGATGTAGCAGTGCTGTCCCTAGAGTGGTCCATAAGGAGGTTAAAGTCTCCACCCGTGATCAGAAGTCTGGTGTCAATCGAGAGGAGGCGGGCCAATAAAGAATGAAAAAAGGAGGGGGGAGTCAGTGTTCGGGCCATAGACTCCCACCAGGGTGACCCTGTGTCCCAGCATCAGTCCAGTGATTATTAAAAAAAAGGCCATAGGGGTCCTGGTATGTAGTATAGTGTGCAAACTGAATTCTTTTGTGTATAAAAATGGAAACCCCACGTGCATATCTACTATAATTGGAAAAAAACCTGTGGGGACCCCAGCCAGAAGCCATCGAGGCACCGTCTGTGCCAGCCAAGTGGGTTTCCTGCATGAAAAGACATCCACCTTGTGACGAGCTACGTAATTCAAAACCTGTCTGCGCTTCCTGGTATTATTCAGACCACGTACATTCCATGTTAACAATGAAAGCCCGGAAGGGCCGGGCACATTCCCTAGTTGTACCATCCAAACTGCATCAAAATTATCAAATATGTGCAAGCATGTATCGCACTCCACAAAACAAACGTCACCGTCTGCAAACTGGAAGAACCATCATTAAACAAAAAGCAAACCCTCCACCGCCCCCCACCCAACCTCTTGTACCCCAAAAAGAGGCAGACCCAAACATAGCGAACCATAAAGCAAACCATATTGGTATTCACCATGGGGCATGGCAACACCACGCCAGTCGGGCATGTAGCAAATAAACATTTATACTGCAGAGTGCGTGGGAAAATGGAAAAAGGACCATCATTAGCAGGACACATTAAAGGAACACATAAACATGATCAACAGTTAGCCAGTCCCTGGCTGGGAGAAGAGGTCCACGCTGGACTGCGACGCCTGCATTGATGGAGAAGAAGATCTGGACCCCGGCTGCGACGTTTTGATCTTTCTGGAAGTCGAAGAAGAACTCCTGCGCTTCAGTTGGAGTGTCAAAAATCCGCGATCTGCCATATCTGAAAGAGACACGTTAGTGATAGATTCCTTACCTTAGAATATCCCCAGGCGTCAGACTGGATCCGGAAATTTTTGCGTAGCAATACCCCTGCGCGTCGGTAGGCGTCGTCCGCGGCTCTGCGTCCGTCGTCCGCGTCGTTAGCGCCGGAATGATGTCGTCGGAGTACTTAGACGCCGCCCATGCGCGCTGACGTCAGTTCTTCTTTTTTCCGCGCAAGCTAGCGCAGATCCGGAGAAGCTCTATCCCTAGTCATTTTTTGACTAAACTTTTTGATAATTTCTTTCCTCGAGTCTTCGACTCTATCGGTGCCGGTAGGGATGCCCGGGTTCAAACCCTGTTCGAAGTGCAACCGACTGATGTCGGTTACGGACCCCCATCGCCGGTGCCTGAAGTGTTTAGACCTCGACCACGACAACCGCACCTGCTCCGACTGCCGGGCCCTGACGTCTAAAGCTAGGCGGGAGCGGGCCCGCAAGCGACTCGAGCTCCGGCAGTCGGCCCCGCGCCGTTCCAGGTCCCGATCCCGGTCCCACGGGAGGTCGAGGGACCGGTCGCGGGGTCGGAGTCATCGCAGCTCCGGGAGTGGACATCGGTCGTCAGGATCCAAGTCCTCAGGTAAGAGGCATGAGAGGTCGGAGAGGCGTCCTCGTTCCTTCGACCCACCCCGACGCTCGCACGATGCGGCCAGGGGTTCAGGCGACACCGCGCATGCGGCTCCGAGGGAGTCGCTAGCGTCGCCGCCTGCCCCACACCTTCGGGTCCCTGGGCACGGCGCGACGCCGGAGGAGATCGAGCGGTACCTCATGGCCATGAGGTCCCTCCCTCCTCAGTCGGGTTCCGTGGCGCCTCCGGGCCCAACGGTCCCGGCTGGAGGCCCTAGCGGGTCGGATGCTTCGGCCCCGACGCCGCCGGCGACTTCGGTCCCGGCGCCGCAGGACCTCACCGGATCTGCTTCCGGATCCGGGTCGTCGCCGGTCGACCTCACCGGCGCCGGCCCCACGGGTGTCGCCCCCGGCGCCCACTGTGGACGCCGTCCCCAATGGTCCCTTCGGTCCGACTCTGGCCCCGGAACGGCGCCGCTTCCGACGGCCTTTGGAGATTTTTATTTCCATGAGGAGGCCCTGTCCGTTAATCCTGTTTTACAGGAGACGGGTGACAAGGGAGATTGGGAGGGGTCTGAGGACCCTCTAGCACTGGAGTGCCAGTCTCAACAGGACTGGACATATGAGCTTGGGGAGGCCAGTGGTATTGACACTTCGCCAGACACTGGATTTGTCTCTCCTTCCAACCGTGGCTTCGGAGGAGGGGTCTACTCACAGTGTAGTGTTGACGAGGGCGGCCAAGGCCTTAAACCTTGAGCTCCCCGTCGCGGCCGTGAGGACTAACCTCCTCACTGAGATCCTCAAACCGCAGACAAGCTCCAGTAAGCCTCTGCTGCCGTTCAATGAGGCCTTGTGTGACGTTCTTGTGGGCACTTGGTACAAGCCCACCGCAGGTCCACCTGTGGATAGGAACGTGGCCAGACGCTACCGCCCAGCCCCGGGCGACCCTTGCTTTTTGTCCACCCATCCCACTCCCGAGAGCCTGGTTATCCAGGCCTCCACTTCCCAGACCGCATTCCCGTCGGCTCCGCCCGATCGGGAATCCAAGAGATATGAACAGTTCGGGAAGAAAGTGTTCTCGTCCCTAAGCTTAGGGCTGCGGTCTGTCAATACCGCCTGTCTCTTGGGTCGCTACACCCACACTCTGTGGGACGCGGTCGCTGACGTGCTGCCACAATGTCCGGAGGAGGTCCGGGCTAAACTCGCCCAAACCCTTGTGGAGGGCCGAGATGCAGCGCGATATTCCATCTGGTGTGGGCTGGATACCACGGACTCACTGGGCAGGGCGATGGCAACGACAGTGGCGGTTCGACGCCACGCCTGGTTGAGGTCCGCCAACTTTTTGGCCGATGTCCAGGCCACGCTTCTGGACATGCCGTTCGATGGCCGTCGCCTGTTTGGCGACAAGGCAGACCATGCGCTTGAGCGTTTAAAGGACTCCATGGCTACGGCCAAGTCCTTGGGCCTCTCGGCCACAAGGTAGCAATCGGGTGCCTTTCGCTCCTTTCGTGGCCAAGGAAGGGGCGCCCCCACACGTGCTGCCAGCCACGCACCGCAGAATGTTCAACATCGCTGTGGCGGCCGTGGAAACCGCCGGGGCGGCGGTCGGGGACAACGGCAAGGCCAGTCCACACCTCCCTCCGCAGCACCTGCCTCAAAACCTTCCGAGTTTTCAGGCCCATGTGACGCCAGTGGGAGGCAGGGTTCGCCATCACCTCTCTCACTGGTGCACTGTCGCGTCGGACAGATGGGTGCTGCAGATCGTCCGAAGGGGCTACTCCCTCCCCTTCGAGGCGACCCCTCCAGCCATGCCACCGCAATTCCACCACGTGTCGGGGGATCACTTGCAACTTCTGGAAGAGGAAGTCACGGCCCTCTTGGACAAGGGGGCCATCGAGCGCATTCCTGGGCCAGAAGTAGGGTGTGGTTGTTACTCCCACTACTTTCTGGTACCCAAGAAGGGCAAAGGGGGCCTACGCCCTATCTTGGACCTACGGAACGTCAACGGCTTCCTCCGGAAGGAGAAGTTCAAGATGCTGACTTTGGCTCAGGTCTTAGCTACCCTGGAGACTGGCTGGTAGCGTTGGACTTGCAGGACGCTTATTTTCACATCCCCGTCCTGCCAGACCACCGGCGTTGCCTGCGGTTCACGGTAGGCCACGAGCACTTTCAGTTTACCGTGCTCCCCTTCGGCCTTACCAGCGCCCCGCGGGTGTTCACGAAGGTGATGGCGGTGGTCGCAGCTCATTTGCGCAGGTTAGGGGTGTCAGTCTTCCCCAACCTCGATGACTGGTTGTTGAAGGCAGGCTCGCCCCATACAGTCGTCAGCCACCTCCATACTACGGCCGACCTCCTGCACTTGCTAGGGTTCTCCATCAACGTGCCGAAGTCGCACCTGTGTCCCTCTCCGAAGCTCCTCTTCATCGGAGCGGTTCTCGACTCGGCACAGTTTCGGGTTTACCCACCCGAACAGCGGATTCGGGATATACAGGCTCTGATTCCAATCTTTCAGCCTTTATCCCGAGTCTCGGTCAGGTTGACGCTGCGGCTTCTGGGGGTGATGGCCTCCTGCATCCTCCTGGTGCATCACGCCCGGTGGCGGATGCGGGCTCTGCAGTGGGACCTGAAGTTTCAGTGGGCCCAGCATCAGGGCAACTTGTCCGATCATGTCTTGATCTCGGAGGGCACTGCGAGACAACTGCAGTGGTGGCTAACGGACCGCGATTGGGTCAGTGGCAGATCCCTCTCCCTACCCCACCCGGAGCACATGGTTGTGACGGACGCGTCCCTCCAGGGCTGGGGAGGCCACCTGGGAGAGGCGGAGATCGGAGGCCTCTGGTCTCCGACGGAGTCCCGGCTCCATATCAACCTTTTGGAGCTGCGGGCGATTCGTCTAGTACTTTAGGCATTCCTCCCCTCTGTCCGGGTGAGTGTAGTGCAGGTGTTCACGGACAACACCACCGCCATGTGGTACTGCAACAAACAGGGCGGGGTGGGGTCGTGGACCCTCTGCCAGGAGGCTCTGCGCCTCTGGCAGTGGCTGGAACATCAGGGCGTGACCCTGGTGGTTCAACACCTGGCAGGCTCTCTGAATGCCAGGGCGGACGAACTCAGCCGTCGGTGCATGATGGATCACGAATGGTGTCTGAACTCGGACGTGGCGCAAGGCCTCTTTCAGCAATGGGGAGAGCCTTGGTTAGATCTATTCGCCACAGAAGAGAACGCGCAATGTTATCAGTTCTGCGCGTTGGAATTTCCAAGGCGGCACTTGCTCGGAGACGCTTTTTGTCGCGAGTGGAAATGCGGTCTATTGTACGCCTTTCCGCCTATACCACTTCTGCCCAAAGTGCTGAAGAAGATCAGGCGCGACCGGGCCCAGGTTATTCTTGTGGCTCCGGACTGGGCATGAAGATACTTGGATCCCAAGCTACTCGGCATGTCAGTCGATCCTCCGATTCGTCTGCCTCTCCGGGAGGACCTTCTGTCGCAGCAGCAGGGGACGGTTCTGCACCCGAACCTGTCCGGTCTCCACCTACAAGCTTGGAGATTGAGCGGCGGCAGTTGAGGCCATTTGACTTGCCTCCCGAAGTCTGTGATATCATTCTGGCAGCCAGGCGTCCCTCCACAAACTCGGTATACGCCTGTAGGTGGAACAGATTTGTGGCATGGTGCACAGCAAAGGCTGTGGACCCACTCTCTGCACCCCTTTCTGAGGTTCTCCTCTTTCTTCTTTCTCTTGCCCAGCAGGGTTCTGTTCTGGGCACTCTCAAGGGGTACCTTTCTGCCCTTTCCTCCTTCTTACGGCTACCTGATCAGCCTTCCTTATTCAAGTCCCCCATTGTAAATAGGTTTTTGAAGGGCATCACACACATGTTCCCTCCTGTTTCCTTCGTGATGTCCCAGTGGGACTTGAATCTTGTACTTACTTACCTAATGTGTGCTCCCTTTGAGCCGCTCCATAACTGTCCTCTCCGTCTTCTCACTTTGAAGGCTGTTTTCCTGGTGGCCATCACCTCTGCCAGGAGAGTGAGTGAGCTCCAGGCTCTTTCTTCTACTCCTCCTTTCCTCTCTGTCCATCCGGACAAGGTTGTGTTGCGGACGAGACCTTCTTTCCTGCCCAAGGTTGTCACGGCTTTCCACATCGGGCAGTCCATTACCTTGCCCACCTTCTTACCGCCTCCGCATCCCTCGAAAGAGGAAGAGAGGCTCCACCGTCTGGACCCAAAATGTGCGCTCCCTTATTATCTAGATCGCACACACCAGTTCCGGGTGGATGACCAACTCTTCGTTGGTTACGTGGGCGCTAGGAAGGGAAAGGCGGTGCACAAGAGGACCATCTCGCGGTGGATCATCTTGTGTATCCAGGCATGTTACTCCATGGCCAAGAAGGAGCCCCCTGCTGGATTGCAGGCTCATTCTACTCGGGCCACGGCGACTAGAACTGCCCTGGGACGAGGAGTGCCCCTGCAGGACATTTGCCAGGCAGCTATGTGGGCCTCACTGCACACGTTTGCAAGACACTACTGCCTGGACAGCCAAGTCCAGAGGGATGGCTTCTTTGGCCGTTCCGTCCTCCAGGACTTTCTGGTGTGATTATTGGTTCGCAGACCCACCACCGGGGTTGGTATTGCTGGGGTATCTATTCTAAGGTAAGGAATCTATCACTAATGTGTCTCTTTCAGATGCACAAGTTACTACTTGTGTAACGATATATCTGTAAGAGACATTAGTTAGTGATAGATTCCTTACCGACCCACCAATCCTCCCCGTTCTGCGAACCGATATCTAGGGTTACGGTCATCCCCTTTCAGGGCCCTAGTTTCATGGCACCAGTGTTGGTTCTATCATGGCTCTGCATATCTGGCGTGGAAAAGCTGTGTATCAGAACTGACGTCAGCGCGCATGGGCGGCGTCTAAGTACTCCGACGTCATTCCGGCGCCAACGACGCAGACGACGGACGCGGAGCCGCGGACGACGCCTACCGACGCGCAGGGGTATTGCTACGCAAAAATTTCCGGATCCACTCTGACGCCTGGGGATATTCTAAGGTAAGGAATCTATCACTAACTAATGTCTCTTACAGATATATCGTTACACAAGTAGTAACTTGTGCTTATGTCCACCTTAAGACGAGCTGGATACAGCATGCCGTAGCGGAGCCCCAAGTTTTTACGCATTGCCTTGACCCCTTGAAATTTGTGCCTGGCCTCCTGCACCATGATGGTGAAATCCGGGAAAAAAGATAACCTGCTACCCTGCCACCGGACCTCTCCCATCTCTCGAGCAGCGCGCAGGGTAGTGTGTCTATTCCAAAAGTTCATGAGTCTAGCGGTGATGGGCCTTGGAGGCAAGCCAGGCTTGGGACGCGGGCCCAACGATCTATGGACGCACTCGACCACGAAGCCCTGGGTGAAGGATTCTCTGCCAAAAAGATCAGAGAGTAGCTGTTCCACAAATGAGTCCATGCGACCAGTGGCCGTTGTCTCCGGGACACCCAAAATGCATATGTTTTTGCGGCGCCCCCTGGCCTCCAAATCTTTGTTCTTTATAGCTACATCTTTGAGAATCTTCTCAACCCGCTCCAACCGCTTCAAAGAGGAGGAAGCCCCATCTTCCAGGTCCGACAACCTGGACTCCACCACATCAAGTCTGTGGTCATACCCCTGGATTTTCGTGTTCATGTCGGCCAGTTTTCTATCGAGATCGTCAAACCGAGCATCAAGAGCCTTAAAACCCGCTCTCATTTCAGCCAGCATGGCCACAGCCAGGGGGCCGAGCATTCCGCGTCCTGAGGAAGTGTGGCCTCTGCGGCTTGATCAGTCGGGGCATCTGACGCAGCTCCCGGCGTCTTATTAAATTGGAGCTTGGTCTGCTTAGGGTCTTTCTTAACCATTGTCGCTAAACGGAGAGCGGGGACCAATGCATCGCAGACCTGTAGGTAGATTTCACAGTGCGTCTCGGGGGTGGATCAAAAAGTTACAACAAGGCAGGGCAGGTAAGGGTTAGCGCGCAGGGTTGTGAATCTGTAGGCAAGCTAGGTGACTCCGAGTGGAAGGCAGAGCGAGCTCAGTTGTAGCTCTGATGAATATGGCACCGATCAGGTGGCAGCGAGATGAGGTGTGGACAACAGCCACCAGTTATGACTAGCAGGGCACAAGGCTCGGGGAGCCCCCCAAGTGCTGGTCTCCCAGAAGTGCAGAAACAGCAGGCATTCGTATCAAGGGCCAGACGACTGAAGCGGAGCCGCGGACGACGCCTACCGACGCGCAGGGGTATTGCTACGCAAAAATTTCCGGATCCACTCTGACGCCTGGGGATATTCTAAGGTAAGGAATCTATCACTAACTATTGTCTCTTACAGATATATTGTTACACAAGTAGTAACTTGTGCTTATGTCCACCTTAAGACGAGCTGGATACAGCATGCCGTAGCGGAGCCCCAAGTTTTTAAGCATTGCCTTGACCCCTTGAAATTTGTGCCTGGCCTCCTGCACCATGATGGTGAAATCCGGGAAAAAAGATAACCTGCTACCCTGCCACCGGACCTCTCCCATCTCTCGAGCAGCGCGCAGGGTAGTGTCTCTATCCCGAAAGTTCATGAGTCTAGCGATGATGGGCCTTGGAGGCAAGCCAGGCTTGGGACGCGGGCCCAACCATCTATGGACGCACTCGACCACGAAGCCCTGGGTGAAGGATTCTCTGCCAAAAAGATCAGAGAGTAGCTGTTCCACAAACGAGTCCATGCGACCAGTGGCCGTTGTCTCCGGGACACCCAAAATGCATATGTTGTTGCGGCGCCCCCTGGCCTCCAAATCTTCGTTCTTTATGGCTACATCTTTGAGAATCTTCTCAACCTGCTCCAACCGCTTCAAAGAGGAGGAAGCCCCATCTTCAAGGTCCGACACCCTGGACTCCACCACATCAAGTCTGTGGTCATGCCCCTGGATTTTCGTGTTCATGTCGGCCATTTTTTTATCGAGATCGTCAAACCGAGCATCAAGAGCCTTAAAACCCGCTCTCATTTCAGCCAGCATGGCCACAGCCAGGGGGCCGAGCATTCTGCGTCCTGAGGAAGTGTGGCCTCTGCGGCTTGATCAGTCGGGGCATCTGACGCAGCTCCCGGCTTCTTATTAAATTGGAGCTTGGTCTGCTTAGGGTCTTTCTTAACCATTGTCGCTAAACGGAGAGCGGGGACCAATGCGTCGCAGACCTGTAGGTAGATTTCACAGTGCGTCTCGGGGGGTGGATCAAAAAGATACAACAAGGCAGGGCAGGTAAGGGTTAGCGCGCAGGGTTGTGAATCTGTAGGCAAGCTAGGTGACTCCGAGTGGAAGGCAGAACGAGCTCAGTTGTAGCTCTGATGAATATGGCACCGATCAGGTGGCAGCGAGATGAGGTGTGGACAACAGCCACCAGTTATGACTAGCAGGGCACAAGGCTCGGGAGCCCCCCAAGTGCTGGTCTCCCAGAAGTGCAGAAACAGCAGGCATGCGTATCAAGGGCCAGTCTCAGCGCAGGAGTGGAGCAGAACGTCCAGGAGCCAGGGGCCGCAGGGGATCCAGGAACTGCAGCGGTCTGTTGGCCAAGTCAGGAGTCCCAGGTGAGCATGTCGTAGGGAGGCCCCAGTTCGCCGGCCACAGGGGCAGAGCCGTGCGCGTCAGCAGGGCTGGGGAGGCAGCACATGGCGGCTACAGGCCCAATCCAGCCAGCTGGGTCACAGGCGCCCACAGAGGAGCCCCAAACCGGTGCGAGAGGGAGCCGGGTGGAGGCTCAGAGTCTGCTGGAACTCCACCGGGTACTTATGTCAGGGCATGTGCTGGCCAGTGATTTGTGGTCCAGTTTAATAATGCAACTCCACCAGGTGCTTGCCTCAAGTCACGTGGTGGTCAGTGACTTAGGGTCCAATTTAAAATTCCAACTCCAACAAGTACTTACCTCAGGGAAGGTGCTGGTCAGGGATTTGAGGGCCAGTTTAATATTCCAACTCCACCAGGTACTTTCCTCAGGGCCGGTGCTCATCAGTGAATTGGAATCTGATTCAATATTCCAACTCCAACAGGTACTTACCTAAGTCAGGTGCTGATTAGTGACTTGGTGCCAAAATGAATAATCCACCTCAACCGGGAACTTACATTTGTGTATGAAAGAAAACAAACACCCACAAATTCCTCTGAATTCACAAGACTTAACAAACCATTTCGTTTTTTCATACAGAAAACTAGAAGCAAACGAGACGCAAACAACTGTTCTGCAACTGAGACCCAATTCAAGCATTATCTACCAAACCAATAGAAAATTTACATCAGGCAATTTATACATTTTCATTCTACTTTGAAAACCCTACCCACACGATAACAACAAAAAAGTAAAGTGCTGTAGATTTAATTTTTTTTCCACAGTAAATTTGCAAAAATTCCTCACTTTAGAGAATATGCTAAATAACATGTTTTCCATTCACAGATTGAAAACCATAAAAAAAAATAAAGAAATGTCAAAGCATACACACTACAACTTCATTTTTCTTCTTTCTCCAACAGATTGTACAACAATGGCATCCTCTAGACAAGCCAATTATGGCAGATCCAGAATTGGCAACAATCTTTTAAAATTTGTTGTGTATCTATATTGCAAAGACCTAATTCCAAAACCCAGGAGTAATTGGAGGTGTGTGCAATATTTCTCTTCCCATTGTACATGCAGAGCGGTTACTCTGGAAGATAACGTTGTTAGGACAACAGACCATAACCACTCTGCCTCTGCAATGGAAATAGAGGTATATGAAAACGTTCAACAAATAAAGCTTCTCGCACACACCTTCAATGAATCCTGTGGTACAGTTTTAAGGGAAGTTTCCCAAAAATGTCAGTGTACATTGCAAGTAGCATGCTTACCGTCCTCAACCTTAGAAGGATGGTTCAGAAGCAAACACTGGCAATTAATACCAGTGTAACACCTCGATACTTCGAAGACATTAACAACCCTGCCCAACTAACTCTAACTTTTTCAAATGAACCTTTCCTCCTAAATGACAATGAAAACCCTCTAAAAGGAATTTTAATTTCTAGCAGTAACCATAACCTTGTAACCATAGAGAAAAGTTCAGTTTGGATGATGGAAGGAATATTTAAATCAATACCCCATCCATTTTCACAAATTTATACAATTCATGCTAACAGGATGAACACAACTGTTCCTTTAGTGCACAGCTTTCCAAACTTTTCATGTTGGTGACACACCTTTTAGACACTCTCCACCTAGTGACACGGTCATGCGAGCTAGCCAAGCGAGCCGGCCCAAACTACTTTACGGAGGGTTCGGGTCCCCCCGCCCCTGAGAAAAGTTTGAAAAAATAGTGGGCAAATGGTGCATTTTCAAGCAAATTTGAGAAAGCAGGAAGGTTAATAAAGCAATTGTGAATCTGTTCTAACAAAGACAGTGACTGTCTAAACTGGGTGTAAGCAAGGTTAGGTTTGTGCCTGAAACAAGAAAATAATAATACAAGAATATAATGATGCACACATTGATACATGCCTCAGATTTACGGCACAAAATGGGCGGGTGCACGCACTGCCAACCCTTTTAACCATGAACAACGTCCGCCTGCTGCCTTGCGGAATATGAGTTATAGAAAAATCTGTTCAGGAAAGGGGAATTGTGAGTGGTAAAACAATCATGCAACTTATCAGCCGGTCTCTGCGCATTGAACTCAGGTGGAACCGCTTTCCAAGAGGTCCAGAGCTACAAATGGACGGCAGCAAGCTCTGGCCAGAGTCGGAGCAAAAAAGACAATGGAACCTCATATGTTTTCTGAACTCACAGCATGGTTGGAAACCTGTTGTTTTAGGAGAAGACACTGTTCCTTTGCACACTAGACTAGGCAAGACTGACAAAAGTGTGAGCGGAGCTCAAGAACCATATTCCAATGAGAAGAAAGGAACTGACGTCGGCCTACAGTGGTGGCGCTTATATGTGTCTCACTCTGTCACTTCTGTTCTGGGGTGGCACAAAGTCTACTATAAGCTGCGGCACGCAACATAGAGGCACACGGGAGCCTTGTTATGAAAAGTTTCTGGATCCTGTCTGGCCCCTGAGGAATATTATCAAGCTAAGAAATGTATGTTTAGAATTATCCATCAGAAGTAAGTGGCTTATAAATTAAAATCTTGCCCCCCTCGTCATTTTAAATAGCAGAACAAACAAAAAACCAACTATATTAATTTGACAAATCCCCAAAGCGTTGTAACATTCTATTTTAAAGGCATTTTCAAATGTTAAGCAATGTATTTATACAACAACATTGTGGATTTTATGTCAGTTGTGTCACCATGGCATATTTCTGTACAAAAAATGACGAGAAAATACACAACACCCTGGCATCCCTGTGTCAGGTTTAGCATACCAAGGCATATTAAGCTCTACCCAAAGGTGGGAAAGGTAAGGGAAACATGGAAATCGGTGGAAGGAGCAGAATGCAGTCAGGCAGCTTAGTAGCTCTCTAATATGTGTCACAAAATAATCATAGGTAAAGAACAGGAAGTGATAAAACTTAGGGAAAGTCACATTTGGAATGAAATGGCTGGAACAATCTTAAAGGAGTGAGAGAAGCCTATTCAATGTTACTAAACAAAGACCTGAGAGAAACTGCTGCCTCTTATGCAGGCAGTTTGCTGGAATAATTACCAATATGGCTACTGGTGTAAAACTAAAAGCCACCATATCGTATGCTTACAACCATTTCCACATCATTTTTCATCAACCACCCCTGGAGGGAAGATCGGTAACTTCTTGGAACAGCAAGCCACACAAACTAAACAGTCAAGGTGAATCAGAACATCACAGGTTCAAGTAAGCACAATATAGTTACATTTTGTCATTGTGATGCAGGATGAATCTACAGACATTCATAAATAATTCTTCAGAAAGAAGTTGAATTTTCTGCGCTATAGCTTACTTAGAGAAAAAAATCTGACAGAATATTCAAGGAATTAAATGAAACTCCTTTAATATACCAGTGCCTCGTCTATGAATATATCTTGTATCCAGTCTATTGACAAGTATGACTTACGGCAGTAAAAAACTGAATCTAGCAATGATTTCCATAACTTTAGATGAACTTTCATCATATATGGAGTGTTTTACATCTGTTTAAAATGCATAAAAGTTCATAGTATATGTTGGAGATGGAACTAAAAAATAATCTTGTGAGTGGAAGTGAGCTTGCTCACATAAACATAATAATGACTATTAGAAGTTTAAGCAAATCAATCTCTGTATTTCACTTTCTAAAAAGACGGCTGCAAATGAGGTTAACATATATCTCTCCCATCACAACTCATTTGTGCTTGCCAAATATGGGGACCATTTAGTTTTAGTAAGCACGTCTGCTTGCTTTTCCATGTCTGACTTGTAGAGCCATAGGGTAATGGGGTTTGGAGAGGAGCAGAAAGTAATAAGTAAGTCTGCGTTGATCGTAATGCTGCCTAATCAGGGGCGGCCTTAGGCATGTGCAAGCTGTGCACCTGCACAGGGCCACCAAACCCCCAGGGGCCACCACACCAATATATATCCTTAATATAATAATCTTCTGAGGATGGATACATATTTGCGTGGCAGCCCCTGGCAGGGATTTGGCAGCCTCCGGCTCTGTTCCACTTCCAAACACCCCCTCTTCACTGGCCTCCGCGCTCCGCCCCGCCCGGACCCCCTCTTCCAGGGCCCCCAGCCTACGCTCCCTGCCCAGGGCCACCATGAGCCCAGAGCCACCCCTGGCCTAATGTATAAAAAAAGGACACACATTTTTTAATTGTTCTGTACCAAAGGACAAGCATTATCCAGTAGGAAGGTATTGGAGCGCTTAACATGACCTTTGCCGCCCTCGTGTGTACAGGATCACATCTGCCTCTCAGAGGCACTCCGGTGCTCTGCACAGACATTCACCAGCAACAAACCTAGTGAACCTTTGCAGGAAACTGGAGCCCGGCTCTTAAACCAGCACACTCCATCTGGAACGGGATGTAATTCATCGAGGGGCCTAAACAGAACTTCAACTTTTACAAAATTAACCTGGGGAGCAGAGGTCACTGTAGCAAAGGAAAAAAGGCTGCGCGCTTGGCTTGTGCATCTGAAATGGGTTCTGTTTCATTGAGGGGCCTAAACATAGTTTGAAAATGTTGAACATTTATCTGGGGAGCAGAGGTCACCGTCGCAAATGGAACAAGGGCTCACGTTCGCCTAATGCTTCTCGCATGTTCTTCCTACGCCGTATGGCGTCACTGAATGCAAGAGCATTCGCCCTAATCTGGCTGAAGAGGTCATCGTCGCGCGACACACCCACAGATGGGAGGCGACACAGTACCGTGCCGCGCCGCGCCACACACTTTGGAAAGCACTGCTTTAGTGTATGCTTTGCTTCATGACAAACCTTCCTCAACATACGGTGAATTCTTAACAGTGATCAAAAGCAAAACCTTGAATAAAAGTCTTGGAAAAGTAATAATTGATTTTTGAATTATCAAGGATTAACTCATTAACCAAATTATACCCTGATACCCACATTCAAGGATGTTTCTTCCACTTTTCACAGGTATATTGGCTCAATATTCAGAAATCATCCTTGGTTGAGGACTATTTGTCAAGCAGCAGACAACAATTTAAATTACATAAACCAACTGTATTATGTACCAGAAAGTGTAGTTGAATTCTAAACTTCCATTCTCGAATTTGACTATTTTACCCAAATGGTGAGAAATTGGCCCCTCTACTAAATTACTTTGGGGATACATAACTTAGCAGTCTAAGCAGGTCAGGTCGCAGGAGGAAACCAAGTTATCCTATAGAATGGTGGAACTGCAATTCAACCTTCTTACAGGGTGGTGCGTAAACTAACAATGCCATTGAGAGATCACACAATTCCTTTAACAAATCAGTAGCCAAACATCTGCCTAATCTTTATCATTTTCTGGAAATTTTGAAGCAGTAACAGTTTCCAGGAAATGAGACTGGCGCAACCACTGTCAGGTAGCCTGAATCCCCGAATTAAAAAAAAAAAAGTGGAGGAATGTCTGAGAGACTATTCGAAAAACTACAACAATTTTAGTTGATGGTGTCTTACTACCTTGACAGTATTGTGTATATACTACATTTCTAACAATATCTAACAACGTTTCCACATTACTTGCCAGTTTTTAAACAAACACCAATTAATTTGGATTTTATTTTATTATTTCGCTAAAAGTTAAGGAAAGTTGGGATTCCTACCTTTTGAAGTCTTCTTTTTTTCAACTCATGGTTACTGTTTTACAATCAAGATATCACCATGAGTCTCCAAAACTTTTGTTTAACCGCGCATTGATACATTATTATTTTTTTTCCGAAAATCGAATCCAAATAAAAGCTTTAAATAAATATATTCCCAAAACAAAAACATTTCAACAAAGGCAACTACATTAGCCTTAATCCACACCAAGTATATTGCTTTCCATAAATAATCCCAAGCACCAGTTTTCTCCCTCGCCCACCCAAAAAAATTAGGCAACTACTTTAGCCATAATCCACCAAAAGGCTGTTTTGTCTTGAAAAGTAAAGTACTCCACACGTTTAAAAAATATTTGAGCACATTTCTTCTGTCTACTTTATTAGTCTTAATCCAAAATACATCAAAATTCTTTCACCGTAAAAAATCTGTCTTCACAAAAAAAAATAATCTACAAGGCAACTACATTAGCCTTTCGCCTTCAAAATGACAGCTTCTTTTTCCAAAGATTCGCTGTTCTCTTTACAAAACAAAAATAAATATTTGAAAGACAACTAAATTGGCCTTAATCCTCATGTACTACGACACTAAAATAGCTAAAGTCTTTTGTTGCAAAACTGATTATTTTGCAAACCAGAAATGCATCTACACCGATTTTGTAATAAAAGTCAAAATAGTATATCCAACAAGCTACAAATTTTAAAAAGCTTATCATTAACATAAACTATCCATGCGGAGAAAAGTAAAGCTAATCTGCAGTGGGATTAAAATTGAGTTAATAGAACATAACATCGTTAACTACAGTACACTATAACATCTTCAAAACCCTACCGATTGTCTTTACTCTAGAGATAGCCACCATATTTCTTAAAAATATAAATTAAATCCAACTTTCCCCACTGCAGATCTTCCTCCATCGAGCTTGAACGTGACACTCCACCAACTGCCAAAAGACACGTACAACCGCCAACGACGCCGACGAACTCAAGAGCTCCAAGAAGAACTGCCGAGCTCTCGAGAAAGCATGGAGAAGAGACCCAACACCGGACAACATGACCACCCTCAAGCTCGCCACTCGAAAACACCATCAACTGATTCGCGCCACCAAGAAAACAGCATTCAAGGAAAGACTGGACAACAACGCACACAACAGCAAGGAACTCTTCAACATCGTGAAAGAGCTCTCCAACCCCAACGCCGGTATCAACGACATCACCCCATCACAAGACCTCTGCAACTCCTTCGCCTCCTACTTCCACAACAAGATCGCTGACATACACAACAGCTTCAGCACACAACCAACGCTCCCCACGACCGCACCAACGCCCCCCACCACCACCCTCAGCGCCTGGACCCCTATCAACACCGAAGACACGATCCGCACAATGAACTCCATCCACTCCGGATCTCCAACCGACCCCTGCCCTCACCACGTCTTCAACAAAGCCGACGCCGCCATCGCACCCCAACTACGGGACATCATCAACGCCTCCTTCGACACCGCAACCTTCCCTGAGAGCTGGAAGCACGCCGAACTCAGCGCTCTACTAAAGAAACCAACAGCAGACCCCACCGAACTCAAGAACTACCGCCCCATCTCGCTCCTCCCGTTTCCAGCCAAAGTCATCGAGAAGACAGTCAACAAGCAGCTGGCCACCTTCCTCGAGACTAATGGATCCCTCGACCCCTCACAGTCGGGCTTCAGGGCCAACCACAGCACCGAGACCGCCCTCATCGCTGCCACCGATGACATCCGTGCCCTGCTTGACAACGGAGAAACTGCGGCCCTCATCCTCCTAGACTTCTCCGCGGCATTCGACACTGTCTGCCACCGCACCCTAGTGCAACGCCTCAGGAACATCGGAATCCAGGAGAAGGCACTGGAATGGATCATCTCCTTCCTCGCTGGAAGAACACAGAGTCCGCCTACCCCCGTTCAGGTCAGAGGCCACCGAAGTCATCTGCGGCGTTCCTCAAGGCTCCTCGCTCAGCCTCACCCTCTTCAATGTCTACATGAGCCCCCTTGCGGCCATCGCACGCCAACACAACCTCAACATCATCTCCTACGCCGACGACACACAGCTGATCCTCTCCCTGACCAACGACCCCGCCACCGCCAGAGCCGACCTACACGAAGGGATGAAACACGTAGCTGAATGGATGATGACCAGCCGCCTGAAACTGAACTCAGACAAGACGGAAGTTCTCATCCTGGGCTCCTCGCCCTCCGCCTGGGACGACTCCTGGTGGCCACCCGCCCTGGGCTCCGCACCCAAACCAACAGACCACGCACACAACCTGGGCTTCATCCTGGACTCCTCCCTCTCCATGACCAGACAAGTCAACGCCGTCTCCTCGTCTTGTTTCAACATCCTGCGCATGCTACGTAAGATCTTCCGGTGGATCCCCACCGAGACCAGGAAGACGGTCACCCAGGCCCTCGTCACCAGCCGTCTGGACTACGGCAACGCCCTCTACGCCGGAACCACCGCCAAGCTTCAGAAGAGACTCCAGCGAATCCAGAACGCCTCAGCAAGACTCATCCTCGACATCCCCAGACGAAGCAACATCTCCAGACACTTGAGAGACCTGCACTGGCTCCCGGTCAACAAGAGAATCACCTTCCGCCTCCTCACCCACGCACACAAAGCCCTGCACAACCAAGGCCCGAGTTACCTCAACAGCCGCCTCAACTTCTACGCTCCCACACGCCACCTTCGATCGACCAGCCACGCCCTCGCCGCCTTCCCCCGCATCCGAAGAGCCACAACAGGAGGAAGATCCTTCTCCCACCTGGCCGCCAAGACTTGGAACTCCCTGCCGACCCACCTCCGCCTGACCCAAGACCACCTCGCCTTCAGGAAGCAGCTCAAGACCTGGCTGTTCGAGCAGTAGCGGACCCCCCCCTCCCCAAGCGCCTTGAGACCCTCCGGGTGAGTAGTGCGGTATACAAATGCTATGATTGATTGATTGATTGAACGTCACCGTCAACTATGAAAATAGAAAAAGGACTATTTACCACATTGAAGTGAACGGGAAAATCTAAGAAGCAGTGACATTTAATTATTAAAACAGGTTATTTTTTCTTTTGTGTTCCAAAATATTTAAAAAATATATTACATATTTGTTTTGATAAAGTGTATTAAATAACCCCACAATTCAATAACAATGATTTAGGAAATGTTTAAATTCTTTGAAAAAATAAAAAAGACACTCTCAGATGTCTCTGTATTTTATTTATTAACTTAATAGTTATTTAATATTTACTTTTTTAAACCCACTCTGCTAACACCCTTCACTCATCTTATATACCACTTACTTTTTTTTCCTATTATTTTTATTTTAAATAATAGGTATGTAATTAAATATCAGGGTATTTAAAATAAATCCTACACCTAGCCGATGGAGCTCCAAAATCCCACAACTAATTATGTAATATTCATATTTTTAAATTAATAAATAGATATAATTACAGGAAATAAAAATGCAATTAATGTTTACTACTCTGATATAAAAATAAATACCCGAGTATTAAAAGACTTCCCCACCCATAACCCCTATATCCCCTGCATCCCGTCCCTAAAGGTAAGTATTCTTAAACTTTTTTGTTAGGAGTTTAGATTATAATTAATATGAAACCATTTCTAACAAAGCCTCAGAATTAATAAAACATCCCCACAACCCCTTTCTAAAATCTGTCAAAATATTTTCCAGTAAAATGATTTATTATATATATTAAAATAATATTTTATACACTAGTATACAAATTAATACCAGAGTATTAAAACACTTCCCTACCCATAACCCCTATATTCCCTACATCCTGTCCCTAACGGTAAGTTAAAAAATATTTTTTTAAAAATAATATAAAATGTATTATTACAGTAATATAATTTGTAATACTTGTGTATTAGAAGAATTAAAACACTTCCCTACCCATAACCCCTATATTCCCTGCATCCCGCCCCTAAAGGTAAGTATGATAATATATATATATTGTTTAAAATATTATAACATATAACTAGGTAAATAATTTATTTTTAATAATAACTCACCCAAGGTTAAAAATAATATATATAATTTCTTAAATTACTTAAATTACATTTTTTTGTTTTATTAATCACTAGTCGCCAAAGATTTGTGGTTCAAGCTTGTTGTGGTTCAGATTCCATAGTTGTAAATTAAGTTGTGGTTCAGTCAGTGCTTGGTTCAGGTCAGCTCGTTGTTCTGACTTCGAGGTTAAAGTAATTAATTCTTTAAGATGCGTGTTTGAGATAGTTTCCATTATAATTATATACTGTACATGCTAATGTTCTTCCAGGTCACAGAGGGTGGTTGAATGTAAGCATAGACAAGTCACTGATTTAAATTGCTGCTTGAAGGTGGAGTGAGGGAAGGGCCAGAGGTAGCATATGGAGATTATTGTGTGGGTTTGGTAATGGTCAATTTTTTTTTTTTCACTACCAATTTTTATTGTCAATAAACGTAACAGCCCTACAACAACCAGATTTTTAGCAGTTCAATATAAATAGTAGCAATATTGATGTCAACATTTGCAACTTAATAGAACACAATTTAGAATCTAATAATGTCAAAAATATTATCCCAACAGTAAACAGCAGCGCCATTAAATGTAATGCATGCAATTCTCAGCCTCCCAGATCTAATATCTATATAATTACAACTGTGTTTGTCCCTAATCATCCGTCTTTTTGACAGTTCTTAACTTGTTGCTACAGCTGGAATGGGGTCTAAATATAGTCGCTGATATTCCGGCCACCTCCTCCCAATCCTGTGGTGTTTCTGGGGGCACCCCCTCGCCTTGAATACTGGTAACTCTAGCCTCATGCAAAATTCAAATCTACCCATCTGGCGCCGCACAGAGGGGGACACAACCTGTAGAGGATGTGGGTTAGCGATAGAATCAATTATGCACGTGGTCTGTATCTGCCCACCTTTAATTCCCAACGCAGGCGCATGCTTAGGTTAGAATGGAACAGGTTGGGGTCCGGACCTGCAGGCATGCCATCATTGCCGCTTTGTGCACGGACAATACTGTTTTAAATATAAAAATTGCCAAATTTATTCAACAAGCGTATCGCTACCTTAACATCAAGAAAACTGCCACGGCATTGCCACTGGCCCTTCAGACTAATTAATGTTCTGTAACAGAATTCCCACTGACCAGGGGGCTAATAACACCAATCGAAGCTCTGTCGTACGTACCCTCTACGGTTTGATTTGCAATTGAATACGATGGGAGATGTTTGTGACACGCCAGGTCACCTTTTATAAAACAGCTTAAATTCTTGTTCATTTAATTTATTATTATTTTTTTTTAATTCTTTTTAATGCTATTTATGTCTGTACGGGTTTCCCTTTTAAATCTTTTTTCTCACAAAACTGTACATAATGTGATTTGGGAAAAACTTTCAAAGATAGTGTTCTATATCTAAATAAAGACACTGGATGTTGAGCTGGCGGGAAAAGAGCTGGGAGCTAGGTGGATTTTAACATAGCCAGCTGAATTTTTCTACTCTTTCAATCATTTTTTATTTTTAAAACTGTACACAATGTGATTTGTGCAATCTTTTAAAGATATGTTTTATATCTAAATAAAGGAATTATTATTATTATTATTATCAAGTCTCCTCTTCCATACCCCAACTAGTGGTGGGGATGTTTCTTTCCATGCGCTTGCTACATTGCATTTCACCAGTGTAAGGCTAAGGAGTAATAGATGGCGCTTGTATATTTTGCCCCCGATACCGTCTGTAATGTGGAGCATGGCCAGTCGTGGTGAATATGGATATCCCATCCCACTACTTCTGACAGACACGTGATCACTCCTCGCCAGAACTTCAAGAGTGTTGGGACACTGCCACATAGTGTGTATGAGAGTGCGATCTGTGATTTTACAACGCAAGCAGAGAGGAGAGTTTGCAGCGTTAATTCTTTTCTGGATTCACATGCTGTGCATCATTCTGCCATCTAGTGGTTGGGTCTGGAATAGTCTTTGTTTTCTTTTTTTTTTTCCTTCTTTTTCTTGTTTTGTTAGCTGTCAAGCACCATTTGGTGCCAGGAATTTCCCCTATGTGACGTCAGACGGTATCCTGGAGGTCAACGTGCACGGTGGCTATCTACAGATTCCTTTTTCCGCCGTTGAAGCTCCGAAGAAAGATTGCGTTTTCCCCGAAAAACTAAAAGAATAGAAGATTGTCATCAAAAGGATCAACGAGAAG